>NC_065582.1:74986010-75612677 GCF_024542745.1 Macaca thibetana thibetana
CATTCTTAGTTAAAAATCATCTTTCCTGCTCTTTAATAAGGATTGAACACAGAGAAGCAGAGAAGCCAGTTATTGCCTGCTATTCTCAATGGAATTCTTTTTAATTGCATTTTGAAATTAACTACTAATGAAAGGTGAAAATGTCTGCAGAGCCCTGGAGACACACAAAAAAATAAAAATTGGAGGGCGACACCTAAAAGAATACAAACGATATTTTAAAAATAAGTGCACTCCAGTGGATTATATAATATTAATAAAATATTACATAGTACAATATGAAACAAGTGGTTTATGACAAAATTGAGTGATACTCTATAGAATTTAGACCACTGCAGAAAAGAGAATGTATTTTTTACAAAGGGTTTTTTTTTTCTTATACTTTCATTTATAAAACAACAAAAAGATAACATTGCAAACCCTGCTTAATGATTGAACATGACCTCAGGTAGCTGTTGAGCTTGCTGTGAGCTCTAGGATAACAGACAATGCTGGGGAAGAGCCCTGTGAGAGAGTTATAGAGAAGAGAACACAGTAAGATGTGTGAAAGTGGTTAAATGACAAGACTATCTGCAGCAGACTGCAACTCTCAAATGTCAAGTATTGAAAAATTAGATGATCTCCAAGGGACATTGCAGAAGATGTATCCAACAGCTTTAAGTTCAAATAAATTATTTAATAAGTGAATTATGAGAACCGCCATTTAGTCTAATAAGCCTTTTCTTATCAACTCTAAAATGTTATTTTACATTTAAAAACTCCTTTTTCTGTTATTTTATTAATTATGCTTTGTTCTTGGTTCAGTGTGTTTAACAAAAATCTTTGAGTTGTAATTTAGTGGGAAAAGAAACACAGATAATATAAAATAATTATTATATGCAGATTTGTTTTTCACCATTATTTCTGAAAAAATAAAGTGTAGATGGCCATGAGCAAAAGCTGCATTTTAAGAATAATTATTTTGCATGTTAAAACCATTTGAAATCTGTTCTAAGCAATTTTGAAGTATACATTATTATTAGCTATAGTCACCATGCTGTGTCATAGATCTCAGAAAACATATTTCTTTTGTCCAACTGAAACTTTGTACCCTTAGAAAAATATTTTTATAGCACCCATTGCAAAATAAAAGCAGTACTTGTTTATGAATTCTGTATAGAAAAATAGGGCTTGTTTTATCTAGCTGTGTGACTCTGTGCAACTCAGTAAATCCAATTAATATCCATTTCTTATCAGTAAAATAGGGGTGGTCATATTTATTTTACCTGTTTTCATGAAGATTAAGGGTGACAGCCTGTGTAAGTGCTCCACACATATTAAGTTTGATAAGATTATGTCTCTTTGCCTGTCAACTCTGGGCAAAGTACTGTTGCATTGCCCCTAAAGAGTCTTTATTGACTCCGGGGTTTATATGAAGAGTTTTATTATTATTATTATCATACTTTGAGTTCTAGGGTACATGGGCACAACATGCAGCCTTTGTTACACAGGTATATATATATATATATATGCCATGTTGGTGTGCTGCACCCATCAACTCATCACTTACATTAGGCATTTTCTCCTAATGCTATCCTTCCCCCAGCCGCTCACCCCACGACAGGCCCCAGTGTGTGATGTTCCCCGCCCTGCGTCCATGTGTTCTCGTTGATCCACTCCCACCTATGAGTAAGAACATGCAGTGTTTGGTTTTCTGTTATAAGAAGAGTTTTTAAATGAGCAATTATAAAAAGAGGAGGGGAATTAATAAACTCTAAATGAGCGATATCAGTGCTATGAAACACATATTCTTATTGAATATGGTTTAAAGTAATTTAAGATGAATGATTCTAAACTACATGACTTTGTTGAGTTGAAAGAACATAGAATCTGAGATTTTAAGGTTCTAAAAATTGGTCATTAATGTAAGTTTGAACTATAGTAATATTAATAACCATCTAATGGTTTGGTCATTTCCTCAGAAGTATTAAACATTTTTAATCTAATTCACATTCATAAATCATCTGCTTCTATGAGTTTCTTTATGAAAACTGTGATTTTCCAGATTTATTGTAGGTGAGATTGGACAAGGGGCATAATGATTGAAGAAACAAAGAAAATAACAGAGTGAGTTTAGAATCTAAATATTTCTCTTGCTTGCTTTCTTTTCATGTGTTCCCTCTTTTTTTGACCAGACACACTGATATTATTAATAATTCCTCCAAATCATAAAAGAGTAGAACCAAATAACACATAGCATTTTCATCTTAACCAGATGAAATATCAGAATATTGATTACAATCAACTTTCTGACATACATATGTGAGTGGTGAGGGAAAGTATCAGTATTATCCTTATATATCTCAGTTTCCTTTATGTAAGACAAATGTCATGCCTAGCATATTCATTCATTCATTCATTCAACACTCAGTAAATGTTATTGGCTATCAACTATAAGCAAGGAACTCTTCTAGGCACCAGATGAACAACTGTGAGCAAGAGGGAGTCCCTGTTGTAGTGGAAATTACATTCTAGGGAAAAGAAATAGAGGAAAAAAGGGAAAAAATACAGAGACACATATATTGTATTACATATATATGTGTATATATGTGATATACACACATGTGTGTATACGTGTGATATACACACATATAAACACACATATGTATCTGTGTGTGTGTGGTAGGAGAAAATTAAAAGGGAGAGAAAATACAAAGACACAAAGAGTGTTTGTGGTGTGAGGGTTAAGGGAGTCCTCTCTGACAGGTGACACTCGAGAAGGAACCTGAATAAAATGAGTAAGTTACATGGGTATCTGAAAGCAGAACATTCCAGGGAAAGGGAATAGTAAGGACCTGGGCAGAAATGTGGTTGGTATGTTCCCAGAAGGCAGTGTCGTTTGAGCAGTGTGAGGGAGAAAGTATTTGTTGCTAGGGCTGCCGTAACAATGTACCACAAACTGGGTGGCTTAAACAACAGAAATTTGCTTTCTCACAATTCCTTAGGCTACAATCTCGAGATCAATGTGTCAGCAGTGTTGGTTTCTTCAGAGGCCTCTCTCCTGGGCTTGTAGGTACACATTTTCCTATGGTGCTTCCTCTGTGTGTGTCTGGGTACGAATCTCCTATTCTTATAAAAACATCAGTCAGATTGAATTACGGCCCAGCCTCACAATTCTCTTTAATTTCATTACAATGTCCAAATATACAGTCACATTCTGAGGTACCAGGAGTAGGACTTTGACATGTGAATTTTGACAGGCACAATTCAACCCATAACAGAGGGAGAGATGGTGAAAAAGAACAGTTGCTTATTTAATTTGTGGTTCTTGTTTTATGTGTGTGTGTTGGTTTTGCCTTTTGTTTTTGTTTTTGAGTGATTAGGGTAAGCCAAAAAAGACAACGGAAGGAGAAGTGGGACGGCGAGTTTCGAGGAGTGAGTTTGGGGGAGTATTGTTGCATGGAGTTTTGATATAAAAAGGAGCAGCAAAATGGAGCAGTAACCTGAGAAAGCATGTGGCAAAAGGGAGGGCCCTTTTTAAGCTGAGAGATTGCATAGCGAGTTTCTGTTCCCACGGAGAAAAGTGGTAGTTGTAGGGAAAAGGTCTTTTTTAACACAAAATAGAGATGGTATTTATGCATTCATGAAGAGGTTCTATTTAAACAGGAACATGGTCAAGCAACTCCACTGTACCTTCATTCTTGGGCTTCTCCATCTGTTTAAATGCATCTCTATTTCCTACTCCCACATTTTTTAAAAAAGCAAGAGAGAATGGGAGGGTGGTTAAATGTTTAAGGCTTATGAATTGGAACTTTTTAAAAATAGTTATCCCAATAATTCTTAGAAAAAGAGCTATCTTTGGAAACTACCTGTTGGCGGGAGTAGAGCAGGAAATTTGAAGATCAGTTAGAATGGAGGATTTAGAGAAAAGGAGCAATTGCTGTGTCAAAGCTAAAGGGAAGGGCTTTGGAAAGAAAGAGAAGAGCAGAAACGGGCTGCACTGAGAGAAGTGGGGGAGGGTAAAGGACCTTCAGTGGCAAGAGAGCCAGAAAGCAACTTTTGAAGAAAAAAAAATGTGTAATACAAGTTTTTAAGTGGTTTAATTACTTCCTGTGGCCAAAATAGATTAATAGGAACCAGATTTACCCTCCTCCTGCCAGCAACAACTAAAAAACTGGACAACTTTTTTTTTTTTTTTTTTTTTTTAAGGCGGAGTCTCGATCTGTTGCCCAGCCTGGAGTGCAGTGGCACGATCTCGTCTCACTGCAACCTCTGCCTCCCGGGTTCAAGTGATTCTCATGCATCAGCCTGCAGAGTAGCTGGGACTACAGGCGCCCGCCACCAAGCCTGGATAAGTTTTTGAATTTTTAATAGAGACGGGGTTTCACCGTGTTAGCCAGAATCGTCTCGATCTCCTCATCATCCGCCCACCTCGGCTTCTCAAAGTGCTGGGATTACAGGCGTGAGTCCACGCGCCCGGACCGACAAAATATTTTTACAAAAAAAAAAAAAAAAAAAAAAAAAATGCAGTGCAGGACAGTGATTCCTAAAAAAGAAGTGATTGAATCATTCCTGTGATTACCCTAGCTATTACCTCCAGAGAGCGTGGCAGCCTAGGCAGGGGGCATCTTGGTAGATCCCAAAGGTAACCCTAGGAGGAAGAGACAAAGGTGGAAGACCAGCAAATCCAAGCCACCATTTATAAGGTAGAGGACAGAAGAAGAGAGAGCTGCACAGAGAGAGATCTCCAATGACTCTCTGATGAGCATATTTGCATACGAAAACCACCCAAGGCCAGGCAAAGAAACACTAAAAGAAACAATTCCTAGACCTCAAACAGGTCCGGGAATGATTATATTATCGCATTATCACTACAAATTCTCCTTGATTTACAATAGGGTTATGTCTGATAAACCAATTGCAAGCCAGAAAATATTTTGATTAGAAATGCATTTAATATACCTAACCGATCAAACATTATAGCTTAGCCTAACCTACCTTACATGTACTGAAAACACTTACATTGGCTTACAGTTGAGCAAATCATCTAACACAGAACCTATTTTATAGCGAAGTTTTGAATATTTTATGTAATTTGTTGAGTACTGGACATTACATTGGAGTTGTGCCAGTTTCACGCCATCGTAAAGCTGAACTATGGTAAGTCAGGGACTGCCTGTAGTCAGAGTGGAAAAAACTTGTAATTCACAAGGTGTCAGGTAGATCATCTACATGGTGCAGTAAAATTAGCTTTAGACTAAAGGTTGCTCCGTGTCCCACCTGAAAGAAAAAGAAAAGGAAGAGGAGAAGGAGGAGGAGGAAAACAAGCCTCAAAAAGATTAAACTTTTTCTATGTGACTTAGCTACATCCCAGATCAAAGCTCAAAACATCCAACAAGGTAAAATTCTCAAGTGTCTGCTATCCAACTGAAAATTACCAGCTATGCAAAGAATCAGTAAAATACAACACTTAATGAGGAAAAAAAAATCTGTCAATAAACGCACACTCAAAAATAACAGAGATGATACATAGATGATAGATTAGGACATTAAAACAGTTATTGAATCTTTTCCATAGAGAAAAAGTAAAGCTAGAGTATGTTGAGTAGAGATATGAGAAGATGTTTTTCTAAAAATACAAAAATCAAACTTATAAAGAAAGAAAGATAATATCTAAAAGAAAAAATACACTGCATTGGGTGAACTGCAGATCAGACACCACAGAAAAAATAATTAGTGAATTTTAAAAAATAGCAATATGTACTATCCAAAATGAAAAACAGAGAGAAAAAAGGACTGAAGAAAAAAATGCAAAGAGCCAGTAAACTGCAGGATAACATCAAGTAGCCTAATTTACATGTAATTTAAGTCCCCAAAAGAAGGCAGGGAGGGGGGAGATAGAACAGAAAATATATATATATATGAAGAGGTAATGGCCTAAAATTTTTGAAATTAAATAAAAGCAATAAATCCATAGATCTTGAGAAGCCCAATACATCTCAAGTACAAAATTTAAAAAAACTACCCCAAGGCACATCAAAATCAAATTGCTTATAAACATCTAAAATGAAATCTTAAAGAGCAGCCAGAGGGAAAAATATATATATGAGATTTACAGAGGAACAAATAACCAAAGATTTCATGTCGGAACAAGGCAAGCCAGAAAACAGTAGAGCAATTTCGTTAAAGCCCTGAAAGTTTTTCTTTTTTTAAGGTAACTAGAATTCTCTACTTAGTGAAAATAATTTTCAAAAATTATGAAATAAAGACTTTCCCAGATATACAAAAGCTCAACAGTGGACTTTCACTGCAACATTTTACACATACGTGTATGAGGGCTTCATGCAAAAGTAGGATGATAACAGATAAAAATCTGGATGTACAGAGAGGAATACAGACCACTAGAAATGGTAAAAATGTGGGAAAATATAAAATAATTTTCATTTCTTTTTAGTCTTTTCTAAAAAGATAATCAAATACTCAAAGCAAAAATAATAACAATGTATTTAGGGGTTCTTAACCACATGTAGATATAACATACACAGTATTATAAAAATGGCTACAAAGTCAAGTGTGATCTTCTGGACTCTGGGTGACCTCGTTCATTCTGAGTCTGCTGTGCTCTTCTATATGTCATATTTATCCCATCCTTTAGTCAAAAAATTACAAAGAAGGGAAAAAGCATTTCTTTATATAGATTATTTTTATATATTCGACTTCATTGAAGACCTAGGGACCGGTGAGTAGGTTTTTCAATGTGTGGTCCAACAAGGTAGTCATAAATCCAAAATTATGTGTGTTCCTTTTCCTTACACAGTTTTATTGAGGTATTAACTGACATAAAAAAACTGCATGTAGGTAAAATATACATATTTTTTGAGCTTGGGAAACTTGTTTATTCCTGAAAAACCACTTCATAATCAAAATAAAGTACACATTCAGAGAATGAATCTAGTTATGCAGGAGTCACAAGGCATCCATGTCAATTGACCTAGAAATATGCAGAAAGGGAAGGTAGAATTAAGGATATTTATAACAAATTTTCTCAGTGATATGGTTTGGCTTTATGTCCCCACCCAAATCTCATCTTGAATTGTAATCTCCATGTGTTGAGGGAGGGACATGGTAGGAAGTGATTAGATCATAGGGGCGGTTCCCTCATGCTGTTCTCATGACAGTGAGTGAGTTTTCACGAGATCTAATGGTTTTATAAGGGACTCTTCCCCCTACATGCTCTCCCTCTCTCCTGCTGTTTTGTGAAGAAGGTGCCTTGCTTCCCCTTTCGCCATTATTGTAAGTTTCCTAAGGCCTCCCCAGCCAAGCAGAACTGTGAGTGAATTATAAACCCCTTTTTATTTTATAAATTACCCAGTCTCGGGTATTCTTTACAGCAGTGTAAAAACAGTCTAATACACTCAGATATTAAAACAGAGTGTGGCCCCCAGCTGATCAATGGGTTATTTGAAATAGATTTCAGTTATTTTCTATTTTTCTTTTCAATAAGAAATTGTGTCATATTTTGTCATAGTTCCTGGAGTTCCACTTGCCAGACCGCCACATGATTGCTGAATAACATCTACATGCAATGTGGGTTACAATACAGGAGAGAGACCCTGAGCTTAGGGAACTCAAATCTTTTATTATGAGCAATAAGTATGCCGGCCCTTTGCTCCAAAGGGAGATAATCTTTCTATCTCCCAAGGCTATTCCTATACAAACATCCTTGTAAAGATAATTCAGAATAGCCAGTCACTGTTTGCTCACAAGATGCCAAAAAACATGAGGCAACCTTATTGTGTCCCAACAAAATTCACTCCTCACTTTTACATCATCTTGACTTCTGGTGAATTTTTTCATGAGTACACCATTTCACGATTCCATCAGCCACTTTGATTAACTTGACTCACAGAGCCTCAAACCAAATCCATTCAATTTGTCCCATGCAACATTTAATTAACATTACTATCACAGGATGAGAGCAACTAGCAGTACTGACCTCAACCAGGCCCCTAGAGTTCTGGACTCAAATAGCTTCATAGATGCCACAAATGCTTCAGGTCTACCTTAGAAAGTGTTTTACACTGCTAGGGCTGCCATAACAAAGTAACCACATACTAGGTGGCTTCAACAACAGAAATATATTTTTCTCACAGTTCTGGAGGCTGAAAGTTGAAGACCAAAGTGTCAGCAGGTTTTGTTTCTTCTGGGGCCTCACTCTTTTTCTCCCAGATGGCTGTTTTCTTACTGTATTTTCACATAGTCTTTCCTCTATGCTCATGCAGCCTTTGTGTTTCTTCGTCTTCTTATAAGGACACCAGTCATATAGGATCAGGGCCACACCCTAATAGCATCACTTTAACTTAAGTTCAAGATCAAAATGTCAAAAAGGTTAGTTTCTTCTGAGAACCTTTCTCCTTAGCTTATAGATGGCTATCTTCACATGGTCTTTCTTCTGTGTATGTTTGTGTCCTAATCGCCTTGATTTATAAAGACCACAGTCATACTGCATTAAGGTGCACCATAATGATCTTATTTAACTTAATCGCCTCTTTAAAGACCTCATCTCCAAATACAGGTACATTCTGAGGCACTAGGTGTTAGGACTTCAACATATGGATTTTAGGGAAACATAATTCATCCCAAAATAGAAAGCGAGCTGGCTTTCTCTTTAACTTTCTGTATTGACCTTTCCACTTGGTGATTGTAGACTCCACAATGGCATGTAAGGATAGTTCTATCATCTATAGCAATCCTGGACAGTGAGAGGAGGCTAAACTGTATGCCTTCCAGGGCTTTAGCTAATGTTAGGGAAAACTTTCTCACAATGCTTTCCTATATGAATTATGTGTATCACAGGGATAACTGCCAACAGGGGCCATGTAATTAATGACTCAGTGATTCATCCAGGAAGCTCCCCAGAGCAAGCAACAGTAGCTTCATATTGGAAAGAACTCCACATCATCTGAGAACTACATGATCTACTGATGGTATTCCTTAAACCCCAGACAGTCTCAGATGTCTGCCTCAGAGGAACAAGTAGCTGTGTTTTCAGGAGGGAAGCAAATAAATGCCCAGAATCCACACAAAATGTTCAGTCCCAGAGACACATGTGGTGACCCTAGAAAGAAAAGCTTGTTTGCAATAATTGAGCCCTCAGTTGGGGTAGCACATGTTAATAGTGCTTCCAAATTGTTCTCATATCCACATAATGGATCTTAGGGTTCCCAGTTCAGTTCAAAAACTGAGTTGAGTCCTTTGGTTTTGGAGACACTAAGTGAGGGAAGTAAGTCCTTGGTGTCTTGCCTCATACCACAGCTGGGTGGGATTTGTGTGCTCCATAGAACGAGCAGCAGCTCCAGGAGTGGAGTTGATACAGACATCTGGAGGTGGTGACAGATGTTTTGCTTGGAAGATGCAGGAGCTCAGATCATCCTCTGTTATTTCCAATAAATTTCTTAGTAATATTAAGGGGAATGATTGTCAAATTGTAGTCAAAGCTGTGTAGCAGGGGACAGAAGATTCACCAATATGCTAAATTTAATTGCAACAGTTTGGAAAAGCCACCCAAGTTATTTCTCATTCATGAGAAAGGCCATAGGGAAGATTCTGAAAGAAAAAAAGATCATTAATATCCTTCCCTTTCCAGTATTTTCTGTGGTCTGAGTAATTTCTTTCCCATGCCAAAGTCATTGTTTTCCCTTCACTGCTACAAAATTGATGTGTCTCATTCCAGTCGCTATAACTTTACCTTTTTTAAAAAAACATTTTTTAATCACACCTAGGCCTTTCATCTATGAGAGTCTGGTACACGAAAGGCAACAGCATTTTTTAAAATTTTATTTTCTTAATCAGTTGTATTCATACAAAAGTTTACAGTTTTAAGTTTAGTACAAGTCACTGATAAAATACAGACTGGACTGTTTTCAGTATTATGCTTTGGGTATATATTGTCACAATTCTTTTTTTTATTTTTAATTTAATTTTAGATTTAGGAGGTACATGTGCAGATTTGTTATATGAGTATATTGCATGATGCTGAGGTTTTGGCTTCTAGTAATCCCATCAGCCAAGTAGTGAACAAAGTACCTGATAGGTAGTTTTTCAACTCTTATTTCCTTCTCCCCTTTCCCCATTTTAGAATACCCAGTGTTCATTGTTTCTATCTTTGTCTCCATGAGAACCCAATGTTTAGCTTCCATTTATAAGTGAGAACATATGGTATTTGATTTTCTGTTTTTTCATTAACTCACCTAGGATAATCACCTCCAGTTGCATCCATGTTACTACAGAGGACAAGATTTCATTCATTATTATGGCTGCATAGTATTCCATGGTGCATATGTACCATATTTTCTTTATCCAATCAACTGTTGATGGACCCCTGGGTTAATTTTATGTCTTTGTTGTTATAAATAGTGGTGTCATAAACATACAAGTGCAGATGTCTTTTTGGAAGGATGACTTATTTTCCCTTCAGTATATATCCAGTAATGGGATTGTTGGGTTGAATGGTAGTTCAATACAGTAATAGGGTTATTGAGCTGAATGATAAATCTCCAAACTCCTTTTCACAGACGCCAAAATAACTTGCATTCCCACCAACTTTTATAAGCATTCCCTTTTCTCCACAACCTTGCCATCAGTTATTTTTTTACTTTTTAATAACAGCCATTTTTACTATTGTGATATGGTATCTTATTATGGTTTTGATTTGTACTCTGATGATTAATGATTTTGAGCATTTTTTCTTTTATTTATTGCCTACTTGTATGTCTTCTTTTGAGAAGTGTCTGTTTATGTCCTTTGCCGACTTTTTAGAGGGGTTATTTGTCTTTTCTTGCTGATTTTTTTTTCAGTTCCCCATATATTCTGTATATTAATCATTTGTTGGATGCATATTTTGCAAATATTTTCTCCCATACTGTAGGTGGTCTGTTTATTCCATTGATAGTTTATTTCGCTATGCAGAAGCTCTTTAGTTAAATTAGGTCCTGTCAATTTTTTTATTTGTTGCGTTTGCTTTTGAGGTCTTAGTTATAAATTCTTTGCCTAGTTCAATGTCTAAAAGAGTATTTCCTAGGTTTTCTTCTAGGAATTTGTAGGTTGAGGTCTTACATTTAAGTCTTCAATTCATCTTGAGCTAATTGTTGTATATATAATGAGAGGTAAGGGTCTGGTTTTATTCTCTGCATATGGTTAGTCAGATTTCCCAGTACCATTTATTTGCCCATTGTTTATTCTTGTCAACTGTGTTGGTGATCAGTTGGTTGTAGATGTGTGGCTTTATTTTATTTTATTTTATTTTGAGATGGAGTTTTACTCTTCTCTCCCAAACTGGAGTGCAATGGCACGATCTTGGCTCATTGCAACCTCCACCTCCCAGGTTCAAGCAATTCTCCTACCTCAGCCTCCTGAGCAGCAGAGATTACAGGCACTCACCACCATGTCTGGCTAATTTTTATATTTTTAGTGGAGACAGGGTTTCACTATGTTGGCCAGGCTAGTCTCATACTCCTGACCTCACGTGATCTTCTCGCCTTGGCCTCTCAAAGTGCCGGGATTACAGGCGTGAGCCACCATTCCGGGTCAACATGTAGCTTTACTTCAATGGTCTCTGTTGTGTCTATTTTTGTGCTAGGTACAGGAAAAGCATTGAATCTGTAGCTTGCTTTGAGCAGTTTGGACATTTTAACAATATTGAATCATCCAATCCATAAGCATAGAATGCTTTTCCATTTGTTTGTATAATCTATAATATATTCACCAGTATGTTCTACTCCTCATTGTAGAAGTCTTTCACCTCCTGGGTTAAATGTAATCCTAGGTATTTTATTTTTGTTTGTGGCTATTATAAGTGGGTTTGTGCTCTTGATTTGGTTCTCAGCTTGAACATTATTGTTGTATAGAGATGCTACTGATTTTCATCCATTGAGTTTGTATCCTGAGACATTGCTGAATTCATTTATCAGAGCTGGGAGTCTTTTGGCAGAATCTTTAGGGTTTTATGGATAAAGAATCATACTGTCAGCGAGAGAGATAATTTGATTTCCTCTTTTTGTATGTAGATGCCTTTTATTTGTATTGCCTGCCTGATTGTTTTGGCTTAGCTCTTCAGTACTAAGTTCAATAGCATTATGTAATGAGAGTGGAAAATCTTGTCTTGTTCTAGTACTTATGGAGAATGCTGCCAGGTTTTGTCCATTCAGTGTGATGTTGGCTGCGGGTTTTTCATAGACGGTTCTTATTATTTTTAGATTTCTTTCTTCAATGCCTAGTTTGTTGAAGGTTTTTATTATGAAAGGATTTTGGCTTTGTCAAATGCTTTTTTGCATCTATTGAATGATTACATGGTTTTAGTTTTTAATTTGATTTATATGGTGAATCACATTTACTGATTTGCCTATGTTGAACTCTAGTCTTTACCCAAAGGCTTTACCCAAAGTAAAGACTATTAGATTCTGCATCCCAGAAATAAAGCTGGCTTGTGGTGATTTAAGTTTTTGATGTGTTGCTAGATTAAGTTTGCTAGTATTTTGTTGAGGATATTTGCATCTGTGTTCATCAGGGGATTGGCCTATAGTTTTCCTTTTTGTTGTGTCTCTGCCAGATTTTGGTATCAGGATGATACTGGTTTCACAGAATGAGTTTGGGTGAAGTTCCTTCCCCTTTATCCTAGTTTCAGTAGGACTGGTTACAGTTCTCCCTTGTATATCTGGTAGAATTTGGCCGTTAATCCACATGGTCCAGGGCTATTTTGGTAGGTAGGTTACTTATTACCAATTCAACTTCATTAATAGTTATTAGTCTGTTCAGAATTTAATTTTCTTCTTGGTTTTATCTTACAAAGTGGTATGTTTCCAGGAATTTATCCATTTCCTCTAGAATTTCTAGTTTGTGTGCATAAACATGTTCATAGTAGTCTCTGAGGATCTTTTGTATTTCTATGTGATTGGTTGTGATATCACATTTGTCATTTCTGATTGTGCTGATTTGAATCTCCTATCTTTTTTTCTTTGTAAATCCAGCTGGTGGTCTATCAATCTTGTTTATCCTTTCGAAAAACCAACTTTTTATTTTATTGAATCTTTGTATGATTCTATTGGTCTGAATTGCATTTAGTTCTGCTCTGACTTTAGTTATTTCTTTTCTTCTGCTAGCTTTGGGGTTAGTTTGCTCTTGTTTTCCTACTTTCTTTAGATGTGAGGTTAGCTTGTTAATTTGAGATCTTTCTATCTTTTGATGTAGGCATTTTAGCACTATAAGCTTTCCTCTTACCACTGCTTTTGCTGCATTCCAGGGACTGTTGGTATGTTTTGTCTCTATTTTTATTAGATTCAAAGAATTTTTATATTTCTGCCTTAATTTTGTTGTTTACCAAAAAGTCACTCAGAAACAACCTGTTTAGTTTCCATGTATTTGTGTGGCTGCAGAGCTACTCTTGGTCTTGATTTCTATCTTGATTCCCTGTGGTCTTACAAGATGGTTGTTATGATTTCAGTATTTTAAAATTTATTAAGACTTGCTTTTTATGACTGACCAGGTGGTAATCTTAACGTATGTTCCATGTGCGGATAAGAATAATAGGTATTCTGTGGTTGTTGGGTGGGATATTCTGTAGATTTCTATTAGATCCAATTGGTCAAGTCTTGAATTTAAGTTCAGAATTTCTTTGTTAGTTTTCTGCCTCAATGATCTGTCTAATGCTGTCAGTGAGGTTTTGAAGTTCCCCACTATTATTGTGTAGCTGTCTAAGTCTTTCCTTAGGTCTGGAAGTCATTGTCTTAGAAGTCTAGGCCCTCCAAATTTGGGTGTATATATATTTAGGATAATTAAGTCTTCTTGTTGAATTGAACATTTTATCATTATGTAATGCCTTATTGTGTTCTTTTTTACTGTTGTTGGTTTAAAGTCTATTTTATCTAATACAAGAAAAGTGGACACTGCTCTTTTCTGTTTTCCATGTGTGTGATAGATCTATCTCTATCCCTTTGCTTTGAGCCTGTGGTTGTCATTACATGCAAAATGGGTCTCTTGAACACAAGAGATGGATGGATGTTGTTTTTTTTATCCAATTTGCCACTCTATGTCATTTAAGTGGACCATTTAGGTAATTCATGTTCAAGGTTAATAGTGATATGTGAGCTTTTGTTCTTGTATTTTTTACTAGTTGCTTTGAGTTTTTATTGTGTAGCTGTTTTATAGAGTCTGTAGGCTAGGTTTTTGTGTGTGCTTTTGTGGTAGCATATATTGTTCTTTCATTTCCATGTTTAGAACTCCCTTAAAAACCTCTTAAAGGGCCTGGTGGCAATGAATTCCCTTAGTGATTAATTGACTACAAAAGACTTTATTTTTCCTTCGTTTATGAAGTTTGGTTTGAAAGGATAGAAAATTCCTGGTTGGAATTTCCTTTTTTAAGATTGCTAAAAATGGTACCCCTATCTCTTTTGACTTCTAAGAGTTCTACTGAGAAATCTGCTGTTAATCTGATGGGTTTCTCTTTATAGGTAATATGACCCTTTTCTCTAGCTGCCTTTAAGATTTTTTTCTTTCTCATTGACCTTTGATAGTCTGATGAGTATGTGCCTTAGGGATAGTCATTTTGTACAGTATCTCACAGGAGTTTCCTGGATTTCTTGTATCTATATGTCAACCTCTAGCAAGATTGGGGAAATTGTCATGAATTATATCCTCAAATATGTTTTCAAATTGCTTACTTTCCTCTTCTCTCTCAGGAATCCCAATAAGTTATAGATTTGGTCACTTTACATAATCCCATATTCCTTTAAGGCTTTGTTCATAATTTTAAATTCTTCATCCTTTAGTTTTGCCTGATTGGGTTGATTTGAAGGATCTGCCTTCAATGTCTGAAATGCTTTCTTCTGTTTGGTTTAGTGTGTTGTTAAAGCTTCCAATTGTATTTTGAAATTTCTGTAGTGAATTTTTCAATTCTGTAAGTTCTGTTCCATTCTTTCTTAATATTGCTATGTTGTCTTTCAAATTTCGGATCTTCCTTCTTTGTGATGGATTTTAATTTTCTCTTAGATCTCATTGAGTTTATTTGCCATCCATATTGTGAATTTTATACCAGTCATTTCATACATTTCATTCCAGTTAGGATGAATTGCTTGGGAACTATCCTTTGGAGATGATGAAACACTCTGGCTTTTTGTGTTGCTGGAATTCTTGCACTGGTTCCTTCTCATTTGAGAGAGGTGATTTTTTTGTTTTGTTTTGTTTTGTTTTGTTTTTTTGCTATTGTTTGTAAGGAACTTCTTGATTTTTTTCCTTTGAGGGTATTACTGTGGTGGTGTACTGTGTATAATTGATTGACTTCATTTCTGGGTGCTTTCAGGGTGTCAAGGCTCTGTACATGTTCCTTGGTTGCAAATAGGTTTGTGCTGTGGTTTTCTCAGGTATTTCATATTGTAGCAATCTAACCTTGTATGGTGATGTAATTCCGGGTTTAGCCCAGTAGGTGGCACTTAGGAGTAAGAAATAGTATGTAGGGGCAGGGGAAGAGGCAATGGAGAAGCATTTAAAAAACCCTCCCCCAGCACACATTCACCTTCAGTGAGGGTGGAGCTGCTGGAGAAGCCTGAGAAGAGGTCACTTCCAGCTCATGCTTCTCAGTCCTGATGGGAGGATCTGCTGCCAAATCCACATTGGTGCACTGAGTAGAGATGACCACTTCTCCACATCCATTCCTAGGCTTTGATGATACCACCTTCAGCAGCTGGTGCCACAAAGAATATTTTTATAAAATTCACAGAGAGATATTAGGCTTCCTGCTTTGGCCCTCATGAGTCTCTATATAGAACTCTACCAGCAGGTATATTCGACCAAGTGGTCATTATTTGTAAGATCTAGTACCATGTCAATCCAACAGCAAACTCCAGATGGCTGAGCCAGAACTGAATTTGAATACCCTATGCCCCCACTTTTGGCCAGGCCAAGTTGTACCTGAAAGGTACATAATCAGGCCAATTTGGGTTGCAATTAGGGGAAAGAAAGATGCATCACACCCTGGAAAACTCAGGTTGAAATACGAAATTTTCAAAATTCATCTATAGAACACTACTTTCCTTCATCTTTATTATTACCCAGTGTATTTGTTTCCTAAGACTGCTATAACAAATGATCACACACTTGGTGGCTTAAAGTAGCAGAAATTTATTCTTTCTTTGATCTGAAGGCCAGAAGTAGAAAATCAAGGTCTAGACAGGGACATGCTCTCTCTGAAGTATTAAGGAAGAATCTTTCCTTGACTCTTCAAGTTTCTGGTGGCTCCTGGAATTCTTTGACTTATGGCAGCGTAAGTCCAATTTCTGCCTTCATATTCACATGGACTTCTGTGTGTCTCTCTATGTCCAAATCTTCCTGTGTTTTCTCTTTTGAAAACATCAGTCATTGAATTTAGGGCCAATCCCAAATCCAGGATGAATTCACCCCAAGATCCATAGCTAAGTACATCAGCAGAGATTGTTTTTCTTAATAAGATTACATTCTGAGGTCCCAGGTAGACATGAATTTTGGGGGAGCACAATTCAACCTACTATATACCCAAATAATGATTAAGGGAAAATAACTACTATCAGGTGACAGTCACATTCAGTGACCAATCTTACAAGATATGTGAACCAGAAGAAGTGACAGAGGGTAAAATCAGAAATTATTTCAGTTGATTTTTGAGGAGGCCAGTTAAACACTCAACAGTATTAGTTTGGCTTAACCAACAGTCAGTGAGGCTCAGGCATTTAGGGGAACCTCTGTGAACTGAGAGCCCTGTTGAGCCGGTTACTTTACTTTAGAAGTCTGAATAAGTGATAAAGCTTCTGTCAAAAGAATAGTTGTCACTTTTTAATATAAAGCTGAGATGATACTGGAGCCAGGCCAGCTGTGTTCCTAGCTATTTTATTTTCACTGCATTTTACAAGAGAAATGGGCTGGGCTTTTCCTACAGGCAGAGTCCAAGTTGACCCATCCCAAAGTAAAGACTATTAGATTAAAGTCACAAGGCCTTCACTGGCCAGGCATTCAATTTCAGTCAGATTCCATGGCAAGCTAATAGCTGTTTGTCAAAAGGAGATTACCTGAGAGCATGTGACATGGAGGAGAGAAATACAAAACCCCAAGGGGTATACTTTAACACCAAAGGATGAAGGCTGCCTCCCAAGGCCAGATGCTACAGTCCTTAAAATAATGTCAGAGAAACTTGTAGCTCAATATGTCACTAAGTTGTGGAGTCCCAAAGGTTCTTCTTCTTGATTGAGGGACGCTCTGTGGTATTTATAGAACAGGAATCAATATACAAGCCTATAACTACTACACATTCAGATTTAAATCTAAAGCAATAGAACATTGACTTGGCCTCAAATGATAAGTCATACAATGTCACATTAGCTTCCAATCACTACTGTAGAACATTCTCAGGCCCCATTAGTTAAATTTGGGTTCCTCTCCCCATGTGGGACAGCCTAGGATAAAGATTTGAATGTCTTTCTCAAAAAAATCCATAAAAATTTGAGTCCTTCTCATTTCTGAAGTTCCCCAGCATACTCAGACAAGTGCACATTGTCTAAAAATCCCTTTAGAGATGCGAAGATATTGGTGTCTCCACTAATCATATTTCTACTTAAAGCAGCTGAGATTAGGTAAAAGGAGAAGTGAGAGATCAGGAGATGTGGAGGGAGAAAGAGGCTCCACACAAGTGAGTAAGGCATATTTGTATTCAGTTTCAAGCAGTATAGAGGCTGCTAACAGATGAACCAAACTTGTAATGTTTCCATTTCACCAAAAGCCCTATAAGAGGTAGCAAGATTGTCATTACTGATTCCATTTATTCAGCTTGGAGAATGCTTTCCCTAAGTAGACATAGCCCACATGGTCTTCTGTCTAGAGCTACAGGTTTATGCCCATCATTTAACTTGGGATTGACTTGAATAGCAGTAACTCTTAAAGGTAACGCTGGTGGCTGGGCATGGTGGCTCACACCTGTAATCCCCGCACTTTGGGAAGCTGAGGCGGATGGATCACGAGGTCAGGAGATTGAGACCATCCTGGCTAACACGTTGAAACCCGTCTCTACTAAAAATACAAAAAATTAGCCAGGCGTGGTGGCAGGTGCTGGTAGTCCCAGCTACTTGGCAGGCTGAGACAGGAGAATGGTGTGAACCCGGGAGGTGGAGCTTGCAGTAGCCAAGATCATGCCACTGCACTCCAGCCTGGGTGACAGAGCAAGACTCCATCTCAAAAAAAAAAAAAAAAAAAAAAAAGTGATATTGGTTAGGTTATGGAGAAAAAGGAACACTTATACACTGTTGGTGGGAGTGTAAATTACTACAACCATTGTGGAAGACAGCATGGCAATTCCTCAAAGACCAAAACAGAAATACCATTTGAACCAGCAATCCCATTACTGGGTATATATCCAAAGGAATATAAATTGTTCTATCATAAAGACACATGTACATATATGTCCATTGCAGCACTATTCACAATAGCAAAGACATGGAATCATCCTAAATGCCCATCAATAATAGACTGGATAAGGAAAGCATGGTACATATATGCCATGGAATACTACGCAGTCATGAAAAAGAATGAGATCATGAGGGACATGGATGGAGCTGGAGACCATCATCCTTAGCAAACTAACACAGGAACAGAAAACTAAATACTGCACGCTCTCACTTAGAAGTGGGAGCTAAATGATGAGATCACATGGACACCTAGAGGGGAACAACACACATTGAGGCCTTTTGGAGGGTGGAGGGTGAGAGGAAGGAGAGGAGCAGGAAAAATTAATGGGTCCTAGGCTTAATACCTGTGTGATGAAATAATCTGTACAACAAACCCCATGACACAAGTTTACCTATGCAACAAAACTGCACATGTACCCTTGAACTTAAAATAAAAGTTTAAAAGGGAACTAATAAGCACATAGAAAAATAAAAATAAATAAATATAAAAATAAAAATGTGCATCTTAATCCAAGTCTTTTGTTGCTATGTTGTCATGATAACATCTCTCAAATTTTCACCAATTTTACCATAAGGGATAGGGGCAGTTTGTAGGACAGCAGGTCTGAACACAAGAATTTATCCAGGTCCTTTTGTGTCAATGTCTTATTTTACAGTATTTCACTTTCATCAGCATTATGAGCCTAATCCAGGGCAGTAAGATCCCAAACACTAGTTAAAACCTTATTTAATGATTTCCCAGGGGAGTTTGCCTATCTAAGGGAAATCTTGAACTTCTGCCGTCATCTCTGAATGACTCTAAATTTGGCATGATAGACTGCAGCATGGCACAGTACAATTCTTGCCATTCTTCCTTGGCAGAAAGCAATGTCTCTATCAACATCCCTTCATTACAAACTGTCAAAAACTCTGAAGGACATGAGATTTTATCCTTCATGCAAGCTAACAAGTGACGTTGCCACAGTTTGAGAAAAAAAGAACTTGGCACAGCAAGTAGCCAACATATCAACAAGTTTTGCAAGTTCTTTGAACCCCAATTTCCACAGGGTGATTAGAATAGAGTCAGATGACCGCTACATATGCAGTGGTATGCACTATAGGAGAGAATCCTTCAGTTCAGGGACCTGAATCTTTTACAGTGAGCAATAAACACATCTGCTCTTTGATACCGAGGGAGACGCTACCTCTATCTTCTAAGACTTGCAAGACATGCAGAAAATGTGAGTGACTCATAGAGAATTGTCTTTTAATACCAACACTCCATCTATACTTTATTTCTTCCCAAAGGTTGAATTTTTTTTCCTAACTTTTTAAGCAGATGTATATGCAAGTCTTCTTGGGAAATAGCACCTATATTGGGCAAAATGATAGATTATCTTCCAATGTGTCTACAGATTACATGAAGGGTATTGAGAAGTGTAACAGGGCAAATTGGAAACTGATTTTTTAATTAGATAATCTGAAACAAGAACAAGTGAATGGGGTTCAAGCACAGGGAAGGTGAGGCATGTGGGTGCTGAATTAGCAAGCTAGTCATAGACACTATAGCTTTGTGCGGAGGTAAAGACCTGGGCCCAAATGTGGCAAAAATTACTGAATATAAGCCGAGACATATAGGGTGGAGAAAATGCTCCAGCCAAGACATAAGGGAAATAACATGTAGTTATTCTTAGTCACTTGAAAAAAGATCAATTGTTTCTCTTTTTTTAATAAAAATGAAGCTTGCTATCTATAGCTCAATGACACTTGACCTCTGAATTTGGTAGTAATCAGATCATTTATGAAACACTTCAGCAGCTCAATCTCACCTCCTATAATACTACGAATTTCAAATAATAATATGAAACTCAATAGTTTGAGTTTCAAACTCAAAAGGACCACACCTGGCCTTTCAAGGTTTCTTTAAAACACACACACTTGGCCGGGTTCGGTGGCTCACGCCTGTAATCCCAGCACTTTGGGAGGCCAAGGCGGGCAGATCATGAGGTCAAGAGATCGAGACCATCCTGGCCAACATGGTGAAACTCCGTCTCTACTGAAAATACAAAAATTAGCTGGGTGTGGTGGTGCACACCTGTAGTCCCAGCTACTCAGTAGGCTGAGGCAGGAGAATCACTTGAATCCAGGAAGCGGAGGTTGCAGTGAGCTGAGACCACGCCACTGCACTCCAGTCTGGTGACAGTGAGACTTCGTCTCACAAAAAACAAAACAAACCAAAAGAAACACACATACTCACATTTTTATATGGGTTCTTTGTACAAATAATTTTATTGGGAAAATCAATAAAATTAGTTAATATTTTATCTATATAAAATGTAAATTAAAATAATATACGTATATTAATGAATATTAATGACACATTAAAAGAAGACCTATCATTTTTTGCCTTTGATCCTTCCTTCCACCTTATAAAAGAGAGTGAATACTATTTTCCTGACACAATGAAACTGAGATCAAAGATGCCAACCAAGACTGATTTTTCTGACTGCAATCTAATATTCCAATCACTAAATTATGATCCTGGAAAATCAGTTTTATAATCTCACCAGTTTCTGGCAGTGAATTATTATATACTAATGTGTATATTAAATAATTACATCATTGATCATATACTTATGCATAATTTTTGCATTAGTTCCATGACAGCTGTGTCAAATGTACAAGGACTGTGTAAAAATCTGTTTTACATTAGTGCTTTATGAACCATGAAAATAACGACACAAATATATTTTAAATGTTGAACAATTCACAGCAATTTCACCAGACCACACATGAAACATTTTTCTGTAGTTAAACATATACTTTTATATTACATGAACTTGCAAACATCTTTGTCATAAATCATAAATAGAAAACTATATTTTCCTCAAGAATTTAAAAATGAATGTTTTCTATATATTTTTGAGATTTTATAAAACCTACAAATTCTAAGTCTGAGAATTCCATGCTTAAAATATTTACTTTAAAAACAACTTTAAAATTGTTGTTTCACTACCCAAATTTTTCATGACTATTTCACGGCAACTCTGTTCATTTGGGTAAAAATCCAAAGAAAAAAATTTAATTGTTCAAGTAAGCTGAATTTGCTTTTGATGTTTTTTAAATTAAAATCCCTATTGCCTTAAAATGCTCTCTCCTAAAGTCATTAATGAAGCTGATGTCACCTTAATTTCTTTAAAGCATTCTTTTGTCCTGGGCACATATGGACATAAAGATGGGGACAATAGACATTGGAGCTACTAGTCGGGGAGAGGGAAAGGAGAGAAAGGGCTGAAAAACTACCTTATTGGGTGCTATGCTCACTACCTGGGTGGCAGGATCATTCATTCCCCAATCCTCAGCATCACGCAATATACCCATGTAGCAAATCTGCATATGTACCCCTGAATCTAAAATAAAAGTTGAATTAAAGAAAAAAGAAACTGTGGGGTTTTTTTTTAAGGCCTAGAAGGCATTTTAAATTAACCATGAGAATGAGAAGCCTTATTAGAAAGGAAAATTCTAGAAGAGCACATGTAAGGCTTTGATCAACTTTTAGTTTAGAAATGTTTAAAAAACACAAACTTTAATTCATAGATTAAAAATGAATAAATTATGTGATTGTTTAAGAGAAAAAAAAAACAACCTAGAAACAAGTTAACTATAGTTAAAAAGGTTGAACTAGATCTGTAAATACCAATATAAATATATCTCAAAAACATAATAGGAAGAAAAAGAAAAAAATAGAGGATATAGGGAAAATATCACAATAACAATAATAATAATAAAGCATTGTTTTGGACATATCTCTGCCTTGTTCTTAAACTTTGAATGGTCTATTTAGACACACCCTGTGTAAGCCAGGAAATGAAAGTTTTCAATGGCCAGAAACTAGCCATTTTTCTCACAAAGGGAAGAAGCCCCTAATCCTGCCTCCCACACTTTGCACATCCCACTTTTTTTCTCCCACAGTAGACTCCTATCACCTTCTTATTTGAACCAAGGTTTTTGTCACCTCTACCAAAACTGCTCTTTGGAAGGATGGAAATGGCCTCTATGTTTCTAGTCCCAATAGTTATTTAACAATCTTTACCTTATTGAAGTCATCAGAAACACTGACACAATTGATCACTCCTTTCTCCTTGAAACATCTTCTGTGTCTTCTGAGACAACTCACTATTCTGGTCTTTTCCTATTACATAACTTGTTCTGAGTCTCCTTTGCTGGCTTCTCCTCATCTCCCCAGTCTCTACATGTTGAGGTGTCCCAGAACTCAGTCCTGAACCTCTTCTCTATTTATCCTTACTCTTCAGTGATCTCATCCAGCTTCATGACTTTACACACCACATATCTACTGAGAACTTATATGTACATATCCTAAGCCTGGATTTATCACCTCAATGCTGGAATCTTACATGCAACTGCCTACTTGATCCTGTACTTTATCACCTTGTACTTGGATGTTAAATAGATTTCCAAACTTAACGTGTCCTAAATTGAAAGCTTGATAGTTGCTTTAAAAACTATTCCTGGCCGGGGGTGGTTGCTCATGCCTATAATCCCAACACTTTGGCAGGCCAAGGTGGGCAGATGACGAGGTCAGGAGTTTGGAACCAGCCTGGCCAACATAGTGAAACCCCGTCTCTACTAAAAATACAAAAAAATTAGCTGGGCGTGGTGGCAGGCGCCTGTAATCCCAGGGAATTTGTAAACTTGGGAAGCTGAAGAAGGAGAATCGCTTGAACCGGAGAGGCAGAGGTTGCAGTGAGCTGAGAACGTGCCACTCCCTGCACTCCAGGCTGGGTGACAGTGCGAGACTCCCATCTCAAAAAACAACAAAAAACAAACAAACAAACAAACAAAAAACTATTCCTCCAAAGTTTCCTCAAATTAGTAAATGAAAATTCCACTGTTCCAGTTTCTCAGACCTTAATCCTTAAAGTAATCCTTGACTCTTCTCTTTCACATCCTACTTTTATTTCATTGGCAAATTTTATGCATATTCTCCATTATTAATACTCACTTTCAAGATACCTTTCTCTATCTATCTATCTATCTATCTATCTATTTATTTATCATCTATCTAATCTCTCTCTCTCTCTCTCTCTCATATAGGGAATATTAAATATTCTTCTAACTGATTTTCCTGGTCACTTCTCTCATCCAATGGCTTCTTGTCTCGTTCATAGTTAAAGAATTATCCAGATTGTCTACTGGGCTTTTCATGATTTGGTCCCCGACCTCTGTGATCACATGCACTACAATCCCAGTGGTTCATCCTGAGTTCTCCCAGCAGCAATTAAGCTGGACCTTAAAAGGAAGAGTGAAATTTCGATGATCAAGTAGGGAAAGGAGAGGCTGCCATTTTAAACAGGTATTCTCACCAGTAGGAGAACATTTGAGCAGAGACCCAAGGGCGGTGAAAGAATGATCATGTGGCTCTCTGGGACAAAGATGTTTCCGCTAAGGGAACAGTGAGTGCACAAACTCTGGGGCAGCAATGTGGTTGGCAGGTTGAAGAAATGAGAGGAGTCTGAAGTCCAAAAGGCGAACCTAATAGCCCAGGTGAAAAGTATAGAAGATACTACCTATTTTGGTGTAAACAGGAATTGAAAAGAAGAGACAAGAAGAAATGACGTTAAAAAAAAAACATTATTGCATGAACAAGTGTTTATCAAGTAACTCCTCTAGGCAAAGCAGTTTCTTAGACATAAGAGATCCAGTTAGACCAAAATGGTGCCTGCTTTCACAAAATGTATGGTCTTATATAGAAGACAGATACTGAGTGACTGGCAATTGGTTTTCTGATGTAAGGCAATAAAGAGAGGGGATTTCAAAATGTGATTGGAACTTTGGTGGTAGTTCATGAACATAGTTGTATACGAAGTGAAATTTACATAGGACACCTATGAAAGTTCTTAGAAACTTCTTTATGGATGAGAAGCTCTTCAACAATGATCCCACTGAGATGGGTTTCTAATCAAACATGTAAAACAGGCAATACCCTCAGTTGAAAAGAGGCAGAAGAACATACTAGCAACAAAGACATCTAGCCCTGGGTTTAAAATTGTATCTCTGTTACCTAATATCTCTAATCTTCAATTTCCTCCACTGAAAGATAAGGTTAATCATTGTACCATCATTACAAGGCTGTTGTGAAGCTTTAGGTAAACCACCTCACATGATAATTTCAATAAACATTCTATATTTGTATAATAGCTAGTATGTGTATAGAGACTTGAACAACTTAAAGACTTTCTGAGACAATTCCTACTACTGACGAGGAAGCTCTCATAATATACATCTTATTAACAATTTCTGTAATAACCTAGTGAACCAGTGCTTGCATAAGGCTTTGTTTTATTTTTGATGGAATGAAATAAAAACCAAATAACATTTGATCTTTCATTTTATTTGTAAAATCCAATATTCTTCCACCTCACATAAAAATAGAGATGAAAGAATTTGTTATATAACTTAGAATTTCCTTAGGTCATTTAAGTGAAAGAAAGTTTAGTGCAGAGAAATATTTGTGACAGCTAGCATTACCCATTCACTGTGATATTCAATATCTTCTACACTAAGAAATGCCAATAGCATTAACACATGCTCAGTTTTATAGAAAGATGTGTGGTAATAATCTATGGGATCTACTTTTTATATTGCAAAATTCCATTTTGAGTAAGAGAAAGGCACTGTTATCTATTTAAAAAGAGATACCAAAAATAAATATCAAAAAATATTTACCAAGATAAAAATCAACACAGTGAGTGCTGAGAGCTGTACTATGCAGAAAGATAATCACCATCTTCTGAGAGCAAAAAATTGAAATCAGGCAGTTCAGTGGCTTAAAAATACAAGGAGCGGGTGAGAATATGGGCCCTGGGTAGATAGTAATCACAGATCAACTTGAGTTAAATGCAGGCGTTTTTATTAAAGAGTCTAAAGATTGTGAGTTTGGAGTCAAGATAACAGATTTAATCCCTCTTGAAAATATATTATATGGCAGAAAAATAATTTTCAAATGAGAAACCATCAGTAACAGTAAAGATAATTGAAGACGAGTAGGGTAATAAATATATAAGCTATATTAAATCAATTTTAAAATTCAGAAAGCAGATAAAAGCATTGGACGGACACCACAGCCCAGGGGAATATGCTCAGAGCTTCTGATGCAATTGTGGATTTGTCCAATTCCTGAATTTCTTATAGTATATAAAGTTTAAAATTATGATAAAGGCATAAAGATAAATCTTTTATATTTTCTTGTAATATGCTGTATTTTCCAATATAGAAAATTTCTTCTTTCCATTCAAATGTATCCTTCATATGAAAATATCTTTATTTTGAAATCACATTTGAATTTTTTGGCAAAATAAAAAACTTCACATTTAAAATAATTTTTATTTAGAACTTGGAGGCCACTTTATATTAATCTGGCTTTCATTTCTTTGTAAGTTACCTATACTTCTTTGTAAGTTACCTATACTTCTTTCACTACTTTTTGTATTTTCTCTTCATTTGGAATTCTGAAACTTCACCAAGCTTTGTGTGTGGGGCTTGTTATTAACCCTGCCTGACACCAGGTGGACCCTTGGGAACCTTTCCCAGATGAACACTGGAACTTCTGGATCAATTCTTCACATTTCTGAGTACTTTTGCCAGACTTTGCGCTTTTTTATCACGTGGCGCAGTAGACTAGTAACTTGCCCAGGCTTGCTTTTCTGAGTCACTAATTCAGTCTTTCCCTGTGCTTACTCTCCTAGTACTAAATCTATCTAATGATGATTTATTTTTAATTGAAGCAATCACATTTTAAATTTTAGTATTCTTTCCTCAAAGCAAACTTTTCTTGTTTTATGAATGTGATATTCTGTTATGCCTCTCTACTGATGCTAATTTGATTTATTTTAATATGTTCTGTTTCCTTTATTAACTCTGTTCATTGAAATATGTTCTCTGTCAGCATTATCAATTCTTAATTTTCTATTTGTTTTTATAAAACAGTTAAATAAATAAGGTCTACACTTGAATACTTTTGTGGTTAAGATGTATTTCTTAAATTCATAACCCCAGGTGTATTAGACTGGAAATGAATACAGATCTAATTATAGAAGTCCTCCAGTGATTGCACTTAAGTCCAAATGAACATGTTGTTTCTGAGGGTGGCCTCTTGGTAAACCAAAAGTAGTTATTTAGAGCAGTAATTCTCAAACTTAAAAGTTTCACGGCAGATCCCGAGGTCAAGAGATAGAGACCATCCTGGTCAACATAGTGAAATCCAGTCTCTACTAAAAATACAAAAAGATTACCTGGGCATAGTGGCTCATATGGGTAATCTCTGCACTTTGGGAGGCTGAGGTGGACAGATCACAAGGTCAGAAGATCGAGACTATCCTGGCTAACGTGGTGAAACCCTGTCTCTATTAAAAATACAAAAAATTAGCTAGGTGTAGTGGCATGCACCTGTAGTCCCAGCTACTCGGGAGGCTGAGGCAGGAGAAAATCTTGAACCCGGGAGGTGGAGGTTGCAGTGAGCAAAGATCACACCACTGCACTCCAGCCTGGTGACAGAGCAAGACTCTGTCGAAAAAAAAAAAAAAAAAATTTCAATGCTCAGACCATCCTCAAATTACTAAATCAGAATTTTGAAAGGTGGGATGTAGAGTTAATTTTTTTCAAATTCCACGATTTATTCCAATGTGTGGCCAAGTATGAGAACCACTCATTAGAGCACTTCTATTTTTCCAGTGCCACACGTGCTGCAGAAACCCTCCTGCCAGACCTATCCTTTCGATATGCTATTCTTAGCTTTGTGCCAATGCAGGTATCAGACATCTTCAGAGAGTAAACTGACTAGCCTCTTTCATCATATTTAGTTACTTTTTTTCCAGTTTTATGGTCTCTAACTTTGGAATTGTCTCAAAAGTCTGCTGGGAAATCTCCTATGTTTTGTTGCTATCTGTGATTAGAGATTTCAACACTCCACTCTCAGCATTAGACAGATCATCTAATCAGAAAACCGACAAAGAAACATTGGATTAAAACTTCACTTTAGACCATATGGACCTAACAGACATCTCTGCAGAACATTTTATCCAACAGCTGCAGAATACATGTTCTTATCAGCACATGGAACATTCTCCAGAATAAACCATATGTTAGGGCACAAAACAAGTCTCAACAAATGTTTGAAAAACAAAGTCATACCAAGTATCTTCTCAGACCACAATGAAATAAAACTAGAAATCAATAACAAGATGAACTTTAGAAGCTGTACCAATGCATGGAAATTAAACAACATGTTCCTGAACAACCACTGGATCACAGAAGAAATTCGAAAGCAAATCAAAAAAAAATTCTTGAAAAAAATGAATATGGAAACACAAAATACTAAAACCTATGGGATACAGAAAAAGCAGTGTGAAGAGAGAGGATTATAGCGATAAACGCCTACATCAAAGAAAGTACACAGATTTTAAATAAACAATCTAATGATGCACCTCAAGGAACTAGAAAAGCAAGAACAAGCTAAGCCCAAAATTAAGTAGAAGAAAAGAAATAATAAAAATCAGAACAGAACTAAATGAAATAGAGAATGAAAAATACAAGGCATCAACAAATATAAAGTTTTTTGAAAAGACAAACAAAATTAATAAACAACTAGCCAGATAAACCAAGAAAAAAAGAAAGAAGATCAAATAAACAAAATCAGAAACAAAAAAGAGACATAACAACAGATACCACAGAAATGTATAAGGTGACCAGAGACTATTATGAGCAACTGTATACTAACAAACTGGAAAACCTAGAGGAAATGGATAAATTCCTGAACACATACAACCTACCAAGACTCATTCAGGAAAAAGTATAAACCCAAACAGACCAATAATGAGTAATAAGATTGATGAATAAGCAACAAAAAGTCTCCCAACAAAGGAAAGCCCAGGACCGAATGGCTTCACTGCCAAATTCTACCAAACTTATGAAGAACTAATAACAATTCACTTCAAACTACTCCAAAAATTTGAAAATCAGACAATTCTAATTCATTCTACAAAGTGAGCACTATCCTGACACCAAAACTAGACAAGTACATGACAAAAAAACAAAAACAGACTACAGCCCAGTATCCCTGACGAACATAGATACAAAGTGTTCTCAACCTTATTGAGTCCTAGCATCAGTTGGTTACCATCAACCTTTTGTTATACAGAAATTCTACACTATTGTGATCTATTAGTAATACCACCTTCGAGTTGCCAATGCTGCTATGAATTCATGTTATCTTCTTTCATTTTATTGTGACAGGAAGAAATCTTATTCCACCAAGATCTAGAAATAATCAAGTTTGTGTTCATTCTTCTTCAATTTAACAAGTAGACATTGAGTCCCTGCTCTGTGTTCTAAGTTCAAAGAAGGATCAAAAGTACAGATCCAGCTTCGTGTGTGTTTTTACATTCTTGTGTATTTTTTATAGTAGTAAGTCCCTACTCCCAGCAAATCAGAAGCAATCTAAATGCTCAATAATATGTTATTGGTTCAGTGAATTAAGGTAACATACATATATTGAAATACTATTAAGCTTTTATGTACACTTGAAAATTATGGCATAAGAAAAATTCTTACAATATAAGGTTAAATAGAAAAAGCAGGATGCAGAAGGACACATAAAGCGTAATTTCAACAACAAAAAAATAGTGGTTTTTGCCCCTGGATTGAGACACCCTGGACAATTAGTGCAATTTTGTGTATATTTTTCTCTTTTTTAAAACTTAAGTTCAGAGGTACAAGTGCAGATTTGTTACATAGGTAAACTTGTGTCATGGGAGGTTGTTACACAGATCATTTCATCACACAGGTATTAAGTCTAGTATCCATTAGTTATTTTTCCTGATCCTCTCCCTCCTCCCATCCTCCACCTTCCAAAAAGCCCCAATGTCTGTTATTCCCCTCTATGAGTCCATGTGATTTCATCATTTAGCTTCTATTTAATAAGGGGAAATATGCAGTATTTGGTTTTCTGTTCCTGTTAGTTTGCTGAGGATGATGGCCTCCATCTCCATTCATGTCCCCACAAAGGACATGATCTCATTCTTTTTTATGGCTGCATAGTATTCCATAGTGTATATGTAACACGTTTTCTTTATCCAGTCTATCATTGATGGGCACTTAGGTTGATTCTATGTCTTTGCTATTGTGAATAGTGCTGCAATGAACATACGTGTGAATATGTCTTTATAATAGAATGCTTTGTATCCCTTCAGGTATATATTCAGTAATAGAATTGCTGGGTCAAACAGTATTTTGTTTTTCACGTCTTTGAGAAATTGCTACTCTGTCTTTCACAATAGTTGAACTAATTTATATTCCCACCAACAATGTATAGGTGTTCCTTTTTCTCCACAAGATTAGCCAGCATGTTTTTTGACTTTTTAATAACATCCTTTCTAACTGCTGTGAGATGGTATCTCATTGTGGTTTTGATTTTTTTTCTCTAATGAACAGTGATATTGAGCTTTGTTTTTTATATAATTGTTGGCCTCATGCATATCTTTTAAAAAGTGTCTGTTTATGTTTTTTGCCCATCTTTTTATAGGGCTGTTTGTATTTTTCTTGTAAATTTGTTCCTTAGAGATTCTGAATATTAGACCTTTGTCAGATGCACAATTTGCAAATATTTTCTCCCATTTTGTAGGCTGTCTGTTTCTTTTGCTGTGCAAAAGCTCTGTAGTTAATTTAGATCCCCTTCATCAATTTTTGCTTTTGTTGCAATTACTTTTGGTGTCATAATTGGGAAATCTTTGCCCATGCCTATGTACTGAATGGTATTGCCAGAGTTATCTTCCAGAGTTTTTACAGTTTGGGGTTTTACATTTAAGTGTTTAATACATCGTGAGTTAACTTTTGTATATGATGTAGGGGAAGGGGTCCAGTTTCAATCTTCGGCATATGGCTAGCCAATTATCCCAGCACTATGTATTGAACAGGGAATACTTCCCCCATTGCTTGCTTTTGTCACCTTTGTCAAAGATCAGATAATTGTAGGTGTTTAGTCTTATTTCTGGGTTCTCTATTCTGTTCCATTGGCCTATGTGTCTGTGTTTGTACCAATACCATGCTGTTTTGGTTACTGTAGCCCTATAGTGTAGCTTGAAGTTAGGTTGTGTGATTCCTCCAGCTTTGTTCTTTTTGCTTAGCATTGCCTTGGCTATTTAGGCTCTTTTTTGGTTCCATATGACTTTTAAAATAGTTTTCTTTAGTTCTGTGAAGAATGTCAATGTTTTTCAATATCTTTTAATACAAACATGTCTTTTTAATACAGTATTTTAAATTTACTTTCTTTGAGTAAATTAAAGTATCAGAAATACATTTTTATATCATATCTATTTTGACAGTAGAAGTGCAAATAGCAACAGACAGGACCTAACTATCCCACTTTAAATTTAGTGGGCCACTTTTAAATTAAGTGAACCTTTAAATTTCTCTTAAATATTTTACAGTGTAAGTCTTGAAATAAAGTGGTTAAAAAACTTTTGTTGTTGTTGTTTATTTTTGTTTTGGTAGAGAACCTTGCTAAATTGTGTGGTTCATTAAGAATTATTTCAGCAAAAATAGATGATACATTTTAGGTCAAAGGATTGTTGCCCTATGCAAATTTTAAGCTTTCACATTGAATCTCTTGCCTCAATGTAGAGGTTTGCTTGAAGTCTTTTAACTCATAAGCTCCACTGATCCCACTCCATGTCAGTTTTAAGTAGGATAATACTTCACAGAATTTGGCACAGCCCCTCCTCCCAACCCATTATTAATAAATGAGAAAAAGGAATAAAAAAGTAGAAAGTGGATAAGGTGGTAATAGGGATGCCAGATATATTTATTGTTTATATATCTTCAAGGCTTTGAACCAAAGTAATATGAAAGTGGCTTCTTAAAAGTCAAAGCTGGTGGAAAACGCAAGCAAGAAAGTCTCCTTCCACTTTTGGTTAATGAGCCTCTTCTTGTTTGTCAGTCAACCAACCCCCTCTCCTTGACTCTGTAATATCTACAGGTGGCTTGGAGATCAAGAATTACCTTCCGAAGAAAATACTGCCATTGCCGCCCTCCAGAGCCTCTCTCTACAAGGGTGGTGCACAGCCATGGGGAATCCAAGTACATGAGAACATAATCATTCTACTATGTAAGAGAGAAAACTGATCTATAAAAAGCTCTGGGCAGGGCTGCAAAGATGCATTTCACTGACCTTGAAGGAGACAGTTACAGTATTTTCCATTAAGTGCCATAGAAGATGCTAAAATTGAGTCAATATTTCCTGTGATATATCATGGAGTAATGCATCATATTAATTTAGCAGTTCAGTAGCCAGGTAAATAATGTCTGACTAAATAAAAATCAAATTTTAGAATATTTAATTACATAAAAAACAAATATGTAATATCTAATCTGTTAAAAATTACATGTAGAAATTATTCTAACAATACATTGTTTTATCCATTATTACCACTATTTTTGTGGTAATATAGTTTTGTTTCTCTTATGGTGTTACCACACAGCCAATTTTGATGAATGGTACTCTTTACTTCCAAAAGGCACTACCAAATGTTTTATATAGTTGTTCAAATATTTTTTTAAAAAACTAATATATCAATCTTTGGAGGAGTACTGGGCTTACCATTCATTTTAATAACAAAAGAAACTTCTTGAAATTTAGTTTTAAACTGTAAAATATGTACTGTGATCAGAATGTACAATATATTCTAAATGTTTAAGCATTTCTATCACTAAAGAGTAAATTATTCTACTGACTTTACCATGGATATTTAAATACTTGGAATAATAGTTATTATTTTTTCTAAATGCGGTTTCCATAGAAACAATACTCTTTACTTATTAGGCGAAAAAAGACCAGAATTGACTCTACTAAGCTGTGAAGTTCCTTTAAGCTTTGAGTTTACTAAATTCACATGTAGATTAAAATGCATTTCAAACATTTCATACATTTTGTATAATACATACTGTCTTTTTCTATATAATAATATATTTAGAATGCTGTTTTAGCATGTTTTATTACATATTTTTTTATAGATTTTGCACACACAAAGAGAAAGTAAGAGACAGATGTAGATAATAATGGTATCTTTACAAGTCTATTAATTGTTCTCTAGAAATATTACACATTTAGAAATGCATTAATGTAAAAATAAAGTAGTTTTGTTAAGCATATTTGCAAAGCTAGGTTTTTAAATAATCAAGATATTTTAACATAATAAGCAGTCTACCATTGTATATTTCAGTGTACCAATTCTCAATAGGTCAAATGCATCAGTGCAAAATTGGGGAATGTAGAAATGGCTGGTAAGTATTTGGGACCTGTTTAAAAAACAAAACAAAACAAAAACAAAAACAAAGGGATGACATATAGGAGTGGAGTACAGTGTGATTTTTTAAAAACTGTATTCTTTTTGAAAATGCTTTAACTCATCAAATGATTACTTGGTTATCTGCAAAGAGTTAAGTCAGAAAAAAATCAAAATCTAGAGTATATAGTATTTATAAGTAACACATATAATTATCTCTATTCACTCATCAGTCCTAGCCCAGTAAAAGCTCATATTATCATATTTTCACAGATGGAACCACCCTTCCTTTTTGGTGTACTACACTTGAATGAATAAGCATCCTGTCTTGGAAGCAAAGCTGTAAAATAAATAGAAATAGTGATGTAATTAGCCTTCTGCCCTTAACACCTGATATGGTTTGGCTGTGCCCCCACCCAAATCTCATCTTGAGTTGTAGTTCCCATAATCCCTATGTGTTTACTGAAGGGAACAGGTGGAGATGTGAATCATGTGGACAGTTTATGCCAGCCTGTTCTTATGATAATGAGTTAATTCTCATAACATTTGATAGTTTTATAAGGGGCTTTCCCCCTTTTGCTCATTCTTCTTCTTCCTGACATCATGTGAAGAAGGACATGTTTGCTTCCCCTTTCACCATGATTGTAAGTTTCCTGAGGCCTCCCAAGCCCTGCAGAACTGTGAGTCAATTAAACCTCTTTCCTTTATAAATTACCCCATCTTGGGTATGTCCTTAAAGCAGCATGAGAATGGACACCAATACTTACTAGGATCTGAAAACACTCAGTAGCCAAAAAAATATTTATTTAATTTAATCTTGGTATGAATTTAAATAAGAAAACAGACCTATTTGATCAAACAAATACAAAGCCAAGTTTTTAAGTGTAACAATGTGTGCCTCGTCAGTTCCTCTAAGGTTAGGGCAAATGGCAAAGTATTTAAGTTTACGGAAGAATGAGTTCTGATTAGGCATTAAAATAATGTCTTGATACAGAGGAAGTCATGGAGCTTGTTTTGTAAAATTTTATGATCCTAATGAGATCAGCCAAAGGCAAAAATGTGAGGTAAGTGAAGTCTATCTGTGCACCATACATGCACTTCCTATTCTAGATCTTAACTTCCTACCTCTGCCCACTTATGTTTCTCCATGGCGTCCCCACTCCTCTATCAGATCTCACCAAGCAATGTATACAACCAACCTACCCTGATAGAATCCACATCTCCTCATCCATGCATTGCTGTTTCTCAATCAAACTTAACACCTCGGGAGCCATTCACTAAAGTTACTGTTAGCCATTCCCTAAAGTTACTGTTAAAGTGGGCTAATCACAAAAACAATATACGTTAATGATTGCTGCTTGCTTTATCTGTTTTTTGAACTATTGAACTATAGAAAGACAAAAAAACTTATTTTCTTTGGTAAATGTTCAAGTCTTACTTTAGGTACTTTGTTATAAAATATTGTTGCCTCATTTAAATTATTTCTAAACTCCTGAAGACTCAATTTTAAGTGAGATGTTTCTTATATGCCAGTTTGAATTTCTAAATAACAAATTATATTAATAGTAAGATGTTTTCTGCCAATTGACAAAAGAGAAGCCTAAATTCAGCAGTTTTTTTTGTTTTGTTTTGTTTTTTTTTTTTTTTTTTTTTTTTTTTTTTTTTTTGAGATGGAGTCTCACTCTTGTTTCCCAGGCTGGAGTGCAGTGGTGCCATTTCAGCTCACTGCAACCTCAGCCTCCCAGGTTCAAGCTATTATCCTGCCTCAGCCTCCTGAGTAGCTGGGATTACAGGTGCTACTAACCCACCACCACACCTGGCTAATTTTTGTACTTTTTAGTAGAGACGGGGTTTCGCCATGTTGACCAGGCTGGTCTTGAACTCTTGACCTCAGGTTATCTGCCCGCCTCATCCTCCCAAAGTGCTGGGATTACAGGCGTGAGCCACTGTGCCTGGCCAGCATTCTTTATCTATAACAGGATTTGAGATTTGATAAAACACACATGTGTTAAGAAGGAAAAAAACAGCAAAAAGAATTGGCTAGATTTTAAGTTATTTTGCTTTATTAAGTGATATTGTACAAAAATGTTATGGTATTTATTTGTGGAATTTGAAAGTGACCAAAGCTCATAATATCAGACAATTTGACCATGTAAGCCAGGCCAAAGAAATTATTACTTAATGAGCACTTTAATAAGAAAAAAAGTAATACATTAAAAGGCAGGGCTTTTTATAACAGAAACATTAACTGTAACTTATTATTTCATTTCACTCTTCGAAGGAAGTCAGTGGACAAATAATTCCAGTACACTTGAATAAAAGTAGATTGTTACATGCATGTAACAACTTCAGGCAATTCCCATTGATTGGGATCTTTGTCCATGCTATAAGATAAAAATCTCAGCAAAGATTCCAAGAACACAGAGTCCTGGTTTCCACATGTTCACAAATTGCTAAGATGTTACACTATTACCTGACATCTACAGATGTCATAAACAAAGAGGCAATAAATTAAAGTCCAAAATTATTTTAGTTGGCATTTAAGAAACAAACATGAGGGCAAAATTGATCTCTGATATTGATCTTAGCCTCTGCCTCTCTTTTCTCCTCTTAATGTGCTTACATATGCATTCTCTTTCAGTATTTGTCAATCACGTCATCAGTTCTGCTCTACTCATAATCCGGAGAGCCAGATCCCTAAGATAAACCAGAACAGTGTCCCAGTCCTAAGTGTGACCTTGTGGGATGTCTAGCTCATATATTAATAGCTGTTTGATTTGGGGATTTCGCTGTACACTGTCCACTCCAGATTGCCTCTCTGGACAGATGGCCAACTGTTAACATTTTCGCCTTCTTTTCTGAGCTTGGGTATTTGTGCTTTCCCTCCTTTCCCCTAACCGCTGTGGTTTCTGATAGAGGCTTTTCACCCCAGGCTGAAGTTTCTGTTTCACAGTAGCCTCCCAGGCTGAATAGAGTGATTTTTACCATGTGTGGCTACAGATGCTAGAGATAAGTGAGGAAGGAGAGAGAGGGATCTATGTTTTGGATGACCCATTACCTTCCAGGAAAGGACCTAGCCTCTTTACATGGCTTCCACTCACATCAACACTGTAAATTATGGTTATTAGTTTCACTTTCCAGTTTAAAAAACTGAAAATCAAAAATAAAGTTTGCATATTTTATGCTGCTAAGCTGTCAACTGGATGACAGGGTTTCTACTTCCGGCTCTGCCACTGAGGACTTTGGTCAACTCCCTCAATTTTGTTCGCCCTCAACTGCCACATCTGCCAAATACGGTTATTGTTGTCAGACTGATATCTTTGAGGCCCAATGTCTCTCAAGTTTTCTGAAATTATGATAGAAAAAAGTTACTTCTGTGATTAAGATTGTTTAAATGTGATAGTGGGTAATGGGATTTCATTATACTATTCTCTTCACTGTGTTATACAATTAAAGTTTGCCATAAGAAACATTTTTTAAATCTCTATTATCTAAGGAACAATACACCAGCCCATTTTCACTAAAACATGTAAATTAGTGGTAATTTAGAAATTATCTTAATTATCTTCATATTTATTTTACACACGAAATAGGCAAAAACTGCTACCAGTGGCAATTGAATTTTTCTATCTGTTCCATATTTTGCTAAAACAAAATCCTTATGTAATAAAATCAAACAAGAATATTCTTCTCCACTTAAAAATAGCCTTGAATCAAGCATTTCGTTTCTGTGGGCACCCACTCTGGTATAACTGAACCATATGCTTTATTTACAATTCTGCCAGACTTTCCCCAGATTCCTTTCTTTAAAGGGTCGCTAGTTGGACAAGAGACTTGTGTTCTAACAGACACTTTCACCCTAGAGATCATTGAGTAGAGAGTTAAGAGACCCTGGCTGCTAGAAAATCCACCCCTTAAACCACACCATTTCTGCTGGGGTATGCGATGTTCACCAAAAATGAGCAAGTTAATTGAATGACAAACAATTTCCCACATTACTAAGGTTTCAAAAACAATGCCATGTTCTCTTTTGAAAGTTCAGAGTTATGAACAGTAACAATTATCCCACTTCAATTTCATTCATTCAAATAGTGAAAGCAGGAATGCTTAAAATATAAATAACTAGCAAAACTCAACCAGATGTTTATCATCGGTGATTTTTTTTCTATTTTTTTTTATAGCTCAAATTCCCTGAACCAATTGAGGAGGAAATAACTAATGTAAGATTTAAAATGTTTCCTTTAAATTTTTATTTAGTTACTAAACTTAATCTCCTATAAGTTCAGAAAAGAATGGGAATTCTTACCTATCATAGGACTATCTGTTTTTCTGGAATGGCAATTCCTCTGTACTCTTCAAAATTCAGTGTGAGGCATACAACATTTGATTGGTGAGAGGCCCTATTTGAAATGTGGAATTAAAGAGGTACCTCTTTATTGTGTCTTACAATGCTTGGAATCTCAAGCCAGTTTAGAATTTACAGATTGTTCATGACTGTGAAATAACTGCATGTTAGAGTCCAGATGTATGAGTTTGATATTTCAAAATTCATTAGTTCAAAATTCAATTCTGGCCCACCCAGAAACATGAGATTAAACAAAGAGACCAAAGACCAACACATTCATCACATAACCACTTGGTTGGTACCAGCATCCTCCAGCACATAAATGTAAAGCACGAATCTTTGGACATGAGAAAATTAGTCAGAAGTACTCTATTGTAGAAGCAAATAAATGGTTTTAAGAACAGCTGTTACTGCTGCAGGGAGGGTAAATATTTGATTCTGTGACACAGAAAATACTAAGCAAACATAGTCCTTTAAAGAAAGGGCAGAGATGGGCATATGGTACTTCCAAGCAGCATTTCCAAATATTCTCATCCCACCAAAAGAAAGAACAGAAACAATTCTTAGTGAATGCTTGAGAGAAAAATCACAGATATGAGCAGTTTTGTAATGGGAAAGAGGCTCAATGAAATAGAGTTTATTGAGACAACAGGACCTTGGAGATCAGAGCCTTTTTATAATTCATTCTTTTTCCTTTTGCACGTTCAGTCCCACATGACGTAAAAAGTATCCATTCTGTATGAAGAGGTTCAAATGACCAGCTCTAAATGAAGAGTTAGAGGGATGGAAGAGTTGATTCCAAATACAGGAATTAAAAACTGGGGCTAGAAGTTCAACTTAGTTTCCAGTTATATGTAAAAATGGCGTCAGTAAATGTAGCCCAAGACTCATGTTTGAAATAAATTTGTAAAACGCCATAAACTTCATAATTTTACCACTTTTGATCGCTTCCCTCTAAAGACTAGTGATAATGTACTAAAATTGTGAAAGGCTTATATTTTGGCTATTTTTATTAAAAAACCTCCCACCTTACCCACCATACTCTCCATCCTTCTTCACTTTGCTTATGCTCCATCTGGGAGGTTGATCTGTATGGCATGCACCAATAGCTGCCACATCCTCTGGCTTCTGGTTGGTTTGGCCAATGAGAAACACAAGCAGATGTTGAGATGATAGAAAAGGATGAGTTTAGGGTATTTATGGATTCCCTTAGGACCCTCCCTGCTGGGTTGCTGGGAGTTGGTTTCATCTTTCCTGAAGGTCCCAGCTTTTGCCAGATGGCCCTCTCCATAAATCCATTCTCCTTGGTTTTAGTAAAGCTTCTCCTCTTCTTATGCCTTCTCCCTTATACCCTGCAAAATATAGCAACCCAAAAGTAACACCACATGCCTGGGTGAATGGAAAAAATTAATTCCACAACAAACAATCTTGTAAATGCAGGGAAGTTGATTCATACCACGTGTTCATCTAAATAGCTTGTTTGGCTGGTGCATAAGCTTGATAGGTCTTGGATAATGACTGAGTTATGTTTTAATCTGCAGCTCCAGATGAGGAAAAATCACTACAGTCTTCAGCAGCTAGAATACAGCTGTTGTCTTAGCCAATTAGAAAAAATCTGTCAAGGAAAATTAGAAGCAGTTTCATAGATACAAAAGTATATCTTTACCACTTTGCTTCAGGACAGTCAACTCTCCTGCCCAATGTCATCATTTAGTCCTTTATAGTCTTTATATACCACACAACATCACACAGGCTTGTTTATTATACTGATCATGTTATACCAATGAGTCTGGGGATCAGGACTAGTAAGACCCATGTACATAAGACGATAGCAACAAAACCCTGTGAAGTTTCAGAGGTTTGCCACATTGGTATAGATTCCTAAAAATCCAGTGATTTTGGAAATATCAGGATATTGTTTTGAAAGTGAGATATCTGCTCACCTACCACAAATAAAGGCACAATGCTTGGAAGACATTTTTGAATTTTGGGGCAAAATATAGCAGGTTTAAATTGTCAATGTGGAGTGGGTTCCACTTCAAGAAAAGGCTTGGCAGCAAGTCCAGGCTGTAATAAAAACCCTGCAGACACTTGGACATTTTAACCCAGAAAAGCCTGTGGAGGTAGAAATTCTGCTATATAAAGAATGGCACAGGGAGGAGGTCTGGAAGGCTGGAGGAGAGGGAGGTGCAGGCTCCTATTCCCTCAGCTACCTTCTGCCTGTTTTGGCTATCTCCACTGAAAGACCTTGTTCTTCCCAGGCATCCTTCCCCACAGAGCGTCTCTCTACCTTCTTGTAACTGCTCCTTTCCTTGCCTCTTTAGGCCTAGGAGTGACAGTGGCTCCTGGCTGTGGCCAAGCCCATAGGACTGCACAATTATTTGATGATGTTTGTCTACCCTTTTGTAGTCACTTTATTAACCTCTTCTGTTTCAAAGTGACATCTCTTTCTTATGACTGCTTGTTTTCAGCAAGAAAATAGAGAATCTGATGAACTAGGATCCCATTCTACAGAACAGACAGGAAGCCTGTGGATATTTAGCAGTAGCACAATCACAGGAAGGTAAAATAGAGCTGTAAAGATAAATTGAGGTATTAACTGTGAAACTCATTGTTCAGTGCCTGGCACTTACTAGGTTTTCAATTTATGTCATTCCTTCTTCCTTGGCCTCGCCTCTCCCTTCTATATTACTTCAGTTGCCATAGCAACTGTTCTTCAGTGGCACCTAGTTTTTGAATGATCTACTTTACACAGCCTTAATCATTTTCATAGCACCTCTGGTGAGGGCACTGTGCTTCTGTCACCAACCACACTGTTTTCTGATGGTCTTTCTCTTTTTTCCCTGAGATAACATTTCTTCCAAACCACCATATTAAGGTAGGCTGATTAGGGAATCTCTTCCAATGTTTACGGCTATTGTAATAATGCTTTAATGTTCTGTGTCATATCCTATATTCTTTTTAAGATTTAACCCATCTGCTTATGATTGATCAGTCTTTCATATGTAGGCACACTCAAATATGGGATAATTATGTTTCCTTATAATTACGTGACAACTCCCCTCCACTCCACTTTTTTGCCCCTATTGGAAATTCCTTGGAATTAAACTTCTGTTATAGACTATTCTTTTTAAAAGGGTGGCAAATTTGCCAGGCTCTCATAAATTCAACAAGTATTTATTGTGTGCCTACCTGATGCTCAGAATATAATAGTGAGTATATTTCTACCTTTAAGGAATTTGTAGTCCAGTTGGGAGCTCCCAGATTGTCTTCTCTCCAGAATAGAAATCCCTTCCTTAAGACATGGCATCCTATTTGTCCAAAGGTGGGTAAAGTTCCTAACTCTCCATCCCACCATGGAAGGCATTATTATTATATCAACTCAGACCTGAGATAAGAAGGCCTGCATTTAAGTCATAACTCCTCAAATCTTCGGCTAGCCACTTACTAGCTGGGGGACTTTCTACTGGATTACTTAACCTTTCCTCACAGGGTTGTTTTGAGATTTAAATGTAATAATCAGTGTAAATCACCTAGTATAATACCTGGAACATTCACTTAAAAAGAAGTCTCCTAGAGAAATACATTACGGGTGAGGAGAGGGTTCCAGGCAGAGACATGGATCATGGTAGTCTCCAACCATAGATTTTTCATAACTCAACTAATGTTCTCAGTTCTGTATTTTAAGTAGACTTATCTGTGTGTTCCATTTTTAAGACTTCTTTTAAATGCCAGATATTTAGTTTTCAATTCAAAAACATGATTTAGGCATCAGCCAAGAAATTACTTGCCTGCCACCATGCATACAGAAATCAGATGCTTGTAGTACAAATATTTTCATTTATTCAAGTTTCCAACCAAGTCTCTTTCTCTTACAACTTTCAACCCAGATGGTTTACTCCGCTTGCCTTGTTTTTTATATATTATCTAATGGAGTAATGCTAAATGAAGTATTCTACTTAATGAAGTACTAATGAAGTAGCTTTTTGACAAGTTACTACCACTGTCATTTGGTAAATGTTCATGTACATTTTTCCTTCTTCCTGTGATTCTTAAATAGTAAAGAACCTTGGTAATGAGAAAAAATTAGCCCATTTAGTAATTTCACGTCATACTATTTTTATACTAAAACAAGTACCACTCTTTTTGTATTTCATAGTGGAGCCAACTATCAGGTAAGTAGAGACTCAAGTCAAGACTGATGTAATCCACCTGTGCCATTTTCCTTGCAATTCTTTCCAGTGTCACACCAGGATACTGTTTGAAGAAACACTACTTTGGGATCTGTAGACGTGATGCTTCTGCCAATATTGTCATTGAGTATACTTATGACCTCGGGCAAGTAATTTCACTTCACTTCATATCTGTAGCTCGAAGATGGAGGGACTCATCCATTGTGACTCTTCCCTTTCTAGAAACCTACATCATGTACCAGACCCTTCTCCTGTGTTTCTCTGGGTAGGTGTACAGCACGCCTATTCATGCCTACCATACCTATGCCCAGGCCACAGAACACTGACTTGATTTATGTTGACCAAAAAACATGTAAGAATATTTCAGACTTGAGAAAAATTAAAAAACATAAATAATACTGCTCTTCAAATGCACTGAATGATTAAGAATATTCTTTTTGTTTCAGTGACGATAGTCATGAAATAACAGACTCTAATTGGAAAGCAAATAACATTTCCCAAAAGGCTATCTTGAAAATGGTTTTTGTATTGCCCATTGGATGTTTGCATACAACTTTCATCTTTGGCCAGAACCCGAATATAGACTGGCCTAGAAAGGTAATGGCAATAAAACAAGAGACTTTTGTAATGAAGTCTAGCAAAAGAAAATAAAGGCATCCTCTAAAATACAAGCTTCTAACAATGGTTGCTTTGAATTCACTGCTATTAATGTTCCTCCACAGGGTAGGCATCCACCTTTATACAAAACTGGCAGTGTTAGAAATCCCAGAAAACTCATTTAGTAGTATAAAAGCATCTCTGTTTCTTGTATAAAATGTTTTGCTCCTGGTGATTTTGAGCTAATAACATTGTCAAGAGCACAGAGTTGGCAAAAAGACACCTGCATGGCCATTACATCCCAAAGGCAGGAGAGAGGAGACAGTTTTTCACTTCAATTACTGCTTATCTACAGCTGAGAAAAATGTAAGTTCACCTGAGAATAGAACTTACTTTTGTTGCACATCCATGTCCATCTAAAACCTTTATAAGGAGAACTAGCTTAGACATAAATGTTATTGTCAAATATCCTATGATGACAAATAAGGTTAATTAGTTACTGATAAAATGTAAAGCATGCAAGGTCAAAGTGGAAAAACAATGCTAGCTTGGGGATTTATGCTTATTGTGGTTTTTCTACTTGTTTGTTTTGAGACAGGCTTTTGTTTTGTTTTGTTTTGTTTTGTTTTGTTTTGTTTTGCACTGGCTGGAGTACAGTGGCACGATCATGGCTCACTGCAACCTTGAACTCCTGGGCTCAGGTGATCCTCCCACCTCAGCCTCCTAAGTAGCTGGGACTACAGGCATGCCATCATACTCAGTTAACTTTTTTACTTTTTATTTTTAGTAGAGATGAGGTCTCACTATGTTGCCCAGGCTGGGACTTGCATTTATTTTTAGAAGAGAGGTGGATTAAATATTAGCCCTTCTGCAGTGGAATTAGAATTAGTTCCTTCTTTCCTGCTTCTTCTTTGTCCATATAAAATTTTAATCTTGAAAAAGAAAGAGTTAAGAATTCTCAAGTATAAGTAAATAAATCTTTCAATAATTCTTGCCTATGTGATTGCAAGAAACACTGTAAGGAGGAGAAACATTCAGGAGTTACCAGATGAGAAAAAAATCCAAGTTCATAGAGTAGAATATATGAATGATTTCTTATGAAAGTTACAAGTTGAAGTGCTTTTTTAGTTAGTTAAAAATATCAGATAAATCAATTATTTTTTAAAAAATGACATGTACAATAAAAATCTTAAGCATTTTTTTTCGGTTTCTTCCTTCAGAGATTTATATGTGAATATATTCTAAAGTGATTTTAATAGAATTAAAAACACAAATTTGGGGTTTGAAATAGAGGATTGTCCAAAAGTATTAATGCTGACTAACATTGGAGTAGCTTCTTTTATGAGGTAACATCATGAGACTCTTATAAAGTATATTTAATCATTGTTGGGAATGCTGCAGTTGGTAAGATATTAGACATAATCTTCACATTTTTTTCCAATGGTTTAAAGAACACTCCACAGCACTTTACAGCAGCCAAAAGGTGGAAATAACACAAGTGTCTATCAACAGATGAATGGATAAACAAAATGTGGTATATACCTAAAATGGAATCTTATTCAACCATCACAAAGGAAGTATTGACACATGCTGCAATGGATAAACCTTGAAAACAATATGCTAAGTGAAAGAGGCCAGATACAAAAAAGCCACACATTGTATGATTCTATTTATATAAAACATCAAGAATAGATAAACCCATAGGGAGAGAAAGAAAATTGGTGGACTGGGCACTGTGACTCACACCTGTAATCCCAGCACTTTGGGAGACCGAGGCAGGCGGATTACCTGAGGTTGGAAGTTTGAGACCAGCCTGTCCAATGTGGAGAAACCATCTCTACTGAAAATACAAAATTAGTCAGGCATGGTGGCACATGCCTATAATCCCAGCTACTCGGGAGGCTGAGACAGGAAATCGCTTGAATCCAGGAGGCGGAGGTTTTGGTGAGCAGAGATCGGGCCATCGCACTCCAGCCTGGGCAACAAGATCGAAACGCTGTCTCAAAAAAAAAAAAAGAGAGAAAGAAAGAAAGAAAGAAAAGAAAAGAAAAGAAAAGAAAAAAGAAGGCCGGGCGCGGTGGCTCAAGCCTGTAATCCCAGCACTTTGGGAGGCCGAGACGGGCGGATCACGAGGTCAGGAGATCGAGACCATCCTGGCTAACACCGTGAAACCCCATCTCTACTAAAAATACAAAAAACTAGCCGGGCGAGGTGGCGGGCGCCTGTAGTCCCAGCTACTCCGGAGGCTGAGGCAGGAGAATGGCCTAAACCCGGGAGGCGGAGCTTGCAGTGAGCTGAGATCCGGCCACTGCACTCCAGCCCGGGCTACACAGCAAGACTCCGTCTCAAAAAAAAAAAAAAAAAAAAAAAAAAAAAAAAAAAGAAAAAAGAAAAGAGAAAGAAAATTGGTGGTTCCCAGGTTTTGAGGAGAGGGAGGAGTGGGAACTGACTGCTAAATGGGTGTGGAGCTTTCTTTGGAATAATGAAAATGTTTTGAAGCTCAATAGAGGTGGTGGCTGCACAGCATTGCAAGTGTACTAAATGCCACTGGATTGTGCTCTATGTAAATTTCACCTCACTTTTGTTTGTTTGTTTGTTTGTTTGTTTTTGTTTTTTGAGACAGAGTCTTGCTCTGTCAGCCAGGCTGGAGTGCAATGGCAGGATCTCAGCTCACTGCAAACTCCGCCTCCCAGGCTAAAGCAAATCTCCTGCCTCAGCCTCCCGAGTAGCTGGGATTACAGGTGTGTGCCACCCGCCCAGCTAATTTTTGTATTTTTAGTAGAGATGGGGTTTCACAGTGTTGGCCAGGCTGGTCTCAAACTCCTGACCTCAGATAATCCGCCCGCTTTGGCCTCCCAAAGTGCTGGGATTACACCACCATGCCCAGCCCTCAATTTTTGAAAAGAAAAATCATTGTAATATTAGGAAGTTTGGTATCACTGGAGGAGAAATAAACAACCCAATAAGAAAATAGAAAACCTGGAAAATTCATATGTTTATGAAAAAATATTTATTTCTATGATTATGTGTTATGCTTGTAAATTAAATTTAAATTCTGAATTAAATTTACAGTTACTGTTGTCATATGTGAATAACAGAAGTAATTTATTTATAAAATTACACCATTGATTTGAAACAGAATAATCCACTTCCTCAAGACTTTGACAAAGTCCTAATGAGATAATCATGAGAACATAGTCCCATATGTCTTTCAAATGAGAATTATATATTTATATATGTTTCCTAAATTTATTGAGGGTCAGAGAGATAAGTTGACGAGTCAGTTAGCTGTCAATTATCTATGACAACGGAATTATAGAAAATGGCCCAAATAAGTTGCTAATCCAAAAAGATTCATTCATTGCTTTGAAGATTGTTATGATTATTTTCAGGATCTTTATCTCTGTGCTAAAATGTAATTCCATTGCTTTATTGCGGGCAGAATTAGATCCTAGCTTGGAAGCAAGAGAAAAACAACTTAGAAAAGCAAAATTTACCATTATAGAGCAATGAAATGCCTGGAGTGATCTCATTTGTGCAAGCTATTCTCTTGTCAAATCACCTACTATGCACATGTCTTTCTAATTGTGGCACCTAATTTAATTGTTTAGATTAAATCTATAAACCAGTGATGCCAAAGTCTCTCTTCATCTTTGTCCACTTCAGAGTAAACTTTACTTCTTCATTTTTATTTATACAATAAATAATTGCCGATTGCTAAATATATCACAGGCATCATTCTACATAATGGGGACAGAGAAGTGAGCAAAGCAAATTAAAATCCTTGCCTTCATAGAGTTCACTTCCCAGGGGAATAAATGCTCATCTTATCAGTGACCTTTATTCATGAGAAAGCCATCAGTACCCTATCGACTGAAGGGTCTTCAGTGCCACGGCAAGTTTATGATATAGTGCAACAGGTTCCTAATTCAAAAAAATCTCCTGATAGAGATTTTTCTATCCCAGCAGAATCTCCATTGCCACTACAAAGCATTAACAAGACTGAACTCACAAGTTGTCCTAGGGATTAAATTAGATGATATGGAAAAAAATAATTTACAAATTTGTAAGTTGTATATAGTTATGTGTATGTGTGTGTATATATAAATGATTTAGAGCTATGTATGCTTGCTTTATGTATTCATATGATAGATATTATCATAAAATTGTTACATTGTATTTTGGGACCACTGTATGTCCTCAGTGTCTCTCATGATATCTGGTAAAGGGAAAACATTCATTAAAGTTAATTAATGGATTATTCACAAACAAGTTCCCTAATTATATGAATTTTATTTTTAAAATATTCAATATCACTTCTATTCCATACATAGTCCCACAGTTGCCTATTATTAAATTTTCCAATAAAGGGGCATTTTATCCATCAGGAAATAGTTGTATTTACTTTTAAATGAGAGCAACCAGTAAATTTTTTAAAGCATAAGATACAATTTACAATAACATGCACATTATTTAAAAATATAAAATGCCAAATGCAATAGCGCTTACAATAGTAAAAACTACCAAATTCTTACAATAAGTGTACAAAATACATTTAGCGTCTCTACACAGAACATTGTAAATCTTGATGGATAGAAATGTTAAAAGACATACATAAATGAAGGAAAATGATGTGATCATATATTAAAGGAATCAATATTATTAAAAACATTAATTTTTCTCAAATTGGTGTTTATGTTTGCTTTTTGTAGAGCTAGATAACTGATTCTAAGATTTCTGAGGAATAACAAAGGACCAAGAATAGCAATGCACACTTGAAGCAAAATAAGGTGGGGTTTGTTTTACTGAATATCAAGACTTATTATAAAGCTGCAATAATTAAGGCAGTGTGGTATTGGTACAAGAATAGAAAAAGAGTAAAATGTAACAGAAAAAGGAGGTAATAAATATTTCTACCTAATTTTTGCCAAAGGTGCCCTTTAGCACAATGAGGAAGAAATGGATCTCTTGATAAATGGAGTTGGTTTAACTGAACACCCATATGAGTTGTACCTCACACCACACACAAAAGACAATTCCACATGCCATGGATATAAATGTAAAAGCAAAGTAATACAATTTGATAAGAAAATACAAGAGCATGTATTCACAAGTAATACAATTTGATAAGAAAATATAAGAGCATATATTCACAACCTTAAGTAAAGTTTTCTTAAATATGAAGCAAAATAAGAATAAGAATAAAAATGATCAATTAAACCACTTTAATACATAGAAATGGTGTTTATCAAAATATGGCATTAAGAAAGTTAAAAAACAAGTCATAGAATGAGAAATGAGCAAATATATTTGCTGCACATATACCAGGCAAGGGGCTTACATGCAAGATAAATGAAACACAAGTACAAAAATCAATATAGAAAAAAACACAACCTCAGAGAAAAATGAGCACAAGACCTATAAAACATTTCACCAACATATACAAAAGTATGGAATAGTACCAGTAATTAGGAAAATTAAAATCACAATGAGATAATACTGCATACCCATTAGAATGGCTAAAATAAAAGGCCTTTCAGTACCAAAAGATGGCAAGGATATGGAGCAGCTGAAATATTCATGCACTGTGGGTTAGTGTTTTAATTGATACAAGGAATTGGGAAATCTATTTGACATTATTCACTAAAGTTGAACATATACACACCCTATAACATGACAATTCCACTACTAGGATTGTTTCTAACAAAAACGCTTGTACATGTATTTCAAGAGGCATACAAAAGAATTTTCATAGTAGCACTAGTCATAAAAGTCCAAAACTGGAAATAACCCTAATTTCCATCAACAGTGAAATGGATAGAAAAATTGCGGAACCTCTGTCTAGTGGGACAATAAATAGCAATGACAGAGAATGAAACACTGCTGCTCATAACCACATAGATACCTCTTACAGGCATAATGTTTTAAGAAGGAAGCCAGGCACAAAAAATACATATTTTATGATCCCCTTTACATACATTTCAAGTCAGCCCAAATTAAACTGTAGTGAGGAAGAAGAGGATAGAGATTGGGAGTGTATGAGGGGATAGGTCTTCTGTAGCACTGGTAATTTTCTATTTCTTGATTTGAAAGGTGGATAATTTGTTGATGTTTACATTCTTATTTTATGTACTTTTTGATAAGCAGATGATATTTTAAATAAATTCAAAAGCATAATAGATCATATTTTTTCCGAGAAAAGTTTAACAGCCATAAGATACCACAGGAACAGCTAGGCATGCATCAAAGGTAGAATTACTAAGCATTTAGATGACATTCTCACTGAAGAGAAAAATGTTCATGGTTTATAGCAGAGAAAAAAAAAAAAAAACTATGTTTGACTAGTCTTAAATGATTTAAATTTCCAGTGGAAAGTTTCCACATCAAAGACTGAAAACAGGATTCTATCAACATGGCCATGGGTTGGAGGAGCATTAGTCATCGATGAGAAATTGGTTAATAGGGGAAAAGAAATTTAAAACAAACAAACAAACAAAAATTGTACTCTCCGTATTAAAATGCATGAGAATATGAGTTAATATAAGAACATGTACAATTTGACATTTTTATAAATAATCTTAATGGGCCGGGCGCGGTGGCTCACGCCTGTAATCCCAGCACTTTGGAAGGCCGAGGCGGGCGGATCACAAGGTCAGGAGATCGAGACCATGGTGAAACCCCGTCTCTACTAAAAATAGAAAAAAATTAGCCGGGCGCAGTGGCGGGCGCCTGTAGTCCCAGCTACTCGGGAGGCTGAGGCCGGAGAATGGCGTGAACCCGGGAGGCGGAGCTTGCAGTGAGCCGAGATTGCGCCACTGCACTCCAGCCTGGGTGACAGAGCGAGACTTCGTCTCAAAAAAAAAAAAATTAATAATAATAATAATAATCTTAATGGGTAAACAATAGCCTCTTTATGCTTACTTTGGCCAAATTTTGATAAAGGATAAAAGTCTGCCTTCTTGATATTCCCTCTTCTTTCCCTCTGAAATCTTTTTGTATTACTCTTATTGTTGAATTACTCAGTTGTTCATTTGTTTCATAAATATTAACTGGGAATTATTGCATATAGGCATTGTGCCAGGCACTGGAATTTCAGTGGTAAATAAGCCAAAAGATGACCTCACTGAATTTGTATTCTTGATTATTGCCCATAGAGAATACGAACATTAATAGAATATCAGCAATTATTGCCCATAGAGAATATAGGCAATAATCAAGTAAACAAGTAAGCAAGCAAGATAAGTAAGTGCAGACTAAAAACTACAATGAAGGGAATTAAAATGGTATGGGATACAGTGTAATTTAATCTAGGGTGGAAGCTGTTTCAGAAACAGTGGTTAGAAAAAGCCCACCTTAAGAGGGGATATTTCAGCTAGGATCAAGGATGAAATTTATGCATTTACTTAACTCAGCAAATACATATTGAGCACCTACTCTGTGACAGGAACCATTCCAGATGCCGAGAAATCAACAAGATTGTCACAAGAAAGTCACAAGTAAAAGATGTGACTTTCATGTCATTGACATTGAAGTCTGCAAGGAAATCTTACATGTTGATGCAACAATGACTTCAAATACCCTGGACAGGAAAAGCCTTTGATGGCTTCATTAAACTTCTGAAAGGCTAGAATGTCATTAACAGTGAACAACTGGCAGAGTGGTCTGCAACGGATTTGAAGAAGTGAATAGAAACCGTAACATGGGTGGTTCTGTAATTCATGGAAAGAAGTCTGCATTTTATTCTTAGTAAAATTAGAAGCCATTGATAAGTTTTATGCAGAGGAATAATAAAATTTGACTTACCTTTTAGATCACACTTGCTACTTTGTGGAGAATAGTTTGAAGGGAACAATAATAGACAAAGGAAACAAGTTAGTAAACTATCTTCCAGGCAAGAAAGGATAGTAATCTGAACTGAGACAGGAAAGTAGAGATGGAGAAAAGTAGATAGATTTGAAGAATAATTTGGGAATACAAGATACAAGAGAATACAAGATTCTATTGTATTGCTCATACAATACAACAGAATGTATTGATGGATGAGTACAGAAAGGGAGAAATAAATACATTTCTCTTTTGCTTTTAGAAGAAACAACTAAGTGGATTTTGACGATGTTTACTAAGGTGGCAAAGAGAAAGGAGACTTTGGAGAGATTTAGAATAGAACATCATGAGTTTCTGTTTTTGGATAGATTGCGTTTGTAAGGTATATGTAACACCCAGCTGTATTGTCAGATAAACATTCTGAAATGAAATTCAAGAGCTTGGGGATAAATATAAACATTTGGGAGCCATCAGAATAAATACTGGGTTCACATTTATGTCAATTGATGAGATCACCTAGAAAATGTTTGTTGAAGAAGCAAAGAAGATCTAGAACCTAAAATTAAGAAGCCCAGATATTTAAAGGAAGGGTAACCAGCTAAGAAAATTAAGAAGATGCCAGCATTAAGTTTAAAAAGAATCAGTAGGGTGGTGGAACAGAAGCCAAAGGAGAAAAGTAAGTGGGAAAAAAATTAGTATTTACTGTCTCACATAATGGTGAGAAATCGAGCAAGATGTAGACGATGAAATGTTAATATTGACCCAGTTACGAGGTTTTTCAGTGGAATGCGGGGCTCAGGGAATTAGGCAGAGACGCCTGATCACAGAGGGTTGTGGTATAAATGGAAGGGGAAGAAGTGAGACAGCACAATCAGCAGCTGTGAGCAGAAAGAAGCTATGGGTGGTTTGAAGAAAAAACAGAAGGTATAAAGTTCTCATTTTCAAAGTGGAAACATGATCCTATTAGAAGAAAATGAAAGGATAAATGAGTGGTATGGAGCGGAAGTTTGAAATTTGAGATCACAGAGTCGTGTGATCTTTCTCCAGCAAATTTTCCCCACTCAAATTAAATCATAAAATGCCACATGGCCAAGTTTTGCAGAGTAACTAAAATGGAAGGAGAGAGGGCTAAGGGATTGAAGGATATTTGCCATGGAGTAATCTCATGATGTACAGAGATCACAAACATCAGGGTAAAAATGAAGCTTGGAGTGGACTGATAACAGGTGTGGCTCAGGGTTGCAGACTTGATGTATTTGAAGAATTGTGGCAGTAGAGATACCTGAATAAATGCTCCAGATAAATAAATGATCATTATTGGACAATGGAATATTTAAAACCAAGATTTCAGGAGTGGTAAGTTTTCTGGGGCTGAAAAGACATTAAGTGAAAGTGGTTAGCCAAGAAGGAAAAGAAATTTGGAGATGAGAAGATGAAAGAACCAAAAAGCCTCCATTTTACATGTTTTTTTTTATGTGGATGCTGAAGTCACAAATAAATATACTGTACACAATTTAGGAATCTATATGCTTGAATAAAAGGGCCTTAATACATAGGTAAATAGACAACAGTAACAAAAAGATAAAGGAGGCATGCGCTTCAAGAACAGTGGTAGGCATTTGCAGGAGGGAGATGGATAAAGAGCTAATACTGCAAACCAAAATCAAAGAGGACCCCAGCCAACCCTGTCATACCTCATGTAATCACTACGAGAAAGAAAAACTTTCTTTTGAGAGGGCCAAGTAAAGCTGACAATAAAAAGGGACAGACAGTTTTTTAATAAAGCAAGAATAAAAGGAATGTTCCTAGAAAAGATGACACATTTGAGGTAGTTTTGTCATGAAGAACAAGAGAAATGGGATGGGAGTCAGAGGATCAAATTAAGGGCTTGGCAGAAGAGTATAGGCATGAGTTCTGTGAAGATAGATGTTCTTGTAGTCAAATGTCTAGCCATGACTAAGCAATGCAGGGCTATTGATCCATCTCTCAGAGAAAGTAGAGCATCTAGAACTATTAATCTTGTACAAAAATATTATCCTTGATGGTATAGAAGCTTATTAGAGAGAAGCTCCACAAGACTTGGACTAATGTGACTATGCAATCTGAACAACTCCCCAAGGCGAGGGGCAGGGTGCTAGCACTCACAGGCTGCTAGCAGCTTCCCAGGACTTTGAACCATATCATGTCCCATCAGCTGGCAAGCATTTTCACAGCCTTTCTCAGATTTCACTTCCTGAAGTGAAACTTTACTCACCTTTCTAGACCACAGTGCTTGAACTGAATTCGTATTAAACTTACCGTCTGCACCATTCTTGTTATTTAACTACATAGCAACTTTGCTAGAAAGTATTTCATACATACTTAACTCATTGTTACAAGTACCTAGTAAGTCTACAAAATGCAGATATTATATTTTATCCTCAGGTAAAGGCACACATTTCTCAAATCACAAGTTCAGATCTGCTAATAGCCAACTGAATTTTTTCCACAACTAAACTCAGTGTTTGCCCATTCTTCTTGATGGGAGAAACTTAATCAGATCGATTTCAAACATATTCTTACATTTATGGGTTTCCCAAGAACATATAAATGGTATCTATAAGATATGTTCATCTATGCTGGCATATTGGGTTAAAAGCTATACTTTAAAACTCAAAAGAATAAATTTAAAACAAATTAATCATTACTTCATACAGCTCATGATGGAACACTTTATCTCAGAAGAATATTTAGGCCAGTCATTCACTCAACAGATATTTAGTATCTGCTATTGGTACCAAAGCTTACATTAGACACAAGAGACATAGGTAGGAGACAAAAGTTAATCGGACACAGTTGCTTGTCTCAGAAAACTTGGAACATATTAATATAAATATAAATTATTTCCCATAACTACGTGGTATATATATATATATATAGCTATGATGGATCTATAAAATGACATCAGTATACACTATTTACAAAGACAGGATGGAGTGAATAAGAAAGAAAGGAAAGGAGAAGGGGATTTGATGCAAGTCCTCAACTTTTGAGGATGATGTCAAGAAAGAAAAACCACCTCTTCCACAGGACCACCACAACCACTGTCAGTATCTAACAGCCCGCCTCAAAATAAACAGATCAGAGGAGCAGATCTTATGTTTTTACACTCTAAGGTCAGATATTTTCAATAACAGTGAAGGTAGTCTGTCTTCCTGTGGAGTGCAAGTCCCAGTGTGTGACTCAACTACCATTAAGGGGTTATTAAAACTTTTTATCAATAAACTACTGCATTTATGATATTGTAAATGAGCTATTAATTGAAAAAGGCATCTGCCAGGTAAGGCATGTGTATAAGTGGCAGACCCCACACGTGATCCTTTAAAAATGGTAAACCAAAAATTTAGGCATTGTCTAATTTATGATAGTTACATTGAAAAATGATTATCATTCATTTATGTCCCCAAAAGAAAATATTACACTTTTACTGTGCATTAATCACCTAGAAGATCTTACAATATTTGTTTATATTGATTTATATTTCCAATCAGTATTTTTTATAATCTGAAAACAAAATATTTCAATGTTTCTTCTGTTTTTTAACACAGAAAAGTTTTTCTCCCACCCAGGTGTATAAGCAAAAGTATTTGACTTTAATATAGCAAATATGCAGAGGTAGAAAAAATAAGTTTATTAAGTGCTCATAATTATTTATAAAATATACAGCAAAGGTGACAGAATCATAATAATTTATATAATACTGGAATATTCTATAAAAGATTGTTGTCCTTTGGTTTAAATGATATAATTTTGAGATTAAACGTGTTTCAACAAGCTTTTTTTTAAAAAACTAGTAGACCATGGAGATAAAAAAAACCTAGAATGGTCATGAATAAACTAACAGAAACCAAAACAAGCAAGATACAAAGTACGCCTTATTTAATTAAAGTTCAGATAAACTAATGTACACATACTACAAATTTAATCTGTCCCTAGGCATTACTAACCTATATAACCAAATCTTACATAGTTGATTTCTGTGGGGAAATCTAGCATTACCACAGTTTGTAGTCAATATTCAATGAGTCTTCTGAATTTTGCTCCTTTTTCTTCGAGGTAAGAGAGTCAAGTTACTACTCAAATAATTACCTAAGAACTAATTTACAAATAGTAATTACATTTGATCTTTAAAGGAGGAAAACCAACACTGATAGTAACAGGTAGGTGGTTTTCAAAACTTTAAATATATGTGACCTCAATAAAAGAATTCCCATTTTAATTAATTTGCTAAGAGTTAATTACCTAACCTGTATTTATGTCCCAAGCTAAAATGTATGTGATTAAAAAAAGATGATAGATGATAGATAGATAGATAGATAGATAGATAGATAGATAGATAGATAGATAGACAGATAGACGGACAACATACAATATAGGTTATTTCTGTTATATTCTTAATCACATGCATATACATATATAACATATACGCACAGAAATCTTAAAAAGAAATTTTGATGGCATTCTTAGAACATCATAAAATGCCTATTTATTTAGTGCCCCTTCTATTTTTGACTTAGACTAAATTCAACTTTGAATTGTGATTCAGCCTTCTTCCTACTTACGATAAAAGAAAGAAAAGACTTATCCATATTCACCAAAAAAGAGAAACATATTAAAACGAGAGGAAGTAAAACTGACTATACTTGTTTGAAGAGGAAGCAAAGGCCAGTAGATCTTTCAGGTTGGGCCAATATGAAGTATGCTTTGCAAGAATACAGTAAACAAATACCTTCTTTGAAATGGGTTTACATTTCCACTCACTCAAACATCACAATATTTGTAAGGAACATTTTCATGGGTAGAAAGTAAATACAAATTTAATTTAAAATCTGGATTTTATTTGAAAATTAAATAGGTTCATTTAAAACTAAGTTACATAACAAAGAAATTGTGCAGGACCGTTTCAGTTACTTTGTTCTTGCAATAATACAGATACAATAAATTGCCTAAGTCACAGCTGTTCTATTGGGAAGTTAAAGGCAAAGGTGGAAGAATGTTTCCTTCAGCATCTTCATCTATGCTTTCTAAATTAATTCAACAACTCTTCTATGAAATAGTACTAATTACAAAGCCAAGAGTAAGCTCTCCATCTCTGTTAGTTATTGCATTAGTTTGCTAAGGTAGCCATAACAAAATACCAAAAACCGAGTCACTTGGATTAAGGCCCACATCACCATTCCCATTTTAATGTAATCACCTCTGTAAAAGCCTTATCTCCAAAACAGCTTCATTCTGAGGAACTGTGGGTTAGGATTTCAACATATGAAGTTGGAGGGGATACAATTTAGCCTATAACAGTTATTATTTGTGTCATCATGTTTATTACATTAATTCATTTAAAAATATTGTCTTATTCAATCTTCATAGCTACACTAAAAGGTATGTTTTTTTAAATCTCCATTTAACAAAAGATTCCAAGACCTCAAGTATCTCCATCAAGCTTCTTAAACAAGAAGTGATGAAACAAGAATGCCTTCTGTGAAATTAAGTTTCTTCTGGAAAGTGTGTAACCAAGAAAAGTTCCAATGTGGACATTTTTCCATATCATCACTCTTTCCAACCTGCTGCTAGGAAAGTCCAACTTGTAGCTTAAAAACATGCTCCCTTTAGACAGGCACTGCAGCCACACACAAATTAACACTACAAATTGCTGGCCCAGCAAAAGTTCTTCAATTCTTAGTTGCAAATTCTTTCTCACTGGTCAGGATTCAAAGCTTCAGTCCCAAAGAGTTGATGAGCATTTATCCTTCATCACAAGTCTTCTTGCATCAGGGTTCCAGCTTTAATGTTTGGAAATGAAAAACCAGCATCATGAAAATGGCCAAAAGAGAATATCTAAAAACATGAGACTGAAACACTCATACTTGCTTTGGAGCATAGTATGGTTACCATGGCAGCAGCTTTGGTGACAGACAGCAGATAGCAGCAGCTACAGATTCTTTTAGTCTATATATTATATACATATAATATACCAGGTATTCAAATAGTCATGTGCCACAAAACAACATTTCCATCAATGATAGACCACATGTACAATGGTGGTCCCGTAAGATTATAATATCACATTTTTACTGTACTTTTTCTATATTTAAATATGTTTAGATACAAAAATACTTGCCATTGTATTAAAATTGCCTACAGTGCTCAGTACAGTAATATGCTGTGCAGGATTGTACCCTGGGAGCAATAAGCTATGCCATATAACGTAGGTGTGTAGCAGGCTATACCATCTAGGTTTGTGTAAGGACACTCTATGATGTTCACACAATGACGAAATCACCTAACGATGCATTTCTCAGAAAGTACTCCCATCATTAAGTGACTATATACTATATACTAAAAGCTATTCAACTGAGCTCAACAGACATGCTCTGGAACCCTCCTCTGTGGACTCTACGTTTGGGAAGGTCTTTATTTCACTAAGACTAAGCTCTTTTCAGAAGTTTCGGTACTTTCTCCAGTCCATAGAGATCACTCTGCAGGCCTCCACACCACGTTATTCTATCAGACCACACAGATGTCTTTATTCTTGTTTTTCTTTCACTCCTTATTCATTCTTTTCTCTTTTTTCTAAGGAATAAAATAACTGAAAAAAAGGTACTTTCCAACACAAGCTCCAGCAAAAATCTAATGTGTTATTTTATTCTGATTTAGAAGCATTTAGATGTAACAAAGAGAAATTGTTAGGGAAATAATATTCAAAGCTATGACTAAAATGGTAGATTTTATCCTCTATAATTTTCATTTGTTTATGTTCATAGTTAGGAATAAAGATATGCTATAAGAATCTCTAATGATTTAAGCTGGCAGGATATATTTGCTTGTTTTGTCACATTATATTTTCCAAATTCGAAACTGTTAAATAATTTTATTGTTCTCTTACTCCTAAATGCCACATAATAGGTAATATTTTGAGTTAATTATTCTTGCTAGTTTATACAGATTATATATTATGTATAAAACAGAAAAAACATATATGTATTATGTATTATTTATATATAATATATATAATATATAAAAATATAAATATATATTTATAATATATATAAAATATATAATATATTATATATAAACATTATATATAACATATATATTTATATATAATATATATTTTTATTATATATAAATATATATTATATATTTTTTCTATGTTTTTCCAAATGACATTTTAACAGGTGACAGCATTTCCTTTTAAACAATATAACAATGACTACTGATTTTTTAAAAAAATTCCATTTCCAAAAGGAAATTTTCTGTGCAATATAAAAATAACTTAGAATGTTTATGTCCTCTTTATTCATTCCATTATTCCACCCTTTTATAATCATACTGTTTTATTCTACTATAAAAAAGAGGGAAATACTTTAGCCTTTGGTGACTTTCTGAATCTGCCCTGCATCACTGATGTGAGTACTCCCTATGGCCTTTTCAAAATCAACTTCCTGTGAACCAGTTGAGTTTTTGTGCCTCCACCCTAGTAGCTATGATAAGGCAGTTCTCAGGCTAAGAAGTGTCACAATGCCTTTCAAAACCAATTGATTTTAATAGTTTATTTTGCCAGTTGGAAAGGAAAAGTACATGAGATATACATGGGTTGGGTTTTGTTAGGTATAAGATAAGTTTTCTTTATACTAGAAAATACTTAACAAAGGAACCAGTTAATTTGTAACATAATTTTATTGGTAAGTCTATGAAATGGCAGATGTCCTTTTTCTATTTATGTGTTAAGTTCAGTGCTGGCATTAAACTCAATAACATGCAGAGATACAAACTTTGAGAAGGTTAGTTTCAATACAAAAGCCTATATGCTGACCTTTTAAAAAGTTGATGTTAGTCACAACATAGGAAGTTGGGAATAAATTCTTAAATATTGTGCAATCAACCTATTGGTAACACGTTCTCATGATTTCTGCCAGCTGGCACAAGCATAGGAACTTCACTCACAAAGTAAGTTTAAGAAACTTATTGTTTTCTTAAATGAAGTGGTCGGAATTTGAAGCAACAATTAGTATATAAACTCTGACTAAGCAGAGGTAACTGGGCTGATCCTGAGTATAAAACAAGGCCTAAAAAGAAAGGCTGTGCCTTTAAGAAGTTTACAAGATACTTTTAAAAAAATACATAAACACAAAATATACCAACTCAAGAAACTGGTCACCATATCCTATGATTATGAGAAATAGGATATTCAGTGGATGAACAAACATTCTCTCACAGTCCTTAATGAGTCTTAAGACATGTTTTCTCTAAAAGGTTATCTTCTATATGTAAAATAACCTTCACCCACAAGGCCAATTATTTTTTTCATAAATCTTTAAAAGGACGGCATCCTGAGCTTGCCAGATTTTCAAGACTATAAAAAAATTATTGGCTCAAAACTATGAAAATAAAATTATAAATTAAAATTATTAACTGATTAATAAGGTGTTTTCAAAATAGTATGTTATACCAACTATTCAATTACACTGAAACACAGTTTATCTAATTACATATAAATGATGTTGAATGTAAGATGTGGGACCATCTTAATATATTTGACTAACACAGTCCAACCTCTAAGAGAGTCTAGAGTCTATGAAGGCTTTTGAATGGTCATGTTCCCAGCAAAGCAGTCACATGACACTGTTAAGTAATTTGAGTAAACAACATTTTTAAACAAGAAATCAATTTTTAGTTCTATCAAATGATATTGTTAAACATTTCAAGTAAACAACACTCAAACCAGAAATTAATCTTTAGTTTGGTCTAGTACTTACATAATTAGATAGCAGAATTAAAAGCATATGAATAATTCCACAAAACTCAAAGGAAATAGAATGTCTTTACTAAAATAAAAAAAGAATATAAAAGGTATAATCGTCCTCTGATCTGAACTATGTAGTAAAATTTTAGTAAATGTAACACCCAAATCACAGCAGTGACATTCTAATTGTTCCATTTTCAATCATTCCCCCCACTACTGCTAACTTTGTTGGCAGATGAATTTTCTCTCTGAAAAAAATTGTTGTTCTTGCCTCCAAGGCTCAGTTCATGTTTCCCTCTTGGGCAAACTCTTTGCCTTTCTCTTCCCAGATCCAAATCTACCTATCTTTTCAAACTTTGCATTGAGAGAAAAACATTTTATGTGAATTAACAAAGATGTGATGTCTTACTGTTACTGGTCACAAAAGACACACCTATTTCTTTACATTTTTTTCTTCAATTTTGAGAAGAATTTTAACTGCCTTAGTCTTTTTTATCTGTTTCTTTGTATCCACAGAATGGGAGCTAAATGGGGAGAACCGCAATATCACCTCAGACATGATGGTCCAGAACCGCCTGTGCTCACACAAGACCCATAATTGTGTGCTCCCCATTGCCTATTCCTATCCCCTGAATCCAAGAGGGCTCCCTCAACAGTAACCTGGAGTTGGACTATACACACTGTCACTGGTGAATGATCCTCCTTCGCTGAGCTCTGATCTCTCTTGCCCAGGTTCTGCCTTGGTTCTTGATCAGGGGTTCCGGGACATTCTCACTAAGTTCTGGATCTGTTCCCTCTCTGGCCTATGCTTCAACACTATTGACAATTTGGTTATTGCTCTCTTTATGTTTCTCATCTTCACTTTTTATGCTTTCCCACTTTAAGGCCTTCTCCATCACTCTGAATTGCTCATCCATGGCCTCATTCACCATTTTCCTTTCTTCTTATATTATTTCTTAACTCTCAGCTTCTGAATTCTTCTCTAATCTTACTTAACCAATCTTGTTCTCCTGGTTGAAGTTATACATACTACATTATAACATTTATTATTGTTTTTAAAACAATTTTATTTTTCCCCAGGTTTATTAAGGTAAAATTGACAAATAAAAATAATATATATTTTTATATATATAATTATATATATAAAAGTATACAGCTTGATGTTTTGATAAGTGTATACATTGTGAGACATCGTCGTCATTGCATACATTGCGACACACTATATATCTTGTGAAACATGCTAATAGATTTTTTAAATAATGTTTATCCTGAGTAACAATATTTTGATAGGTTTTTCCATATTGTTTAATCTGGCAGCACTTTACGAAGCCGGTTATCATTTTTCCCTCATTACTATAAAAAAAGTTAGACTCAGCAAACTTAGATCTTGGTCTCTCTGACTTCAAGTCTGCTTTCTGGTCATTACAATAGTAGCTCCCATATTAGAGAGATTCTAAAAATAAGATTCTCAGGACATATCTTGGAACTTCTGATTCCAGAGGTTGCAGGGGCCACTCCAAATGACTCCAACAGTGATGCAGTTTTGGGAACCGATGTACTGCACATATTGCCACCATCCTACTGTAACCTCCAGTATGATGCAATCCACCTTTGAAATTAAACCGGAATCATTTTTAAAACCACAGTGTGTTCTTACAAATTCATGAGACATATTTTGTTCACAGGTGTTTCACATACTAGTCTGCTCATATGAAGAATATATTATATGGTCTAGATTATTTGCTAGACCCGTTCTTTCTCCTGCTCTGTCTTCTTACCCAGACCCATTTGAATGACAGTCAGTTAACACCAGTACTTCAGTTTAAGTCTTGGAATGAGAATTTTTCTCTGTAGGCCTCGCAGACCTATATAAGGACCAAAACCCTGTCCATGAGGTCATAATCATATAGCCATCTCTAAGTTGCATTGTGTATTGGGAAGAAATAAGAATGAAGTACCAGCCTGGTCTTCTATCATAATTGGCATTGAAAAGTGTATGTAATTGTATTGCTTATATAAGGAGATCAAATTTTAACATAAGTATTCTAAATAAATATTTCTCTTGGAATATAGTCATGAATATTTTTCTTGACTTGAGGATATACTTTATTATATTGCTATATTCCAACAAAAATGAGAAAAAATTCTATTCTTTCCTCTCAGACCTTCTAGGTTTGCAACCTAAAGTCACATATTTTAAAAATGCAAAATGAGATACATAGAATAGTTATATATATATATGATTATTTTGTTTTTTTGCTTCTGTGCTTTCCACATCAAACGTATGTCAAAACACTCAAAAGCTTTAGAACAGTGAGGAAATCTTCAGACTGATGGATTTAAAAAATAAGATCAAAGCATCTAGACCGCTATTTACCAATCATGGTAGTGACCATAATTTTTCCACATTTATACAGGCAAGGAAATGAGGTATAGAGATATCCAGTAATCTTCTAAATCAATTAAGGATTCACCAGAGATACACAGAGAAAACACAGGATTTATGACTGAAGACTGTTTTTTGGATTCAGTAGTACCTCATGATGCTGTCATTAATGTTTCTACAATGCTTTCTCATGGATACAGAATCCTCTTAGTCAACACTCTCAATTGTGTTTATCCTGTAAGTCAATAATTAAAATTTAATTTTTTTTTAAGAGATGGGGTTTTGCCATATTGCCTAGGCTGGTCTCAAGAAATCTGCCTGCCTCGGCCTCCCAGTGCTGGGATTAAAGGCATGAGCCACCATGAATGGCCCAAAAACTGAACTTTTCAGCCCAATATAAAGAAGGCCAAAGGAGGAATGTTGCCTCTGCCTGGCTGTCTCATCTGTGGTAGAGCTAAAAGTAAACAGATCAGGGCCTTGGTTGGTGAGGACTTCACTTTAAAAGTTTCAGTTGAATATAGTTGATTTTGGGATAAGTCCAAAGAGAGAAGAAGGTTCTACTTCTGAGATGGAAGCCTATGAAGGCATTATGCCAGGAAAGATTTTAAAAGCCAGGAAATGAATCAGGATGGTTGTGAATGGAGAAAGTCAAACACATCACTAAATCAGGAGGGCCAGGCAGATGAGAAACCAAAACATGCAGCCAGCTTTGGCAAATGCTCATTACAAATGAGATTCCAGCCAGAAGAGCTGATGGTTTATTCATTCACTCCATTGTTCTTTTTATGTATGACATAATGGTTCAGTGTAATTTCCATAAAGCAAGAAAGATCTATTCATTTTAGGTTGTTGTGTTCATTAAATGGAGTAATCATATTTTCTAAATGCTGACCTATTGTTTGGTATTGCACTTTTCGTGAACTCCAAAAATAATCTAAGAGGAAGATCTTAAGCTTTAGTATAAGTGGCATCTTTTTTCAAGGATGAAAATTTAACATGGAAGCTAGTGTTAAATTCCTGACAAATATTCATTCATGTATTCAACAACCATACTTTCTATTATACTCAAGACAGGATGGTGTTAGGAGCTAGAGACTGAGTATATTACTAAATGGCCATGGCCTTAAGATTTAGTAATGTGAATTTAAGGGGAACAAGAAGTTCTCCAGTTAAATTATTATTGCTCAGAGCAAGCTATTAGATATAAATCTGAGAAACAAAAGAAAGACCAATTAGATAATCTATTTATGCCTTGGAGAACTAAGCAAAATGAGAATGCTTCTAATTTGCTTTGCTTGAATAAACTCCAATCAAAAGACCGTCCTTTTGCATAATAACCATAACATAGTAGATAGTTTTATAAATCTCACATTTATAATTTGAAGTTTTGACAAGGCATTTCTAAGTGGCATTTTAGGATTCTTATCAATTATTTTATTGACTGTAAAATTACATTTAGTGACTTGCTTAAGCTTTCTCTTCAAATCAGGAGTTAGAATCAAATCCTTGCTGTCCTTCATAATACTATTTCTGAACACTATAAAATTTTTCCAGTTATAAAAAGCACTATTTTATCTGTTATATGGTACAGCTGTGGATTGTAGTAAAAACTACAGACTTTTTACCACTTTTCTTGGTCCTGAAGGAAACGAGACAGAAGATGTCCATGTCTGCTTCCTAAAGCATTAGAAAAGGTGGTCTTACAGATGGAAAAACATTCAATTGAGATAATTGTAAAATTCAAGCCTAATTAAATCCTAGCATTGAGAGGTTTATTATTGCTTCTTCTTATTTAATGTATAATCATTGATAAAGAAATACCTTTTAAATGGACCTTTGAAAACTAAACATGTGTTTACTTTTTCTGTAACAAAAAGGTGAGGGAACTTGAAAAGTTAGCTTCTTTATATGTTTATGTGTGTGTTTTGAGTGTATTTAATTTCCTGCTTATTTAGTTTTCTTTTATAATTTAATTTTGCTGCTTATTAAAATACTAAGTTATATAAAGTACTTAGAAAAGACATATAGATATTTTTAAATTATATACATGTCATTAAATACTCACGACAACCCTATGAGATAATAAATTATTATCCTTATTTAGTGAATTGAGGAACTGAAGCACAAAAATATGTAAATAACTTGTTCTGAACATTCTCATTTTATATTTCAACAATATCACTGAAATTTGCTGTTCAAGTATCACAAGTAAACTATTCCTTGAAGGATTTTCATGTAATATAAAAATAACAGGCAAGGAAATTCTCCTTTCAATTGTTGATTTTTAAGATACATTTAAGTTAAAATGTAATTCCTGAATTAATTTATTTGTCTTTCTTGAAGTTAGACAGCCAATGTGTATTTGAGTTTAGGACTGAATTCAAGCTAGGCATTTTCATGGAAATTAACATATACAAATATAAGTCATTATTTTAAAAAATTTCCCCGCTATAAATAGAAAAGATTTTTAAATGAAGTAAATAGATACATTAACTATCTTTCTTTTTCTTTCCCTCTAGATATTGATTTTTCTTTTTTCCAAACATTAGTATCTTTAAAAATTATATTTGTTTATAATCGCTGATTTTACTTCTGTATCAAATCCAAAGCGTGGGGAGGGGCATGGTGGAAAGATACCCAAATAGAAACAGCTCAGGTCTGCAGGTCTGCAGCTCCCAGTGAGACCAGTGCAGAAGGCGGGTGATTTCTGCATTTCCAACTGAGGTACCCAGTTCATCTCATTGGAACTAGTAAGACAGTGGGTTCAGCCCACAGAGGGTGAGCGGAAGTAGGGTGGGGCATCCTCTCACCTGGGAAGTGCACCTGGGAAGTGCACGGGGTCAGGAAACTCCCTCCCTCAGCCAGGGGAAGCCTTGAGCAACTGTGTCTTGAAGGACGGCGCACTCCGGCCCAGATACTGTGCTTTTCCCACGGTCTTTTCAAACCACAGACCAGGAGATTCCCTCTGGTGCCTACACCACCAGGGCCCTGGGTTTCAAGCACAAAACTGGGCAGCCGTTTGGGCAGACACCAAGCTAGCTGCAGCGGTTTTTCTTCGTACCCTGGTGGTATCTGGAATGCCAGTGAGACAGAACTATTCACTCCCTTGGAAAGGGGGCTGAAGCCAGGGAGCGGAGTGATCTTGCTCAGCAGATCCCACCCCCACAGAGCCCAGCAAGCTAAGATCCACCAGCTTGAAATTCTCACTGCCAACACAGAAGTCTGAAGTCGACCTGGGATGGGATGCTTGAGCTTGGTGGGGGAGGGGCGTCTGCCATTACTGAAGCTAGAGTAGGCGATTTTCCCCAAACAGTGTAAACAAAGCCGCAGGGAAGTTCAAACTGGGTGCTGAACCCACTGCAGCTTGGCAAAGCCTCAGTAGCCAGACTGGCTCTCTAGATTCCTCTCCAGACAGGGCATCTCTGAAAGAAAGGCAGAAGCCCCAGTCAGGGGCTTACAGATCAAACTCCCATCACCCTGGGACAGAGCACTGGGGGGAAGGAACAGCTGCGGGCACAGCTTCAGCAGGCTTAAAGGTTCCTGCCTGCAGGCTCTGAAGAGAGCAGAGGATTTCCCAGCACAGCGCTTGAGCTCTGCTAAGGGACAGACTGTCTCCTCAAGTGGGTCCCTGACCCCATGTCTCCTGACTGGGATACACCTCCCAGCAGGGTTCCACAGATGCCTTATACAGGAGAGCTCTGGCTGGCATCTGGCAAGTGCCCCTCTGGGACGAAGCTTCCAGAGGAATGAGCAGGCAGCAATCTTTGCTGTTCTGCAGCTTCCACTGGTGATACTCAGGCAAACAGGGTCTGGAGTGGACCTCCAGCAAACTCCAACAGACCTACCAAAGAGGGGCCTGACTGTTAGAAGGAAAACTAACAAACAGAAAGCAATAGCATCAACATTAACAAAAAGGACACCTAGGCAAAAACCCCATCTGAAAGCCGCCAACACCAAAGACCATAGGTGAATTAATCCATGAAAATGAGGAAAAACCAGTGCAAAAAGGCTGAAAATTCCGAAAACGAGAATGCCTCTTCTCTAAAGGATCACCAGTCCTCACCAGCAAGGGAACAAAACTGGACGGAGAATGCGTTTGACAAATAGACAGAATTAGGTTTCAAAAGGTTGGTAATAACAAACTCCTCCAAACTAAAGGAGCATGTTCTAACCCAATTCCACGGAAGCTAAGAACCTTGATAGAAGGTTACAGGAACTGCTAACTCAAATAACCAGTTTAGAGAAGAATATAAATGACCTGATGGAGCTGAAAAACACAGCATAAGAACTTTGCAAAGCATACACAAGTATCAATAGCTGAATTGATCAAGTATATCAGAGGAAGAAAGGATATCAGAGATAGAAGATCAACTTAATGAAATAAAGTGTGAAGACATGATTAGAGAAAAAAGAATTATAGGGAATGAACAAATCCTCCAAGAAATATGGGACTATGTGAAGAGACCAAATCTATGTTTGATTGGTGTACCTGAAAGTGATGGGGAGAATGGAACCAAGTTGGAAAACAAACTTAAGGATGTTATGCAGGAGAACTTCCCCAACCTAGGAAGACAAGACGATATTCAAATTCAGGAAATACAGAGAACCCGACAAAGATACTACTTGAGAAGAGCAACCCCAAGACATACCATCATCAGATTCACCAAGGGTGAAATGAAGGAAAAAACATTAAGGGCAGCCAGAGACAAAGGCTGAGTTACCCATAAAGGGAAGTCCATCAGACTAACAGCGGATCTCATTGCAGAAACCCTACAAGCCAGAAGAGAGTGGGAGCCAATATTCAACATTTTTAAAGAAGAGAATTTTCAACCCAGAATTTCATATCCAGCCAAACTAAGCTTCATAAGCGAAGGAGACATAAAATCCTTTACAGTCAAGCAAATGCTGAGGGATTTTGTCAACACTAGGCCTCCCTTACAAGAGCTCCTGAAGGAAGCACTAAATATGGAAAGGAACAACCAGTACCAGTCACTGCAAAAACATACAAAAATGTAAAGACCATCGACATTATGAAGAAACTGTATCAGCTAATGTCCAAAATAACCAGCTAGCATTATAATGACAGGATCAAATTCACACATAACAATGTTAACCTTAAATGTAAATGGAATAAAATGCCCCAATTAAAAGACACAGACTGGCAAATTGGATAAAGAGTCAAGACCCATCAGTGTGCTGTATTCACAAGACCAATCTCATGTGCAAAGACACACATAGGCTCAAAATAAAGGGATGGAGGAATATTCACCAAGCAAATGGAAAGCATAAAAAAGCAAGGGTTGCAATCCTAGTCTCTGATAAAACAGACTTTAAACCAACAAAGATCAAAAAAGACAAAGAAGTGCATTACATAGTGGTAAAGGGATCAATGCAGCAAGAAGAGATAACTATCCTAAATACATATGCACCCAATACAGGAGCACCCAGATTTATAAAGCAAGTCCTTAGAGGCCTACAAAGAGACTTAGACTCCCACACAATAATAGTGACACACTTTAACACCCCACTGTCAATATTAGACAGATCAATGAGACAGAAAATTTACAAGGCTATTCAGGACTTGAACTCAGCTCTGAACCAAATGGACCTAATAGACATAATAGAGTTCTACAGAACTCTCCACCCTAAATCAACAGAATATACATTCTTCTCAGCACCACATAGCACTTATTCCAAAATTGACTGCATAATTGGAAGCAAAACACTCCTCAGCAAATGCAAAACAACAGAAATCATAACAAACAGTCTCTCATACCACAGTGCAATCAAATTAGAACTCAGGATGAAGAAATTCACTCAAAACCACACAACTACATGGAAACTGAACAACCTGCTCCTGAATGACTACTGGGTAAATAATGAAATTAAGGAGAAATAAATAAGTCCTTTGAAACCAATGAGAACAAAGACACAACTAACCAGAATCTCTGGGACACATTTAAAGCAGTGTTTAGAGGGAAATTTATAGCACTAAATGCCTACGGGAGAAAGCTGAAAAGATCTAAAATCGACACGCTAACATCACAATTAAAAGAAATAGAAAAGCAAGGGCAAATAAATTCAAAAGCTAGCAGAGGACAAGAAATAACTAAGATCAGAGCAGAACTGAAGGAGAGAGACACATGAAAAACCCTTGAAAAAAATCAATGAATACAGGAGCCAGTTTTTTGAAAAGATTAACAAAATAGATGACTAGCCAGACTAATAAAGAAGAGAGAAGAATCAAATAAACACAATAAAAAATGATAAAGGAGATATCACCACTGATACCACAGAAATACAAACTACCATCAGAGAATACTATCAACACCTCTACACAAATAAACTAGAAAATCTAGAAGAAATGGATAAATTCCTGGACACATAAACCCTCCTAAGACTAAACCAGAAAGAAGTCGAATCCCTGAATAGGCCAGTTACAAGTTCTGAAATTGAGGCAGTAATTAATAGCCTACCAACCAAAAAAAGCCCAGGACCAGACAGATTCACAGCTGAATTCTACCAGAGGTACAAAGAGGAGCTGGTACCATTCCTTCTGAAACTATTCCAAACAGTAGAAAAAGAGAGACTCCTCTCTAACTTGTTTTATGAGGCCGGCATCATCCTGATACCAAAACATGGCAGAGACACAATAAAAAAAGAAAATTTCAGGCCAATATCCCTGATGAACATAGATGCAAAAATCCTCAATAAAATACTGGCAAACCAAATACTGGCACATTAAAAAGCTTATCCACCAGGATTAAGTCAGCTTCATCCCTGAGATGTAAGGCCAGTTGATACACAAATCAATAAACATAATCCATCACATAAACAGAACCAATGACAAAAATCACATCATCATCTCAATAGATGCAGAAGAGGTCTTCAAAAAAATTCAAAAACCTTCATGCTAAAAGCACTCAATAAACTACGTATTGATGGAACATATCTCAAAATGATAAGAGCTATTTATGACAAACCCACAGCCAATAGCATACTGAATGGACAAAAGCTGGAAGCATTCCTTTTGAAAACCGGCACAAGACAAGAATGCCTTCCCTCACCACTCCTATTCAACATAGTATTGGAAGTTCTGGCCAGAGCAAGCAGGCAAGAGAAAGAAATAAAGGGTATTCACATAGGAAGAGAGGAAGCCAAATTGTCTCTGTTTGCAGATGACATAATTGTATATTTAGAAAACTCCATCATCTCAGCCCAAAAATTCTTTAAGCTGATAAGCAACTTAAGCAAAGTCTCAGGACACAAAATCAATGTGCAAAAATCACAAGCATTCGTATACACTAATAATAGACAAACAAAAAGCCAAATCATGAGTGAACTCCCATTCACAATTGCTACAAAGAGAATAAAATACCTAAGAATACAACTTACAAGGGATGTGAAGGGCCTCTTCAAGGAGAACTATAAACCACTGCTCAAGGAAATAAGAGAGGATGCAACAAAATGAAAAAACGTTACATGCTCATGGATAGAAAGAATCAAGAGTGTGAAAATGGCCATACAGCCCAAAGTAATTTATAGATTCAATGCTATTACTATCAAACTACCATTGGCTTTCTTCACAGAATTAAAAAATGCTTTAAACTTCATATGGAACCAAAAAAAAGCCCATATAGCTAAGACAATCCTAAGCAAAAAAAAAAAAAAAAAAAAAAAAAGGCTGGAGGCATCACACTACCTGACTTCAAACTATACTACAAGGCCACAGTAACCAAAACAGCGTGGTACTGGTACCAAAACAGATATATAACCCAACAGAACAGAACAGAGGCCTCAGAAGTAATGCCACACATCTACAACCATCTGATCTTTGACAAACCTAACAAAAACAAGCATTGGGGAAAGGATTTCCTATTTAATAAATGGTGTTGGGAAAACTGACTACCCATATGCAGAAAACTGAAACTGGACCCCTTCCTTACACCTTATACAAAAATTAACTGAAGATAAATTAAAGACTTAAATGTAAGACCTAAAACCATAAAAACCCTGAAGAAAACCTAGGCAATACCATGCAAGACATTGGCTTGGGCAAAGACTTCATCACTAAAACACCAAAAACAATTGCAACAGAAGCCACAATGGACAAATGGGATCTAATCAAATCAAGCTTCTGCACAGCAAAAGAAACTATCATCAGAGTGAACAGGCACCCTACAGAATGGGAGAAAATTTTTTCAATCTATCTATGTGACAAAGGGCTAATATTCAGAATCTACAAGGAACTTAAGCAAATTTTAAGAAAAAAAAAAATCCCATTAAAAAGTGGGCGAAGTATATGAACAGACACTTCTCAAAAGAAGACATTTATGTGGCCAAGAAACATATGAAAAAAAACTCATCATCACTGATCATTAGAGAAATGCAAATCAAAACCACTGTGAGATACCATCTCACGCCAGTTAGAATGGCAATCATTAAAAAGTCAGGAAACAACAGATGCCAGAGAGGATGTGGAGGAATAGGAATGCTTTTACACTGTTGGTGGGAGTGTAAATTAGTTCAACCATTGTGGAAGACAGTGTGGCAATTTCTCAAGGATCTAGAACTAGAAATACCATTTGACCCAGCAATTCCATTACTGGGTATACACCCAAAGGATTATAAATCATTCTACTATAAAGACCATATGCACCTGTATGTTTATTACAGCACCATTTATAATAGCAAAGAATTGGAGCCCATCAATGATAAACTGCATAAAGAAAATGTGGCACATACACACCATGGAATACCATGCAGCCATAAAAAAAATCAATGAGTTCATGTCCTTTGCAGGGACATGGATGAAGCTGGAAACCATCATTCTCAGCAAACTAACACAGGAACAGAAAACCAAACACCGCATGTTCTCACTCATAAGTGGGAATTGAACAACGAGAATATATGGACACAGGGAGGGGAACATCACACACTGGTGTCTCGCTGGGGGTGTGGGGCAAGGGGATAGCATTAGGAGAAATACCTAATGTAGATGACGAGCTGATGGGTCAAACCAACATGGCACACATATACCTATGTAACAAACCTAGACGTCCTGCACATGTACCCCAGAACTTAAAGTATAACTTTAAAAAAAGAGAGAAACAAAAATAGAATTAATAGAACATAAAGTAAGAGATACAGAAAGCACGGTCAAAATGTATAAATCTGTTTAATTGGAGTACTGGAAGGAAAGGAGAGAATAGGGCCGAAGCAATACTTAAGGAAAAATAGCCTATTCCACAACCTTTTCTCTTTATTTCTGAATTCATTATTCTATCCTTCAATGACAATTTTTGCCTCAAGTGTGTTATCTGGTAAACATTCTCTTCTATTTTTGAATGCCTGCTGTGTGTATTGAGTAAATGGAAGAGCTGAGCTTGAAGGACAAGTCTTGCTGATGCTGGAGTTTAAGGATTGCCCTTTCTCCTGTACCATGCTGCATCCTTCACACCCTCTGGCCCCTGCTCCGATGCTATATTCTCTCTCAGCGATACTCTTTTCATCTATGTAAATAGAAAGGCATCTTTTCATTTGCCACATTCCTTTCTTTTCTCTCAGGAATCACTGTCCTGTGCTGCCTGGTGTTCAAAATCCGAAAACCAGTGTTTTACATACTTTGTTTTTCTAATTGTTGCTTAAAATGATAAATCTGGTCCCTATTGTTTTATGCTGGTGGGAACTGTTCAAGTCCATGCACATAATTTTTGTAACTACAAATGGTTGTTTATACTTTGTAAGGACTTCTTACAAATAGAGTATTTCACATAAAGGCAGTTCATGTAAAAAAAAAAAAAATCCAAAAGATATTGAACTAGTACCTGTGAATAATTGTATAAGGCAATTTCTTGTTAGAGTGATCATGCTTAATAAGTATTACACAATCAGATAAGGTTTAGGCAAGCTTTTCACTCATCAGACTTAAAAGAACAGAGTCCTACTCAGGATGTTAGTGAAAGCACACATCTCCACTCAGGTGTGGAGATTTCCTGAAAGAGGGCTTTAGATCATTCTTTGCCGGTACTTCAGTGTTTTCTGGCAGTCTTTTCTATTTGCCTCTTCTAGAGGGAACAGCAGAATTCCATGCATCTCACTCATAACTTTCAGGTAGGTCTGCTTACCATTTGCAAAAAAAAAAAAAAAAAGGTGATTTTTAAAAAGCTACTGCCAAGAGTTTTAGAACATTTACTTAAGAGCCAACTGTGAATCACAGGAAGTCATTTTGTGGCCAAAGGCTGACTCTAACAATCTAACTAGGTTAGTAGGTCGTTGAAATGTTTTTTCCTTCACTTGAAGCTGATCTTTTTGGTGGTGCGGGGTGGGGGGAAATGCCATAATCAAATGTCAACATGATTCATTTTTCATAATTAGCTAGGAAAGAGTTACAGTCTGCGAAAAAAGAAGCCCCCATTTGCCCATCCCTTTCAAGGTATGCTGCCAACAGTAGTGTGACTTAGGGCTCTTTTTCTAGCTCCTGTCTTCCCGTAACTTGCTCTCTTCACTGAACCAACTCACAACATAGGTAAATATATAGTCTCTACTTTTATTTTACCATGATAATGGTGAAAATTCCTTAATTTTCCCCTCAGTGCTTCTATGTTCATTTGCATGTTTTAGCACTGAGATGCATGTTCTTAGTTTTTCTATTTACACAATTCATTTTGAACAATTTAGTTGTTGTCAATTCAGTTATTATCCACCCCAAATTTTTAAATGTGAAGTTAAAATTATTTTGTTTCTTTAATTTTTAATTAAAAGATAGAAGTGTTTAGAAGAGAGGAAAAGGCAGCAAAATGCGGTAGAAGTAGTAGCGGACAAGAGGGTAAGGAACCTGAGTCTAAAGCACACTCATTCATTCAGATATTCCATAATTGTTTCTATATCTCAAATTCTGTGCCAGATACTGGCAACAATAATTGTGCGCAGTGCTTTCATGATCCCTGCCCTCATAACACTAACAGTCTGATGGGGAAGGCAAGAGGTAATCACATAATCACAAAATAAAAATGTAACTAAAAAATCTGATAAGGGCATTATAACGCAGAAGAACTTGAGAGAGGTTAAAGAGCGCTTCCTGGAGGAAGTGTTATCTAACCAGAGATATGAGATATAAGGTGGGGTAGGGAGCAGGGAAGGCTGGTCCAGGCAGAGGGAAGAGTTTAAGGAAAGGCCCTGAGCCAGCGGAGTGGTTTAAAGTGAGGATGAGAGTGGTTTATAGTAGGTAAGTGGAATAGAGGTTCCAGAAGGGACAGGAGAAGTCAGAGCTTGCAGGACTTAATAGGACTTCTTAGTTATTTTGGTCATAAAGCCAGCAGTATTTCAGAGGAATTGAATTGATATGATTAGATTTTCATTTTGAAAAATTCTTGTGCCCATTCTGTGGAGAATAAATTAGAAAGGTGCAAGAGCAGAAGCAGCAAAGAGACTTTGAGGATTTCAGAATTAGCCTGTGGTCCTTTAGGATTTCATGATGGATTATATGTAGTTAATGAGAGTGTCAGCTGAGACCTGCATCTTGCCATTAACCGAAATGAGGAACATCTTTGTAAGGGAATATCATGGATTTGGGTTTAGACTATTAACACTTTAAATATCTTTGAATATCTTTGAAACTGAGACATTCAGGATTCACTTTCTGTATCTATAAAATGAGAAAGTGAATAAATCAGCTTTTAGATACTTCTTTTTGCTATCCACTTTGGCTTTATTCTGTCTCCTTTAATTCTTATTCATAGAAGAAACTGGGATACATTGCCTGATTATAACCAGAAAATTTTAGAACTGAAAAAGAAGGAACTTCATGCTAATATTGATGAAGAATATTTGCTAAGTTAGAGGAAAAGATGTTTGGGGTGCAAACTGTCAACTATAGTTTATTGTTCTTGTCTCTAAACTGAATACGGCATTAAATTCCCTGATTTATTTGCCACCTGTTCTTAATCATTACAGGTCTCTTTTTCAAAGGAAGTGTGGGTATATTAGTTTGCTCTCACACTGCTAATAAAGACACACCTGAGACTGGGTAGTTTATAAAGGAAAAAGGTTTAGTTGACTATTTCACATGACTGGGGAAGCCTCACAATCATGGCAGGAGGCAAATGAGCAAAGACACGTCTTACATAGTGGAAGGCAAGAGAACTTGTTCAAGGGAACTTCCATTTATAAAACCATCAGACCTCGTGAGACTTACTCACTATCACAAGAAAAGCATGGGGGAAACTGCCCCAGTGATTCAACTACCTCCACCTGGCCCCACCATTGACATGTGGGGATTATTACAATTCAAGGTGAGATTTGATTGGAGACACAGCGAAACCATATCAGTGGGAGAACCCCAGTTATACCAAAGAATTTTTTAAAAGAAAATGCCTTTAAAAAATAGTTAAAAGGTAGTAAATACACACAAATAAAAGATCAATAAGTAAATTTTAAGGTCAAGTCTACAAATGCATTCATTAATGGTGCATATATCTCAGAACATCTAAACCATAATTAGCTCAAGACAATACTGCATTTGCAATGATAATACAGGATTCGTCCTGAAAATAGTGGCAATTGCAGCCACCTACATGGGAATGCTGAAAGTAGGAATTCAGCTAGTGTAGCAGGCAGCCCCTAAGATGGCCCCTAATGATCCTACCTCTTCTCATTTACACCGTTGAATAAGGGCTATACTTATTGACTCTCTTCTAACAAACAGAACATGTCAGAAGTGATGGAATGTCATTCCAGGATGCAGTCTTAAAATCTCAAGGGAACAGCAAAAAATGTTCCCATGCTCCAATCTCTCCCAACTTCCACCTCAGGCAAGTCTTGAAACAACATTAAAAAATCAAAATAAAAAAATCAAAAGACCATAATTTCTTGAGAGACCTTGACCTACAGGCAACCAGCCAAGGCATGCTGGGGTTTTGTACTCAGAAAGTGTTTTAAAACACTAAGTGTTAGAGTAATTTGTTATGCAGCAATAGATAGCTATTACAGCTACAGGAAATATTCACCAGACATCATTATAAAACACTAAATTAGATTCTTCAGTTAACTGTAGTGGAACCATGCCAGTTTGGCTCATGAAAAACAAAATTTTATTATTCCTAGTAACTCATTTTGCTGTACTAAATCATCCTTAGTTGTATTAAACCATGAGTTTGTAGAATTCCCAAGCCATTTTTTCCATAAGAAATGAAGAGGGGATGCGAATTTCTGAATCAGTTCTTGATCTCTTGGCTGACACTGACTGCCTACCAGTGGGCCATAAACTTTACTTAACACAAGAAATAAACAAAAAAACAAACACATTAATCTATATCATCTGTGCTTTCTTTAAAATAAATGCAAAGTGGAAAATCTTGGGCTGTGGAGATCAGTATCTTCTGATGGGATGATCACTTTTAGTTGGAGATTGAGTACAGTTTAGGAAGAATCAAATTAGTGTGTTTCCCCAGAGAGCAAGATAATATCAAATGGAAGTGAAGGAAGAGGGCCACACTTCCACTTAGGATGTATAAATATGCAAAAAGAACATCACTGTCAATATAACAATGAGAAAAACCTGGATAATCTATTATGTAAAATAGTCATTTTAATTGAGAGCTTACATCTCAAGGCAATCAGGTGAACTCCATTCCTAAGCGTGCCAAGCCACTCAGGAGAAATAGGACACATGAACTGTTTACCTTTGGCAGAGTATGGAAAGAAGAGGTGACAGTCACAAAAGCAGTTAAGAAAAACTCTGCAAAAATTGTAACAAATTATTAAAAACTGAGGGTTGGCTAGCATGAGCATTTAGAATCTCTGGGAGCCCCAAACACAAGGAGAGTCCCTATCCATTCATTAGCTCCACAAACCTCCTTTAGGTGCTCAGAAGGAAGACTGGGGACAGGGCAGGAGACCTGAGAGATCCTCTCCTTGGTAGCGAAGTTTTAGTACCTGCCAAAGACTGAGGGAAGAACAGGAATACCTAGAGAAGCCCATCCAAACTTCAGGTTCTGCTGCTGGGAGACAGAAACAAAACCCACCGATGCTCCAAACTTTTCTCAGATATGAAGCAAAAATACGAGAAGAGCGAGAAATCCACTCATGCCCAGGATCTGACCATACTTTGACATGAGGCCAAAGGTGTTTGCTGTGGTTGTGTGGGCATTCACACCTCTCTTCTTTAAAATCTGCTCTTACCAGATTTGCATTCCTTTCATGTTATTGAAGTTTTCACATTCTGTTTTTGTTTGTTTGTTTGTTTGTTTTTCGGTTTTACTTCCTCCATTAAGTCCAACAACTCTCCAATCTCTAGAGCTGTGCGATGTGTGGAGAAGTGCTCCTTAAGCCCTTTCCCCTTCTCAAACGTTCTCTCAGGTCTGTTTATGATGCTGATATTCACCTTTGGCAGGAAGGAGCACTCTTCCGCCAGTCACCCAAGCGGGCTTCCAGCTTCCATCCTCTTTGTTAGGGTTGACATTCCTAATGAAAACCTTGTCTCTTGGGGTTAACCCTTAGCAACTTGCTTGGTAAGGTGTGCAATAGGAAGCAAATGCATTGTCTTCCACTGAAGCTGGTTTGAACAGAACTTCACTGTAAGCTTCCAGAGGGAGATGGAAATTCCGCCATGTGTGTGGTAGGTTTTGTTTTATTTTTCCACATGGGCCCCACATTCCTAAAGAGAAAAGAACATCTGCTGTACCAGGAAAATTGCACATTCACTCTTAAAACCACCCTTTCTGGAAAGGAAAAACAGTCCTCCAAGGCAGGACAACCTCTGATCAGGGAAGGTGGCCTGTGGGCCAAAGTGTAATTGCATTTTGCTACAATATTGCCATTAGTGAAAGCGGACTTGGCTAAATGGTCAAAACTCTATTATCCTTTATTCTAGTGGCTGGTGTGACATACTTCTTAAATGTTTGTCGAATAGAAATAGAAGAAAAAATAATGAATACAAGAGTTATGTTATTTTTGTGTTCTTGTGAAAGGCAACAGCAATCATTTTTCAGCCAGACATTTGGTAGAATTTAGCAGCAAGAAATAGCAACAAGACTTTCCCAACCAAGCTTTCATTTCCAAAAGTGGGAGAGTGGGGTTATTCAATGAGGCATTTTTAGAAGCTAAGAAGCAATAAGAAACATGCCAGAACTTTCATATTTGCTGAAGATACTTAGACAATGTAGGAAGGACTCTGTTTCACGCAACATCAATTTCCATGGTCCCTTTTGATTCAGCTAATATTTATGAAGCACTTGCTATTGAACAAGCATGGTGTTAGGCCCTGGGACTAGAATGGTGAACAAAAACTGACCTAGTCCTTACTCTAGTGTGTGTGCTGGCAGGGATGAGTAAGGACAGAAATTAATCAAATACCTACACTATCTTTATAAACTGAAGTAAACATTGTGAAGAAAAGAAACATGGAGAAAATAAAGGGCAGAGCTGATGCATGGTCAAATATATGATTTTTTTAAAAACGTAATTGCTGATTATAGAAAATGGATTGGAGGAAAGTCAAATAATTACAGACCTCAGTAAGTAGTAAAATGTTCTGATGTCATTTTGCAAGAGGATTGACTTTTATATTAGGTTAATAAAAATATACATAGAAGAAAACTCGTGCACTTGTCTGAAACTTTGTAAGACAAACTATATCCTATGTGGGAAAGCAGTAAATTGGGCAATGTTGATGCAGAGTTTTCCTATGTTCTTAGTGCTTTTGATGTGTTATTATATAATCTTTTCATGCATGTCTTAACTGGAATAGGGACTGAGTGGGTGGTAGGCAAATATCCTTTGTTAAAACTTGTTCTAATTATTTGCTCCTAAATATAGTTCCCAGTGAGACCAGATTCAACTAGTTGTTTGTTACTTCTGAATCAAAGAATTAGGTCAACAACATGAATCCTTAAAAGAAATTGCAATACAATATATACCTCTATAAAATAGATTCTTCTAGCTATTTCCTGAAAATAACATTGGTTTACAAAATGCAACTGATAGACATGATGTAGAAATGTCAAAACTAAAATAGTATATGAAAATGTTATGCTTTTATTGAAAGTTATTTAAATAAAACATGTTTCAAAATGTATAATAAGACAGCTATCACATTTTTATCTTTCCATCTACAGTATTCTTTCAATTTTATCTTTTCCTATATAACCTAGAATTATTTAAAACCTTTGCTTACCATTCCCTATCCAGTCTTGAATTAAGAAGGCTTCAAGCATCACAAAGTATTTATTTTCCTAGCACTTTGGTCTTTTACTGTTTCACAAGGTTTGAGCAAAAAAATTCTTTCATTTCAAACATCATCAAAGTTGAGAGCAGTGCAAAAAAAAAGAGTAATTCACCAAAATCAAAATTTTCCACTTAATAGTTTATGAAATTGAAAAGCTCCCATCCCACTAGCAATACACATATAATTATTGATTATTTTATTTTAAATTCAAATACACGTAATTGGATGATTCCCCATGGAGAGACTATATATTTAAATGTATATTTACATGTAATTTTTTTTGCTAAAACTATTAATATACCCTTGTACAGAAAGTACAGGTTTCTTAAATGATTTCACACAAAAAGAAATTCATGAAAGTTACAAAACTAGTTTCTGTGTGGCATTAAACTGAAAGAAACAGAAGAAATACTTTCAGTTTATTCCCAAGGGTTTTTAAGGTGGATATTTTTAATTAAACTTAAGTCAAACTTTATGGCTCAGAATACTAAATATGCTGATAGAAACATCTGCAGAAAATCTGTTTTCTTTTTTATTGTGGCAAGAAAACACAAGATAATCACAAGGGGAAACATTTCCCATAAATTTATTTCTATGAGCCAGATCTTTGATATTAAAAGGAAATTATATCAATTGCAATAATGTTTAAATCAATGAAGTAATCAACATATTTCTCATGAGATTATTTTAATATAAAAATTTGACAAGCCACATTTTAAAATATGAAATGCTGTTTTAAAAAGTATTTCTAAAACTTTATCGACGAAATAAGAATTCCCTATTTTGGACAAGAAATGTTCTAAAACATCTGCTTTTGTTTTAGTATTGCCAAACCACAGTCTTATTGGTTCAGTTGACCCAGTGATTTAAGATTAAATGCTTCCTAAGAGGCTGGGGTGAGGGAAGGAACAGAGAAGGGAAGGAGGGGTACCCCCCAAGACTTTCATCATCATAGAAAGAATATTCCTTGACAATTCAACTTGCTTTTTGAAAATTAAATTCCTTCTGAACTAAGTGTAAGAACTGACCTAATAATTTACCTATAAAATGTTGTGTTTTAAAAATTTTTCTAGATTAAACTCTTCTAGTTAATTTATAAAACAAGGAGGAAGACACATACATTAAAATAATAATAATCAAGACTATGACATAATGAAAAAGCAAGCATGAAAGCCAAGGCAAGAGGCCCAGACTTTTATTATCACTTAGGCAATGATTTGCTATGTACTTCGAGAAAGTCACATAACAATTCCTAGCCTGCCTTTGCTTATCCTGAAGCAGATATATGGAAATAGTTACCAGCTGTTTCCAGGTTTAATGAGTCTGGGTGGGGTCTTCCTATGTTACATAAATACACTCCTACCGCTAGGCCTGGCCGGGCCTGTATGTAGCAAAAAGGGATAGGCTCGATCACCACAGAGCATTGGGCCCAAGCCGGAAACCACACAGGATGGCGCCAGGCAGCTCAGGTGAGAGTGTGCAAAGATCGAGGCTGGGAATCCGGGGAGACAGACTCTCTTTCAGTCACCGCAGAATCATGAACAGAGAGGGCAAATATGCAAAGATCGAGGCTGGGAATCCGGGGAGACAGACTCTCTTTCAGTCACCGCAGAATCATGAACAGAGAGGGCAAATATGGGCAAGGGACAAAAAGAAAAAAGCAAGGCACACAACCAGCACATTTTCAGCATCTGCTGTAACATGCAAATAGCAATAGTACCTTAGAGAGAAATTACGAGAATTGAATGATTTGACTTTTACTCATTAAAACTCTAGCAAATTCCTGAAATAAGAAGTACTAAAAAATTGTTGGTTTTTGAGGAGTGGCTTGGAAGCCACACTGACTGGGTTCAAATCCCTATTCCAATACATTAGCTGTGTAACTAACTTCCCTCTGGCTGAGATCCCTTCATTATAAACTGGAGGTAAAGATATTACCTACTCCTAGGGCTAATGCAAGGATTAAATGTGTTAATATATACATAACACAAAGAAAACAGTCCCTGGCACCAACAAGCCATTCAATACTTGTTAGAGGTACAATGAACACATCACATCTTGCCAGGTACTGTGAATGATGCTTTTACAACGGCATCTCATTCCCTATGCCCAATTAGTGTTCTCTGGGGGAAAAAAAGGTGATATGGTAATTTGAACTCTCTCAAAGCAAGATATTACGAAGACTGCATAGTGTTTCCAACTCAAATAAATATGATACACAATATTTTTAAATGGAGACTATTGCACAACATACTATTACTAATCTTGGAGTATCCCAGTAGAAACATGTCCACTGAATTCACTTCTTTTCCACAAATATTTACTAAATAGCCACCATGTGGCAGATGTGGGCTGAAACTCTGTATATATCATATTAAAGGAATCTCTTTCTAAAAGGACCATTTTATTATTTTACAAAGATCAGAACAAACTTTCTTTGCAGTTCAGTATGTTATTACTTCCATTCCCAGAAGCCTTTTCTCTGGATGTGATTTTTCATTTGTCTTACAAGTTCTTCTTTTTGCATCTTCTTTCAAAGGAGTTTTGCATCTACTTTCAAAGAAACTATTCCACTCTATTTTCTCCTCACTCTGGTCCCTGGAATCAGTTCTCACTGGTCTTCCCATTCTCACCTCAGGAGGCTCCTCCTTTAGGACGAGCCTCCACCGATGCTGACCCTTTGCTGTCAGGTATGATGTCAGTGTTGTAACCTGGGCACAGCCAGAGCCAAACTTCCTACTCAGCAGGAGGACGGGTACTGAGTAACAACCCCACCCAAGCTGGGTAGCATAAAACAACTACCAGTTTAAATGGTGATTCTGTGAGTAAGCAGGGCAATTCTTCTACCCTGGGCCAACTTGCTGAATCTCTCTGGTCACCTAGTGACTCAGCTGGGATGGTGATCTGCGGTGGCTTCATTCATAGCCATTAGCATGCTGGCTAGGCCTAATGAGCCTCATCTCTGAGACAAGGGGCAGCTCATCTATGCCTCATGTTGTCTCTCATCCTCCCACAGGCTAGTCCTGGTTTCTACCCACAGTTGTCTCCAGATTCTGAAACACAAAAACAGAGAAGCCAAATCTCAAAGTACAAGCACGTTTTAAGCCTCTACTTGCAAGTTTACTCATGTCCCATCAGCCAAAATGAGTCAAATGGTCAAGCTCAGATTCAAGAAATGGAAAAATAAATGCCATCTCCTGACGGGAGGAGTTTTGCAAAGGGGCTGCACACAGAGATGGGAAGAATTTATAACCAGTTTGCATGGGAGACAAAGCCAAAAAAAAAAAAGACAAGATGTTACAAATCTTGAAGGGAAAATTAAATATTTGATATTTCAAAAAAGCATTAAAGTGGTTATAATGGAAAAATCTGCACTTAGTTGAATTTCCTTATACTTATGATGGCACAGTATCTTGATGTTTTAAATTATATGTGGAGCAAAGTTAGGCACAACTTCTTTTCATTACTTAGAAACTCTCCTTAGTTATCCTCCTCCTCTTCTCCCTCCTCCTCCCTCTTCCTTTTTTCCCTCTTCTTCCTCCTCCCCACTCCTTATTCTCTTCTTTCTTAGTATCCATAGTTGTTACAGTTTTAGAAGAAGCAATTTCAGAGTAAACCTAAAACTTAATAGCTCATGCTAATTTTACAGGTCAGTAATATTAACATGGATTCATGATACGTTCTTAGTATTTTAGGGTCAGAAGCTCTAGCTCTATTGTATTATTTCATATAAGCACGAGTGGGTAAAAAAATGTATGTGTAAGCAATTTACACTAACTAAAACTATAAGAAAGTGATTTTAAAAATCAGAATGGGGCCAGGTGTGGTGGCTCACGCCTATAATCTCAGTTCTTCAGGAGGCCAAGGTGGGAGGATCACTCGAGCTCAGGATTTCCAGGTTTCAGTGAGCTATGATTGTGCCATTGCTTTCCAGCCTAAGTGACAGAGTGAGACCCTGTCTCTAAAAAACAAAAGCAAATCAGAATGCCAATTTATTATTTGGTAATGGATATATCTTTTCAGTAGCCAGACAGATTGCACTTTCTATTTGATACGGTTTGGCTGTGTCCCCACACAAATCTCATCTTGAATTGTAATCCCCATAATCCCCATGTGTCTAGGGAGAGAGCCTGGTGGGAGGTGACTGGATCATGGGAGCGGTTTCCCCATGCTGTTCTCGTGATAGGGAGTGAGTTCTCATGAGATCTGATGGTTTAATCAAGGGCTCTTTCCCCTTCATTCTTCACTCTTCTCTCTCTTGCCGCCAAGTGAAGAAGGTCCTTGCTTCTCCTTTGTGTTCCACCATGATTGTAAGTTTCCTGAGGCCTCCCCATCCATGTGGAACTGTGAGTCAATTAAACCTCTTTCCTTTATAAATTACCCAGTCTTGGGTATTTCTTTATAGCAGCGTGAGAACAGACTAATACACTATTGAAGGTAACCGCTTTTTATTTTCCTTGTACTATGAATACTAACAAAAGGTCAATATGTATGAAATAAATCAAGACGAGTAGATGTGATGATTCTTAGGAGATATTTCACTAAGCATACATAGAAGCTCAGAGTAGCAAGGCTCCAAAATGAAGAGAAAAACAAATCTATGTGTTTTCTTTATTAAATTTAGCTATATCCTTTTGGTATGAGATTAGCACATGCATATAAGCATGAATTACATCACAGCCTATCTTACGTTGATTACATTTTAGCCTTTCTTCTTTTTTTTTTTTTTAAAGATGAAGTTTAGCTCTTGGTGCTCAGGCTGGAGTGCAATGGTGTGATCTCGGCTCAATGCAACCTCTGTCTCCCAGGTTCAAGCGATTCTCCTGCCTCAGCCTCCTGAGTAGCTGGGATTACAGGCATGCACCACCACACCCAGCTAATTTTGTATTTTTAGTAGAGGCAGGGTTTCTCCATGTTGGTCAGGCTGGTCTCGAACTCCTGACCTCAGGTGATGCGCCCACCTTGGCCTTCCAAAGTGCTGCAATTACAGGGGTGAGCCCCTGCCCCCGGCCTTAGCCTTTCTTTAGTTCTTTCAAAAGCTATGAGAGCGAACCTTCAAAATCATTAAGTAGCAAGGAAGACCCAGCTGTGATTAACTAGCATTAAATCAAGGAACACGCAGCAGCATGGAAACCAAAGTAAAGGAAATAGAGTTGTTTACCTAAACTTGAGGTGCAATTGCTCCCACATTACATTAGGATCCTGTTTTAGACTCTCATAGAACTATATACGTCACCTTCACAGCACTCATCAGAATTGTATCTAATCACCCAATATCCAGTATTGGTGTACAATTTACCCCCAGTAAACTGTAATCTCCATGAAGGCATGAGCCATGTCTGTCTTCTGTCCTGCTGTATTTATCTCCAATGACTGACTCATGGTGGACCTTAAATGGAAACAGTAGAATGAGGGGCAAGGTAGGAGGAAGAAAAGAACAAAGTGAAGACAGGAGGGTATCTCAGAAATTGATTGAGAGAGTTTGGGGAGGGTGTGGCTGCGTTGGGTGAACGCGTAGCAGAAAGGCCTGCCTGCATAAGTTAATAAAGGAAATGATCATCCACTGTTCTGACAGGAATGAAAGTAGAGGAAAGGCATGAGCAAAGAGTTTTCATTTTGAGAGATTAGGAGGCCCAAAGTGAAACTGAGCCTAAGGGTGGTTAAAGTAGAGCTAAGTAGGAGGTTAAGCAATTAAAGAGGTTAATCAATTAAGGATCCAGGAACAGGACTTTAGACTTGGGCAAGAGAGACACTCGCCCCATGTCCCACCGTTTACAGGGGCTTCTTTCTGTCCCTCCTCCAGTCCTGTTTCTCCACAGAGAACAAAGAGCACAGAGTAAACATGCCCTCTTCTAGATCACATTTTCAATATCTGAGACTCCAATATTTTATACACAGTTCCCTTTTCCAGGTCTGTCCCCCTGAGAGGGACCACACAGCTATTGTCTGCTCCCTGGATCAAGAAGAGAACAATAAAGGACTGTCTGGGGCAGGGATGGTGGAGTGGTAGGAAAGTTTGGACATGTGGTTAGGTTATGTATTCCTTTGGATCCGAAGGCCTCAGGAGATGCAGAGCAGGGACGGAAAGAGAAGGAAGTGAGCTTGGGCTGTTGACCCAACCACCTGTACCACCAACTCATGATGTGGAACTCCAGCAAGTCCAGGAATTTGAATCTTGAACCAGGCCTCCAGATCATTCTGAAGGGAAATACACCTTCCCTTTCTTCTAAACATACTATCTAATTCGAACTAGAATTTGAACCTGGTCTTCAACAACCCTTTTATTTTTCAATTAGGGAAATAAGTAATAGCTTTACAAAATGTGAAGGTTTCTGTTAACAAAACAAGGTATGTAAATGTAAGTGAATACATATATGTCCTTTTACCATGAGACTATGGTGTGTCAGTCTTTCAAAAGATCAATTTCTCAGTTGGCTTCTGTTTGAAATCTCTCTGACTTCATCAATGTAACTGGAGTCCAACTGGCTTCTGCCCTAGAAATCCTGCACTTTGCTTTATTAAGGAGAGAGAAAGGAATATAAAAGGAAATCAAATCAAAGAATATAACTTTAGGGCTGGAATTCAGTAACTCTTTATATTTACTTGAGGTCACTGAAGTTCAGAAAAGTAAAGTGAATCGCCGTGTATCTCAAAGACATAAAATAGAGAGCTGGGCCATGAAACCACATCAGATTTAGAATTCTCAGGTTTCCCTTTTCTCTGTGTCCTGTGAAACACTTTACCCACCCAGTGAATTTTATTATCGTTTCCTTACTTTTATACCATCCACTATTCTGTTGAACACTGTCTCTGTCAATTATCCAAAATTACCAATTTGAAACTATATATATCTTATGTAGAAATAAATACATATGTCTTATATAGTTAGTATATATTTAATATATGTTATAGTTCTGATATACAAAATGTCTTTTTCAGTTTCCACATGTATTACATTATAAGCATATTTTAGGTTTATTTATTCAAAATGATCACTTCTAATGGTCATACCATCACATCAAATTCATTCATTTCCTATTATTTAATATTAAGGTTACTTCTTTTTTTTCCCCCCCTCTTAATGTTTACCAAATATTAAGGTTATTTCTGTAGTTTCTGTTATAGATGGTACAATCACGACCACATTCATGAATATACCTTTGAATTCTGCTGAATCACTTTCTTGAGGTAAATGTCAAAGGATGTTATTACTAAGCTAATGTGTAGAGATGTTTGTATTATTTGTGATTATTGCTATGTTATTTTTAAAAGGACTGTATCAAACCAATGTTCTCAGTAAATTATCAGTTTCACTCCAATATTACCAGTATTACATATCACACACCATTATTTCTACTAACTTAGTAGATATAAGTATATGCCATAAATTTGCTTATTTTATATTTCTTTAATTATAATAAGATACATATTTTTACTTTTTTATTCATTTCTATTTGCATTAATTGTTTGCTCAAGCTCTTTACATATTTATTATTGGTGGTTATTTTTCTTATAAATTTAAATGAATTTTTAATGAAATACATATTAAACTCTGTTAATTTCCTGGAAATATTTTTCTAGTTTATTTTCTTTTTTAGGTTTAGTTTTTAAATTAATTTTCATACAACTAAAAATTTTATATCTAATTGTTACATTGAACAAGCACAACCAGTTACTCAAGCAACTGTGCTTTTATTTCTCAATGTCACACTAAATTCTGTGGGCCTGACTTCTCTGACCTCTGAGACTTCTGGAGTCACTCTTACCCAACAAATGATCTCATGAGTGCTGAACATCACAAAACCTGATCTCAACTTAGAATTCAGATGTCGAAAAAGACATTTTGTAAAAACTGTAGAGTTTGGCTAAAGTTAATCTTTTGTCCTTATCCTAGGTCAGCACTACTTCAATGTGGACAACTAGAGTATGTCTCCCTTTCTCTGCCTAGTATTGCTCCTCCTTATTCCCTAGCTTGACAGCCTCATGAGGAACCAGCCAGCTTCTGTAACTGCCTCTCTTCCTCTGGTTCATCAGCAGCCAGTCCTGAGGCTTTCCTAGTATTTCCTAGCTTGTTAACTTGAACTTCTCCTCCTCCAGGATCAATGTGCAGACAGAGATAAAAGTTCTTAAGTGACCAATATGGTGCAGTCTGGGGCTGGTAGGTGTACAAATGTGATCTTTTGAATATAGGCTCCCCACCAACCTCTGAGCATCTCCTATCTACAGTTCCCTTGAAATGGGACAAGGTATCTCCAAGCATATTCTGTGGAGTCAACCCCTTAGAGTGGAGAACTACCCTTGATTCTCTTTATAGAGGGTTGTTCATGACTACAAGAAGCCCTCCTGCACAGGACCGAGGGCAACCCCAGGCCAGCTTTTTTCATATGTGGCCCATACCTGGTTTCCAGGAAATACTCAAGTATCCTTCACCCCAACAAACTCGCGGAGAGCTAGCCAGCTTCTATAACCTCCTCCCTTCCTGTCCTGAGGCTTTCCTAGGCAGAAGCCAGATGCCACTTGAATTTCATGGGTCAGGTCAGCACCTTCCATCTTGGACTATGTAGGCAGGTGTAGGTGTATTCAGGGCACATCAACTTTTAAAAAATGTCTCATAAATCTTCTGTGATATGACCCTTTTATTACCTTGATATGGGTAGGAATTTTAAGAGTTGTCCAACTGGTTTTTAATAATCTTTGAATATTGGCACCTTGTTCTGGCACACTTCTTTGGAAAATCACAGCACTGAATCTTGGCACCTCAGTTAAGACTTCTGATTTAATAGTCCGTTTAATGTATTCTATAATCAATCATGTGCTATTGAAATTTCTGTATCATTTAGAAACTGAAAATAGAACAGTTTACCCACATATCTTTCAATTAAGTTTTCTGTTGGGTTTCTTTAATTTAATATTTTTTCATTTAGATTTCCAATTTCAGCTAGATATGTTTTTCTTTTGGCATGTGCTATAAGATGTGGATCAATATTTTTAGGATAAGGTGTCTGGGAATAGCTAACTAATGGTTTTTTCTTATCCATGAATTCACTGGCATTAACAAAGATACAGACCCAAAGTGTCAAAGTATTGATAAGTACAAATAAGCTTGAAAAGAAAACAGGGTTTTACCCTGAAATCTACACAATTATGCAACACATATCAACACATTTATTCAGATGTTGTGTTTATTCCTCAGAATGCTTACCCTTTATTTCATTTTGAAAAGTTTATGTTCACGTATTATTTTCTTACAGCATGAGATTTATTTTTTTGTCTCTCCTTTCTTTCATTAACCAGTAATTTTTATTCTTGTATAATATTATGTTCTACTGTATAATAAGGTTGGGACCTTCTTGTTACTGCTTTGAGATTACCATGTGTTAGGTTCCAAATTATTTTCATCAGATTGAGGTTTTGATGTACATGACGTTAAGCTATAAATTAATTTATGAAGAATTATAATAGGAATAGCAAATTAAAACAAACATTAATCGTGCTTACAATAGACCTAGCACTGTTCTTCTGTGTTTTCACATATTAACTCATATAATTCTCAAAACAACCATGGTAGATGTAATTATCAGTCCCAATTCTTCCCTGTTTTGTATGTCCATAGCTTAGTTATAACATCATCTGGGACGTATGTATTTCCCATCTCTTGACACTGGGCTTGGTCATGTGTTTTGCATTGGCCAATGGGATATAAGCAGATACTCTGAGTCTGATATGTGCTTCCTTGATGGGGCTTGCTCTCGTATACTTCAGCCATTGCCATGAAAGAACATGTGTCTACATCACTAATCTCAGGAGGACATGGGAAACACTTGGGGCCAAGGTGGCCCAATGCTTAGATTTGCAAGAATAAATTATTGTTGCTTTGAGTTTTGGGATGATTTGCTAAGCAGCATTATTTGGCAATAGCTAATGAGCGTGACATGCTATGAAGTAGATACTATTATTATCCCTATTTTAGAGATGAGACAAATGAGGCAAAGAGAGGCTAAATCATTTAGCTAGCAAGTGCAGAGGATGGCTTTAGAGTCTATGCTCTTAACTATCTTTATAATATTTAGTTCTTAGTTTTGAAAAAAGTTTATTCAAACAAGTTTATTAAAATTCTCTCATCTCCCCATATAAACATATACTCTTATGAAGTACATATTAAATTTGAGGTCACTGAAGCTCAGAAAAGTTAAGTGAATTGCCATATATCTCAAAGACATAAAAGGAAGAGCCACGCCATGCAACCACATGTCTCATCTTGTTTATTTTAATGTTTATATTTTTTTGTGGTTATCAGTTCTTTTATACAGATTTCAGGGTAAAACCTTGTCTTCTTTTCAAGCTAATTTCATGTATCAATACTTTAACACTTTAGAACTCTATCTGTGTCAATACCAGTGAACTCCCACACAAGAAAAAGGCATTAGTTAGCTATTCACAGAGACCATATCTTTGGAAAGTAAAACTTGCTAGAATATGTGCCTTATGACACTGGTCTTCTTGATTACTCTTGACTCTGTCAACCTCTTCCAGTCCCTGGTGTGCCGGCTTACTAGCCCTTGGCTATATGATATCCTGCTCTCTTATGATGTTCTGCCTCCTACTTTTTGTACAGTCACCTGGTGTAACTCAACCTTGGTTTCCTCATATGTCCCTACCTTCACAGGGTGGTTACAAAGAGTGTGGGGATAGTTCGCATAAAACCACTTAGCATAGTTTGAAACCATACCATTACTAAGTAAAGTTCAATAAATGCTATCTTTACAGTTACGTTTCTCTCATGACTTCTTGTCTCCTTATGGACAACATGTCATCTTCCCTATCCTTAAAGAGTTATCTCCCAGACCCCGTCCTCACTACTTATTCTCCACCTTTCCCTGGAAATTTTGTCTAAACTATCTAGAGGCCAGTGGAATTTCTCATCCTGCCCTCTTTCCTGAGGTGAAGGCCCATATATGCACTTCCCTACTGCACCCCTCTATTGGGATGCTTCATAGACCTCAAAATCAAAGTAATTTTTTTCCACCTATTCACCAAATCTGCTAAATTCCTTCAGGATTTCTACCATTATAAATGGCACCACTATTTATAGTTACCCAAACCAGAAACTAAGTATAATCATCTATTCCTCCCTCATTTTTATTCTCCAATCACCAAATTCTATTGATTTTATCACTGGGTATCTTATTAATTCACATTATTTTTTACTGCTTCCTGGATGCCACATCAGGCACTTACTCTTGTTGATTAGCCTAACCCTGGATTCCACATCTGTCTAGACCCATTGAAACTAGACAGCAGCCCACTTCAATCTCAAGAGGTCAGTATCTCCCACCTCTGGCCCATGCCACAAGGAGAATGCCAGGAATCTTGCCTAAAGACTTCACTTTGGAGGAGCTGGATTTATAATTTAGCTTGTTACCTGGTCTTTTGTTTGAATGTACTCTGAATCCAGCAATGCCTGCATGGACTGTTGCCTCTGGCATCCACCCACTTAGGCTTTAATGCCTCTCCCTTCTTTTCTTGATCCTGGTGACTTGGCCATATCTCAACCTTGCTTCTTCCTGCCATCTGACAGAAATTAGGTGCTCAGCCCTCAGATGTTCCAACTCTAGACTTGCCCATTTGTTTTTCAGCTGTTTACCATATTGCATTTGGTAAATGACTCCAACTTTACCGAGTAAGCAGTCCCATTAAAACTTTTTCATGATTTAGATTGTAAATCAGTGGTTTTCAAAACTCAACACACACGGGATCATATGCAGCACTATCTGTAACATAAATAGTTGCAGACTGTGGGTGTTTTGATTTCGGTCTTAGGTCTGGGAATTTTCTTTATTAAAAAAAGATCCTTAGGCCAGGCATGGTGGCTCACTCCTGTAATCCTAACACTTTGGGAAGCTGAGGTGGGCAGATCACCTGAGGTCAGGAGTTTGAGACCAGCCTGGCCAACATGGTGAAACCCTGTCTCTATTAAAAATAAAAAGTTAGCTGAGCATGGTGGTGGGCACCTGTAATCCCAGCTGCTGGGGAGCCTGAGGCAGGAGAATCACATGAACCCAGGAGTTGGAGGTTTCAGTGAGCTGAGATCGCACCATTGCACTCCAGTCTGGGCAACAAGAGCATAACTCTGTCTCAAAAAAAAAAAAAAAAAAAAAAATCCTTAATGGATTCTAATGGCCAGGTAACTTCAGGAATTGATAGTCTAAACAGAAAATTTCTACGTAAAGAATATAGAATTTTATTTACAATTTAAGTAATAGGAGTGGATTTTTAAAATGTAGAAATTTTAGGATTTTCTTATAAAAATTTTGTTTAAAAGTCTGCTTTTGGGTAAAGACATTTGTTGAATGAAAGAAAGATCTTTTTGACAGTTTAAATTTTCTGAGTTTCTGATGTCAAATACCTTGCTACTTTTGAGTAACTACATTTATACATGGTTGGAACTTTAATTCTACCACAGCATTCATCTTTTCTTGACAAATTATTACTGTTACTATTCAACAGAGACTTTCCAAAAGAAGGAAGCTGTATTAGTCTGTTCTCATGCTGCTAATAAAAACATACCTTAGGCTGCGTAATTCATAAAGGAAATGGGTTTAATGGACTCAGTTTCACATGGCTGGGGAGGCCTCACAATCATGGCAGAAGGTGAATGAGGAGCAAAGTTATGTCTTACATGACAGCAGGCAAGAGAGTGTATCCAGAGGAACTGCCCTTTGTAAAACCATCAGAGATCAGGAGACTAATTATTTACTGTCATGAGATAGCGGCACAGGAAAGACTTGCCCCCATGATTCAATTACCTCCCACCAGGACCCTCCCGTGAAACATGGGAATTATGGGACCTACAATTTAACATAAGATTTGGGTGTGGACACAGCCAAATCATATCATTCCAACCCTGGCCCCTCCCAAATCTCATGTCCTCACATTTTAAAACCAATCATTCCTCCCAACAGCCCCCAAAAGTCTTAACTCATTTCAGCATTAACTCAAAAGTTCACAGTTCAAACTCTCAACTGAGACAAGGCAAGTCCCTTCTGCCTATGAGCCTGTAAAATCGAAAGCAAGTTAGTTACTTCCAACATTCAATGGGGGTACAGGCATTGGATAAATATAACAGTTCCAAATGGAAGAAATTGGCCAAAACAAAGAGGCTCTAGGCCCCATGCAAGTCCAAATTCCAACAGGGCAGTTATTCCATCTTAAAGTTCCAAAATGATCTCATTTGACTCCATGTCTCACATCCAGAGCACATTTATGTAAGAGATGGGCTCCCATGCCCTTGGGTGACTCCACCCCTGTGGCTTTGCAGGGTACAGCCCCACTCCTGGCTGCTTTCACAGGTTGGTATCAAGTGTCTGCAGCTTTTCCAGGCACATGGTGCAAGCTCTTGGTGGATTTACCATTCTGGGGTCTGGAGGACGGTGGTCCTCTTCTTACAGCTGCTGTAGGCAGTGCCCCAGTGGGGACTCTGTGTGGGGGCTCAAACCCTACATTTCCCTTCCACACTGCCCTAGCAAAGGTTCTCCGTGAGGGCTCTATGCCAGCAGCAAACTTCTGCCTGGACATTGAGGCGTTTCCATACATCCTCTGAAATCTAGATGGAGGTTCCTAAAGCTCAATTCTTGACTTCTGTGCACCCACAGACCCAACATCATGTGTAAGCCATGAAGGCTTGGGGCTTGCACTGTCTGTAGCAACAGCCTGAGCTGTATGTTGGCCCCTTTTAGCCACAGCTGGAGCTGATGCAGCTGGGACACAGGGCACCACGTCCTGAGGCTGCACACAGAAACGGGGTCCTTGGGCCCAGCCCAGGAAACCATGTTTTACTCCTAGGCCTCCAGGCCTGTGATGGGAGGGGCTGCCGCAGAGGTCTCTGACATGCCCTGGAGACATTTCCCCCATTGTCTTGGTGATTTACATTCTACTCCTTGTTACTTGTGCAAATTTCTACAGCAGGCTTGAATTTCTCCCCAGAAAATGGGTTTTACTTTTCTATTGCATAGACTGCAGATTTTCCAAACTTTAATGCTCTGCTTCCTCTTGAATGCTTTGTGGCTTGGAAATTTCTTCCCCCAGATACCCTAAATCACTTTTCTCAAGTTCAAAGATCTGCAGATCTCTAGGGTAGGGGCAAAATGCCGCCAGTCTCTTTGCATAGCAAGAGTGACCTTTACTCTGTTCCCAACAAGTTCCTCATCTCCATCTGAGACCACCTCAATCTGGACTTCATTGTCTATATCACTATCAGCATTTTGGTCAAAACCATACAACAAGTCTCTAGGAAGTTCCAAACTTTTCCACATTTTCATGTCTTCTTCTGAGTCCTCCAAACTGTTCCAACCTCTTCCTGTTACCTAGTTCCATAGTTGCTTCCACATTTTCAGGTATCTTTACAGCAACATCCAACTTTTCTGGTGTCAATTTACTATATTAGTCTGTTCTCATGTTGCTAATAAAGACATACCTGAGACTGGGTAATTTATAAATGAAAGAGGTTTAATTGATTCAAAGTTCCACATGGCTGGGGAGGCCTCACAGTCATGGTGGAAGACCAAGGAGGAGTAAAGTCATGTCTTACATGACTGCAAGAGAGACAGAATATGCAGGGGAACTCCCCCTTATAAAACCATTAGATCTTGTGAGACTTATTCACTGTCATGAGAACAGCACGGGAAAGACCCTCTTCCATGATTCAATTATCTCCCACCAGGTCCCTCCCATGACACATGGGAATTATGGGAGCTACAATTCAAGATGAGATTTGGGTGGGCACACTGTCTAACCATATCAGAAGCAAACTCAACTTAATATTTACTAAACCAGAAAGTTAACCATCCTACTTGGTCTTGGTCAGAAAGTGAATGTTGCTTGTGATAACTTAATGGCTCAAAGCAGCCTAAGTTCCATAGCCTAGTAAAGAGTTAATAATACTTAATAAGGAGTTTATTATATGTCATCCATGTCAAAACAATCATATTAGGGTAAACATCTGTTTTAGACTATTTGTGTATTAATTTAAACACAGTGACATTCCTTCATTTTGAGTAGTTAATGTACTTATAAATGCAACCAAGCAGCAACTGGGTTTTAAATTTTTTTAATAGTCCGTAAATCTCTGGATTGGCGGTTTTCACTATTTTTAAACCTACACTTAGCTGATTCTTTTTGAAATTTGAGTATATGTTTAGTTGAAAATAAGTACCTACAGAAGAAACAGAAATGGTGTGGCAGGCGTGCTGTCCTACTAGGCATCCCTTCAAATATTTTTTTAGGTGTATGAAATTCATAAGCTATTCAGTCCACGCATACTGGGAGCCTGTGGGAAATGTCATTTTAATGGTGATATTTAACATGGATGTTTCAAAGAAATAGTGTTTAGCTACCTATTTTACTGCTTGCTTGTGATTTTCTTAGCTTTTATGTTGACTGACAGGCTCCCTATACCCAATCCTTCACTCCACTCTCCAACCTCTGGGCATCCAGTACCCTTCGTCTGCCCCTTGAGGAACCCCAGGCACCCTGTGGTACCTTAATCATACCATCCCTTTTTGTTGGCGGCCATTCTCCCAATTTAACCTACTCATTCTTTTCTATTATCCAGTCAAACAAGGTCCTATCTTGGGTCCCTTATTCTTTTGTCCATTTTGCCCCCCTCTTAGTTGATTTAATAAATGCTCTTCTCCCATCAGGTAACAAAACCAAAGCATAGTTTTTTAACCTAAGGAATATTTTGCTGCACAATTTTTACACACAGTGGCAGTTGTGTGATTCTAGTCTTTACTCCCTCAAGTCTCTCCCTGAAAATGCCCTGGGAATTCTTTTCCTATATTTTTCATCATGTCTTACTCTAATCAAGATAAAAACAAAACAAAACAAAACAAAAACCCACTAAGAAGTCAATAGGTTCAGTACCCTCAGAGTAAAGTTACAACTCTTCAAACTTTGATGAACTGAAGCAGCTCATTTGTAACTTCTATCCCTATAAATCTATCCCAGAAATCACCTCACTAAAATAGTTTATCATGTTATGTTCTACTCAAAGGATTTCATTCCTCCTAATGCCCTCAGAATCAAGTTCCAGCTCTTCATACTTTTCCAAAGTCTCTCAAATCTGGTGTCACCTGAACTTCCTAACATTTTTTCCCATAATCTTCCAATCCAAACGTGTTCAGCAAAACTGACTTTCTCTTTTCTTTAACTTGAAATGTCCTTCCTTTAACTTTCTCTCCTACTTCCAAATTTTTATCATACTTTAAGGCATAGCTTCATCTCACCTCCTGATTAACCCTCACTTGAAGACTCAGTCCATATAGATTTCGTTTCTAGGCAGTTCTATTTTTCTTTTCTTTTTTTTTTTTTTGTGACTCAAATAACAGCTTAAATTTTTATATAACCACTCCACAACCAGAGTTTGTGTGTAATATAGGCATATTCAAGCTGAAATAAACCTAAGATGGACGTCTGTAAGGGCAGCTGATGCCTGAATACTAAAATGCTGATTCTAAAATCAGGAAAGAACTAGTAAGTTACAGAGGGTCTTTAACTGGAGACTTCATGAGAATGCTAAAACTGTTGCTTAGAGCACATGAAACCCAATCCTATAATGAGAAATGCAAAGCATATGTACTTATAATACCAGTATGTGCACTATAAAGCTTAGGGCATTCAATAGCCTCTGATGCCATTCTCCATGTCTTCCTTAGGGATGTGAAATCAGTCTTACCTACTGTGGGTAGGGCACTCAGCTGCCTTTGATTTTCCTCTTTGAGTCACGTCTCATTTGGCCTACTGTGGCATGGCCATTCTTGTTTCTTTGCTGTTATTAGTAATTGTAAGTAGTTCTTAGTCTTTCTTAGTGTTAGTGCTATTTAATCCAGAAATGGCCTTTTAGGACCTGAATTCTGTCCTTCTATCCTGAGCATAGAGTGTCTGCATGCCTCATGTGGGGATTAGAATTCTAACTCTGGCAGCTGTTTTATCTCTGTGCTATGTGGCTGGCAAATACTTTAAAGCCCATTTGTAGGAAGAATATCTTTTGTAAACCATCGGCTTTGAAGTCAGATTTCTAAGTCTAAGTTTTCTGTAGAAAGACAATGACAAACAAAATAACACGTCCTCAGTTTAAAGATGACTCCCCTGAACCACCCCACCCAGTAGTTGTACCCAGTCTATATTGTTTTTTGTGTTTTAAAATTTCTTTGAAAATGTTCCTTTTTTTCAGAACATTTGTATAGTAAGTAATATAGTAACTAACTATTGGAGTTGTAGAGTGATTCATTGATGAATGTATTTCTTCTCCACTCTGGTGTATATTTCAACAGAGCAGAGACTGATTTATTTCATCATTACCTTCCCATCCTCTAGCATTGGCCCAGCTCCCCAAATACTTGTTGAATGGAAGAATGCCTCATAAGGTTGATATAGAAGGAAAAGAAATAAACTGTATACAGCACTATATAAACAAACATACCCAGTCAGCCCTCCATATTCCCAGGTTCTACATTATGGGACTCAACCAACTATAGACTGGAAACATTTGAGAAAAGAAGAAAACAATAAAAAATAACAATACAACAATAAAAATAATATACTCTAAAAACTGTTTGCATAGCATTTACATTGTATTAGGTATCATAAGTAATCTAGAGATGTTTTAAAGCATAGAAGATATATTAGTATGTAGGTTATATACACATACTGTACCATTTTACATAAGCGACTTGAACATCCATGAATTTTGGTATCCCTCAGGGTTCTGAAACTAATCCCTAATAGATACAACTGTATATGTGTGTATGTATCAGTATATAGAGTACTATGGTTAGTACATGGTAAGTATTCCAAACATTTTGATTTTTTATTATTATTATGGCTTGGAACCTCAACTGAAAGTGTGCCTCCTTCTCATACAGAACATGGATACTTCTTGTGCTATGTCACAAGAAGTCACTATCTCCCCAAATAAAAGGCTAGATTGATCAGAGTGTTTGCATCTTTCCCATTCAAGCACCTGGCTAGCCCCATTAGGCCTAGAGCCCTACCTCTCAGTGCCTTTCAATCCCCTGACACTCAGTACTCTCAGTACATATTTAGTGACTTAATTTACAGAACTGCTAAACTCACCTTTCTGAACATGTCTTCTAAGACTCACTGTCTCTCCCCAGATTAGCCAGAAAGGCTACAGGGAAGAGCAGAGACTAGAAGGCCTACAGCAGCTAGCAAACTTAACTTCAGGGAGCACCATCGCGCCTTTCAAAGTTCCTATTTCACAAAGTTTTGCCTGGGAACTCAGCAGGAACGGGAGAGAATTAAAAATAAATGACTAAATGAAACCTAGATTTATGTTTCAGTCAATTGAGAGAATCTGACATGGCAATGTGCCAGCCCACAGTAGGTGTTCAGTAAGTAACTTGAATAAATTTGGTGCTAGAAAAAATGTCTCAGTGGCTCTTGGCATCCATTGCCTCTTCTATAAAGAGAGATTGTACTATACATTCCTCTCCTGCCTTTGAGCAGGGCTTTAAAACTATGACTCTAGTAAAATCAAGAGTATTTTCACAACCAAGACAAGTTTTTACAATGGTTTTACTCCACAGAGTAAAAAAGAAAGAAAGAAATTATGAAGCTCCCTGAATTACTGGATGGGAAACACTGGCTTCTTTAATGCAGGAAAGCAGACTGGCTTCGCGGTTCTTGAAGGAGAAACGCATAACTCTTCCTCTCCATGCTCTTGGCTGGAGACACCCTGTGGGTAAGTTAGGGTAGAGGTAAGAGGGAGCGGGCAATTCCAGTATCTTCACATAGGGAAGAGGTAACGAAGAATCAGGCTGTAAAAGCCAACTATTGGGAGAGGAAATAAAACTTAAAATTTGTCATCATTAGTGGAAAAAAAAAAAAAAGGAGGTAGGGACAAAAGGAGTAAGAAAATGATGGGGGTGGGGGAACTAATAAAGGAAAACCTGAAAAGGAAGTTGAAGAGAGGAAAGAGTGTCCTACGCATTTTGTTTTTACTCCTGCTCCTTCTCTCTGACTCCCTCCAGAAGCCAGAAAAAGTTTGCAAGCGCAACTTTAGGGATGGGAGACAGGGCTCTTCACCAACAGACCCACGAAAAGAAGCGCCTTCACCATTCCCCATTCGCGCCGCCGCCGTCCTTTCCCTCTCGCGGGGTGATGGGCAGGAGGCAACATTCTTGGGACGCGGTAGCTCAGCCGGATACCCCGGAATCCCGTCAGGCTCGAGCAGCACGCAGCTCTCCTTCTGGCAAAGCCTCCTCTGCCTTGGACATCCACCTCCCGGAAAAGAAAAAGGAAAGATCGAGCCTCTAAACCGTCCTTTCCCCCTCCCCCTCTTCCCGGGGGAGCTAAGGAAGAAAGTACCGTTCTGTGATTCACTGGAGAGAAAAGAGGGAGGAGGCAAAAGAACTCGGAGTGCCAAAGCTAAATAAGTTAGCTGAGAAAACGCACGCAGCTTGTAGCGCCTGCGCCGGGTGCGCCAGCTCCGCAAAGGCCAAACGGGCTCCGCGCTGGCCGGCCACGGGGCTAGGGACCTGGGTTTGGCCTTCAGGCTCCCCAGCAGCCGGGAAAAGGAATTGCTGCCGGGAGTTTCTGCAGAGGTGGAGGGAGATCAGGAAACGGCTTTTTCCTCACTTCGCCGCCTGGTGAGTGTTGGGGAGATTGGCAAACGCCTAGGAAAGGACTGGGGAAAACAGAGAGCCCTGGGAAAGTGGAGAAGGTGATCAGGAGGCCGTCCACTACGGCAGTTTATCTGTCCGATGAGAGCCCGACGCGACGCGTCCACTTCGCAGTTCTTTCCAGGTGTGGGGACCGCAGGACAGACAGCCGTTCCCACTGCCCTCCGTACCAGCACTGCCAGGACAGTCAGCTTTGCTCCCCAACGTCGAGGGCGCTCTGGCCACGAAAAGTTCCTGTCCAGTGTGATTCTCAATTCTTTGCTTGTTTTTTTTCTCCAGAGAACTTTTGGGGGGAGATATTAACTTTTTTTTTTTTTTTTTTTTTTTTTTTTCTTATGTGGAAGCTGCTCTAGGCAGTGGGGAGGAGGAGGAGAAAGTGAAATATGCTGGAGAAGAGCGAGCCCTCCTTGTTCTTCCAGAGTCCCATCCATTAAGCCATCTCTTATGGAAGATTAAAGTTGTCGGACATGGTGACAGCTGAGAGGAGAGGAGGATTTCTTGCCAGGTGGAGAGTCTCCACCGTCTGTTGGGTGCATGTGTGCGCCCGCAGCGGCGCGGGGCGCGTGGTTCTCCGCGTGGAGTCTCACCTGGGACCCGAGTGAATGGCTCCCAGGGGCTGTGCGGGGCATCCGCCTCCGCCTTCTCCACAGGCCTGGGTCTGTCCTGGAAAGATGCTAGCAATGGGGGCGCTGGCAGGATTCTGGATCCTCTGCCTCCTCACTTACGGTTACCTGTCCTGGGGCCAGGGTTTAGAAGAGGAGGAAGAAGGGGCCTTACTAGCTCAAGCTGGAGACAGACTAGAGCCCAGCACAACTTCCACCTCCCAGCCCCATCTCATTTTCATCCTAGCGGATGATCAGGGATTTAGAGATGTGGGTTACCACGGATCTGAGATTAAAACGCCCACTCTTGACAAGCTCGCTGCCGAAGGAGTTAAACTGGAGAACTACTATGTCCAGCCTATTTGCACACCATCCAGGAGTCAGTTTATTACTGGAAAGTAAGTGTTCCTACTTCTTATATTTATTTTTTGGAGAAATCTTAAGCATTTAATTAAGATCCAGCTCCAAACTTAAGGGAGTAACAGAAAATATGGGGAACAACTGAATGAATGAAGAATGAATGAATGATATATGTTATTGGGGTACCGTGTTAAAATGGATACAATGTTAATGATCTTAATTTTCTAGTCACGAGTGTAGTCTAGTTTTCCTGTTTACAGAGTCAATTGTAAGTTTTTAAATGAGATGAGAATGTATAAATACCCACCAACCAGAGATTTCCAGAAATGGTCTCCTATTCCAAATCTATTCTACTTTTGAGCATGCTCAGATTTTGTTTCAGATGTCATACTAGAATTCACACTCACCATCACTGATAAGAAAGATCAAAATTTTATTTTACTCTTGGTGCATTTTTAAATCTAGAATTGAATTATCAGAGAAAATGAGCCAATGAAACAGATATAATGTAAAATATGACCAGTTTATGTACGACTCTGCTTTGGTCTTTGATGGGCCATTTTCTCTTATGAGACCCTGTAATGAAGGCCATATTTAATTACCAAAGCAATTCTCAAAAGGCAAGGAAATACAATGGTAAGTGCTCAAGAGGAGTCAAACTTCATCTGCAGTTTTCTGCTGCTCTTCACAGGTCTGGAATTTTCTGAGTAACCAACAGAAATCAGACTATTTGTATGCTTAAGTAAAGTGCTTTTCATATTGTTGCTGTTTTGCTAAATAGCTAAATCTTCTACTTAAAATGTTCACGCATTTTCTTATTTTTACTCTATCCTATCAGAACATAGGCTACTGTAATTGATTTGGATGTACAAATTCAGCCTGTGGAACAAAGATAAACTAGGAAGGGCAGGGGTTAAGCTGGACAGAGGTAGAAGAAAAGCCTTAGCCATTTCAATCTATGTCTTGTGATTTCAGTTGCAGGACAGGGAACCCTTGCTTCTGTGAAGTTGTTCTTGGAATTGGATCCTATAAAAGTAGCCAGTATCCATTGGAAAAATAAAGACTATTTTGTAAGAATCTCTGTCTTGCAGAGACTTTTGCTTACAGCATGATTTCCACTGCTTAGCAAACTGTCAGAACTTAACATCATTGCCAGAAAAGAAAAAAATTATTATCCTTCCCTCTCCTGAGAATGAGAAAAGTCTCACTGTACTTCAGAGTCATTTTAAAGGTTAATTGTGGCATCAGAAAATCAAGGGTATTTGATATTTATAAAGGAATAGATTATTGGCTGGAAAATAATAAGTCCATCTGGTGGCCTAGAGGTCAAGTTCTTCATGTTTAACCCCAAACACGCTTATATTTGGCTCATGAAATAAATGTCTCACAAAGCTTCACTGGACCTCTTCAAGTAACTTATAGAATTTAGATTTACACAGATAGCCAACAGTGGTTGAAAATATGTAACTGAACTATATGAATTTATTTTTCACAATAAAGCGTATGTTCAAGACTTTTCACCAAACAAGAAAATTTGTTCTTAAACATTATCTTGCATTGAAACAATATGTAGGTTTTATCTTTTAACCATTATGTTTACTTAATAAAACGAAACAGGAACTAAGCTGAAAATATTTCCTAATTTTTTCTCTTTGGTGAAAGATTAACTTCTCTGTAATTTCAATGCAATCAAACATCTGATGAGATTTCTTTTCTCATTAAAAATTTTCATTCAGTGCAACAGGTTGTATAACTTTTATAGGCAAAAAGTACAAATAGCTACTGTGATTTGATTTAAATTTCTATTTGAATTAAACATTTGTATACCTTTTCACTTGCAATTTCTCCTTTTAGACAAATTACTGGAACCTTCCTTTAAATGAGCACAGATGTAAGAAATAAAGCGGTTATGGAAGCCCAGTTCTGGACTCATTAACCCATTTATGCCTGAGGTTGCAATTTTTTGAATTTTTGCAATCAGACTCTGGTAATGATCTTGAGCAGTAGTATATAAATAAATCCCACATGCTTAGAATTCCAATAATGGAACACTAGGCATAAATGAGTTAATAATGCAGGTCCCAGAGAATATGGTCATTTGTTCTCTCTGTGAACACATGTCTATGCCTTGTGAATCTTCCAAAAAAAAAGGAAGCAATAAAAAAACTGAAACGAACTAAACTATTTTAAGGGAAATAAAATGGGTTATGAGAAGTGTGACATGATTCAAATATCTTCACATGACAAAGAGTTTACATAATTGAAGCTGAAGTTACTTTTGATACTGTTAACAAAACAGCCTTCCCTTTATATTTTTCTGGAGTCAAAAATTAAAAATCTATTTTCTTTTACTACACAAATCTATAACAAATTGCAGATTCCCTTAATAATTTACATCATACTAGTCTGGCAATATTGAATATCAGCCAGCCTGTCAATAAGCATTCATGTGTACAGACCCCTGCAATGGAGCTATGAAGAAGAAACAAGAAGTAAGCCCTAATCTCTGGATAGTAGTTCTCAAGCTGTAGTGTGCAAAAAGAATCAGTCCAAATGCTAGTTAAAATGCAGATTTCTGGGCCCTTCAGCTTTGGTTAGGTCCAGGGTTGGGTCTAGAAATCAATAGTGATTTAGTGAGCATGTCAGGTTATTATGATGATGACATTATCAAAAATAAATTAAGATTGTTAGTATTAAATGTTACCATCTGCTGAGCAGTCACTGTGTTAATGAATTTTATGTGCATTGTCTCATTTAATCCTTCTAACAACTTTAGATAGTTGCTATTGTTATGCCCATTTTATATTGATGTAGCAACAGATTCCAAGAGGGGTAGTAATGTAGGGATTCTATGCACTGGGCTTTGAGAAACAGCATTCTAGGTGTTCACAGTTGTCCTGATGAGATAAAAGGTTGATTGGGAAAGTGATTGATTTATTTCAAAGTAATTTACTCACTTTTGTTTTTACAGTTTTGCAAATAAAGATATGGATTAAAAATATCTTTCTTTTCTTAAAAGAGAATATAGTGAAGGCTTCATAAAGAGAATTATAAGTTTTGCAAAACCTAGACTTGTTTTATGCAGACTTTAGAGAAGGAAAGGTTGACAATCTGAATTGAATTCATATCTTTGATAGTAATTTTGTGTTTTTACTATTTTGTTACTCATTTATCCCACTTGAAATACCATGATGATCACTGTTAACAAATGCAAAGGTGACTCAAATAATGTTTATTTCTAATAGGATATTTGATAAATTCGCTGTGCTTAAAACAACCCCCTACCCAACTGGTACCCCTCACCATGGATAATCACTTTCCCAATTTCTCACACCTTAAATTAATTTTGCCTGGTTTTGAACTTTATACAAATTGAGTTACAGAGAGGATACTCTTCTATGTCTGGTTTCTTTTAGCATTATGTTTGTAAAATTTTTCAATGTTGTTTCCTGTATATATAATTTATTCACTATCATTGAATAGTATTCCTTTGCATAAGCATATTACAATTTATTTACCCATTCTACTGTTAATAGACATTTGGGTTGTTTCCATAGTTGGGTTATTATAAACAGTGCTACCATAAAAATACTTGTGTATGTTTCTTTGTGAACATAGGTATGCATTTCTTTTAGATATCTATCAAGAAGTGGAAATCCTGGGTTAAAGGGATGTGTATATTCAGTTTTGGTAGATACTGCTCAAGTTTCCCAAAGTGATTCTACCAGTTTATACTCTCACCAGTAATTGTATAGAAAGTTCTACTTGCTTCATATCTTTGTCAACATTTATTATTATCTTTTTTTCATTTTAGCCACTCTGGTCATTATTCACTGCTACATCATTATGGTTTAAATTTGCATTTTCCTGACAATTAATAAAGTTGAGCATCTTTTCACATTTTTATGAATCAATTTTATATCCCCTTTAAAGAAGTATTTATTCAAATATTTTGCCTATTTTCTCTTTAGATGATTGTTTCTGCCTTATTAATTTGTGGTAGTTATTTATATATTCTATTCCTTTGTTAGAGATTTGTATTGCAAGTCTCTTTGCCCATGCTGTGGCTTGCTTCTTCATTCTCCTCAACAGTGTTTTGGTTTTTTAGTGTATTTTTTTAGTGGTTGTGGTGTGTTTGGTTTCTTTAGTTGTTTTTCTTTTTCTTTTTTTTAATTAACAGGAGGTTTTAATTTTCTTGTAATCCATGTTATAATCTTTTTCTTTTTATGTCCTATTGAAGATATTCTCTCTACCCCAAGATCATGACCATGGTCTTTTATCCCTAAGAGTTTTATTGTTTTGTTTTTATATTTAGATTACGATTCATCTGAAATTAGTTTTTAGTATGGTGTAAATGAGAGTTCAAGATTAGTTTTTCCATGTTTATACCCATTTGACCTACACTGTTTATTAAAAAGACCATACCGTCTCCATTACACTGCAGCATCACTTTTTCATAAGTCAGATGAATGCACATGTTTGGTCTGTTTCTGCACTTTTCCATTCCAATTCTCATTGTTTTCACTGTTTAGCTATTTGTTGTGTCAATGGTATGTTCTCTTAACTACTATAGCTTTCTAATAAATTTTAATATCTTGAATGTAAATCCTCCTGCCTGTTCTTCAAAATTGCCTTGGCTATTTTTTACCAGTTCATTAATTTTCCTAGGAAAGAAAAGAGAATATAGATGTACAGATGCAAATAGCTTGGAAGATTTGGTTTTGGGACTCTGAAGTAGTTCTCTTCTGAATTATCCTACTTTCTAAGTAAAATAATAAATGAGGTAATTAGCTGAGAATGAAGATCTGAAGGTTTAACGAGTGACAGAGAGAGATACAAAATATCTGCTAGGAGAGTGAGAAAGTGAATTGGGTAAAGAAATGCAGTAAAAATACTGGGCTGTAATGAGAGCCCACTTGAGATTTGTGGTCATAAATTTTAACAGACATCAGGCATTTTTTGTTTGTTTTTCTCCCACCCTTCTTGGTGCTTGTGTGCAGAAGTACAGTTGAAGAGGTGGAATTAACTAGTTTTTGAGATTTGCCAAATAAATAGCATGGTGGATCGTGGACTCTTTGCAAAGAAAGGGGGAATACTATAGGGGCTTATGTTCTCTTAAAAAGTGCTGGGGTCAATAAATTAACTGTCTGTATGTCGTTGAAATGAGAACACTACAGTAAACTTACAAAGTTGAAAACAGATAATAGTGATTGAGAAAGTATATGCATGGGATCAAAATTTAGTTATGTAGTACAGGTTTTGAAAATTACAGGGTAATGAGTGCTAAGGTTGGATGAGGGAAAACATCTTTGGAAGTAAGGAAGGCAAAGTATTTGAAGTACAGAGTGTTGAATAATCACTCCCATGGATATCCATTGAGAAATCACTGAGAACAAAAAGAGAAACAGTAGCAAAGAGGACAGCGAGCCAGTGCTGGGATCATCTATGAATGAGTGCCAGTGAGAAACTAAGATGGCATGCATACCTGCTCCAGGTTCTGTGAATATTGGGATGTGAGTAAAAACCCAGCCCCAACTTGAAAATATGGCAGGGACAGCCAGCAATTAATTACAGCAAAAAGGTACAGGGGCTGTCCAGGGAAGAGATGAAGTTAAAGAGGATTTTGCTTTGAGACCAGACTGCACAACATAGTGAGACCCTGTCTCTAAAAATTAAAAATAATTAGCTATGTGTGGTGGCATGCACCTGTAGTCCCAGCTACTAGGGAGGCTGAGGTGGGAGGATCCCTTGGGCACAGGAATTTGAGGCTGCAAAGAGCTATGATTGGGCCACTGCACTCTAGCCTGGGTAACAGAGCAAGACCCCATCTCTTAGAAAACAGAAGTTTTAAGGAGGATTTTGCTAAGTAACAGTGGGGATATTGGAAAGTGTTAGGGAGTTGGGATGGGGAAAGGACTGAGTGAGAGTACAGGAGGGACATATACATATAGATATTAGAATCTGAATGAAAGCAAATATATTGGAAAGTTTGGAGTTTTGGTAAAGACTTAAATAAACGGGGATGAAAAGCATGGTGGGATTTTTTTTTTTTCCAGATAATCTCTTAGAAAGTGGTACGTTTCTGGTTTTAATTATAGCCTCTTTCTGGAGATTGACTCAGCTGGGCCTTGCCAGCTATAGCCACACTGTATAGGCAGCCACTCAGTTGGGAGCTCTGGTGGCCTAGTTTGGTCTAGGAAGATAGGGTCCAGATAGGCCTCCTCTGTGCATGGCAGTGGCCTGTCAAGGGGGGGGAACGTGTCTTCTAGTTTACAAAATATTGCTTTTAGATATTAAATTTTCAAGTTAGAATTGTCCTAGTGTAGGAAACCCTGAAAAAGTAACTGAATTCTTTCAGCCACTCTGATAGGAGAAAGAGTCAAGTAAGCTTAGGGGAATAGAGTTTGATTATTTCATTTCATAGGCATGTGTGTACACACACACTCATTTCCCATCAGCTTATTGTAAACATCACAGTCACGCATGCTTCCTCTTCCATCCACTTCTTTTATTCAAGGCGTAGTTTTAAGCAGCATGTTACACCCAGACAATACTCAATAAATATCAATTATATTGGTTATATGAGTTCAGTCATTACTTTCATAAATATTTAGTTGATACTTAAACATTTAGAAAAATTTACATGTTTACTGTTAGAAGTTCAGGAAAAACAAGAGTTTCCTTCAAGCCTTACTTTGACTCTGTAAAATGAATATAACAAATGGAGAGGGTGGCTTTGACACCTCACACATCCATTTTAAAAAGAATGGCTCAATAGTCAAACCATTTGACAAAGAGCTGCCAATTCCTATTTGACCATATGGGTTTTCGGATACTAGAATTGTGGTCAAGTAAACTATTGGCACACTCTTAAGTTCAAAGTCCATAATTTTCAAGAGTCTTTTTAAAAAGCCATTGAAGTGAATCCCTGTTCGGTAATTCTGTTGAGTTTCCTAAATAGCTGTACTTAAAGGTGGACATTATCCAGTTGCAGAAGGCTGACAATATCTTGTGTCATGCAAATGACCTGTCTTAGAAATCAAAGATAAGAGGACCAAAAGACCTAGAGCCCCTGTTTTGAATATGAGCTCAGTATAAAAGTCTTTTTATTTCAAAGTTTGGTTTCATTCAGTTTTTTCCTATGGCAATATTCTAAAATTAATTTTGATTTCTTCTTTTCCTGTAAGTACTTTACCTTGATGTAATTAGAGTTTGTTTCAGTGTTCTTTTATAATTCTAGATATATTCCCAGTAGTGTTACCTCATTGAGGCATTTTTTTCCATGCCTTACTGTAAAAAAAATAATAATAATAATGAAAGACTTTCTGCTTCTCATCTTTTAATCTCTCTTCTATTTTATTTATTTATTTATTTATTTATTTTTAGTGTTTTTTGAGATAGGGTCCTGCTGTGTCACCTAGGCTGGAGTGCAGTGTCATAATCATGGCTCACTGCAGCCTCAACCTCCCAGGCTCAAGTCATCCTCCTGCTTCAGCCTCCCAAGTACCTGGAGGACTACAGGTGTGCACCATCATGCCTGGCTAATTTTTGCATTTTTTGTAGAGACAGGGTTTCAGCATGTTGCCCAAGCTGGTCTCTAACTCCTGGGCTTAAGTGATCCACCCACCTTGCCCTCCCAAAGTGCTGGAACTACAGGAATGAGCCACCTTGCCCAGCCCCTGTCTCCTCTAATTTACCCAACACATTTGATTTACTAAAACTGACTCTCATGACATCACCATCCTCAGCAAACACGCTCCCTGTTCCCCCACTGACTCCAAAGAATAGGAAAATAAATAATTTTATACTGAAGGCCTTCTTGTGCCATTTGTTTTTCAGACATCCTGTTATTTGATCTTCACATTCACACTGAAGGTAAAAATTTTTTATTTGAAAAATATTTCTCAAATATTTTACAAATGTCCACATTTTATGGATGGCATATAGAGAAATTACATAAATTGATCATGGTCACACAGTTTCTTAAGCAGCAGAGCTATTTGAACCTTAACTTGTGTGACTTTATTATTTTTCATCACCCCATTCTGCCTCCTATGAAAATTATGAACACCTCAGTCCAGTTATTAAACAATATTTTTAGCCTTATCTTTCTCCTTCTACCTTCAAACTCTACACCAGAGAAATGGATGATTCACAGTTTCTCAAGAACATCTCGATTTCCTCTCTTCTTCGGCTCATTCTGTTTTCACTCCTTGGAATTTACACCCTATCTCTCTTTGCCCAAATCCCAACCACTCATTAGGACTCACCTAAAATACCACTTTGCTTATACAGCTTTCCATGATTCCTTAGCCAGAAATCATTTATTTCAATGATGAGCTTTCGTATTCCTTTCTGTAACTGTCTCATTAGGCATGATTTTCCACTCCTTCACAGCTATTACTGAACCTCTTATTTCCCTTGCTGGTCCCCTAAGCAACAAAGCTGATTTATAATCTCCATAAATCTCACAGCACCCAATACAGTGTTTTGTACTAATAGGCACTAAGTAAATGTGTGAAGAATGAATGAATGAATGAATGAATAGATGAATAAATGATTATTTATTTACCCCTGGCAGTCAATATGATCAAGAAGAAGTAGCATATAATTTATATTAAGGAAATCTGAGTTATGGTACAGTGCTGATTCAACAAATTACTGACTTTGACCTTGAATACATTTTTTGATATTTCTGAGATGCATTGTTTTCATCTATAGAATCATAGCAATGATATTATTTACTTACCAATCTTAAAAGTTATTCCACTCATCAACTGACATAACATATGTGAAGGTACTTAGAGAATTTTACATATTATGTAATTTTAAAGTAAGCATTCTTTTAAATTTAGAGTTATGTCTCCATAATTGTAATCATATACAAACCTTACAAGAAGTGGCTTTTATTCTTTTTTAAAGCTTTCTGTAAGTATAGTCATAGCTCTCATCCAACTTTAATCTGTTGATTTAAAAAAGGGTTAAAATTAAACCCCATATGTTTTAATTTTAATATGTTTTATCTGGCATGGTATTCTGCATGATATTGTTGGTTCTGAGATGTCCAAAAAAGGTGACTGGGGTGTATTTTTTAAGGTCTCTGCACTTGCAAACTGTTTTAGTTGTTGGTTGTCATGCTTGGCAGAATCTACTGGAACCCTGCTAAGCCTGTGACAAGTGAGAGCAAATGTATATTTAAACAGTGATGTCAAAAGTATAACACTAAATGAGGCATTGAAAATAGGGTAATGGAAAGGCCAGTAATTAATTACTTCAAATTCCTTCAATGAAAAATGTCAAAACATGTTATTGAATATTATTAATATATCTTGTCCAGCTTTGAACTCCAGTTCACCCTGGGACTACTAGTCAGAAGGTACACAATGGTTTTGAATTAATATATTGTTTTAGTTTTCATAGGGATTGAAACATCTGTGCTTTATGATCACTGTTTCAATAACCTCCTAAATTATTATATTGCTTACAGCATCTGAATCCACCTCTACAATAAGACCTAAGTAAAATTCCTACAATAGTCGAAATCATGACACTTCCCCGCTTAAAATTTTTAGAAGTTTCCACTACTTGGAGACTAAAGCATAATTTCTAAGCATTCCATATAAGGGCCTTCAAAATCTGGCCTCTGCTAAGGTTCTGCTGCAATCTCCCAACAATTTTCCATTTATACCTTCTTTGGATTATCAGTGCCAGAGTACTTGTACTTTCCCACGAGGGCTGCATCCTCATACCACCCTGTTTCCTTCTAAGCAGGGCTTCCTTTGGTAGAACGTTCTTCATTCACCTCTGGGAAAACATCATTGCATCTTTCTAGACCCTCTACTACCCTCATCTCCTCACCAATGCTTTTCTGATCATTTTCTCACCCCACCTCAGGCAGAGTCAAGTGCATTCTGCTCTGTTCCTATAGTCTTTTCTGCATTCCTCTGTTTCAGTTTTTATACTTAGTTACCTCTTTCCTCTTAATCCCTAAGTGTACAAGAATACACTAAATTATAAACTTCACATAGTCTAATTAAAAAAACACATAAATATTATATGTATATACAAATCTCTCTCACATATATGTATATATGTGTGTGTATATATACATATATGTATATATATGTATACATGTGTGTGTGTATATATACATATATCACAGTGATTAAAAGCAAAGAACTTATGTGACATCATCCATATAACTTCAACTAGCTATCCTTCAGTTTTTTCATGGGAAAATGGGGATGATCATTATAGTACCTCATGGGGTTTATTATGAGGATTAAGTAGAATTGTGTACCTAAAGCATTTAGAACAGAGCCTGCCACATAGAAACCCATATAACTTGATAATCTTGGTTACCTCCAGGCTGGGAAACTTTAAGTTAACCCATAAATAGTTAATCAATGTTTGCTGATAAGCAGACTCTCAATAAACATTTATGCAATAATTAAACCAAGTGAAAAGCTCTGAATCAGAAAATATTCAAAAACTATGTTAAATGTTTTATGACTGACATTGAATATGTCAGAATAACATTTTATATTCATTCTGAATTTTAGGAGCTTTCATATTTTTCATCTGTTAGTACAATAGCTTAAAATCTAAGGGAACGTTTTCATTTAAAAATTGTTAACATCATATTACCATTTCTCATCAATTGAGATATGATGCCATATTTGATAGAGTTGGATGAACATAGATATTCAGATTAGTAGCAAACTTTAGTAATTGTTCAAGCATAATTTTAAGTTATATCATATTCAGAGAGAGCAGTTATTTTAAGTGGAAGTTATCTGAGAAGCAGGAGGCATAGGATTGGATACCTATGTCTAACCCCAGCTCCACACTTCAAGTGAAACCTTAGGTTACTTAAAGCCTGTAGATCTCCTCATCAAATGAGAGTAGTAGGAACTTAACAGACCATTCATTCTGGTATATTTATCTTATTAAATAAGACCATAAGGGAGAAAATATATAGAGCATTACCTGGCATATAATAAATGCTCGATACATTCTAAGTTTTAGATTTAACTGAACTTTCAGGGAACTTATTTTGAATAGAAAGGGAAAAGTATTTTCAAAGTCTCAACTACTCTAATAAATTTTGTTCCAAATGGGCATATGTAGAATCCATATCAGAAATGACAGCATACTTACAAACCTTTTAGGTTTACCTTATGTAAGCTTTACACACTTTTTCTTGGGTGTAATAAGATGTGGCAGCCAACAAAGAGTGATAGAATTTTTAGAGTTCAAAGAGATGTTGAATATTATTTTTCCCAAAACCTTCATTTTATAACAATGAATTCTCTCTCCACTGACTGAATATAATCAATAATAAAATTTCTCTATCCTATCACCAACACCAAATCTACCAACCAACTGGGCCTCTTAGGGAGACATGCCAGAAAATAATCACTAGGTCATTGTCCCCTTCCTGAGGAGATACCATGATATGCTTTTCTTAAAACTTGGTTATTCTCAAGCTTAGTAGAGAGGGTAAGGACCAGCCATAGATGAGAAAGAGGATGTGGCAACTGACTGGACCCTGTCAGAGTGCTGAATTGTTCCATGCACAAAGCCTAGATGGGCTTGATAGGCATGGTTTGGCAACATTCAGTGCCCAAGAAGGTCCAGCCAGCAGTTGGACACAGCAGCAAAAATTTGGGTGGCAACCAACCCTTGATTAAATTAAATTCATAACCACAAATCTAAAATAGGCACTAAAATATGCCAGCAGTTTTTTTACCTTCTTATTTTATGTGTCCCATTCTTCAGAACTACTATTTCCAAATTTCTCATCTCCTCAAACTGCTAATATCCTTTCATCAGCTCATTGCCTTACTTCAAAATTCCATTGAGAATTAGAAGCAATAATAAATTAGCCCTTTCATTACCAACACCAAGTTTACCAACTTACCAGCATTGACAGCATATGTGCAGCCTTCCTCTTCAAGTAGGCATTAAGGTACATGCATCAGTCAAAGACCCATGCCTCCCCAAGCCACTTTTTTCCTCCTGAAGGACTTAGTTTTTACAATTTTACATTCTTTCTTTGTCATTTTCTATCTCTAGTAAAGCACTTCTACCATCACATAAATTAGTTTAAGTTCCTTCTATCTAAAAATAAACTAAAACAAAGTGCACAATTTACTTGATTCAATTTTTCTGCACTTGTACCTAGCAAAAATTCATGAATTATATATATACTAACTCCATTTCAATTATTAACCTATAATATATTAATACATACTGTAAATTTGATAGCATACCTGTATTATAATATTAATTCATCTCTACTATAATCTATACTATAATTGAAAATTTTAAAATAAATTTATAATGTATTAGAAATTTATTTAAAACATTATCCCTAATCTTCAATCTGAAACCAAAGAATTTTTACATTGTTTTATCAGATTTTTAAAAATTACCTTTGGAGTTGAACATTATGAGGTTAAAGACTGTTATATCCTTTGAACACACCAGGTTCTTGCACAGGATAAGGTCATAACGAATGTATGTGAACGGAGTGATTTGGACTCAAATTAAAATTTAATTTGGTTTAGATATTTTTTAAATAATTTTGAAAATTATTTTGAAGATTATTTTGAAAATAATCTCCAATAATAATCAAATAAACTCAAACATTTGAAATCAATTTTTTACTTTGTTCCTAGTTTGGCTATCTTTGTAACTCTGTAGTTTAGTCGTACATTTTTCCTAACTAAAAGATTTAGTTGAGCATAAAATCTTGTTAATAGCAATTTAACATTTATTTGGCATGTATGTGCTAAGAAATATACCTTATGTACATTACCCTCTAATATATATTCTTAGTACATCTATCTCTAAAAAATATATTTATCTCTCTATATATGTGTATATCTATATCTGTATCTCTTTTATATATTCTCCAAGTCTCATAACTCTAGAGTAATTATTATTATCCACATTTCACACTTGAAGAAATCAAGCTCAGAGAAGTAAGGTATCTTGACCAAGGTCCCATGTAAGTAATGAAGCTAGGATTCCAACTCCAACACTATGATTTTTCCATGACATTATTCAGATGGCTGACAGGATGGGTTTGTTATCCCTGCACAGCTTTCTTTAGAGCAGAAAACAATAAATATCTTTCATTATTAAAGTAAAGCAACAGCAGGCTAAGTAGATACAGTTATTCTAAAAACCAGAAACTCTTATTCAAAATTATTTCCCATACTGTTTTGGGAAGTTGCAAGAAGTTCTTGTTTTTTATTTGTTTCATGTATAAATTAATGATGTCAATATTACCTTTCAGAATTTCTAAGAATACTTAACCTATTAATCAAACTATGCTTTTTCTTATTGAGAGATGAAATGAAGAACTTAAATATTTGATAACTGTAGATGCCACAAGACATAATATAATTCCAGTTCTATTTTTGTTACTGTGTTTTGAAGTAATGCCTAGTTCCTATACAATATTTTGTTTAAATTTGACTGTGAAAAGTTTTTATAATATTTTCCACATATATTGTTGATCCTAACAACCTCTCAAATATTAACAATTAGATATTTAGGACTGTAAGATGTATATAATAGAGCAATGTATAAGAATTACTCCAAGAACTTGTTAAAACTGTATGCGTATGCCTCTGGTCCTACCCTAATATTTCAGAAGGGCTAGGGTGGAGGTATTGGTTCTGCATTTCCAATAAGCTCCCTGGTGAAGGTGAAGTTGCTGGTCTGGGAACCGTACTGAATAACACTGTGGTAGAGTTTTGATTTTTAATGCTCCATGGTGATTTATTGCCACCTTTGTCTCTTTTTATTTTTCTCCCCACCATTTATTTAACACTTGCTATATGCATATGACTACTTAATTTAAGTACTGTCTTAGAATCAAGTCAATTAACTTGTGTTTTTCCTCCTAAAGTCTGCAATTGAAAGCTTGTTTAAAGTCTCATAGAGTTGACTCTTGGAAGAAACATCCCTATTAATGTGTGTCTGTTCTCCCATAAAATAAGTGATATATTCTTATTTTAGGCTTAGTAATTGGTTCAAGATCAAAAAGCAACTGATAACTGAATAATGAGTTTCTGAGAACTGAATCATGGAAGTAAAGGTACTAGGAGATGTAAACCTTTTGGAGTATAGTTCTTTTTTATGTGCTCCTTTCCTACCACAGTGTGAACTTGAAGAAAACAAATGCTTATTTCAGTGTGTTGTTTAAATCCGGAAGCTATGAATTTTATCTGGTTTTCATCAGTTTCAGAGTATGTGCATATACCGTATATCATAATTTTCTAAAGCGTTATAGCTATCTTAGCTAGGGAATTCACTGTCATTATCTCTAAAAGAAAATTGGGTCAATTGGATCAATAGTCTGAGATTTGCTACAATTAAAATAATTCAGTGGTTCGTTTCCAAGAATAGAGCTTTTTAGATCCGTTTTCTTTTCCACTGTGTCTCTGAATGATTCCAGATGTCAAAATAATAAAACAAAAAACATAAGTAATTTAAAATAGTGTTTCAAGATCTATGTTAATACACTGGATTATGTTGTTTAATCCTCACCTCAAACCTATGATGTAGCTGAGCATGATTATTTCTTAATTACATAAAGGAAACTCCCAAGGTTAAATGTATACCTTTAGAAATTCTGAAAGGAAGAAAACTACTCATCGACTAATTTGTAACCCTTGTGACACTCCATTACCAGCTAATGGTTCATTAAGTAATGGCCTTTGATTTAAGTGGTGTCGTTTTTATTTCCCTGAAATTCATCCATCATTCATTCATCCATTCATTCAACACTGAGAACCTACTCTTTGCCAGGTGCTGTTCTAGACACTCAGTGATTATGGTTTGGCTTTGTTCCTACCCAAATCTCATCTTGAATTGTAGTTCTCATAATCCCTAAATGTCCTGGGAGGGACCCCGCAGGAGGTAATTGAATCACGGTGGTGTTAACCCCATCCTGCTGTTCTCATGATAGTGAGTGAGTTCTCACAAGATCTGACGGTTTTATAAAGGACTTTTCCCCCTTTTGCTTGGCACTTCTCCTTCCTGCCATCATGTGAAGAAGGACATGTTTGCTTCCCCTTTCCCCATGATTGTAAGTTTCCTGAGGCCTCCCCAGCCAGGTGGAACTGTGAGTCAATTAAACCTCTTTCCTTTATAAATTACCCAGTCTTAGACAGTCCTTTATAGCAACATGAGGATGGACTAATACACTGGGAACCATATAAGTTGACAAACCTATAAAAATCCCTGTTTTCATGTTGTTCATATTCTAGTGCAAGAAGACACAAATAAGAAAACTATATAGTATGCTAGAGGGTGACAGGCTCTAAGAAAGAAGATAAGGCAGGAAAGAGGATTGGGAGTCACAGAAATTGAGAGGAGAATATTACAAAGGTCACAGAAGGCCTTGATAAGAAGGGAGGCGAGGAAGGGGTCATTGTATGTAGCTTTTCCAGGCAGAAAGTAGAGTGAATGCATGAGTGTTACAACAGGAACCCCCTTGGTATGTTCAACTACCATTACAGGACAGCCCCACTAAGCTAGTTCAGAGACAGACCAGGAGAGAGTAAGGGGAAATGAGTTCAAAGCAGTTAAAGAACCCTGATCCTATAGTGTAATGTAGGCCCAGGCAGGGGCACTGACTTTCACTTGACTAAAGTGGGAGCCATTGGGAGGCTTGGAGCAGAAGGGGAACCTGATCTAACTTCGTTTTCAACAGAACTGCTTTAGTGGCTGTGTTGAGGATAGATCATGCAGGTTGGATGGAGAGCAGGTGGATCTGTTAAAGAGACCATAGCATAAACCTGTGTGACAGATAGTGGGATGGAGGGAAAGGTGATAGAAAGTGATGGATCCTGAGTATATTCTGCAGATAGAGCAGACAAGATTTTTTGATGAACTACAAATGCAACAGGAAGAAAAGGAGGAGTCAAGGACAAATTCAAGTTTATTCATTCAACTATTAGCAAAAGAAAAAAAAAAAGGTGTTTGCTCAAGCAGGCATGTATCACAAGTTACAGGAATCTCTTTGAGAATTACATTTCACATTTCAAAGCCTAACAATAAGTAATAGTCTTTGTTTCTCCCTTCTCTTTCTGACTCCCTTAGGTTTTATATTTTGAAGGATTGCAGTTATAGATTTTTTTTTTTTTTCATTTATCATAGTAAGTGGTATCAGACGGTCTGCATCTGAGTTCTGGCTCAGCCACTTACTAACATTTCAAAAGAAAGAAAAAGCAGCACAGGTGAATGTGGGGGAAGGGTGCTGCATTAGGGCAAGCATGCTTGTCTGGCCTTACCTCTGTCCCAGAGTAGAATGAACTGGGTGAATTCACCATTCTCCCTTACTTCATTACTTTGGACTTGTAGCCAAAACTCTGCACATTATTAGTGCATCCATATGGTCAGATGGTTGGTGATAAAAAGAAATCAACACAAAGAGCCAATGTATGAACTCAACTTCCCTCTCTATTTTCATCAAAATGAAAATGTTCCTACTCCAGACTATTGATTGCATCAAATATCAAGTGTTTACACACACACACACACAGAGAGAAAGAGAGAGAGAGAGAGAAACACAGCCACACATACATGTTTTTCCCTTTCTCTTGGATTAATGTCAAGACAAAAGAGTCTGAGCAGCAGTTGGTGGTCCTGCACTTACATTTTTAGAATTATAATTTTTAAGGATTTACATCTGGCAAGATTTTTGTTAAAATTTAAAGTCCACCTATTTTGCTTCTTATTTTAAACTGGCTAAAAATAGGTCATTTACTTTAATTTATAGAACATAGTCATTTATTACAACTTTTCCACATTGGTGATCTCTTCTTTTTGTTCTCCAAAAGCAAAGTACTCACTAAACAGTTTATGGGCCAGCCTGAATAAGTTGTATTACTGCTGGCTTTTGCTGCAGTTTTCTGGGCCAAAGAGTTAACAGCTGTGCAGACACTGAGAAAGATTTCATTGAGAGGAATGTTTGTTTTAATGCATTCACCTTAGTTACCACACATAGTATTGAAATCAAAACGTCCAACCTCCATCTGATGTAACATGTTAGCCCAAACATCCCCTTTCTTAGATTTTAAGAACAAGCACTACAGAACATATCCTGCAAAAGAACATTTGTGCTTGTTTATTTTTTAAAGAATGCAGAGTCTAGTAATCTTTTACAAGTTCAAATCCCTCCTCTAAGTCCCTTTATTTTAAATTTTAAAGTGTAAAACTTTAGGCAAGCCAGGTTGTGTTATCGGGTAAGTGCTATTTCACTTCCCACCTGCTGGATGTCTCCTCCAGGTATGATCAGAGTGTGCATGTCACATCTCCATGGTGTCTGCTCAGGATCTGCACTGTAGTCTGTCTCTCCCGTTCCTTATTTTTCACCTAGAGGAGCTGCCCATTTCACATTACCTGTGTTTGCCATAGGTAAATTGGTGTATTTCCTTGTTGGACTTGCAACTTATTCTATAATTTTTCAGACATTTTTCACTGTGGCACTATTCAGTCAAATGAATTTCTTGATGGAAAAGAAGCCCAGCATATAAAACAAAAGAAAGTAGAGCTGCTAGTGCAGGTTCCAGCCTCAACCCCTTCGTTCTAAGGCAGGCTCGGGACACTTCTGCCAATCTCCAGGGCTCCTGGGTCATTGTTTGAAATACACTGGTCTATTCAATCTACTCTGAGGGAATTTTCTTAACATATCAAGAAAATAAGTTACTGACGTAATGTTACAAATAAGCAATATGTTAATAAGGCAATCATTCTCAAGAAGTACCAACATCAAGTTATAAAATGTAAAAATAATGACTCAGCAGCAGCAACAATAAAAAGCTACAGATCTATTAAACACATCTTTTATAAGAAAATTATTTGATTCTTTCTTTTCTACAAACTGTGGCTGTCATTCTGATGAATACACCAGAATCAATTATAGCTACTAAAGTTGAGGCAGTTCACTAATAATCCTGCGGCATTATAACACTACCATGGAGGTGAGCGTGAAATACTTTAACATCCAAACCACGATACTGGAGGTACACAGAAAATAATTATAAAACAGCAATGTTTGTAAAGTAGAGAAGCTTTTCCAGATGATCTTGAACTCTCAAAATTTTCACTTGTCATCAAATTCAATAGACCCGTAGTGAGAAAAGCATATAAGGAAACTATTGTTCAATAACTAAGTTGTAGTTAGGCATACCAGAACAGGTGTAGGGAACCACACATAGAATTTATTCTCCATCAATGTGTATTTTGTAAAACACCCACTACAACTCATTGTCAATGCCTCATTTTCTTATCATTTTATCATTGCCTAATTGTTATTTTATCAATATCTCATTATTATATCTCTAACTCTAAAACAGGGAAACCAGTAGGAAGCTGTCTGGATGAGAAACAAAATACTTAAAAAAAACATAATGATAACACTAAGAATGGAAAGAGAACAATAATTCAAGAGAGAAGCAATGATAGAAGGTACATTACTTAATGCCCCAATGAACATAGGCTTGAAGACAAGAGAAACTAGAAGACTTTCAGGAAAAAAAAAAAAAAAAAAAAAAAAATCTATTTGGGTGGCCGATAGATCACAGTAAAATTAACTAAAATACGAGGTGGGTAATATTCTAACTTCTAGCTGTGCCATTTGGTTCCATACTTTCATTCCATTTTTCAGAAACCAAATTCCATTTGATAATATGCAACTATGTAAACACATTCTGATGAAACAGTTAATCTCATGTTGATTATAGTTGCCAAATGTTCAAGAAAAAAACATGTTTAATATACATAAAGTAAAACATACTGACTGTCTATGAAATTTGTATTTTAGTGCTACACATGATCATTGCAATCTCTGTAAATAAAAAATGATAGAACAGAGGTTATCCTAATCAATGTTACAAATTCAGAAAAGATAAGACATGAAAACAGGGAAGTGCTGGTTCTCTCTTACCCAGTCTCTCATAACAGTTAAAAATTCTTTCTTGAGGCTGTGAAATTGTTCACAGGTTTATATATGTCCCTAAAGTTCAAACAGTGAAGTGTCTCCAGAGCTTTATTACTCTGACTCATGTTTGGCCAGATGACTCATTATTAGGGAATTGGTTTACTAAGTCAGCTCTAGTGTGTGCATTTGAAACATTAAACAGAAAATTTTTGAAAGGAAATGTCATGCATATTTAGAGGCAGAGCTGTTAACGGGACAGAACACTGAACTGAGGGCAAACAGAAATTATCCCCCCCCAGTATGCTGTTGGCTTTTGAGGTTTATGTTCTGTGTGAGCCATTCAGAAAAATGTCTACCGCAACATGAAACAGATTACTTAATTTCACATTTGCCTGAAAAGAAATGTTCTCTTCAGACAGCTCTAGTTATTATTTAAATTTTATCATGCTTTTAAATTGCTATTTTAAGAAGAAAGTCATCATTTCTATCTTACCACCCCCATCCCGCTCCTAAAACACAAATGGTTTGATTCTGGAGAGCTTATTAGAAGGATTGGTGGAGTAGAAATGGCAAGAGTGGGTGTAGCCTGTGTGCGGGGTTTAACCTTGCAACAAAGGAGAGAGAAATGTTGTGGCAATTTAAAAACTGGCAGGTTCAAAGAGAGGATATTTTCAAGATAGAGAGAGACATATGCTTGAAGGTAAAGGCTGAGGATAAAATGTAGGGAAATTAGTGGAAAGTAGAAGATTAAAGAAATAGGAGAGGTAAATTTATACCACAATCACTCTCTTCTCAGCCTATTTGAAATTTTATATTGAAATATTGAAATATTGAAATTTTATTTCTCTTCAAAGAGGTACATCAATGATACATCCTTCTCCCAACCTTCCATGCCTTAAGCTCTGTTATATATCTATTTGTATATATGTATCAGCTAAAGTCAAAATATGCAGGTTAATATCCATAGAGAATAATTTCAGAGAAATAACCAATCTATGATGTAGGAAAAATAACCAATCTATGATGTAGGAACCTGATCTTTATCAAAGTTAGGGGTTCAAAGGCCTTTGGTTATCATAGTTGTCTAGTTTGGAGAACATAGTGCAAATAGAAAAATAATTAACAGATTCTTTCATTTTTCTACAAATAGGTGAACACTAGACATCATGCTGTCTTTAGTCATAATATTGATAATGTCTTTTGTGCTGTTGGTAACGCACTTAAATTTTTTAACATTAATTTTGTTTCTATACCTCTGTCCTTAATTCAGCTGAATTTTCATTGTACACTTTATGTACAGCAACATTTAATAAGGAGGCTGATTTTTTCATCTCCTTTTTGCCAGACTGCCTAATTCAGTTCATGTTGCATCAGGCAGGAGAACTGGTGTTCAGCTTGCTTTTCCGTGGTTTGTTTGGAAGGAGAGAGTAAGAGGAAATAGAGGCTCCAGGCAGTGGCAACAGCTGGAAGGCTTCTCTAATTAGATTCCAAGCAAACTTGGGCTGCATTTATAACTTTCCATATGCTGGCTTACAGTTTCTTTTAAAAAGCCTCCCAAAACAACATGCAAATTTAAAAAGATTTGCTGCACTTGTATATGTCACTCAATATGAAGTTGTTTTTCTTGAGCACCTTAGCATAGAACTCAGACTAGTAATCACTGAGTCCTAACTTTGAAGATGTTATCCAGACAAGATGGTCTCAGACGGTCTGTGTGCTTGACTGATTTTTTGTTTATTGATGAAAATTTTTAGACTGCCATTACATCATAACAATTAAGAGACGTTTTTAAGTCTTGTAGATGAAATTCTGTCTCACTTTTAAGTTTGTTCCCACATAAGCAATTTGTAGTCTTTTTTGCAAGTTAATGTTACTTTTTTTTAAAGAAGCACAAAGGAAGCAAATCGTTGTGTTCAATACACAAATCAGTCACCGTGAACTTTGAAAATAAATGTTGTACATTTGTAATTTTGGTTTTTGTGCTCAACAGTAGAGAGAGAGCTCAGAGTTGATGGGTTTTGTTTTTTAATGTTCTATCCTGGAAAGTTTGATTGAAGATTTTCCCACTCAATGTAACAAAAGACCATATTTGTTGCAGAAAAATGACTTTAAAGACTCACTTCCATTTTTAAGTAAACAATTCTCTACTTATTTTTATATTTTTTCCCAATACAATGTATTGCTTATTAATTTTGCAAGCATAGTTTATCTTTCTATTTTTTCTCAGGAGAGGTCTCTGAAATTAACTTTTTTAAAAGAAGAAGAAATCCCTAATATTTAAGGATGCTAATAGAGATATTTAAATAAAATGGTGGAAATACTTTTTGGAGAGCTAAAACTAAAAGAACTGTACCCATCCTAAGACGTCGGACATCATATTGAAGCCTTCCTTCCTATTAGCTTACTATATGATGAATCTGCCTCAAGGCCTTCCTCCCCAAACCTATCCTTGCTTGAAAACATTTTATATTATGAACTGCCTGCAATTATTAATGGCATTGATTATTCTAAAGTAAAATACACCCTCTAATTTAGGACCTATAATTCTATAGGCCCAGCTTGCTGCTACAATTGCAACTGCCTGTAAAATGCTGCATTGTCACCAGTCTCTTCCCACATTAAGCCGCTGGAATTGTCTTTCTAAATTGCACATTCCATGGTGCTACTGCCTGCCTGAAAAGCATAAGGCTATTAGCACCCTGGAGCCTGTAAAGTCACTACACTTCGTTGTGTCATCAAAGACCCCTCACAAACCGGCCCCTGCAGTCTTTCAGACTCGTTTCTCACCACTCCTTCAAGTACCCAGTGATCTACTTGCACTGATCATGTCACCATTTCATGAACTTCATCTCTTTCTCATACTTTCATGCCATTGCATGAGCTGCTCCTTTCCAAATGCATTTTGCCCATTTCTCATCCTGTGAAGATACAATTTATCCTTCAGAACTCAAATCTAATTTTACTTCCCTTGCTTATTCCTGCAGACAAGTTTCTCCTTCTTAATTCAAACATTTTATTCATTGCTTTCTTCTCCATTGCACTGTGAGCTCTTCAAAAGGATAGGCTTTGTCTTATAAAATTTAAATTTCCCCAAGTATTTGGCATTATATGATATATAGTAAATGGCCAGTAAAGATTTATTAAGTGACAGTGTGGTCCCACTGATTTCTAGTTTATTTAAAACATTTCTTCCCATTTTTGTTTTTAATGTCTTAGAACCCCTTCTTCTATTCTTCCTGTTAAGTGATTAACAATTTACTCTTTATGTTCTAGGGGAATATATTAAATATTCCCTATAAGGAGAAGTGGCTCTTTATCCTTATGGATTTAAATCCTAATCTATTTTATTCTAAGCACATGTTTCATAAAGTAGGCTTTATCTAGCTTGCTTTCCAAATCACTACAAACTCTCTGAAACCAGCCTGGGCAACATGACAAAACCCTGTCTCTACAAAAACTAGCCAGGCATGGTGGTGCATGTCTTTAGTCCCAGCTACTCAGGAGGCTGAGATGGAAGGATCACTTGAGCCAAGGAGGTTGAGGTTCACAAATGAACCAAATAACAGTTTTTAAATAGATTTCAATAATGTTTTCCAATGTTCAGTTTCCATATTACAAATAACTCAGAACTATGATCTCATAAAATATTAGCTACTGTGGCTGGAAGATACTGAAGGGCAACATTTTCTAAAAATTACATTAAAAGGTATAATCATAACATTATTGTTGTTAAAACATTTTCAGAGAGGCACCACAAGGTAGCAGAAGCTCTGGATTTGGAATCAAAAAACTTCATTTTAGAGTTGAAATTTATGGTTTAAAACACTGTTTTATGCTGTATGCTCTTAACTAGATCACTTTACCTCCCTAAGCCTCGGTTTCCTGAGCTATAAATGAGGATTATAACAGTTATGAAGGTTAAACAAAGCAACATGTAGACCGGAAAGCACTCTACAGATGTTAGTAATTATTATTTGCATGGTATTTATTGAGTTCTACCCATATGGATTTGGTGCTTGGAAAAACCAGTCCGACAGCATCCTAATAGTAGCTGCTTTTATAATAAAAACTATGGCACAGCCCCTGCAGATGGCATGGAACCTGGGCTTGAGTATTGCCACTGATTCTTTTTTTTTTCCTAAATATCCTGATTATACAGTCATTTGGATTACCATGAGTCCATGTAAATTTATGACCTAAAAGAAGCTGGCAAACAGGGTTAATATTTAAATAATAACCAATCTGTCCATTCATTTTGATATATTTTATTTAGAATTTGGGGTGAGGAGAAGGTAAGTGTATCTGCAATAACTGCTAATGGACTTCCTCAATCTAGATTTATGGCAGTGCCATTGGATCTATGGAAACTCTGAGAAGTGACTTTACTTTACTCCTGACAGTGTCTCTGGTTTTCAGTTTTTGTTCTACCCTTTCATTATCTTCTGCTGATGTTAAAAGTGCCTTGATCTTCCTTTTCTCAGATTTCTCCAATAATTATTTTCATCCATCTGGCGTAGGCTTGGAAACAGATGCTGTATGCTCACATATGCTCAAAAAAAAAAAAAAAAAAAAAAAAAGAAAAGTAAAGTCAAGAAATTGAGAGGGAGAACAAAGAACATACTTCTGTTTACGGCAGGGACAGAAGGAACCAAAATAAGACAAGAGAGATAAGTGCAAAGAAAACAGCAAAGGGAAAGATATGACTATATTAGAAAAAATAAATATCTCTAAGAGCTTCCAGACATCTGGCTCAGACTATAGGTTTAGAATGCCCATGGACATTTTAGAAACAGCCTAACTTCTATAAGTTTCCATTTTCAGCAAGTAGGACGTTGTTCAGTTAATGCCCAGTGTGAGCTGGGCTCATCTATCCTGCTGCTATGAGATAAATTATCACCAATTGGTTACTTGTGCATCAAAACATGCCATAATAACTATGTACATCTTTGGGACAATTTGTGCAGCCCAAGTTAAGGGAGATAGATGTGAACTTTTTTTTTTTTTTTTTTTTTTTTTTTTTTTTGTTGAGACAGAGTCTCGCTTTGTCGCCCAGACTGGAGTGCAGTGGACGGATCTCAGCTCACTGCAAGCTCCGCCTCCCGGGTTCACGCCATTCTCCTGCCTCAGCCTCCCGAGTAGCTGGGACTACAGACGCCCGCCACCTCGCCCGGCTAGGTTTTTGTATTTTTTAGTAGAGACGGGGTTTCACCGTGTTAGCCAGGATGGTCTCGATCTCCTGACCTTGTGATCCGCCCGCCTCGGCCTCCCAAAGTGCTGGGATTACAGGCTTGAGCCACCGCGCCCGGCCCAGATGTGAACTTTCAAAGGACACTTCTATGTTTAACCTTAAATAAAATTAGAATGAAATTTCAAGTTTTTTAAATACAGGGCTTTCCAAGTATTTGGATTGAGGCAGAATTTAAAACAAACATCCCATTTATTTTTTCAAGTATTTAAAATCTGTATTTTCAGAAAAGGTGAAAACTCAAACAAATAATATGAATTATGGGTCTCTAGTCTATAAACCTGAAGTTGTTTTCTATTTCATATTCCTCACAAATTACGTTTTTTCGACCAGAGAAATCTGCTAAGAAAACATTATCTATTAAGTTCAAGGAAGAAATTTTATACAAATTTTATTTGTATATGTTCTGGAGGAAGAAGACAAACAGGAGGGAGATCATTGTTAATAGGTTTAAACACACTGAAATATGTAATGGCTATATTCAAACATGTGGTGAGATGTTGGTGACTTGAGGAAACCACAGGAAGTCCCATCGGAAGACCTAACATGGATTTGGATGGTAATATATTACTTTAATTACCTCTGTCTTGAGAAAAGCATTAGAAACCCCGAACAGGAAAACGATAAAGAACCATGCTTATTAGTATAGTACTCTAGCTTGTTTTAGAATGCTTCCAGTATGTTTAGAAATACTGCCTTTTGAAACTCAGATTTCTTGAGACAATTTTTTTCAAACATCTGTATACATCTTTGAAATCAGGGACCTTATTGCCTGAGCTATCTTGTGAATCATTTTTTGAACTTTCTCTTTACTTCCATTAAGTTATTTAAGGTTCAGTGCTTTTAAAATCCTTTTATTATGTTGCTACTGATCATTTTATCCCCGAATTCATTGACCTGTTCATCTAATATTTGGCTTTACAGATACTAAAACTGAAAATTATTTTACCCCCTATAAACATTTGCTCCCTTAACTACTTAATATGCATTTTTACCAGATAGACCTGGTGCCATGTTTATGTGGCCAATATTTGGGCCAAGAGGTGCAGATCCTATTGGAAATTCAAATTGTCACTGAGAATTTTCACTGTACTAAGTTTGTATTCATTACATATAACTTCTAAAAAGCCATACATTATGTTTATGAAGTTTTCATTTGCCTTGACTTGAAAGAAAATAAAATGTATTAATAGGATATATTTTGTTTGCATGATCCTAAAAAAGCAGAATGAACTTCAAATCTGTGAAGGACTGATGAAATTTAATTACAGAAAATAGAAGCCTATGATAAGTGAGAAGATGTGTCCACTCTCCACAAATTCTAAGAGAGAAGGCCCTAGAGTTGAGGAGAAAATTGTTTCAAGCTTTTATAGAGCTCTCTTCCCAGAATTCTAATTATTGAATCAGAATACGGTATTGTCCAGCCTTTCAGCATAGTGAGTACATGCCTTGCAGCTCAACTAATCTCTGTTGAGATCCCAGTTCTGCCACTTAAATTTCTTAAATCCTGTTCTTCAGTTTTCTTTTTGTGAAATGGGGAAAATATTACTTTCCAAAGCTTATTCCAAGAATGGGACATAATATTGGTTCATTGCTAGACATACAGTAGACAGTCAATAAATTGTAACGATTGTTGCTGAACTGATGCAATTTTGATCTTAGCTTTGACTACAGATTTCAACCATGACACCAAGACTCCTGCTTCAAGGTCATTTTCTGGCATTGATATCAAACTTCCAAAAAACGTTGTCATTGATGTGTCTTCCAACTGAGTGCTGACTGGCTGATCTGTCTTGATTGCATTCCAGTTCTATCTCTGTCCTTATGTGAACCATATCTAAAGCGGAATTTCGGAGAGTAGCCTCTTCTACAGAGGTCTAGCCTTCTCCAGCCTATCCTTCTCTTGGTCCTCCTAACCAGGGGTGGACCATTCCTGTACCTAGTTTTCAGCCCTCTATTTCCCTCTAGTGACTGCTTTCAGCATTACCTCACCCAGGGAGGGTGTATGGAAGTGCTTGGTTTCATGGGTTAACAGACTGTAAGAACAGTTAGCTAAATTGAGAACCCAGAGTGCATTACATTATATGCCATATTTTAAATATTGATATGTGTATGAAAATATTTTAAAGCATGCATTGAAGACATCAGAATACTGAAAACATGTAGTATCTCAATGTCAAAAAAGAGAGAAGTCTGGATTTTAGAAATAAAACTAATTAATAGGTTGATTATGGTTCCCTGATTTTAAAAAATCAAGTTGGCTGGGAAGTTGATTTTTATTCAGTAAGTTACTACAGGAATTGGTGATTATTAGAAGTGGCCTTAAATTGTTTGAAAATAATTCATGCCCAAAATATATCACTTAAATTTCTTGCAGTGGTGCATGCCTATGTCCCAGCTACTCGAGAGGCTGAGACGAGAGGATTGCTTGAGGCCAGGAGTTAAGGCTGCCATACACTCTGAATGCACCTGTGAATGGTCACTGCACTCCAGCTTGGGCAATATAGTGAGACCCTATCTCTTAAAAAATGAAAAAGAAAAGTGATTTTCTTCCAGCATGCAAAATCTGGGGAGGTTATACATATACTATATCTCAGTTTCAACAAGGCTTGTAGAAAAGACAATCCTTTTAATCAGAAAAAAATAAACTGAATGGTAAGTAAAATGTTGAACGTGCCATTCAAAGTGAATTGAGTAACAAATCAAAGTTAACCTAAGGTCAGTTATTCAATAACAATTGATAAGGCTTTGTTCTAAGTTATTTCTGTCTCCTCAAACTCTTGAACACATGATTCAGATGACGACACATTATTCACCAAAATTAACAGGAGGGATAGCTAACATATTGAAGGACAAAATTAAATATCTTCTAGATCTTTAAAGAGCAGGAACAATGAGAGAAAGCATCAAGAAACAAAACATTCTGTCTGTAGATTCATAAAGTAAACTCCTCTTCTACAAGACAGAGGACAACTGGCTTAAGAATAGTGAATATGGAAAAAAAAATAACTTGGGGTTTTAGCTGCCTACAAGTTCACCGTGTGCCAACAGTATGATGTGCTGCCAAATAAGCTCGTGTGAGTCTTAATAAAGTGTTGACTTCAAATCAAGAAAGGGAGTAGTCCCATTGAACTTTACACTGTCCAGACCACATCTGAAGGATTATGTTCAATTCAAAGTGCCAGATTGTAAGAGGGACACTGACACACTGAAGTGTGTGCCAAGGAGATCTGGCAACCAGAGAGCATGAGGATTGGCTGAAATAACTGAGACGACTCGGAAACGTGGTAACTGTCTTCACATATTTGAAGAACATTAACATAGAAGAGATTCCAGATTTATTAAGATTCCAGACAAGAAGAACCTGAATTAATCCAAATGAGAACCTTCTATTAGTAAACGCTTCAGAAATAAAATGAGCTGTCTGGTGATATGCTGAACTTCCCCCTACTGGAAGCATTTTTGACAGCTATAGTACTAAGTAACAAGCATGGGCCTTTATAGCTGTACTACTCTGGGTTTCTAATGCCTTCTCGTAAATCTTTATCTTTTATGATTCTGGTTTCTTTTTCTCTTTTATATTTGTTTCTTCAAGCATTTTTAAAACTTCCATTTATTTCCTTTTATTTCCAATCCTTTCTCCCATTCTTAGTCTTGGACAGAGTTGGCAGTGTTTGGTGCCATAAACAGAAAGACAGGACACCACACCAGTATACCAGTGCTTCAAATGTATGCAAATTTCTTTAAGAATAGGGTGCTGTCTCATAACAAACTCCAGAGAAAATAATTCCCATTCTTATGCCTAGTCACGGTATAATCAGGAAAGCATACCCTCTTAATGTGCAAGACTTAATAGCTATAAAAATAAAAAGAATACAGTCATTTTAGCATAAATTTAAGGGGCTGATGTGTAACATTTTCATATTCATATTACAGAACCAAATAGGATTTATATACCTCCAGAATTTGCAGGCCTTTTGAAGCAAAATTACTTTGTCTCCCCTCTTCCTCTCCCTCTCTTTCTTCCCTTTCCTTCATCTCATATTCACCCTTTTTCCCTCTTTCTCTCTTTCAAGATTTATCTCACAACTGATGGATAATGTTTCTCAGTGAACAATTCAATGCCCCTTTCCCATGCTTCTCTTGAGCTGTTTCCTTATTACCAAACCAAACTTACTGCCAGTTCCAGGGCTCATCTGGCTGGGGCTTCCTACATCTGCTGTGCTAGGAATAGCTTTTCCCTTCACCAGTCAGCCATAAAGCAATGATGAGGTTGCAGGAGGGGCAAGTATTAGGGGAACATAAAACGAAGGGGGAGGGTCAGAATAGGACTATAGGACTATTCTTTCTTTTCTATGATGGATTTCCTTCAGGCAGCTCTGGACAGCTGAAATCACTTCAAAGGGAGGGAAAGGGAGAAGCCGTTCTTTCAGAAGCAGGTTTCTCCTTTCAGACAGTCCCACATTATTAGTGCCATATAATCACTTTTCAGTACATTTTATTAGAACTTCATTTTATTTCCTGAGAAACCATATAGCTTACATCTGAATAGCATCCATTTCTATGAACCCACAGAGCCTGGGCTTCTCCAGTGTCTGCCTCCATTTCCAGATTAAAAGTGGGGCGAAACTAGAGGAAATAACATCTCCCACACCTCTTTTATGTCCACCAAAGAGCTTTTAAAAGTAAGGAGAAGACAAACTGTGTGCCATAGCAATGGTCTTCTACTTCCCGAGGGTGTTGGAAGATGTAAGGATCTAATAAAATATACTTGGAGTGGAGTACAGATCGCAAAAATGAGTTAACAGTGAAGAGATCATCAGTTTTCACTCTTTCTGCCTTTGTTTCTTCATATCTAAACAACACTAATATATCTATTCCATGGGGCAATGAGGAGCAAATAAGGAAAGGGAGGTTAAGTCCTTAGTACAGAGACTGGCATGGACTAAATCTTCAATAACGCTCAGCTAGTAACATCGTCTCCGTCTACGTTTCAGTTGGGCCTTAAGGGAGCCATCAGTAAATACCTACGGAATGATGAAAGGCTAGTTCTTGTTCACTGGGTGCAGTTTCTTTAACTTCTTTCGGAAATGGCAAGGTTCAGTGTCCACCATCTCAAGTTGTGTCCATGAGGCTTTTTTACGTCCTTTGATGAAAGTCAAGCATAGAGGAAAGAGATGGTCTCTGGTACTCACCAGATCTTCAATTCTAGCCAGAAGAAAGTGCTAGGGAAGATATAGCATATTTCATTTTGTTATTGCTGTTTTATTATTATTACTATACTTTAAGTTCTGGGGTACATGTGCAGAATGTTCAGGTTTGTTACATTAGGTATACATGTGCCATGGTGGTTTGCTGCACCCATCAAACCGTCATCTACATTAGGTATTTCTCCTAATGCTATCCCTCCCCTAGCCCCTCACCCCCAGCCCCCGCAGGCCTCAATGATGTTCCCCTCCCTGTGCCCATATGTTCTCATTGTTCAACTCCCACTTATGGGTGAGAACATGTGGTGTTTGATTTTCTGTTCCTGCGTTAGTTTGCTGAGAATGATAGTCTCCAGCTTCATCCCTATCCCTGCAAAGGACATGAACTCATTCTTTTTTATAGCTGCATAGTATTCCATGGTGTATATGTGACATATTTTCTTTATCCAGTCTATCATTGATGTGCATTTGGGTTGGTTCCCAGTCTTTGCTATTGTGAAAAGGATGTAGTACATTTCTTAGAGGTGAACTTTAAGAAACTCTTTGAGCATCTGTTGCAATGAAGAGATACAGAAAATTCTGAAAACAAAGCCAAATACCAAGAGGCCTAGAAGAGGATGTGGAATGGCTACAGCCAACTCCTCCATGTCACGGTGCTGGATTGTTTCCTTTAAGCTCCTGCACTAATATAATTGTTAGGTTTTCCAACATGTGCTATGAAACTTGGTTCTAAAGTATGATCACTTAGACATATACATATAGCTAAAATCAGTGAAGCATAATAAATAACTCGAGACTAATGATAACGTTAACAATATGTCTGGAAAAAATTCTAGAATATAGCATGCTTGCAACTATTATTATAGCATAATAAAGGATAAGTGATTTAGTTTTAAAATAAAGTTGCCTAGATACTATAAAATATGGCACTTAATATACCTTTAGGGATCCAGAGAATACTCAAATCTTTGTTAACTCTAAGGAAATTTCTGAAGAAAAGAATAACAATTTTAAAGTTTTTCCTGATTCAAATTTCCTGTTGATGTCAGTAAACCATTTGGATTTACTGATCCATAGTTATGAGTCAATATAAATTTCAACAGGTAATTTCTACTCAGGCTAATATAAATAAGACAGTGGGTTGAAGCTATAAATAACTCATAAGCCCATTACTTCCTAATATAATAAAGAAAATACTATGTTAATTTTTTTTAAGGCAGAATCTTGCTCTGTCACCCAGGCTGGAGTGCAGTGGCACAATCTTGCCTCACTGCAACCTCCACCTCCTGGATTCAAGCGGTTCTTGTGCCTCAGCCTCCCAAGTAGCTGGGACTACATGTGTGCACCACCACACTCTGCCAATTTTTGTATTTTTGTTAGAGATGGGGTTTCACCATGTTGCCCAGGCTGGTCTTGAACTCCTGGCCTCAAGTGATCCACCCGCCTTGGCCTCCCAAAGTGCTGAGATTATAGGCATGAGCCACCATGCCCAGCCAATGTATTTTGATTAAACGTTTAAAGACTTACTTTTGAAAATGCCATAATTAAATAAAATATCCATATTCAGACAAATTGGATAATATGTTTTACCATACTACACTTAGTAAGCTTAATGAACAAAAAAGGGTAAAACTTATGAAATAACTTATAAAACATAGTCCATATACTTTTTAAAATTTAATTGCTCAGGTAGATTATTCTCTACCCAATAAAGATAAAAGTTATTTTTCAATGTTTTCAATTTTTCAATTTTTTCCTTCCTTCCTTCCTTCCTTCCTTCCTTCCTTCCTTCCTTCCTTCCTTCTTTCCTTCCTTCAGGCTTCTTTCCTCCCCTCCCCTCCACCCCTCTTTCCTTTCCTTTCCTTCCCTTCCCTTCCCTTCCTTTCCCTTCCCTTTTCCCTTCCCTTTTCCCTTCCCTTTTCCCTTCCCTTCCCTTCCCTTCCTCCCTCTTTCTGTCTTTTGAAACAGAATCTCATTCTGTTGCCCAGGCTGGAGTCCAGCTGCACAATCTCAGCTCGCTGCAACCTCCAACTGCCAAATTCAAATGATTCTCATGCTTCAACCACCCAAGCAGCTGGGATCACAGATGCATGCCAAGACACCCAGCTAATTTCTGTATTTTTAGTAGAAACGGGGTTTGCCATGTTGCCCAGACTGATCTCCAGCTCCTGGGTTGAAGTTATCCTCCTCCCTTGGCTTCCCAAACTGCTGGGATTACAAGTCTCAGCCGCCACATCTGGCCTATTTTTCAATTTTAAATCCCTATTGGAGGACCTAAATATCACAATTTAAAATATCTGAATATATATGTCTATATTACAAAATATCTTATTGACAAAAACTTAAAATAATGGTTTTTACCTAGTTTATGGAATTGATGAGAGGTAATACTTACAATTATTTTTTAGTGAATCATCAAAGGTTGGATATATTGGATACCACTTCATTTTGCTGATGCCTCTTCTCCAATGTATGAAGGTTTAAACATCATAACTTCCAAATTATATACATAAGCTGAACTATTACAATATCCTTAACATTTTTATAATTGATAAAGTAAACAAATCTTAGAAGAGAAAATAAGGAATTAGAAATCACTATAGAGAAAAACAAAACAGCTGTAATTCAAGTCACCAAAATAATTTTAATATTGCCTTTGTTTCCTCATGGAACAGCTACTGAGCTCAGTTATAATAACATGTGTGAAAATAAATTGTACAATTTATGCAAAATGTTATGGGTGCGTTATTACTATTATTGAGGTCAAGGAGAAATGTAGATTTATGTAAATTAAAATAGAACTTGGAGAGTTTGGCATATCAAATATATAAATCATATTTACTGATGTGTGTGTGTGTGTGTATGGTGTGTATGTAAAACCACTTTTATTGATTTTTTTTTTTTTTTACTTTGAAATTCTCATTGGAGATAATGTGCAAAATTAGGGCTCCTAGTCCACTGTAAAACATGATGTTTTAAAATTATCTTTAAGATCTTAACATTCTTTTCTTTTAGGCACATTTTTTTATGCACCTAAAAATGCCATTTGATGTGCAAAGGAGTCTTCTTGGTGTGAAATTTCAATGTGTGCCTGCATCATTGTTTTCATGCATGGTGATTTGCCAGTCATTAAAAAATGGTAGCTACATTTAGGATTTCTTTTCATTTTAATTTTGGAGAGAAAGCACAGCCCCTATTGTCAACAGTTAAAGAAAAGCATAAAGCAGGCAGATGAAAAAGTGATGCAAAAGACAGCTAGAAAACGGTGGAGGGATAAACTCTGGCTTTCTTTTTACTTTGTTTCACCCAGCCAGGGGAACATAGCTAAAAGTGACTTACAGAAGTGACTCACATCCAAATAACCACAAAGCAAATTATTTTTATACCAAGAAGAAAAAGCAATTCTTAAGAGGGAAAAAAAAATGTTTAAAGAGAAGGAAAGTATTTTATGAGAAATTGCTTTCCTAGATCACTCTGCCTGAAACTATGAACAAACTGACATTTGTAAGCCCCCAAGAATCCTGTCAACCACCAAGACTGTTGGTTCAAATCAGAAAATAAGTTGTGTGGAATTACTTGGGAGAATTATTTTTCTTTTCATCAGGAAGCAAGTGAGAAGAAATCAAAGGACAGACAAAATACAAGTATACAGCATATTTCTAAACAATGGTTGTTATATCTATTTATATAAATGTCAGATACATAAAAGTAAACTGCATTGAGAATTTTAACATGTAAATGTAGCAATGGAATTTATGATAGCAGTTAAGCTGGTTTTCTCAGAGTTGTTTATAATGCCTTTTTTGAAATAATGAGCTCCCTCAAAAAAAAATTCCCCTATAGCATGAATGTCTTAGGATCAATTCTATTTGTACTCTAATATTATTCATAACTCTACCAATCAATGTTGATCCTAACTATTAAAAGTTTACTTACTTCTGTCATCTCTTGTGTCATTGTCAGGAATTAGCATTTGAAGAGACACCACAAAAGGGCCAGGAATGGTGGCTCTTACTTGTAATTCTAGCACTTTAGGAGGCTGATGTGGGAGGATCACTTGAGCCCAGGAGTTTGATACTAGTCTAGGCAACATAGTGAGACCCCCTTGTTGCAAAAAATACAATTAGTTGGGTGTGGTGGCACACACCTATAGTCCCAGCTTCTAGGAAGGCTGAGGTGGGAGGATTGCTTGAACCCAGAAGGTCAGTGAGCTATGATTTCACCATTGCACTCCACCCTGGGTGACAGAGACCCTGTCTCTTAAAATATGTCTACATATTTTTAAAAAGAGACACCAACAAAGAGCATACGAGTTTCTACTTGGACTTCAAAAATATCTGCACTATTTTTACTCTTGTTAAAATGTAACTTCAAAAGGTAAATAAATTATTCTTATTCATATATAAACATGTCAAATATTTTATTTATTTAAGTCATTAATTAAGGACAGAACAATTAAGATGCCAGTACAAATTCAAATGAGAATTTGAAGACAGGTAGATAGACATACAGATATAGATATACAGATATATATATATACACACACACACATATATATATGCAATCAGGAATGTTAAAATGAATTTGTTAATAATTATAAAATGTTAATAATCATAAGCAACAAAATATAATGTTAGGATTCATCTTTTCTAGAGGGTAGAAATCAGTTGTACCTCTCCTGAACAAAATTCATTTCCATTGCTATGGCAAAAATCATTGGTATTACTCTCAATCTTCTACCACTTAACTTCTACACCTATTAAGCTGTAAAACAATCTAGTCAATCATAAGACTCACACCCTTATAGAGTTGATGATCCCCTGAGAGCTGTTAGAACACTCTACCTCTTGGCATTTTCCTAAAAGGAAACCCAGGTATCTCTTTGGCCTGTTTCTAGATCTTGGACAATATGTTCTCAACACTGCATGTAATTTTATTGGACATGTTGTTTTAACTAATCTTATTTTAGTTAATGGATCTCTTTTGGTAACTAGATGAGTCTAAAATTATGAGATCATTTTTCTTGAGGAAAACTAAGATACCTGCCTACCTGACAGGGAACTATGAGATTAATGTAGTATTCTCAAACTTTTAAGAGAGCTATTCATTTCTCTCTTTTTTTTTTTTCATCATTGGCTGAGTTGTTCAAATTGGAATCCCACATGTCATCCTGCCTCTTGTATATTCATCTTCCGCATCCCAAACACATAGATCCATACAGATTCATAAATAAACACACACATATATACATGCATCCCTTATTTGGCCCTGTCACATCTACCTGCAAATTATTTCCTAAAGATCACTTCTCAGAGTCTCCTGGTTCGAAGCCACAGCCCAAACCACAAACATCACTTGCTTTTGCAGCAGCATTCATATTGTTTCCTCTTTGCTACCAAAATTCCATTCTCTCTAAGTCAACCAGAGAGATTTGTAAAACTTAAATTAGATCACATTTCTCCCCAAATTTTTAATGTCTTTGCCATTTCAATGAGAATAAAATACAAATTGCATGACTTGGCCTACAAGGCATGACTTACTCTAATCCCTGCCTACCTCCCTGGCCTTGTTGCCTGCCATCTTCCCTAATTCTGTTCTCCAGCCTGTCTTTCTCTCTGTTCATGAACATACTGATCTGATTCCCAGCTCAGGATCCTTATGTCTACCATTCCTTCTGCTTGAATGACTTTTCCCATATCTGCCCTTGACTGACTCCATCTCATTATTCAGGTGTCAGCTCAAAAGCTACACCCTCAAAGAAGTCTCCCTTCCCACCTTTTTTAATATAACTGCCTTCTGTCACTCTCTGCCATTAGCTTATTTTGCTTTTTCCCATAGCAGTTATCACTAGCTGAATTTTCTTGGTTGCAAAGTGGTTTAATTTTTTTTATCATCTGGCTCCCCCTGTGGGAAGTGAGAAGCCCTGTCTCATCTATACTAGTACCTGGCACAAAGTAGTGTTCACTTAATAGTTTTTAAAAGAAAGGAGAGGTCAATCCCAGGAAAATGTATTTGAGATATTTACAGAGGAATTCTGCTAAGTTGGGGAATCCAAACTGCTTCCTGTCATGTGACGGAACATCACAGAATGGTACTCAGGGCAGTCATGATCCTAGGGCCCTGTGTCGCAGGAGAGCAAGAAGTGTGGCAAGGATTCCTGCACAGGGCTGTGGCAGATAATGTAGGAGTAGGAGACACAAGTCAGATCTTAAGATATGAGCTAAGATATGAAGCACTGATTCAAGAGCATATGATTCCCAAGAGAAAAAACAAGAGCAAAGAGGGTTGAAATTGGAGGCTATGGCACATGCTGGCTACTCTTAACTTTTAAAGTTGTCTAAGCAAGTTTCAGCCCACAGTGATGCACTTTGGCCAAAAGGAGGTTAGTGGCTTCCATATAAACCCTGACACTGATTGGGTTTGAGCTGTATTGGGATCCACCAAAGAGATTCAAAATCTACCTTTATGAATTAATATCTTGGAATTCTTAGTAGAAAGATGTTTTGCACTGCACGTTGTTACTTTTTTTTAATAGCTAGGTAAATTTCTGTCTCATAAGGCAAGATATTTTCTTCACATATATCTATTAGCTGCACCAAAGGGATAACAATTATCTTAGTTATGATAGAACATACATCATGCATCCTATTTAGTAATTTTAAAAGAAACGTGGTAAATTTTCTTCATATTTTTTAAAATCACTTTTCCATTTTAAGAAAAACCTCTGAAATTCTAGCAGCACTGTTTGTTGTACATACGCCAAGTTAAAAAGGAAATCTGGAAAGATCACTCAGAACCACTGCATGCTGAAATTGAAGAACATTCCAAGTTCTTGTTGATTGTATTCTACCTTGTGCTTAAAGGGGAGACGAAAGTCCATGACAGAGATGGCATTCGAAGTGGCCTGTAAATGTGAAAATGGTTCCAGATCAAAGATTTAGTCCAACTAAAGTCCTAGGAGTTATATTGTTTGGGGTTTATTTGGAACAGAGAGGAAATGGGCATTTGTGACTTGGGTTTGCAAAAGGTTGCAGCCATAATTTCAAGAGTCTAGTATTCTTAGATATCTATATTTTGAGTACTTTATAGGTTAACTGGTTTTATTTAGCAGTAGGATTACATCATTGGGCTTTACTTATACAATATTGATCTGGAAGCTGTTTGTTAAATTAATTTGAGCAGAAGTACATGGGAAATGAGAAGTAGGAATGGAAACATAAATTTAGAGACTATTAAGTTCTGCCACAATCTGACCTTCCGTTGCTTTTCCAACCTTTATCACTCACTACTCATTCTTTACATTCCAGTTAAACTTGGCTGTTCTTGCACTCTTCAAATTCACCTCATTTACTTAAGAAGATTCTTTGTAACTGGAATCCAGTCTGCCTTCCTAGGTATCTTAACATTCTAAACAGTCTAGTCATACTTCAAGGATTTCAAGTTGTTGATACTTCTGTTACCTCCTCCACCCTCTACCCCTGAACCTCTGCTTTCTGGAAACATGTCCTTCTTACATGTTTTCACTTTCTAAATCTCCAATTTCTAATCTGTAATAATTAATGTTATCTTCCTCAGAATTCTGCTAAAGTAGATAATGAATGAAAAGATTTTTAAGCATTCTTGTTTTGAATTGTTGCATCTTAACTTGGCAATATTAATTTAACATTTTGCCTTGCTGACAGTAATTTGCATATATAAATTAGTGATTTATCTAGATCATAATTTAATTAACATTGGAAATTATGTGTTTATTTCGTTTCTACTGCAGAGTTTAGTTTGGTGCCTTATACATTATATATTTAATTCCTGTTTTGATTTTGAATTTAATGACATTTTCTAATTTGTAACAGCACATCTATCTTAAATTATTATTTTGATAATGTTCTTAAATGTTCTACAATGTTATTAAATTATGATTTTTGGGGGCTTCTTGGCAATACACTGATACTAGACACAAGTTGTTTGAGGGCATATAGCCATGCCTTCTCGTCTTTGCATTATCCTATTAAATTCCTAGTAAATTTTCTTCCATGTGGTAGAAACCAAATAAACATTTTCTGAATCAAAACATGAACACAAAGAAGTGACTCTTGTATGCTTTAAAATTACTGGAGGTACAAAAAAACTACACTTTGGATTGTTCAAGTATGTAACTGCAAAGTGTTTGTTTTGTTTTGCAACTTTGCAATGTCTTTAGAAACTGAAAAGTGCATTGTATTTTCAGAATATGGAGTGTATTCTCATGTTGCTTCATATATCACATTTATATCTAGAAATAATTCATTCACCTTCTGTAGAAATACATTTGTAGCTTCTACAATGTTCCCAGGTCTGTGAGGAGTGCAGAAGTTTAGATATAGAACCAAATCACAAGATCTATTTGCTCTCTGTCATAACTCTTTGAAGGCTACTTAGCTACCAGACCACCTTCTTTTTCTCTGTAACCTGGAGGTTTACTTCAGAGAGGACATTGAAGAAAATGGAAGAGAATAAAGAAATCAGTTGTGTAAAGGACCTCTAAGACCTTACTCTAAGAGTAATTTGCCTTAACACATATGCCCAGACTCCACAAGTATGCATGTTGCCTGTAAAAAAAATTTGAATTCAAGATGAAAAAAAATTATCTTATTTTAAAATTTTAACCCATTTTGAATTTACTCTTTAATGTAACTCTTCTTAGAGCCAGTTCTACACATAGTTTTAGAGTGGGAGAAATCCGACTTTGGTAGTTCCACCTCCTTCTTTGGATACTCTGTCTTTATCCACATTTTTTTTTTGTAAGTTCCGGGGTACATGTGCAGGATGTGCAGATTTGTTACATAGTTAAAGGTGTGCCATGGTGGTTTGCTGCACCTGTCAAAACATCACCTAAATATTAAGCACAGCATGCATTAGCTATTTTTTCCTGTTGCTCTCCCTCCCCACAACCCCTACCCTCTACAGGCCCCAGTGTGTGTTGTTCCCCTCCTTAGGCATGTGTTCCTATTGTTCAACTTCCACTTGTAAGGAAGAACATGCACTGTTTGGTTTTCTGTTCCTGCATTAGTTTGCTGAGGATAATGGTTTCCAGCTCCATCCATGTCCCTGCAAAGGACATGATCTCATTCCTTTTTAAGGCTGCATAGTATTCCATGGTGTATATGTACCACATTTTCTTTATCCAGTCTATCAATGATGGTCATTTGGGTTGATTCCATGTGTTTGCTATTGTGAATAGTGCTGCAATGAACATATGCATGCATGTATCTTTATAACAGAATGATTTATATTCTTTTGAGTATAAGCCCAGCAATGAGATTGCTGGGGCAAGTAGTATTTTTGGTTCGAGGTCTTTGAGGAATCACCACCCTATCTTCCACAATGGTTGAACTAATTTACATTTCCACCAGCAGTGTAAAAGTGTTCTTATTTCTCCACAGCCTCGCCAGCATCTCTTGTTTCTTGATGTTTTAATAATTGCCATTCTGACTGGCATGAGATGGTATCTCATTGTGGTTTTGATTTGCATTTCTCTAATGATCAGTGATGTTGAGCTCTTTTCATATGTTTGTTGGCCACATAAACGTCTTCTTTTGAGGAATGTTTGTTCATCTACTTTACCCCATTTTTAATGGGGTAGTTTTTTTTTTTTTTTTTTTCCTTGTAAATTTGTTTAAATTCTTTGTAGATTCTGGATACCTCTGTAATCTACCTTTGTAGATTCTGGATATTACATCATTACAGATGGACAGATTGCAAAAATTTTCTCATATTCTGTAGGTTGCCTGTACACTCTGATGATAGTTTCTTTTGCTGTAGAGAAGCTCTTTAGTTTAATTAGATTCCATTTGTCAATTTTTGCTTTTGCTGCAATTGTTTTTGATGTTTTCATCATGAAATCTTTGCCCATGCCTATGTCCTAAATGGTATTGCCTAGATTTTCTTCTAGGGTTTTTATGGTTTGGGGTTTTACACTTAAGTCTTTAATTGGTCTTGAGTTAATTTTTGTATAAAATGTCCTAAGGAAGGGGTCCAGTTTCAATTTTCTGCATGTGGCTAGCCAGTTCTCCCAGCACCATTTATTACATAGGGAATCCTTTCCCCATTGCTTGTTTTTGTCAGGTTTTTTGAAGATCAGATGGTTGTAGATGTGTGATCTTATTTCTGAGTTATCTATTCTGTTCCATCGGTCTGTGTCTGTTTTTGTACTAGTACCATGCTGTTTTGGTTACTGTATCCTCACAGTATAGTTTGAAGTCATAGCATGATACTTCCAGGTTTGTTCTTTTTACTTAAGATTATTCTGGGTATACCAGCTCTTCTTTGGTTCAATATGAATTTTAAAGTAGTTTTTCTAATTCTCTGAAGAATGTCAATGGTAATTTAATGGGAATACAATTGAATCTGCAAATTACTTTAGTCAATATGTCCATGTTCATATTGATTCTTCCTATCCATGAGCATGGAATGTTTTTCAATTTGTTTTTGTCCTCTCTGATTTCCTTGAGCAGTGGTTTGTATTTCTCCTTGAAGAGGTCTTTCCCTTCCCTTATTAGCTGTATCCTTAGATATTTTATTCTCTTTGTAGCAATTGTGAATGGGAGTTCATTCATGATTTGGTTCTCTGCTTCTCTGCTGCTGGTGTATAGGAATGCCTGTGATTTTTGCACATTGATTTTGTATCCTGAGACTTTGCTTAAGTTACTTATCAGCTTAAGTAACTTTTAGGCTGAGATGATGGGATTTTCTAGATATAGGATCATGTCATTTGCAAACACAGACAATTTGACCTCCTCTGTTTCTATATGAATACACTTTCTTTCTTTCTCTTGCCTGATTGCCCTGGTCAGAACTTCCAATACTATGTTGAATAGGAGTGGTGAGAAAGGGCATCCTTTTCTTGTGGCCATTTTAAGGAGAATGCTTCCAGCTTTTGCTAATTCAGTATGATATTGACTGTGGGTTTGTCATAAATGGCTCTCATTATTTTGAGGTATGCTCCATCAATACCTACTTTATTATCCATATTTTCTAGGCATCTGGAGCTTTTCTGTGGCTTTGATTCAGCAGGATCTAATTCTTCCTAAGGGTTCGTGTTCTTGTGTGTCACTACAGGCTCATTAGCATGATTTGAACAATTATTCGTGGTCAAAAGTGGTGGAAAAAGTATAACATAAATAATGTGTGAACATTGAGAATCTCTGGCCCTTGCATAGAGCAGATATTGAAGGAAATGAATCTTCCCAGTACCACTGAAATTATAACCAGAATATGTTCATAATCAGTGAATATTACTTATTGAGTGAACACATTTATTAATAAATGATAGTATATGCTTTTCTATATTGGTTAATTTTCTTTGAAAATAGTTTTGTGTATGTGTTGAATTTTACAAGATTGCGTGCTCTTAGCTGCAGTAATGTTCTTGTGTTCTCAGACTCAGTACAGTATAATGAAAAGCAAGGACGTGAACATATGAACAGATGTTAAAGACACATTAATATTTTATCTGAAATAACGAAATGTTTATTGTATTCTCAAAGGTGATTTTTTTTAACATTTTGCTTCATTATTATTCTGCTTTTATGAGTTCCAAAATAAAAATACTTTGGTATTTGAGCTATAATAAAGTAGCATCACCTTTATGATTAATGACAGTGCCCTTCTAATTATTTTTAGATTAAGGAAAGCCTACAATGAATCTGATTCTGATTTGACAGGGAGGCATGCTGCCTTTTAAAATATTTTTAATAACTAATTTTGTGGTTAGATTATTTTAGTGTAGTAAAAAAGTAGAACTGAATTTTTTTTTAAACTTAGTTCATTTTCATTCTAGCTGTTAAAAGTTTGTCTTCTTTACATAGCAACATTCTCTAGTCAAATCAAAATGTTTAATGTCTTGATGGGTTATAGTGGAGAAGATTATGTTGTCTTCATTTTATGAACATGAATTATAAACAAAATCTGTAATTTTTTGTATTATTTTTCTGGTTTTTAGTACTTAAATCCCATATAGTATCCTGCCCAATGACACATAAAACATAAAAATTCAACAAATATCACTTATCAGTGATGAGTCTATTTTTCAAGGCAAATTTACTTGTTTATAATAGTTAATTTTACTGTCTTATCCACTCTGCCATGCTTCTACATTAATGCTTTTACTAATGTTGCACCATTTGGGTTACATGTGCATCAGGCACTGTACAATACATCAACACAGTGATAAAGATGCCAGAAAAGGCCCTGGCTGCATGGAGCCTGACATCCTAGTGGGCAGTGAATGAGGGGCAAGTAACAACAGTATGATCATTTTAGAATATGCTAAAATGGAAATGAACAAGCTGATTTGATAGTAAATACTATTTAACATTCAACATTCACTTCTTCATGTATTTATACATTTATTTGTTGAATAGCTATTATGTACACCAGAAATTACAAATTCAAGTGTTTATATATGAAGTGTGGGAAGCACCTACCTAATGGAAGTCATACATGTGTTTTTCAAGTAGTCTTCATTTCATATTTTACTGCTAAATCAGATTCTCCCTTGGAATACATCTGACCCACTTCTGGTTACCACAACGTGCAAATGTCTTTTTTGGGGGGATAGCAGATACATCCTTTTTCTTTTGAATGGCAGCCTGTTCCATGGACATATATACACAGAAAATGCATTCATCTACTTATTTACTCATTCATTCAATGACCTTTTAAGTGATAATTTTATTTCAGAATGTATGTACAAAGGGGACAGCCACAATGGTAAGACTCAGATACTACTCTTTACTAGCTTATAAGCCACATGACGTGAACCCTTTCCTTATTTTTCTGTCTAGTCAGCCAGAACTAGCTTCCTCCTCTTTAGAACACCCAAAGGGTTTTCTGTCTCGTGTACATTTCTATGTCTTGTCCTTCTTATTTAGCTCCTTTTTATATATCTTGCTTGACATTCCTCACGGCAGCAAAAACTGTGCCTTACTCACCGAAGCTGCTCCATAAATATTTACTATATGAATGAGGAAAAGATCAAACTAAGTCAGAGCTGTTGTCCAAATGATCACAGTGCTTTTTGTAGGTGAAAACATCATATTTTGCATTTATTTACATTGCAAATTATCACGAGGATATAACAGACAGTACCTTCTCCAATTATTTGGTTTTGACATTTAATTTCCTGACTAGCTATCCTTAGTTAATTACCTCAGTGTTGAAAGAATGTTTAAAATACATTTTAAAGTTTTATACAGACTTTCAGAAGGAAAGTAATTTGAAATCCAGACATTGTTAATTCCCATTTTAGGGAAAGTTTGAGAATCATAGTATATACTTAGGCTAAATGGGAAAGTAGAGAAATAATTGACCAATCCATCAAATTAAGAAAATAGATTAATTTCTAATTCAGATTTGTACTGGAAAAGTGGCTTAGTTTGCTCTTATTTCTTGGGTCAATTCATATTCCAGTGTAGTAAAAGATAAATCCCAAGGTTTAGAATACACAATTTAAAATTATTAATTAAGAAATTTTTTGTTGATACCTACTAGACATATATATTTTCAGGGTGCATGTGAAATTATATTAAAGTATCACATTTATGTTTATATTATATTTATATTAAATTATCTCATGTAGCCTGAAAATATGCACATCTAATAGGTATCAATAAAATACACTCATATAATCCAGTCAAGGTAAATGGGATATTCATCTTAAATATTCATCTTCATAATAGGAACATTCAAATTATTCTCTTCTAGCTATTTGGAAATGTACAATTAATTAATATTGACTATAGTCACCTTACTGACTTTACTGGTGATCACCAATCTACTCTCAATCTACTTCAATCTCAAAGACATGATATTTTTTAGCTCCCATATATGAGTGGAAACATGCAAAATTTATCTTTCTGTGCCTGACCTCTTTTACTTAATATAAAGACCTACAATTCCATCCATGTTGCTGGAAATGACAGGAGTTAATTCTTTTTTATTGATGAATAATTCTCTTGTGTATACCTATATACCACATTTTTTATCTATTAATGAACATTTAGGTTGATTTCATATTTTGATTATTACAAATATTGCTGCAATAAACATGGGAGTGCAGATGTAACTTCAATATATTGAGTATACACCCAGCCGTGGAATTTGCTGGATTACATGGTAGCTCTAGTTTTAGTTGTTTGGGAAACCTCCATACTGTTTTCCATAGTGGGTGTACTAGTGTATATTTCCACCAGCAGTGTACAAAGTTCCCTTTCTCCACATCCTTGCCAGCATCCGTTATTTAATGTCTTTTTGATATAAGTCATTTTAATTGGGGTGTATCTTAATTTTGTGTCCTGCAACTTTACTGAATTCCTTTATCAATTCCAACAGTTTTTTGGTAGTCTTCAGGCATTTCTAAATACAAGACCATGTTGTCTGCATGCAAGGTAAATTTGACTTCTTTTTTGCCAATTTGGATGCATTTTCTTTCTTTCTCTTGTCTAATTGCTCTGGCCAGGACTTCCACTATTATGTTTAATAAACATAATTCTGCAAAAATGCTAAAAACAGGAATCCTTGTGCTGTTTCAGATCTTAGAGGAAAAGCTTTTAATTTTTCCTTGTTCAGTATGATGTTGACTATGGGTTTATCATATATATGGCTTTTATTATTTTAAAGTATGTTCCTTCATACCCAGTTTAGTGAAGGTTTGTCATATGTTGAATTTTATCGGAAGTTTTTTCAGCATCTATTAAAATCATAATATGGGTTTTTTCCTTGCTTCTGTTAATGTGATATAATTTATTGTGATAATTATTCTGTTAATATAAGTAATTCATTCATTTACTTATTTTGAGCCATCCTTGCATCCCTAGGATGAAATCCCACTTGATGATTGTGAAAACCTTTTTAATGAGGAGTTGAATTGAGTTTGCCAGGATTTGTTGATAATTTTTGCATCCCTGTTCATCACTGATATTGGCCTGTAGTTTTCCTTTTTTGTTGTATGTCTGTCTGGTTTTGGTATCAGAGCAACACTGGCCTGGTAGCATGAGCTTTAATGCATTCTCTTTTCTTCTATTTTTTTTTTTTTTTTTGAAGATTTTTAGTAGAATTAGTAATGGTTTCTCTTTAAATGTTTGATAAAATTCACCAGTGAAGCCATGAGGGTTTTTCTTAGATGAGAGACATTTTATTACAGTTTCGATCTCATTACCTATAGGTTTGCTGAGATTTTCTGTTTCTTCATGGTTCTATTTTGGCAGGCTGTATGCATCTACCAATTTATCCATGTATTCTAGGTTTTCTAACTTGTTGGCATAAAGTTGTTTGTAATAGTCTCTAAAGATTCTTTATATTACTGTGGTCTCATTTGTTATGTCTCCTTTTTTGTTTCTGATTTTATTTATTTAGGTCTTCTCTGTTTTCTTTTTAGTCTAGTTTAAAGTTTGTCAATTCTGTTTATCTCTTCAAAATACCAACTTTTCACTTAAGTGATCTTCTGTATTGTTTTGTTAGCTCAATTTTACTTATTTACAATCTGACCTTTAGTATTTCTTTTCTTCTACTAAGGTTGAGTTTAATTTGCTCTTGCTTTTCTATTTCTTAAGGTGCATCATTAGATTGTTTATCTGAAGTTTTTCTACTTTTTTTACATAGGCATTTATTGCTATAAACTTTCCTCTTCATACTGTTTTTGCTGTGTTCCATAGATTTGGGTATGTTATATATCAATTTTAATTTGTTTGGAGAAAATTTAAATTTCTCTTCTTAATTTATTCTTTGACCCACTGGTCATTCAGGAGCATGTGTTTGTGCAGTTTCCAAGGTTCCCCTTGCAGTTGATTTCTGGTTTTATTCCATATTGGTCAAAAAAGATATTTGATATGATTTCTACTGTATTGGATTTTTCGAGACTTGTTTTGTTGCCTAAGATATGGCCTATTCCGGAAAATGTTCCATTTGCTGATGAAAATAATATGTATTCTGGGTTAAACATTTTGTATATGTCAATTAGGGCTCTTAGTCTAATGTCTAGTTTAACTTTTTTGTTGTTGTTGATTTTCTATCTGGATAATTTGTCTATTACTGAGAGCGGGGTGTTGAAGTTCCCTACTGTGATTACATTACAGTTCATCACTACCTTTAGATCTACTAATATTTGCTTTATATACATGGGAGCTCTGGTGTTCAGTGCATAGATATTTACAGTTGTAGTCTCTTGCTAAATTGGCCACTTTATCATTACACGGTGACCTTTTTTGTCAGTTTTTACTGTCTCTGATTTGTAGTCTATTTTTATCTGATATAAGTGTAGAAAGTATAGCTACTCCTGGTCTTTTTAAGTTTCTAGTTGCATGGACTATCTTTTTCCATTCCTTTGCTTTCAGTTTATGTGGGTCATTATAGTTGAAGTCTTGGTTTCTTGCAAGCAGCATGGAAGTATACAGTTCCAGCCATAGTTTGTTTATTTGTTATGAATTCTCATCATTCTCTACTGATTGGGATTAATTATTTCATGACACCTGTGTTTACATTTTGGTTTATTTTGATTCAGGTATTAAAATTACATTTTAGTGTCTCCTGGATCGAGCTAATCCTTGTGTTTCCATTCGATTCTAATTGTTATTATTATTTTTTATATCTATTATTTATTTGGTCTTGCAATTATTACCTTTTTCTTGCAAATACCCTGAGCCCCTTGACATGAGGTCCTGCCTGCATGTAAGGCTTGCTTGCTCAGAGAAGAAACATATTTAACCTCTCCAGATTCCAAAATAATTTAAAATGTATTTTTAATCATAACTGGTAAAATTAGTTTACTGAAGACATTCACTTTTATAGAAATACTAGTAACATAAAATGAGGCATGGAGTATGGGAGATTACATCTTCTTTGTTAAGGGTGGCATTACTCTACTGTAAGCAGATGGAAACAATGGCTGCTCCTTTCATAGCTCAAATAGCCTCCTTCTTCTGTACCCTTTATGTTGTGGTTATCTCATTAATTCCTTTTCCTTCTTCTTTTCACTTAATCTTGGATCACAGTAGGTCCAAGAGGAGAGTAAAGTTGTTAATGAAGAGGAATATTCTATTCTTGTTTTTCTTCTTGCTTAAAATGTAGAATGTCAACCAAAGTAAAAGGATAGCCTTTTATGTACATTTATTTATACTTCAAAATTTTAGAATTAAGTTATAAAAAAAAAAGTTCACTTTCAAACTGGGGGCTGTAATAATTTACTAATAATAAAAACTACCAATTATTGAATGGTTATTGTGATGGTTAATATGGGATGTCAATTTGATTGGATTGAAGGATACAAAATATTAATCCTGAGTATGTCTGTGAGGGCGTTGCTAAAGGAGATTAACATTTGAGTCTGGCAACCCACCCTTAATCTGGTGGGCACAATCTAATCAGCTGGCAGCGAATATAAAGCAGGCAGAAAAACATGGAAAGGTGAGACTGGCCTAGCCTCCAAGCCTACATCATTCTCCCATGCTGCATACTTCCTGTGCTCAAATATCAGACTCCAAGTCCTTCAGTTTTGGGACTCTGACTGACTCTCCTTGCTCCTTAGCTTGCAGACAGCCTATTGTGGGACCTTGTGATTGGGTAAGTTAATACTTACTAAACTCCCATTTCTATTAGTTCTGTCCCTCTAGAGAACCCTGACTAATACAGATTTGTGTACCAGGGATGTCTCTAGAGGAATAGAATATTAAGGATAGAGTTCTTTCATTGGTTTTGGGGTTTCTGGAGTTGGCTCCTTAATTTGATTAGACCCCAAAATGCTAAGGACTCTACTTCTAATAGCATAGAGAACACTGATAGCCCTTGACATGAACTGTTTAGACAGTTGTGCAAAATCAATGCATTTGACACTCCTGATTCACTCACTACTTGTGAGAGGCAAGGAGTTTAGTGACTTTATACATAATACCTTTGACCATATGTGGAGAACCAAGGAACATAATTAAGCTGGTTGGTTGTTCCTAAGTTCAGTTGACAAACTGATGAAAGAAAATGATGAACTAAGAGATTCTGTCCCATGGCTTCAGAAGTTGATACTGAGCCTCAACTCTGCTAAGATTGCCCTGAGTGAGAGTCTTATCTCCTGTAGAGAAAGAGCTGAAATTGTGGAAAAACAGACACAAACTCTTATCATGAGAGTGGCTGACATGCCAAAAAAGGTGCATGCAGAGCCTCACCAGGTGTCTACTGTTAAAGTGAGGGCATTGATTGGAAAAGAATGGGACCCTACAACTTGGAATGGGGACGTGTGTGTGGACCCTGATAAAGCTGGGGACACTGAGTTTGTAAACTCTGATGAACCTTTTTTGCCGAAAGGGACAACTTCCCCATCCCCAGTAGTGGCAACATCCCGCCCGCCCCAACCCATGCTGCCATCAGCCTTTCCACCTTTGTCTGAGGAGATAAACCCTGTGCTGCCTGAGGCAACAGTGATGTTCTCCTCTGAGGCAGTTGCCGGGCAAGATAATGATTCTCCTCAAGAGCCACCCCAACACCCCTGTTTCTTTCTAGACCTATAACTAGACTAAAGTCCCAGTGGGCCCCTAGAGGTGAGTTTCAGAGAGTAACCCATGAGGAGATGTGCTACACTCGAAAAGTATGTTTTGAATTCTCTAATTTATATAAACAGCAATCTGGAGAAGAGGCATGGGAATGGATATTAAGGGTACTGGATAATGGTAGAAGAAACAGAGTTGGATCAGGCTAAATTTCTTGATTTGGGCCCACTAAGTAGGGACTCTGCTTTGAATATTACAGCTCGAGGAGTCAAAACAGGTTTTAATTGTTTATTTGTTTGGTTAGCTAAATATGAATTTAAAGATGGTCCACTGTGAGCGAAGTGGAATGCCTGATCTCCCCTGGTTTAATGTAGAGGAAGGGATCCAAAGGCTTAGGGAGATTGGGATGGTGGAGTGGATCTGTCACTTTAAACCTATTCATCCCAGCTGGGAGGGTCTAGAAGACATACCCTTGATCAGTGCCTTGCAAAACAGATTTGTGAGGGCAGTACCTGCATCTTTGAAGAGCCCTGTAATTTCTCTTCGCTGTATGTCAGATCTAACAGTGGGAACCACAGTCACTCAACTACAAAATGTAAACACAATGGGAATAATTGGATCCTGAGGTGGCAGGGGCCAACTGGCAGCACTCAACCATCAAAGGCAAGGTGGGTGTAGCCACCATAATGGACAGCAGAGACAAAGCTGCAATCAGAATGGCCTGACTCGTGTAGACCTCTAGCACTGGCTAATTAATCACAGTGTTCCTAGAAGTGAAATTGATAGGAAGCCTACTGCATTCCTACTTAATTTATATAATGAGAAAACTTCTGGGTCGAATGGACAAAAGACTATTTTGAATTCTAAAAACAGAGAATCACAGCTCCTCAATCAATTTCCAGACTTTATCCAGTTTACACATCCCAAACCCCTTGAATGAAGGGGAGGCTGGTTCCTCTTGAGCAAGGACCCCACTACATTACAGAATCTTTCTCCCATCCTTCCCTAAGGAGACTTCCGGCCTTTTACAAGGGTAACTGAGCATTGAGGAAAGGGAAATAATCAGACATTTCTGGGACTACTGGACACTGGCTCTGAGCTGACATTAATTCCGGGGAACCCAAAACATCCTGTGGTCCTCCAGTTAAAGTAGGGGCTTATGAAGGTCAGGTAATTAATGGGAATTTAGCTCAGGTCTGACTCACAGCAGGTACAATGTGTCCCCAGACTCATTCTGTGGTCATTTCCCCAGTACCAGAATGCATAACTGGCATAGACATACTTAGCAGCTGTCAGAACCCACACATTGGCTTCCTGACTGGTAGGGTAAGGGCTATTATGGTGGGAAAGGCCAAATGGGATCCATTAAAGCTGCCTCTACCTAGAAAAATAGTGAGTCAAAAATAATATTGTGTCCCTGGATGGATTGCAGAGATTAGTGTCACCATCAAGGACTTGAAAGATGCAGGGGTGGTGATTCCCACCACATCCCCATTGAACTCTTCCATTTGGCCTGTGTAGAAGACAGATGGATCTTGGAGAATGACAATGGATTCTCCTAAGCATAAGCAGGTAGCTGATTCCAACTGTAGCTGCTGTACCAGATGTGGTTTCATTGCTTGACAAAATTAATACATCTCCTGGTACCTGGTATGCAACCACTGACTTGCCAAATGCCCTTTTCTCCATTCCTGTCCATAAGGTCCCCCAGAAGCAATTTTCCTTCAGCTTGTAAGGCCAACAATATATCTTTACTGTCCTATGTCAGGGGTATATCAACTCTCCAGCTTTGTGTGATAATCTTATTCAGAGAGAACTTGATCACTTCTTGTTTCTGCAAGATATCACCCTGGTCCATTACATTGATGACATTATGCTGATTGGATTCAGTGAACAAGAAGTAGCAAACACACTAAACTTATTGGTGAGACAGTTGTGTGTCAGACGATGGGAAATAAATCCAACTAAAATTCAGGGACCTTCTACCTCAGTAAAATTTCTATGAGTCCAGTGGTGTGGGCGCCAGTGGAGTGAGGTCTGTCATGATATTCCTTCTAAGGTGAAGGATAAGTTGCCGCATTTGGCCCCTCCTACAACCACGGCTAATGGATTTTTGAGGCAACACATTCCTCATTTAGGTGTGTTACTCTGACCCTTTTATTGAATGACCCAAAAGGCTACGAGTTTTGAGTGGGGTCCAGAACAAGAGAACTCTCTGCAACAGGTCCAGGCTGCTGTGCAAGCTGCTCTGCCACTTGGACCATATGACCCAGCAGATTCAATGGAGTTTGAGGTGGCAGTGGCAGATAGGGATGCTGTTTGGAGCCTTTGTCAGGCTCCCGTAAGTGAATCACAGCAGAAGCCTCTAAGATTTTGGAGCAGGACCCTGCCATCTTCTGCAGATAACTACTCTCGTTTTGAGAGACAGCTCTTGACCTGTTACTTGGCTTTGGTGGAAACTGAACATTTGACTATGGGTCATCAAGTCACCATGTGACCTGAAGTGCCTGTCATGAACTGGGTGCTTTCTGACCCATCTACCCATAAAGTGGGTTGTGCACAGCAGCATTCCATCATCGAATGGAAGTGGTATGTACATGATCTAGCTCTAGTAGGTCCTGAAGGCACAAGTAAGTTACATGAGGAAGTGGCTCAAATACCAATGGTCTCCAATCCTGCCACCCTGCCTTCTCTCCCCAGCATGCACCAATGGCCTTATGGGGAGTTCCCTATGATCAGTTGATAAAGGAAGAGAAGACTAGGGTCTGGTTCATAGTAGTTCTGCACAATATGCAGAAACCACCCAAAAGTGGACAGCTGCAGCACTCTAGCTCCTTTCTAGGACATCCCCAAAGGACAGAGGTGAAGGGAAATCTTCTAGTGGGCAGAAATTTGAGGAGTGCACCTGGTTGTGCACTTTGCATGGAAGGAGAAATGGCTGGATGTGTAATTATATACTGTTTCATGGGTTGTCGCCAATGGTTTGGATGGATGGTCAGGGACTTGGAAGAAGCATGACTGGAAAATTGGTGACACAGAAATTTGGGGAATAGGTTTGCGGATGGACCTCTCTGAGTGGTCAAAAACTGTGAAGATATTTGTATCCCATGTGAGTGCTCACCAACAGGTGACCTCAGCAGAGGAGGATTTTAATAATCAAGTGGATAGGGTAACCCATTCTGTAGACACCACTCAGCCTCTTTCCCCAGCCATCCCTGTCATTGCCGAATGGGCCCATGAACAAAGTGGCCATGGTGGCAGGGATGGAGGTTATGCATGGGCTCAGCAACATGGACTTCCATGCACCAAGGCTGACCTGGCTACAGCTACTGTTAAGTGCCCAATTTGCCAGCAGCAGAGACCAACACTGAGCCCTGGATATGCTGATCAGCCAGCTACATGGTGGCAGGTTGATTATATTGGACCTCTTGCATCATGTAAAGGGCAGAGGTTTGTCCTCACTGGAATAGACATTTATTCCAGATATGGCTTTGCCTATCCTGCACACAATGCTTCTGCCAAGACTACCATCTGTGGGTTCGTGGGATGCCTCATCCACCATCATGGTATTCCATACAGTATTGCCTCTGACAAAGGCACTCACTTTACAGCTAAAGCAGTGTGGCAGTGGACTCACGCTCATGGAATTCATTGGTCTCACCCTGTTCCCTATCATCCTGAAGCAGCTAGATTGATAGAATGGTGGAATGGCCTTTTGAAATCACAATTACAACGCTAACTAGGTGACAATACTTTGCAGGGCTGGGGCAAAGTTCTCCAGAAGGCCATGTATGCTCTGAATCAGTGTCCAATATATGGTACTGTGTCTCCCATAGCCAGGATTCACGGGTCCAGGAATCAAGGGGTGGGAGTGGAATAGGTACCATTCGCCATCACCCCTAGTGATCCACTAGCAAAATTTTTGCTCCCTGTTCCTGCGACATTACCTTCTGCTGGCCTAGAGATCTTACTTCTAGAGGGAGGAACACTGCCACCAGGAGACTTAAAGATTCTATTAAACTGGAAGTTAAGAGTGTCACCTGGACACTTTGGGTTCCTCCTACCTTTAAGTCAACAGGCTAAGAAAGGAGTTAGTGTTGGCTGGGGTGATTGACCCGGACTATCAAGATGAAATTAGTCTACTACTCCATAATGGAGGTAAGGAAGAGTATGCATGGATACAGGAGGTCCATTAGGTTGTCTCTTAGTATTACCACGCCCTGTGATTAAGGTCAATGGGAAACTATAACAGCCCAATCCAGTCAGAACTACAAATGTTCCAGACCCCTCAGGAATGAAGGTTTGGGTCAGTCCACCAGAAGAAAAAAAAAAAAAAAAACACAACCTGCTGAAGTGCTTGCAGAGGGCAAAGGTAATACAGAATGTGTAGTAGAAGAAGGTAGTCAATATCAGCTAGGACCACGTGACCAGCTGCAGAAACAAGGACTGTAACTGTCATGAGTACTTCCTCCCTCTTTTGTTAAGAACATGTTTGTGCATGTATAACACTTATGCTAAGAAAATATCTTCATTTTATTTTCTTTTCCTTTATCATGTGTCACGCCATTCTCTCCCCTCAGCCTCCCGAGTAGCTGGGACTACAAGAGTTTTTTTATTTTTTTGACGAGTTTTTAAGTATTGTTTTTTAAGCTTTATTTTCATAAGATTTATTGACTTTTAAGTAAACTTTATGTAATAGTGTTTGAGTGGGGATTGGTGCACTTCTGGTTGTATGAAGGATAGTTGTATTATGTTAGGTGTAATTATGACCTTATTATTGTCTTATTTGAAGATTATCAGGAGATGTGTATGGGTTCAAGTTGACAAGGGGTAGACTTGTGATGGTTAATACTGAGTGTCAACTTGATTGGATTGAAGGATACAAAGTATTGATCCTGGGTGTATCTGTGAGGGTGTTGCCTAAAGAGATTAACATTTCAGTCAGTGGGCTGGGAAAGACGGACCCACCCTTAATCTGGTGGGCACCATCTAATCACTTGCCAGTGAATACAAAGCAGGCAGAAAAACGTGAAAAGGAGAGACTGGCCTAGCCTCCCAGCCTAAATCTTTCTTCCATGCTGGATGCTTCCTGCCCTTGAACATTGGACTCCAAGTTCTTCAGTTTTGGGACTCTGACTGGCTCTCCCTGCTCCTCAGCTCGCAGACAGCCTATTGTGGAACCTTGTGATTGTGTAAGTTAATACTTAACATGTATATATGTATACACATATACATATATATATATATATATATCTCCTATTAGCTCTGTCCCACTAGAAAACTCTAATACACTTATAAAATGTCAAGTGCATTACAAACATTATAATATTTAATTCTCAAGATAATCCAAGGTAATAGGTTCTATTATTAGTATATTATCTATGAGAAAACAAAGCACAGAGAAGACAAATTCACTTTGATAATTAGCTCCAGAACTAAACTTGAACCTATGCAGTCTTACACTAGAGAAATGTGATCCAATAGAACTTTTATTTTATAGCAATTTTATTTTTATGGAAATTTTATTTTAAAGGATCATTTTATTTTTGTAGGAATGTTCTACATTTTCACTCTTCAATACAGTACCCACTAGCCACAAATGGCTATTGAACATCTGAAATATGGCTAATATAACTAAGAAACTGAATTTTCATTTTATTTAGTTAAATTACTTTTAATGTAAATAGCTGCTTGTAGGTAGTGCCTCCCGTGTTCAACAGTGCAGATCTGCAGCCTAATTCTAAATCACTGCATTCTACCACCTCCCTTAATTTTAAACATGGACAATGGCAGTGCAAATAGGATGCTGGAAAGGATGCTGGAAATGTATACACCATTGACAATATTTGTTTACTAAGAAAATTTTAAAAGAAACTAAAGAACAAAAACTTTCCTGTTTACCATTTTATTGAGCAATAGAGAAAATCTAATGCTAATTTAGAGAAACTTGTTTACAATTTTCAGTGTGAAATAAAATTTTTTTCCTCTTTCTTAATTTTTGTCTCATATTTTCTTCTGAAGAACAAGTAGAATTCAGTTTACTCTGATCTACATATGCTGAAATCTAAGAGCTATTTTCCTCAAAATTTTGCTTCTATATTATTTTTTATTCCCTGAAAGTTCAAGAAATATCAAAGGCATTCAAGAATAATGTATTTCTAAGACACTTTAAAGGTATCTTTTATTATTCCAAGAAATAGTTTGCATTAGCCTTCTATAGAGAAAGAGAACAGTAGGATGTATATAAACAGACAGAAATAAATTTATTTTAAGGAATTGGCCCATGCAGCCATGGAGACTAGCAAGCCCAAAATCTACAGGATAGGCCAGCAGGCTGGAGACCCAGGGGAGGAAGACCCAATGCAGCAGTTCAAGTCCTAAGGCAACCTGCCGGCAGAATTCCATCTTCTTCAGGAGACATCAGTCTTTTTTTATTAAGGCTTTCCACTAATTCAGAGAGGCCCATCCACATTATGAGGGTAATCTGTTTTACTCAAAGTCAACTGACTTAAATTATAATCTCATCTTTAAATATACTTTTACAGAAACATCTAGAACACTATCTGGTTACCATATCCTAGCCAAGTTGACATACAAAATTAAACTTTACATAGGTCATTTAACATTTCTGTATGTAGTACAACAAATTGCACTGTTCCATGGAGTACCCTGGAAAGAATCTGACTCATACTAAAGAAAATTGCTTTCATATAACCAAGCAAAATTGGCATGTTTAACAAATCACCAGATAGAGCATTCTAAATTGTTACACTGTTTCATATTACTCTAAAATCTGTTTGATGCTATCTAATTATTATCAAATAGCACTTTCTTGTTTTCTATAATGTATAAGTAAAAGCATGAAGACAGCTGTAAATATTGTCATTTTCCAGGTAGTGAAAATATAACAGTGATTGATCAGAGTTGAATCTACCATTATGTCCATCAACTATAGAACATGTCTAATATATTTGCAGGAAATATAGTGCATAGCAATAGAGCTGATGGGATGATATCTTGTTACACATTTCATAATTAAACATGGACCAATAGTAAATCATAAAGAATAATTAGAATATTTGTTAGTAATCCTCCTATTTACATATCAAATATGAAAATTAAGTGTTAAATTATATTTCTTTGTTGATTACAAACTCTTAGTAATTGAAGCTATTTAAAATTGAATAACAATATTTGATTTGGGCTGGTCTGTAATTTCACACCATGAATTTCAGCACAGTACTTTTCTAACATATTATCTTTGACTAAGGCATGAGATTTTACTTAATCAGAAAATGTCCCTTGGGAAAAGAATTAGAGACAGAGATACTTCCTTGATTTTTAAAATGTTCTTTCTTGTAGTAGATATTACTTCACCTTCCTCACAAACTATGATGTTGATACTGCTTTCTTTCACATTCGTATGGGGAAGCTGGATCACAAGAGAAAGAAACAACTGCCCTGCCCATGTCATTCAAGCATGATGGCTATTATTTGATTTCTTCTTAGAACTATTTGAGAATTCCTTACATATAGTCTAAACTATTTGCCCATTTATTTAGACTCACTGGCCACCTGAAGTTTTCACCAAGGTATTCCATTCTTGGTTGTTGTACCCAGGTTGCCTGCATGTGGCTATTGTGAAAGATGAAATTGTATGTCATATTTGGCTGAGAAACTGCTAGATGTAGTCTTTATTTCAGTAGTTTGCAAAAAATAAAAAAATAAATAAAAATTTAAAAAGCTGACCTCAAAATGCAGTAGCAATCTGACTAAGAAGAGAAACTAGGCTATGTGACAAGTTGAATTAACACAAGGCTAGCGAGATTATTCCTAAAGTAATGGATTAATATTCACTAACCTGGTGGCTTTGTTTCCAGCCTGGGTAGATAAAATTCACCATAACAAGCCATTGAATCTAACTGGCTTTGTGATATCTAGAGCCCAGAGCCTTGGTTAAAAGTTACATTCCTTATGCTTTTAAATACATTTTGTAGTTTCAGGTGAATAACTTTGAGAGCCTTTGCCCCTTCTCAGTCAACGTTAAAACGGAAAAGCTATCATCCAAGATAATAAGAAAAAGAGCTTATATAAGCAAAAAGAATCTTAACTAAGGAATCTTAACTAAGTCTTTTACTAACACACATCCCACCCCAAAGTCCTAACAGACCTGTTCTTTGTACACTTCCTTCTGTTACTGAAATGAGTAATACTCAGCACAGTTTATGGAAGTTACAAAGCACATATGTCAGCAAGATTCTTTTCTCTCAAGGCTTGTAATCAATTTTTTATGGCCCATGGTTTTATTTAAGTTTGAGCTTATGATTTTTAGTTCTTTGTTTTGGTTTCACAATTACAATTATTTGAAGTGTGTGTATGTGTGTGTGTGTGTGTGTGTTTCAGGGAATTACAAACAATATACTTCACTCTCTCTTTGTTGGATGAATCTAAATCAACTCCATGCAGCACCTATACAGTCCAGCTATCTCAGGTCATGTAGCAAGCTCAGCTTTAATATTCCAGGCTCTTATTATTAATGCCACTTCTCTTTATTTAATGTCTTCTAATGCTTGTCAGTGCTTCAGATTAAATTGTTCGAGAATATGAATGTGACATTTGTGGTTTCCTGGGCCTCACTGATACTTAAAACTTCTAAAACTTCATTTTTACTCTAAAATAGGATGATGTATATAAAATGCTTGCCAGATTGACTTTCTCATAGTTGGCACTCAAAATAGACAATGCTCAGAACTCTTGTCCCCTCATGGACTTCGATAATAACTACATGCCACACTTCTGTCAGCCTCCAAAGAGACTTACAGCCTTCTGAATTCTTTATGATTTGTCTTTTTAAACAAATGTTTAATTTTAGGAGAATTTAGTCTATATTTCAGCTTTTAGTGGCTAATAAAAGCCATTGACTTACAGAATGTTAGAACTGAAACCCCCTTGAGGCTCCCTAATTTCAGACTCCTTATTTGATAGAAGAAATTTTGTTAGTGTTTTGAAGAGTTTTCTTAATGTCGACTAGGATGCTTCTTTAGGGTATCACCAATAGTTATTTGGACTTGTTTCTGAAAACATATTATTGTCCGCAATGTACAGGGATGTTGCAAAGTGATCTGGATGATTTTTATTGTGTTTTATGAATGTGTGTTTTGAGTCTGCTCATCTGCATCTATTACCTATTGATGCTTTTCTATAGAATATTTTACACCTGAACACTCATGCAAACATGAATACTCTGTGGAAACCTTTTTATCCTCACCAAAATCATCTTGTATAAGAGTTAGAAAACAATTATGATCTTTGGCAAAACAGTGTTTTTAATTTTTTTAACTCTCAGAAACTGTAACTGTCAGCTCTAAGTTCTTACTCCAACAAATATATGAAAGAATATTAATTGGTCCTCTCTTTCATTAAAATGTGAAGGGGTAGACAGCATGGTATACAATACACAAGAAGGAAGTGCTTTATTTCTATAGAAGCAGCTTGTTTCTAGCTCCTGCCAAAAAAAAAAAAAAATCTTTAATAAAACTTGACCATACTCACTTTACAAGCAGGGTTCCTGCTAGGTACAAAACTACTTCAACACCCAACATTTCTTATCCTTTTTCAGGCTGCCCTCCTGCATTTACCTATCTTTCAGGTTCCTCTCCTTGTCATGCTGAGTCATGAGCTCCTTCTTTCTCCACAAGATTCGCAGTGCTTTTCTAAGGCATTACTAATTTTTCTAAAAACATGGGGTTGTGTTGCATAGCAACAAGCTTCTGCCATCTCTTTGGCTCCCCACCTCACACACTGCCCCTTCCCAAAGCCCACACCATCACACATGTCCCTTCTACTTAATATGGATAGAGAAATCTAGGTTTAGAAAGGATAAGCGAAAGAGCCAAATGATGGAACGTGACCTGAAAGTCATGTGGTCTGACTACATTCGGGGCTCCTTTGGTTACTTTCACAATATCAACAATAACAGTTTGTTGAGCACGTTGTAATTTATGTAGATATTTCATTTACATTAACACATGTAATCTTTTAAAACAAGCCTGTGAGATAAATAGTATTGATCCACTTTACAGAATCAGATGTGAATACATAGAGAAGTGACTTACCTAAGTCTATGGTGTAACTTTGCTGTCACCTTGGTTTGGCCTTTTCTTTGAGATTTCACTATGTAAGACTGGTTTCTATTTCTAGTAGTCCAGTAGTCTTTCAAGGATTTCAGTTTGTTATTAGGATTTCACAGCCTCATGATCACTTATTTCTGCAACTGAGCCCTTGGTCTCAGCTGAATCTCATCTTCTAGTCTAGGACTACACATATCTCAGCTTCAGGGCAACCTAGATAGGAAAAAAATGGTATTAATATAGTTATTTATTTTTAACTTTTTGTAAAAACCAGAGCCATATACTCTAAAAGTTGAAGAAAGCAATATGGAAAAATTTCACCACTGACATGAATGATACCAGGATCAGCCTAATATTTTGACATTAAAGATAATTTAAAGAAAAAATGTTCTAGGCATGGTGACATGTGCCTGTAGTACCAGCTACTCAGGAGGCAGAGGTGGGAGGATCACTTAAACCTGGGAGGTTGAGGTTGCACTGAACTGTGATCATGCCACTGCACTCCAGCCTGGGTGACAGAATGAGACCCTGTCTCAAAATAATAATAATATTTTTTATCTTACTACAGCATTAGTAATGGATTCAGTATTAGAATTGAAAATCCAAATCTCAAATTCTTTTTACTGCAAAACACTGTATCATAAAATCATGTTATTTAGGTTTTATAATGTGAGATTTTTAAAATCTAAAGAAAGAATGTTTGACATAAATTGGCATTAATATATCTATTCAGAAATTTTTAACCATAAAATAATTTAAAGAAATTTTAGACGTTAGCAGTTCTCAAACTTTTTGGCATTAGGACCCATTTGTATTCTTACAAATCACTAAAGACCCCAAACAACTTTCATTTATCTGAGTTACATCTATTGATTTTTACCATAATATAAACTAAAACTGAAAAATTTTGAAAATTATTTATTCATTCAAAAGTAATAACAAGTCTTTTATACATAATATAAATATTTTATAATATAAAGATATTCTATAAAAGATGAGTACTGAAAAGTAGCATTATTTGTCATTTTTTCAAATCTCTTTAATGTCTACTCTAATAGAAGAAGCTGGATTTCTCATTGCTATTTGTTGTTTCTGTTGAAGTATATGAGGACAATTCAGCCTTGTGGAGATATGTAGTTGGAAAAGGAAGGTGTGTCTGAGTCATGTTTTCTGATAATTGTGATATTCTTCTTTGTTACTGCACCGAAAGTTGACAAGTGGTGGTTTATTAGAGATTCTTATTACTCATTGGTTAGGTGAGAGTAGATAATAACCAATAGGTTGGGAAATGTAAGGTTGATAAAATTCTAATAACCATATGGAACTCTGTAATTTTTTAAATATTGTGTTTCTATGTGTTAGGCATTATTCTGCATACCTCACATTTATCAGCTCATTTAATCCTCATGGTAACTCAGTGAGAAAAGTGTTATTATTAATCCCATTTCATGCAAATTAGGAAACTGAGACATAGAAATTCTTTGAAATGGTTTTGCCATTTTGATTTGCAGTTATATTGTTTTACAGGATAACAATTCAAAGTAAAATAAACCTAATATAAAGGATGCATAATAGAACTTCAGAGTTATTGGTAAGTATTCATATTGAAGAATCATACTGAAGATTCATAAGAATCATATTGAAGATTCTAATAATATGCTGGTAAATTTCAAAGGGAAATAATGTAATTCTCTTTTAGTAGGTCAAATCACTTATTATTCTCTTAATATTCCTCTAACTATATTGTGATGAATGATTTATTTTTAGCTTGTGTTCTAATACAATTTTTTTCTGAATGTGACATATAAGAACTTCATTAATACGGCTTCTGAACATAATTTTTCGCTAATCATTGCACTTTTACATGCATTTTCACTTATATTATTATAAAATACCCTTTAATTAACTTTGAGAATCTGTGTCTCGTATCTTGATAAAAAGACAGCTAAAACAACATTTTGCTTTCCAGGATTGCAAAAGCTCAATAATATGAAGGTGATAGTTTTGGATGTTATAACACAAATTTTGAAAGGAGGTGGCAGGCAAGGCAGAGCATGAGGACACATGATTCCTCTCACTGGTACAGGAAAGGGGGCAATGGGCACTAAGAGAAGCAACACTGTAAAAAACAGCTTTGACTGCAGTGAATTTTAATGGTTCTTTCTGGGTGCTTCCCAGAATACAATTAGCTGAGAAACCTGTGGTCAAAAATGGGGAGGCTTTCCCAGGGTAATAGATGCAGTATTTGGATAATGTTTTGGAAACGTATCTGTTACGATATGAGTAAAGAATAAGAAAAAAATTGAATGGAGTATCCCAGCTGAGATGTATCCGTCAGTTGGTTTTTCAGTATAAGTAATTACAACTCAGCATACCATGAATATTCCTTTAGGTTCAGCACCTATCCTCCTTATTACAAAATGTTTCTGTTCCACATATTTATTATTTTGTAAAAATAAAGTTAATTGGCAAGTTAACTTGTGTCTCCCTCTAGAGCACTGTGAATTATTTATTTGCATTCCTCCATAGATATTGAAAGGACTGACACATTAGTCAAATAAAAGGAAAAACAGAAAGCACCTTCATGCGTTGAACTTCAGTTTGACAATTGGAAATTCCAATCTGACTACCAGGAAAAAGAAAGAGAGTGGGCAAGATAGTATTTCATGAGACCCAAGCAATGGTATCATGTTTTGCTTTGGTTTAGTTTTGGTTTCACCACTTGCACACAATAGAGCAGAAGGGGGAGGAAGACATGGAGTTGAAGAGATGATGGACCAGAGGACAAAAAAAAAAAAAAAAAGAGAGAACATGTAGTAACAATTAGTTATAACTAGCATTTTTATAAAATTTTGCAATTTGCAATATGTTTAATATATTTTATTTCATTTTATTATATACCTCACCAACCAAAAATAAAAGAAAAAGAAAATCCTGTGGCATTGGTGTGCTGCTGTCATTAATATCTCCCTTATAGATGAGAAAACTGAGGTTCAGGTTGAACGACATGCTCAAGGTTACACAGCCTGTAGGGCAGAATTCAAATCCAGGCATTCTGATTTCTAATATTGTGGGTTCTCTCAATAGAAAAGGTAGGCCGGATTGTTTCCACAATACATGCTGGAGAAATTCCTATGATGTCAAGTCATTAAGCAGATGTCCAGAGATAAAGTGAGCCCTCTAACAATCTCTCCACCCACCAGATTTATAATAAATATAGAATATTCATTTTCTCACATACCACCCAGGAAATACCCTGGGAGACATTGGGCTATGGATTCAACCCTGACCATGAGGGGCACACTTTTGGCAGAAAATAAGAGAGTTGCCAGAGGGCATGTGAGATTAAAACTGCGAGTTTTCCAATTAGTGTCCTTTCCAGTCTATAAGCAGTGAACCCTCACTGGAGGAAAACGGTCTGCCTAGGCAGTGATCACTTCTCACTTGTAACTTTGGGCTGTCTTTTCTGGGAACAAAAATATGATCTCTATTGTTGTAGAAAGAGTGCAGACCATCTGCTTTTCATATTCAGTGATGACAGGAATGAGGCAAGTATTTTACCTGCAGCAGATGAAGGATAACTATGATAAAGATGTTCTGATCCAGAGGTAGAGTGGGGAGAATTTCATCCTGGAGGCAACGAGTTTTATTTATTAGAGATCTTCAGGGTGTATTTATTTTTTCTTTTTATTTCTGGTTTTAAAAATTATTATCCCTACAATATATTTCAAACAAAAACTCTGCATAGTTTTCTACATAAAGGAGAAAATTAAATGAAAAGAATTATATAAAATTAAGTCAGCTATAACCATGCTACTGTGCATGTAATAGAGGAGGAAAGATGATCTATAATAAATATCAGGGCAAGGAGTCCATTTTAATTTGCTAATTTTCTTACTCTCATTTAAAGCTACTTATAAAGTTCACTTCAGAATATAAAATGTTAATTCCATATCTTGATCTGCCAGGACTAATTGCTTAATAATACTGCCATAATAATAAATCCTCAACTACTCAAAATAGCTCAATATCTGTATTAGAGACAGAGCCAATAACCATTACTATTGAATTTAGAAAAGATGCTAATAAAAGGGCAAAGTCACAGATAGATTACAAGTTCAGAGATTTATATTTTAGGGAAAATATCTAATATCTGTTAATTAAGCATATATACTATTTTTAATGATACCTGTAGCCTACATTGATAGTATTAATCAGGTATCACTGTAGCCTACAATGATACCCAGATGCCTCTAGCCTTGAGAGTCTGGTCATACCAAATTAATGCAGTGTTTACTCAATAATTCTCTTTATTTTCAGCTGAAACTGCTTTATAACACAGAATTATAAATGTCCTTCATAAATAATCAATGGACAGTACAACAAACTCAACTGTTTTGAAGAATAAGCCAATGTATTATCTTCTCAACTTTCTCTAAATCATAAAATTTATTGTCTACTTTGGATATATAATATGTCACAATGTTTCTTACAGAGTTATTTCTCATAAACTCTCACTATTCTTTATGTTTCTCCACAATACAGTGCCTGGAATAGTGTGGGTACTTAATAATATTTGTGATTTTTTTTCTGGAGACTACCCCATTTTCTCTACTAAGTTATGCTGAATTTCAGTTTGTTGTCACATGGCTTGCAACTAAGACACTGATATGTCCATATGAGTTTGACATTAAATACTTTCATCTATGTGTGGCTAACTGCAGGTGCAAAGACACTCAGTTATTTGCCAGATATTTCCTAACCATGGCTAAAAGAAAGCAATTCTCCTCAAGAATGGAAGAACATTATCACTTTTTTGCTGGGCTGTTTTCTGGAAAAGCCACCTGGTGAACATAAATACGAAAATTTTGATAATGTTTCTTTCTTCAAAGTCAAAGGCACAAAGAAAATGTTAAACTTCTTAAATATGGCAGTCCTGCCCATATGAGAATAACTAAATATTAATGGACCAATTCATATAAAGCAGAGTGAGAGATCATATTTTCAAAATATTTGAAAGGTTTTAGGCCGGGTGCAGTGGCTCACACCTGTAGTCCCAGCACTTTAGGAGGCTAAGGCTGGTGGATTACGAGGTCAGGAGTTTGAGACCAGCCTGGCCAACATGGTGAAACCCCATCTCTACTAAAAATACAAAAATTAGCCAGGCATGGTGGCGGGCACCTGTAGTCCTAGCTACTCGGGAGGCTGAGGCAAGAGAATCACTTGAACCTGGGAGGTGGAGGTTGCAGTGAGCTGAGACCACACCATTGCACTCCAGCCTAGGCAAGAGAGCAAGACTCCATCTCAAAAACTAAATAAATATTTAAAAATTAAAGGATTTTAAATTATCTTTAAGCAATCTATACCTTACATTGAGGATTCTAACCAATATTACTATGATATTTCTTAAGGATATCTTCCTTAACACATTCTGTCTATAGGGCAAAGTTAGTAGTATCAGGAATAGTTTTGTATTTAAGTTACTCCCCAGTCTGTTCATCTAAGTGCAATTTCTGCTTACAATACAGGAGATAAAAACTAGTACATTTCTTTAAAAATTAATTTTATATTATTCTGTGAACATATTGAAAATAGCAAGAAAAATATAAATATTATTTTGACAGTGTGGGTCCACTTGCTTTATGGAGTGTATGTATCCTTGAAACAGTCTCTGTAAATTAGATAATTTTAAAATGTACCCCTGGAGTTCACTCTTTTTTTTTTTTTTTTTTTTTTTTTTTTGAGACGGAGTCTCACGCTGTTGCCCAGGCTGGAGTGCAGTGGCGCGATCTCGGCTCACTGCAAGCTCCGCCTCCCGGGTTCCTGCCATTCTCCTGCCTCAGCCTCCTGAGTAGCTGGGACTACAGGCGCCCGCCACCGCGCCCGGCTAATTTTTTTTGTATTTTTAGTAGAGACGGGGTTTCACTGTGGTCTCGATCTCCTGACCTTGTGATCCGCCCGCCTCGGCCTCCCAAAGTGCTGGGATTACAGGCTTGAGCCACCGCGCCCGGCCGGAGTTCACTCTTAAATTTTATTCTGTAAGTAATTTTATAAATGAGAGATTCATTAATTACATAAGTGAATATTCATGTCAATAGGTATTTGGTAATCTGTAACTTATATATTAAATCTTAATTTTTGAAGCATGGGTCTTCAAATAAATAATTCCAAAAAAGAGAAAAGAACATGAGATAATAAGAGTCAAAGAAAAGACCATCTAGTAGGAAAGAAACTTATTTTTGGATGAAAACTATTTCCAGAAAACAATCACATAGCGTGTTATTTGTAGCTATGTTTCCAAAGAGACCAGGAAAATTGTAATCAATGTAGAAAAAGCTTTGGTGTCCTGAAGGTTCACCGACAATGGATGAGTAAGGCAATTGCAAGGACAAATAGCAGAGACTAGGAAAGATTATCCAAAGGCAGAAATTTTAAAAGTTACTTGACACGTTTCCTCATCTGCTTGTGTAGTGAAAGGAGACATTTTTTTCTAGATTTCAGGGGTAATTACAGAATTTATTTAGCTCATTCCATCCCTTTTTGTCTAGATCGAAGGTAATCTCCTGAGCCGATGTCCCTGCTAGGCAGAACAGGAGATGAGTGAGTGTATCCATTCATTTGGCATTTAGATTTAATCTTTTTTATTTCAAATTAATTAGTTGCCTTGATACAATTCATCTGAGTATAATAAGCTATTGTTTTTGAAACCTAATCATCTAAATTTTATTTATTTATAAATTTACATAACAAGTTGAAAGCTTCTCTCCTCCCACAATTATTATGTTCCCAGAAATAATCATGTTCAACAGTTTGCTATATATGTTTACATTTTTCTTCATCTTTATCTCTTTATGAACACACACATACACATTCTCATTTATTCATTCAACAATTGATGTGTTGTTATGAGCCATGTACTGTTTCAGGTGATATGGATATACCAGTGAACAAACTTCCTGCCCTCATGGAACCTATACATTTTTAAAAATGTATACATTATTGTAAAAATGTAATAATACAATAGATATTCTGCCATAGCCAGATGGTCTTTTACTTAATAATACATCATAAACACTTTTCTACATCAGCACTTATCGTCTCACCATATTCTTTTATTTTTTCATCTACGTATCTTGAAATAGTGTATGCTTACCATCTATACGTTTTCACTTTCCATTCATGTCTCAATCCACTATAATCCAGTTTCTTCCCACACCATTCTACTAGAGAATAGCTTATAAGGTCTGCATGCTTATTGCCAAATCCAGTTGATGATGTGCAATTCTCACTTTCCCTGGCTTCTCTATAGTAAGTGATGCAGTTGACTCTAAAACTCTTCTCCACTGCTCTAGCTCACAGGGTAGCTGATTTACCTCAGACTCTTTTAATGTTGCTCCTTGCTTTTCTTCTAAATGATGGTATCGCCTGGGCTCAATGTATGGCCTTCTGCATTTTGTCTTTAGATGATGACATGAGTTCCCATGAATTCACCTACCACCTAAAAGTTAATGAGTCTCAGATCTCTATTTCATAATTAAATTAACTGCATTTTTATTGTAACATTGCTTTCCACTATTTTCCATTAAGAAATACATATCATCTTAACTTTAATGCAGGTGAAAAATATTATGGTACCTAATTTGGGTAGCATATCACTATTTTCTTTTAAATAAATTTTATTGTGTATATTTAATGTATACAGTATGATATAATGGGCTATCCATAACTACTAAATTAGTTACTATGGCGAAGCAAATTAACACATTCATCATCTCACATAGTTACCCTTTTGTGCATGTGTGTGGCAGGAGCAGCTAAAATGTATTCATTAATTATTTATTTTACTTTATCCTATACATCTCCAAGTGGATATCTGACAGGTACCTCTAGCTAAATGCAGGGCAGGAATCATTGTCTTCCTATTTATTCCTGTCCCTTTTTTCTGGATTTCTTAACTCAATGCAAAGATTTCCTTTTACCCGGCCACCCAGACCAGACAGTTTGGACTCATCTTTAATATTTCCTTCTCCCACACTTCCCATATATGGTCTGTAACCCTATCAAATGTCTCTCTTTATAATATCTAATCTTCCCTTTACTGCATCCTCACTGTAACGAATCTCAGTCTTGGATGTCACCCTTTATCTCTTAGATCAGGGCATATCTTCCTGTCTAGGTCTTGTTCCACTCCAATCCATTCTTCACACTACAACCAGAGTTGATTTTTCCAAAGCAAAGCTTCAATTGTGTCATTCTCATTTCAAAAGTATTCTGTGACTTCCTGTGACCTTCACATTAAGTAAGAAAACCTTAGTACAGCTCTATCCTCTAATGCAGCACCCTGTCATTGAACACCTACTTACCTCTATAGACTAGTCTCCCATCAAGATGTCTGAATCTCTACCCTTATATTCTAATATTATAAATTGTTGATCTACAGAGACCCAAATTCTCTCTCACTTTTTGCATTCAAACATTCTACACTTACTGAAACACTTTCTTTGTCTTCCCTTCAACTCTTCACCTGGATGGCTCCTCCTGCAAAAATCATATCAGATTTACCTTCCCTTGTGAATGCTCTTTTGTCCAAGTGGTTTCAGCTGCTCGCACTACCTGCTTTCATTCCACACTCACCCAAATACTCCTGAATGCACTAAAACTCAAATGAAACATGGCCTCTTCTGAGAGGTTTCCTGACTCTACTATGAGCACCCATAAAATGCTGTGGTTCTCTACTGTAACACTTAGTCCTATCATAATAATGCCCTAATGGTTTGTCTGTTCCAATTACACTGAGTTCCTTGAGAGCAGAGACCATCCTATTCACCTGTTATAATCCCCAAAGCTAGCACAGTATAGAAGGAGTGTTAAACAAGCAATTAATTCACTCATTCATGAGATTAAACAACTAGGCATAGATTTGTTGCCACAGCCTGCCCCTCTTTCACCCCTTTCCAGATGATATAATTAACTGAAAGATAAAATTAAGGCCCATAAATAGAATGTATTTATAGACAAGAGAGTCTTTTGGAAGGCAGTCATAAGCAAACACCTTTCAGAATACGGAAAATTAGTTATATTCTTCCTACATAAATATCTGCATGATATTTGATTTGTAAAGTACAGTCTCTTGCACTTATTTCCTTCCCTTCAAAATACGAATTTCTACTCCACTATTGGGCTATTTTTTACTTGCTAACCATTCTGGACTTTAAAGTCTGCATAAAACTATTAGTATTCATATTTTATCCCACTTACAAGAGTACATTAAATATGTAATTAGAACAATAGCATTACCTTAGACAATATTTTCAGTCAAAGGAGAATTCATAGACTATAGTATCCAGCACCCAGTAATACAAATTAATATAAAAAATTATAAACCTTCACATATTCTAATGCCAAGCTGAAATGTTTACTTAGCATTTTTCTTTTAAGTTGGCAGTAAAGTTAGAATGATGGCGATTGCTTTTAACAGATTTGGCAACAACTCTAGGTTTACTATTATTCATATGGAATTTTCTTCACAAGGTAGACAGACTGTAAAAAAATCTACTAAATTTCAAAATTATTTTATTTTTTAGCAAAGGTAATGCAAGCATTTGAAATGTATTATATAAAAATTCTATTTTTAAACTAATTTCATCTTATACAAATAAATGTTAAATATATCATTGATATTTGTGGAATCTTCCCTATGAAATATCTGTAAATTATATTATAAACTTGGTATTGTGAAGCTGTTCTGATGTTAAATGGAGACCCTTTATTGACACATTGAGCAATAGTCTTTGACTCATGGATTCTTATAGTTAGAAAGAAACTTAGAGGTGTAGTACTCTGTTCTCATGCTGCTATAAGGATATACCTGAGGCTGGGTAATTTATAAAGAAAAGATGTTTAATTGACTCACAGTTTCACAATGCTGAGGAGGCCTGAGGAAACTTACAAACATGGCAGAAGGGAAAGCAAACACACCCTTCTTCACATGGCGGTAGGAGACAGAAATGAGATCCAAGTGAAGGGGGAAGCTCCTTATGAAACCATAGGATCTCCTGAGAAGTTATGCACTATCACGAGAATAGCATGAGGAAAACTGCTCCCATGATTCAATTACCTCTCACCACGTCCCTCTCACGACATGTGAGGATTATGGGAACTACAGTTCAAATGAGATTTGGGTGGGGGCACAGCCAAACCATATCAGAGGTCATCTAGGACTTCATTTCTAATTGAGGAATCTCTTTTACAGAATCCTTGGCAAATGCTTATCTAGCCTGTTTACAATTTTTTTGTTTATTTTCTTTTTTAGAATGTTATTTTTCACATTGAGTTGAAATCAGCTTCTTTATAATATTGACCATTAGTCCTAATTCTATACTTTGAAATAAAACAGAGAGGAGTTGAACTATCTACCACTCTCCAGGTTATAAAAACAAATCTAGAAATCATTCCTAATTCTTTTCTTTTCCACTCCTTCTATCCTTCTCTCACTGATTTAGTCCTATCAGTTCTAAATCCAAATATACATTTCATCCATCCACCTCTTTCCATTTTTACTGCCACTAGATGGTAGTCCAAGCCACCATCATCTTTGATCTAGACAAATCTAAACAATCTCTAAACAATCTCTTCTAAACAATTAGAAGAATTGTTTAGAAAAATTCTTCTCTAAACCATCTGTGTTTCAACTCTCATCTTTCTAAAATCTACTTTTTATACCAGTGGTCTCCAAATTGGAGTACATACACCAAAGGGTAATGCAAGATGATTCATTAGGATGCAAAAAGAAATATAAGAAATTCTACTTACATTTATTTTTATCTCATCCCTTTTAATTTCTATCCTGTGTAAGTTTTACAATGTTCCTAAATTAATACAATATGCTTGAGTGTAATTTATAAATAAGTAAATGTACATATATTGGGGTACATGCTTAAATATTGAATACTATTTTTCAGATGTGTTCTAATTAACATAATGGGATTATTACTCATCGGAATTTACACACTGCCTTTATATAATGTAAAGATTAATTATAATTATAGCTCTCATTTTTCTCTTTTGCTTTTTATTAAATTTGTAGTCTGATATATTTAACTTCTCAGATCCATTGATATAGTCTTACACAGCTAACATGTAAAAATTGATTTTTAAATAAAATATCTTTTATTTATCCCTGTTAGATTTTCTTACAACTTGTTTTAAATTTTGAGACAATCTTATAGAAAAATTGCAAGTACAGCACAAATAGCATTTTTCCTGAATTGAGAGTTAAGAGCCAACATGATGTCCTATCACCTTCAATACTTTAGTATTTCCTACAAACAAGAGTATTCTCCTATGTTAGCCACAAAACCATCAAAATCAGAAAACATTGTTATTCCACTTTAATCCCAAGACCCCATTTAAGTTTTGCCAGTTCTCTAAATATGTTCTTTATTGAAACTATTCCAATTCAAAACCACATATTGCATTTAATTGTCAGGTCTCTTTAGTCTCATTCTTTTAATTCCTTACAGTTTTTATTTTAGGTTCTAGGGGTTCACGTGCAGTTTTGTTACATGGGTAAATTGCATGTCACGGAGGTTTGGTGTACGGATTATTTCATCACCCAGGTAGTGAGCATAGTACCCAATGGGTAGTTTTCCAATCCTCACCTGTCTCCTACCCTCCATCGTCAAGTGAGTCCTGGTGTCTTTTGTTCCCTTTTTTGTGTTCATGTGCAATCAAAGTTTAGTACTCACTTACAAGTGAGAACATGTGGTATTTAGCTTTATGTTCCTGTGTTAATTCACTTAGGATAATGGCCTCCAGCTACATCCATGTTACTGCAAAGGACATGATTTTTTTCTTTGTTATGGCTGCATAGTATTCTGTCGGTTATAAGTACCATATTTTCTTTATCCAATCTCCTATTTATGGGGATTTAGGTTGATTTCAAGTCTTGCTATTTTGAGTAGTGCTGTGAGGGCTTATTTTCTGAGTTGTTTTTCTTTCTTTTCTTTTTTTCTGTTAAATGAAACACTCCTACCTGCTCCACAGAGTTGTGGAGGCCAGAGAAGAGCATATCAGTAAAAAAAATTCATATTACATTGACTTTCATTAAAGTGTAAGATTATCATTCTTATCTCCAACTAAAGTGCTAACATACCGTTGATTTTTCATTATTTTATTTAAAAAAAGAATAATGGGCAGCCCTTTCAAATGCTAAATCATTCCTAAGCTATTTACCTAATGCTGATCTTTTTTTAAAAAGACAATGAAGCTAACTTGGCAGGACTATTCTTTTTTGGCTTGTCTCATTTGTTATTTTTGAAGTGCTCACAAATCATGTACTTAAAAAAAAATCATTCTCAAATTTTTCTGGGATCAACATAAGTCTCACTATCCAGTTTACAAATCCTTCCTTTCTTTAATTGGAAAGTTAGAACAGATTTGCTTCTCAAGACTCCTGGCATCTTTCCTCTGCTCCTTGATTTTTCAAAAAGTACTGATATTAACTCTTAACAAGAACAGAGAGAACATCGGACTTTGCCACTGCTGATCAAGAATCAGTTTCACAACTGGGTGGGGCAGGTTGAGGGTGTTGGGGAGAAAACCACAACTTCTCTACATCTCTATTTTCCCATCTATAAAATGAACTTAAGTAATCTGACTTCTCACTGTTGTAATGAAACTGAAATGCAATAATGCATATGAATAAACATCTATAAATTAAAAAAGCATTATGCAAATGTTAGTGACACCCAATTCAGCACTCTGGGATAATTGTTAAAGCTATCACTGATGAAATGTACCCTCCTTACTAGACTCTGCTCCCTTCCAATGCTTGCAGCAACCCAATATGTATTATTATCCCTGTTTTACAGATGAGGAAACTGAGGATCAGAGGGATTAAGTACTTCCCAAAACCACAAAGATAATAAGCAATGGAGCAAATTCAAACCCAGGTCTGTTTGATTCCAAAACCTACACCCTTAACTCACACCCCAAATAACGTGAAACTTCCTCCTATTCCACCATAGAGGCTGGAACTCATTGAAACAGGAGCTGCCCTGAAAACCTCTTCCCTGTTATAAGCTGCTGTCAAACTTTTATGTTGCTGGTTCCACATTTTCCAATTTAAAAACCATTCTACTTTCTACAGAAGACAGAAAACTCATAGTTGATTAATAGCTCTGAACTCCTATTTATCTGCGAAGGCTACACCATTTTCTGAAAGCAGCAAACCTCTTCTTGCCTTCTCTTTTATTTTCTGCAAACGTTTCCTGTATTTTATGTTTTTCATAAGCTCTTTTCCTGTTGCCTTTGTGAATAGGTGAGACAATGACCAATTTAATTAGAAATGCTTAATTGGTTTACCATTTGATGAATTGAATAGCCATCCCAGTCAAATCCATTTTCTGCATAACATAATTATTTTGTTAATAACTCATCCCCATAAATGATTCCCAAAAATTTTACCCATATAGATGTCTTCCTTTTTAATTTTCTCCAAGTTTCCATTAATGGGTATTTACTAATTTATCATGTACTTGTGTGAAAAATTAGTCTTTTCTAATTTTAGAAAACATCCACTTGTGTCTAAAATTAGTTTTTTCACAAGTGAATGTTTTGGATCCTGGACTGGACTAAAAATTTTCAAGAACAGGCCAGGTGCAGTGGCAGTACTTTGGGAGGCCGGGGCAGGTGGATCACCTGAGGTCAGAAGTTTGAAACCAGCCTGGCCAACATAGTGAAACAGTATCTCTACTAAAACTACAAAAATTAGCCAGGTGTGGTGGTGTACACCTGTAATCCCAGCTACTCGAGTAGCTGAGGCAGGAGAATCGTTTGAACCCGGGAAGCGGAGGTTGCAGTGAGCCAAGACCATGCCACTGCACTCCAGCCTGGGTGATAGAGCGAGACTCTGTCTGGGAAAAAAAAAAAAAAAAAAAATCAAGAACAGTAACAATGCCTTCTAAACTTGGTACTTATGATGTTTATGAAATGACTATTTCTTTGGGAGTTTCTTACATTTTAAATTACCATGACCATGACTATTGCAAAACTGACAGCTAAATGATCAGCAGAGTAAATAGGGTCCACGTGAATGCTGCTTTGCAGTAGTGATCAGATATCACTCCGGCACCCACAGAAACATCAGTGTGTGTTGCAATTAACACTTCAAAAAGCTCATAGTTTCATCATGCTATTATTAAAACATTAAAAATAAATCGAACTATTCATCCAAGGCATGTATAACATGTTGGCCTTTCAGGTGAAATACCTGTGAAAAAGGTCGCTTTTTACCTCAATTTTTTTTTTTAATTTGATTCCAAGAATATCTACATATTTACCCTGACAATTTTCTACAACCTTAATTTTATTTTCATTTTTATATATTCTATTTTAAAAGTGTTCTTGTACTTATAACTATAGAATCAATCAGTTTCAAAATGTCAGAAACGAACTGGTATGTCTTGGCCCAAGTGAAAATTCATACACTTGTGTAATAATAACCCCTTCTTGGAAAACCCCCTTTGCAAAATACCACTGGAAAGAGAAAAATGCAAGAAATTAACATTCACTTAATTTTTAACATATTAGAAAGTGTTACGCTTTCTTAGACTATAAGTGATTATAATTTTTTAAAAAGAGACACTGTGGGAAACATACATAAGGACTTATTACCTGTTATTTTTTGAAAAATATAATTTGTAGCACTAGCTAAAACATTTATTCTAAAATGATTTTTAAACAATAATGTATTGTGTAGTCAAAAACCTCTTTCTCATTTCACAGATCTAACAAATTAGCTATTAAGAATGAACTATTGTTTGACAATCAAACAGGAGATTTTTCTACAATTTTTCCATGTATTTTTAGTAATTCATAGTTAGCTTGAAATAAATGATTTCAGGAAACTAGGAGCTAATGATTTAGAAGGCTCCTAGGTTAAAAGCAATAATAATAATAATACTCTGATTCTATATATCTTTTCTCCTATCTTGTCAGTTTTCAGTCATATAATTAAGAGATTAAAGTTTATTCAAATTAATTCCATTATAAGAACTTTAAAAGACTTTGAGGCTGGGCACCGTGGCTTTGCGCCTGTAATCCCAGCACTTTGGGAGGCCAAGGCAGGTAGATCACCTGAGGTCAGGAGTTTGAGACCAGACTGGCCAACATGGTAAAACCCCGTCTCTACTAAACACACAAAAAAGTTACCTGGGTGTGGCGGTGCATGCCTGTAATCCCAGCTACTGGGGAGACTGAGGCAGGAGAATTGCTTGAACCTGGGAGGTGAAGGTTGCAGTGAGCCGAGATCACGCCACTGCACTCCACCCTAGGTGAAAACCAAGATTCCGTCTCAAAAAGACTGAGATAAGTGGCAAAAACTTAGTTTCAAAAGTACTGGTTTAGATTGAAATGTATTTCAAATGTTAAATAGGAAGTTAATTAGAGTACGAGTTGTGACTAAAGAGTAGAAACGCTGAATTGGTCATTTATCATTGGGGTCAATTATAATTTCACAATGATCCCCATAGAAACATTATTTAATTTAGGGATCACTGTTTTATGTACAATATCTCTTTTATCCTGCCCTGATAAAATTTTTCTCTTTTCTTAAGGTATCAGATACACACCGGACTTCAACATTCTATCATAAGACCTACTCAACCCAACTGTTTACCTCTGGACAATGCCACCCTACCTCAGAAACTGAAGGAGGTTGGATATTCAACGCATATGGTCGGAAAATGGCACTTGGGTTTTTACAGAAAAGAATGCATGCCCACCAAAAGAGGATTTGATACCTTTTTTGGTTCCCTTTTGGGAAGTGGGGATTACTATACACACTACAAATGTGACAGTCCTGGGATGTGTGGCTATGACTTGTATGAAAACGACAATGCTGCCTGGGACTATGACAATGGCATATACTCCACACAGATGTACACTCAGAGAGTACAGCAAATCTTAGCTTCCCATAACCCCACAAAGCCTATATTTTTATATATTGCCTATCAAGCTGTTCATTCACCACTGCAAGCTCCTGGCAGGTATTTTGAACACTACCGATCCATTATCAACATAAACAGGAGGAGATATGCTGCCATGCTTTCCTGCTTAGATGAAGCAATCAACAACGTGACATTGGCTCTAAAGACTTATGGTTTCTATAACAACAGCATCATCATTTACTCTTCAGATAATGGTGGCCAGCCTACAGCAGGAGGGAGTAACTGGCCTCTCAGAGGTAGCAAAGGAACATATTGGGAAGGAGGGATCCGGGCTGTAGGCTTTGTGCATAGCCCACTTCTGAAAAACAAGGGAACAGTGTGTAAGGAACTTGTGCACATCACTGACTGGTACCCTACTCTGATTTCACTGGCTGAAGGACAGATTGATGAGGATATTCAACTAGATGGCTATGATATCTGGGAGACCATAAGTGAGGGTCTTCGCTCACCCCGAGTAGATATTTTGCATAACATTGACCCCATATACACCAAGGCAAAAAATGGCTCCTGGGCAGCAGGCTATGGGATCTGGAACACTGCAATCCAGTCAGCCATCAGAGTGCAGCACTGGAAATTGCTCACAGGAAATCCTGGCTACAGCGACTGGGTGCCCCCTCAGTCTTTCAGCAACCTGGGACCGAACCGGTGGCACAATGAACGGATTACCTTGTCAACTGGCAAAAGTGTATGGCTTTTCAACATCACAGCCGACCCATATGAGAGGGTGGACCTATCTAACAGGTATCCAGGAATCGTGAAGAAGCTCCTACGGAGGCTCTCACAGTTCAACAAAACTGCAGTGCCGGTCAGGTATCCCCCCAAAGACCCCAGAAGTAACCCTCGGCTCAATGGAGGGGTCTGGGGGCCATGGTATAAAGAGGAAACCAAGAAAAAGAAGCCAAACAAAAATCGGGCTGAGAAAAAGCAAAAGAAAAGCAAAATAAAGAAGAAGAAACAACAGAAAACAGTCTCAGGTTCAACTTGCCATTCAGGTGTTACTTGTGGATAAGCGCAAATATTTCCTGTTTGGTTAAACTTTAATCAGTTCTTATCTTTCATCTGTTTCCTAGGTAAACCAGCAAATTTGGCTCGATAATATCGCTGCCCTAAGCGTCAGGCTTGTTTTCATGCTGTGCCACTCCAGAGACTTCTGTCACCTGGCCGCCACACCGAAAACTGTTCTGCTCAGTGCCAAAGGTGCTACTCTTGCAAACCACGCTTAGAGTGGAGATGTTTGTTTCTCTTGCTCCTTTAGAAAACGTGGTGAGTCCTGAGTTCGACTGCTGTGCTTCAGTCAACTGACCAAACACTGCTTTAAATTATAGGAGGAGTACAATAACCTACCATCCACAAGCATGCTAATTTGATGGAAGTTACAGGGTAGCATGATTAAAACTACCTTTGATAAATTATAGTCAAAGATGTGTCACCTCAAAGGCCTTGAATAATATATTTTCTTTGTGAATTTTTGTATCTCTGTCGTATGACACTTGGGTTTCTAAATTAATTCTATTTCATATATATATATATGTTTCTTTTCCTGTGAAAAGCTGTTTTTCTCACATGTGAACAGCTTGCACCTCATTTTATCATGCATGAGGGAATGGCAAATAAGAATGTTTGAGCACACTGCCCACAATGAATGTAACTATTTTCTAAACACTTTAATAGAAGAACATTTCAGTATAAAAAAACCTAATTTATTTTTACAGAAAAATACTATTTTGTTGTCATAAAAAGTTATGCAAATGACTTTAATTATTTTATTTTTATTTCCTGCATACCATTAGAAGAATTTTATTTCATTTCTTCAAATTACCAAGCACTGTAATACTATGAATTACTGTAATACTGTGCGAATTCATAGACTATAAAAACGTCATTCAGAAAACATTATAATCATCATTGTTCAACCATGATTTTGAATGTAATAAGATGAATATATTCCTTACAAATTACTTGGAAATTCAATGTTTGTGCAGAGTTGAGACAACTTTATTGTTTCTATCATAAACTATTTATGTATCTTAATTATTAAAATGATTTATTTTATGGCACTAGAAAATTTACTGTGGCTTTTCTAATCTAACTTCTAGATAAAATTGTATCACTCATCCTAAAAAATAAAGATCTTTACTAATAGGCAGTTGAAGGAATGGTTTGCTAACAACCACAGTAATATGATTTTACAGATAGATGCTTCCACTTGGCTATGACATGGAGAAAGATGTTCCCATATTAATAATATTATTAATTATTATAAAATATAAAAACCTAACATTTATATTAGGTTGGTGCAAAAGTAGTTGCAGTTTTTGCCATTAAGAGTAATAACCTTACTCTTATACAAAGTGGACACTGTGGGGAGATACAGAGAAATGGAATATATGGATCCTGCCTGGAGTAAGTTATCTTGTTTGGAAACCACACATGCAAACGTCATGAGGATAATTAAAGGAGTATTATCAGTAACGAAGTTTATCATGGGTCACCAATGAGCATAGATTGGTGTGGTTCCTGTAGACCCTGGTGTGTTCTTTGAAGTGCCCTCTCCTAATACAGAGGCCTCGAAGCCTCGCGGTATACACTTGAAAAGTCACAGATAGCTAGAATTGTGATCTTTGAAGTTATAACTGTGATAAGAAAATGTGTGTGGTGGTATGACAGCATACCATTAAACACATTTATATCACAGCTCAAAGGACTGATATAATACATTTATATCACAGCTCACAATTTCTGAAAATGTATTAAAGAATCTGTAATCTAGCACTGAAATTACTAAATTGGATAAGATGATTTAAAGGATTTTAATTTTAATGTTTTATTTCTAGAATATATGGCTCCAGTTTATTTTATAGTATAAAGTTGTATTTCCTAAAGTTTGTGTTTTGTCGACGGTATCCTTTAAATGAGTCTTAAAAATAAAGGCATATTGTTCATGTTTTCCTTTCCCAGTGGCACATAAATAACATGTCTTAAAATAGATAGTATCTTATACACTTTTAAAAAATAGACATCTTTACACTAAAAAAGAATTCTGAAGAAAGTAAGTTTGGGAGATGTTGGGTTAAAGAAAGTCAAAGGAGTCACTTTAATGCAGATGTTTGTTAGAATTTTTAAAATCTTAGCTTGCATTGTAACCCTGACAGAAGGAAAATGTTATACAGTATTTCATAATTTCACCATAAAACTGTTCTCTGTGGCACAATGCACAGGACTAGCATTCTGAGGAACTATACTGTTATTGGAAACACAGTGTAAAAATAGAATCTTCTAGAAGTTCCTAGAAAGACAAAAAAAGAAGCAAAGAGGCAAATTAGGATTATGAAATACCAGTAGGTATCACCTATTGTGGTGTAATTCTAAGTTCTCTATAAATGATTATAATCTTCTCAGTGAAAATAATTTAGCCCACAGTGTTCTACTGGAAATGGCTTCATGGATGTTGATTGCTGTTTTAAAGAGTACCTGCCACCTGCCCAGGGCTCTAGGCAGGATGTGGTTTACGAGAAGTCTCAGTGTCTTGCCCTCAAGAAATTAAAATCCTTTCTAATAGTCATATATAAGTCATGAACAAAAATGTTTCTAAAAATGCTGTTGGCAAATCACTAGGAATTTCAAGATGGACAGGAAGGAAAACACTGTGTCCTTGAGTTTTGTGCCCTAATCACTGATGCCATGTTAATATGGGGAATTCATTCTCAGGTGTTAGTTTCCTAAACTGTGATCTTCAAGATGCGTTTCTAGGCTGCCTGTGGTTCTTTCAAGTGTAAACTGCACCTCTTTCAAACCTCTGATCTTTCTTAGGGCTTCAAAAGAAACTTCATTAGCTTTGTCAGAAAATAATTTTTGAATATGGCTGTGTTTCTGGGTTGAGAACGGATATAAAAACATTTTCTTCCAATGAGAACATCAACAACGAAAATATTTGTAGTACCTTTCAGCCAGTGAAAACATCTACCCCAGGTCTGTCAACTGTCAGGTCTAACTAAAGAACTTGTTTCATCTGTTTTTACATACTCTTTCTTCATTTTTCTAAAAATTGAATGGATAGTTTTGTTTTCTTGACCAGGCCCCTTTTAAAATTTTTAAGCACAGAGGATCACTGTCATTGATAGTTGAATAATTATACTTTTTTGTACTTTCAACATTCCTCTGTGAGAATATACCATATTAGCGTGCATGTCTCCACATTATTTCTTTATATTACTGAACAGTATTTTATTATATAGATATGCCATTTTTTATCCTTTCACATGTTAATGGACACTTGGGTTGTTTCCAGCTTAAGGCTAATATAACTAAAAATGCTATGTATTTTCATGTGCAGGTGTTTCTTGATTTTCTAAGGCACATGAATTTCGCGTCAGGATTAGCTTCCTAAGCATTTTATTCATACCATTTTTGAACATACAAATTGTGAATTTGTCAGTAGCAGAATGTGTGATGTTGGCAGGAAAAAGTTTCCTTGCCAAAAGCAGCACAATTCCTCTATGGTAAACTGATAGCTACTTTATTTCCTCATGCAATGACTTCATAGAATCCATTCACTCATTCAATAAATGCATGCTGAATGTTACTCTCTCAGGCAATGTTGTAGGATCTTGGGATATAGAAGTGTATGAAATGAATAAAAATTCTTACCCTTGGGCAGGTTATCTTCCAGCTGAGTGAAGCAGACAATAAATAATAAACACAACTAATTATAACATTATATACTATATAAAGTAGTGTGAAAAAAGAGTAGATCAGGATAACGGGAGGATTCACTCTACACCAAGTTTATCCATCCATTCATTCAGCATTTGTCAAGTGCCTCGTGTAATGGTGTGCATGGGATGTGATGGCAAGTGACATCAGGCAGAGTCCTTGCCTTCGGGTGTGCCCCTGCCTTTTTAGTGTACATTCTCCTAGAAGATGCAGCCATGAACCCAATAACCAAACACCTCATCCCTGCCATCCTCCCACCATGGCTATCCCACTTTCCAGCTTGATCTTCCTCGTTAGCATTTAATATGCTTCAGATTTTACTCACAAGTTTTCCTTATTGTCTGTTTCATTCCCCTAGAATATAAGCTTCTTAAGAAAAGTGATTTCTATAAGTTCTGTTTACATGTGCATGGCCAGTATATAAAATGGTGTCCTACTCATACTTAGCACTCAATGTTTTTGAGTGAATAAATAAGATAATCACATTTATCCATATGTTCAGCCACATTTGCCTAAGTTTCCACTTTTTATTTCTGGTACAGGGATTTCATTGTTGAAAAATAGAACTAATCATCCTTAATACCTTTAGCAGCAATGATATGAAATGCAGAAATTTCTAACACTATAAAAAACTAACTCTAATATTGTATAGTTATAGGAACATGCTGTTACAGCAAAAGCAAAGCAAAAATTATACAAAATTGAGAGCAAATTTTATCTATCATCTTTATTACATAACAGGATAGAACATGATTATTCTAACGCTACTTGGAATATTACAGAATACATTAGCTTAAATGAGTTCCCAGAAAGAAGAGATGAGGGCTTAAATTGTCAATAACTTTTTGTACCAAATCATGAAAGGAAAAAAATATAATTAGCAAATAAACCTCTATGTCTTCATAGAATTATAAAGCCAAATGGAATATACCTCACATCCTTGGGTATTCTATTACAAACCTCTCCAATATGGCAAAGCAGAAATTCTGCTTTTTTAAAGATATATTTTTCTTAAATATTTTACTAGTCATAGCATCTCTATGAATTTGGTTGATTCATTGGTTAAACATGGTATTATTTAAAGCACAGAACCTGAATGTTGCCTTTGGGGATTAGGTAGATTTGAACGTATTTACCTAACTTTCAATTTCATATCTATGATTTGAAATTTCCTTATATTCAAATTTACTGCAATCCTGTAACATTTTTTGCCAGTTGGTTTATGCAATTTCAGGTAAAATCAATCCCAATAATTGAAAAACAAACAACAGAATAGCAAAGGCATATTAGAAATGTCTACCCATCCACTCTTTGTAGAAATTATTCAGCTGATAATTGTAAATAGAGAGCATCTTATTGCACAATCAAACAAAAGTAAAATTTGTCTTTCAGTATAAAAATCCAAAAATAATTTTTAATATCACTTCCATCATATTAATCTTTCTAGAAACAATGCTTTAAGAATTAAAGTCCTTCAACTCCAGGGTTGAACATGGAGGATGAAGAGGGAATACCTTCAGCTGACCTTCTAAATCCTAAACAACTGTGAGAAAAAAAACTTTTTATAACCAAGGTTTTTAAAAAGTCTTGATTTAATTTAGTATCTGAAATCATATTTTTTATGTCATCATCACCAGAATTTCCAGAGGCTTCCTTTGGGCAAACAGCGTTAAGTCCTCAGTCAGCGAGTTATTCTGTCTCTAAGGCAGATCCCACTAAAACTTCTCTATTTTTAGTTATTCCTGATTAAATAATCCCCTCTACCACCTATGAGGTGGGGAATTACAAGCATAAAAAGTCCTGCAATTATTTCTACTATACAGTCAGACATAATAGCAACAAAACAATACAGTGTTTTATTAAACTTTTTTTTTCTTTTCTTCAAGTTTTGCTCAAGATCCTAACAGTTAACATAGTGTTTCAGAGATTAAGGTAAACAGCTTCTGAGGAATCGTGCTCTCTCCCAGCTGGGAGCCATGGCGGCTGCAGTGGCAGTGGAGACTAGGTGAGGTGGGTGGAGAGGTTTTTCCCCTTACCTTTTTATTTGGCCCCTTGCCTCTGCACTTCTCAGCATCCCGGCTGTGCTAGGGCTATTTCTTTCTGAACTCACATGCAACCATAACTCCACATTTTCCTTTCTTGGCACCCTTCTCCATACCCAAGTCCCACATCCGTTTCTGCCACAGAACTAGGCACATTATAGCTATGTCCAACACAACAGAGGTATCAACAAGTGAATTCCTCCCTTCCAAAGTTCTCCCAGCATAAAGGGATGAATGTGTAGAGCTATCTCAGCCTTCTGGTGACGAGAAGACCTGAGCCCCACCCCTAAATCTTCAAGGAGCTGAGATCAGAGTGGGAGTGAGCAATCAGGAAGCCAACAAATTGTTCCCACCTGAGTAAGTGAGCGACCTCTCCCTTCAGGTCCAAGCAGTTTAGCAGCTGCAATGTCCAAAGCCGCTTCAGCTTTGGGAACTAATTAATGCTTTCTCTTTCTGCCCAGAAGAGAGAGCAGTGAATAAGGTAACTTCTAACTTCTATTTGGAACCTATCCAAAGCCTACCTTGGGTATTTCTTCTCTTCTTACATAGAGGAGTGAACAACATAGATTTCTAACATTCTCTACCCACCCACCAAAAGCCCAACGTTGGGAATTCCTGGACCCTTTCTTCTCTTGCTAGGAGAAGGCAAAAACTAAAAGCCTTCTCTAAAACCTAAAACCATTTGGGCTGCTTGTTCCAACCTACCCCCAGCCTTCAACCAACAGTTGTCTTCCAATCCTTTCAATCTGTCTGCTATTGGCTCTTGCTGTCTTCTTTCAAATCCTGTTAGTTAGCCTGGGGGCCATCCTCTATCTCTTTCAGAAAACCACGTTTCAAACAGGATCCCATTCTTGTCAGTAAACTTGGTAAGTTTTTATGATCTGTATTTATTCCTTGTTATCCTGAATGCAACCATGAAGTTTCTGGAACTCAGAGTCATCATTGTTCATTACAGCAACGGCAGCAGTGTCACATAGGTGATGCAAGGAAAGCCACATGTTTAGCACTACATGTACAGGAGTCGCATCATAGGAGAGGAAGCCTAAAATTATGAATCTGGAAATATATATATATACACACACATATGTGTGTGTGTGTGTATACATATAAAAATATAAATAAAATGCCCCCCCTCTCCTCCCTTCCTGAGAGAGAAACATTTGCTCCCTGGTCTTTTAGAGTCCTTTGGACTGTAAATAAATGTTCTGAAGAAAAGAGAGGGGAAAGTACCCCAAAATGCAAACAGTTGGCTCTGACAGAAATAAGTTTTATTACTCTTTAAGAGCAGATAATTCCCCGTGTAAGACACTTCAACGTCCGAGCTTTTCCTTTGACCCAGGTGCCAGTAACATTTGTCAGAAAGTCCTAACTATGCAGAAACATGAGAATATTCACTTTCTGACATAGATCAGTGGTTGCAGATGGAAGTTGAAGCAGGGACTGACAGAAAACAGGTATGAGGGAAACTTCAGGGTGAAGGAGGTACCTTAAAACTGAATCGTAGGGATGATTGTACATCTGCATGATGTACTAAAAAAAAATCACTGAACTGTATAGTTACAATGGGCAACTGTATGACATGTAAATTATTCCTCAAAAAAGCTGCTAAATGCAAGCCAGGAGCTAGAATAATTATTCACAATAAATATAACAACAAAAAGTCTCCAGAATATATAATGAACTCCTACAAATCAATAAGAGAAAATAATGGAAAGAGTCCTCACAAAAGATGACACACAAATGCACAGTCAATATATGAAAATGTGCTAAAAATCATTAGGCATTAGAGAAGTGTAAATTAAAATCATAATGCTATGCCAGTACATTTGTATCAGAAAGGCTAAAATGAAAAAGATAGTACCAGGTGTTGGTAAGTATGTGGAACAACTGAGTGGAAGTGTTGGTGAGAGTGTAAACTAATATAACCACATCAGAAAACGTTTTGGCTGTATCAATGAAAGTTTAACATTTATATCCCTATAACTCAGCAATTTTATTCCTAGGAATATACCCTGGAGAAATGCGTGTATAGATATTCACCAAAAATCATGTAAAGATATAATTCATAGAAGCACTATTTATAGTATCCTAACACTGAAAAGCACACTTAATTATTCATCAGCAAGAGAATGAGTAAACAAATTGTGATATTCTCATATAATGGAATGTTATTCTATTGAGGGGGACGTGTTGAGGGGTTACTAGAAGGGGCACAAGAGGGACTTCTGGGGTTCTGCTAATATTTTTGTCTCTGTGCTGCTTGTGGTTATATGTTCAGTTTTCTAAACTTCATTATCTATATAACTAGAGTTTATGTACTTCTCTGTGTTTGTTATACTTCTCACCACTACCGGAGTCTACGATATATATATATTTATATGAGATATATATATATATATATATATCATAGCAATTCCATTCCCAGATATTTGCCCAAATCCAGGAATAAAACTAATACATGCCTAGCAGAGTGTCTTGCACACTGTAATATTCAATTAACATGAAACACAGAACAGAAAGGCCTAATTTACCCACCCTATTTTTTTTAATCATATTAACCAGCATGCAGAAATTTCTGGGACCTAAATATCCAGCCCTAATACATATTATAGATGACTACCACCAGGGGTCATGCTAGCAGGTTTGTTTCAACAGGTTGAGGCTGAATGTAATTAATTTTATAATTTTTAATAGTTTAAATCCAGTTTTTTAAAATTAAATTATGAAACAGGTGATGTGAATAATCATATTGAATGGTAAGTGCAATAAAATCTACATATGCGTTGAATTCACAATTGAGTCGTGTCCAATATTACAGTCTAACCTCAATTCCTATCAAATAATTTAAGTTAAAAAATAGTGGGTCCCATATTTATGGCTTTCTGATTATAGAGTCTTCTACTGAGGTAACATGATTCCCCTTGAATTCTTCTCTATTGTTCTTATCTTTGTAGTGACTATCCTTGTATTTCTCTGCATTGCTCCACTCCACCCCACCACTATTTCCTCTGCCTATTCATCTCTCCCTCCTTCTCTAGCTCTTTTCTCTTTGTCATCTTTATTTTCCCTTCTCCCTCTTTGTAATTATAATCTCTTTAATATTTTTAAAAACTAACCAAACTCATATGTTGAAATTTAATAAATTAGAGTCTGTGTACCTATCTTTAAAAAAATCTTTGGGCAAACTTTTATACTAGGATGCATATTTCCACATAGCCACTTATATTCCAGCCTAATCTAAGAGTGAAAATGACTGTTGACCAGAAATTAATACTTTTACCGATAGTCAAAAATAGTGATCATATTTCAACAACAGATAACTTTATTTACTATTGCCAGAAAGACTCATAATCATCTTTGTGTGTATATGTTTAATTATAATCACACTTGATTGAATTACAGTTTCCAAGAATTAATTATGGCTGTTAGTGGCTATTAAATGAGAAAATGTGTTTGCAGCTCAAACATTTGTCTTGTTATGTTTCCTAGTGGAAAAAGACAAATACTGACAGGATGTCAGTTTAAGTGAATTCATGTTACTACCCTGCACAATAAAATAATATACAAGGCTGTGCTTTGTGAATTGTGAGTTACATTAGTGAATATCATTTTCTGATTGCCTGCATTTTTCCTATTTTATATACATGATTATTTTTGTAAGTAAAATTAATATAAAATTTAATTTGAATACTTGTGAATAAAGAGATGTAGCATTGTTTTCAATTAAACTACACTAATCCTCTCAAGCAAAAAGTAGTTTATTAAATCATATTCCATTAATTTTAAGGTGTTGATGCGTTTGTCATATTACCTAATTAACACTGTGTTATGGGAGAATTTTTGTGGCATATATTTTGAATTACTTTCAATTGTCTTAAGATAACTGAATTTGAAGAAACAATAGCTATTTTGTTATCTAACTTCACTTGTAAATTTCACCTACTCATTCTTACTAAAAACAAATAAAAATTTTAATAAACTTCAGGTTATTAATATACTGTATTTCTCCTTTTCCCTCTAACCACCTTTTGACCATTATTTCTACTATAAATTATTTCATTTTCTTTACAATTCATAAACAAATCTTGCTTTAATCAAGATTTATTTGTTGTGAACAATTCATTATGGAACAGTGAACATTATGAAAAATATTCTAATTTCCTTATAACTTGTTATTAATGCTAATTTACTCCATAATTTATTTAACCTTTAAAGCATCTTTCTCTTTTGATATTTATCTTTAAAATCCTTTTGTAAGCAGCTGTTTACTGAGTTGAAGCATTTTATTAGCTTATTTGGATGCTGTACATGCTCATGAAATACTGCCAAATAAATCCTTGAAAATTTACCCGGTAGTTGCTGTGTTTTCTCTTACGCTAAAAAGTATTGTCTATACTATTTGCATGCAAAATATACATTTCTGAAACCTGACTCTAAAGTCTGTCATTTCAATTAACTATTCTCAAATGATCTAACGTGCCTTTATCCTAGAAAATGTACTGTTAGTAGTGTTCCTATTATTATTTATTTTTTCTTTAGAGAACTTTGAAGTATCCTTCAAGATACGATTCTACCATAGCTCTTAGAAATAATAGCAATAGGGTCAAATTTGCCCTATTTTAATCATTCACCTAGCTCTCACCTCACATTCACAGCATGAGTTGTCTTTGAAATTCTCTAGTAGCAGGGATTAAGCCAGTATTACAGAATGAACTCCATCTAATTGTGTGTGAAAAGAGAGAAAATGCCAATTACATAAAAACATCAATGACTTCATTTCATTTATTTTGCTCCCTTTCTCTGGATCAAACAGGCAATCTTGATATATAAGAGAAACCAAAATAGGTAGCTAGAGGCTTCACGTTGCTGGTGTATATCCTCTACAGAGAAAAACAACAACAACAAAACACCAATGTTTTACTAGTCAGACCAGATTTTTCGGGGTTTTTTTAAGATGAGAAAAACGACAACTTTGTAGGAAAGCTGTGATGCTCTTAGACCAGCCATTTGTACAGAGGCTTAGTTTTCTACAAAAAGAGAGAATTGGACTAAATCAAAACAGGGGAGCAAAAGGCAAAATTGATTTTTCACAAATCATAATGTTTAAAAATAGATGTCACTGATCCCCTCAAGCTTGATGCATCCCATCTGAGTACCATCTGAGACTAACCTCATTCTTTGGCTGTAGGTGGTTAACAGAGCAACAAAGAATAAAAAGCCTGAAATCAATCAAATGATGAGTTCAACCTTACTTCTCCTCTCCTCTCAGTACCTCACACTTATTCTCCAGCCTGGAGAGACTCGTAGGCAGGGAAATTGCTGTACCTATGTGTTTATAAAAATATAAAGTGATAAATACATAAGTGCAAGTAATGATAGAATATTATTGCTAATAATAGGAATATATTATTCTCATTTATAATAGTTAATAAAAGCACAATTGCTAACAGACATATTTAAACATATCATGTTAAACACATTACTGTATAAGAGGCATTCGCTTAAAGTCATTAAAGCTCAAGAGTAGATTAAAATGTTTTTAAAACTGCTATAGGTGACTCTAATCAATTAAAGTTACTGGGAGGTAAATTTCACCTCAGAATAAGAAAGAACTTTCTAGCAAAAGTGCAGCTTTTAGTGGAATGTTGTGGCCTCTGAAGACAATGTGTTTCCTCATACTGAAAGAAATGTAATAGAAGTAGAATCATTGTAAGCCTGGAATATATCCAGTCTCCACGTGCTAATAAGAGCTAGAGAAGCATCCAGAGCACAGACTGCTGTGAGACCTTGAGTCAAAAGTCGCCTTTCACAAGCATCCAGAAAACAATGAGTTCCCACTGTTTCCAAGTCCAAAGTTCCATTCCAGCAGTGATTCTAACTAATATACAGCAGTTGAGACAATGTAAACATACATCTATGCAATCTATTTATTTTCCCCAACTTCAACTGAAATCAGTGGGAAAAAAGCAAAAGATTTGTGCCATACTCAGATACTCTTGAGTATAAGGCCCAATTTCTCTCTTCTAAGCACAACTCAACTGTTCTCTCTCATGACTTCATTTTTGTGGATGGCATAAACCTGCCCCAAACCCTTTTCCAATTGTACCTCCAAGGGAGATCGGGCCACCTCTAATTACAGTTTACTTAATTTTCAAATGGTTTTTCCAATTATAATGTCAGCATAAGAAGATACCCCTGTTGCCAGGGCAACCTAAATGTACAATTCACTTCCTCAAAACCTAACTCTACCTGGTCAAATTAACTCTATATTCTCAGATAATCTCACTTTTGTGAGATTTTGTGCTTATAAAATATAAGCATTCTGAAGCTTCCATCATCTTATTTTGCCTATTTTTTACAAGGTGTTGTAAATCTATCCTCTTTTCCTTCAGTTTGCTGACATTTTATTTTTCTTAACTAATTCAAATATAACTCTCACCTTGAAAGTCAGGTATTTTTCTCATCGTTTACATATGTCTGTGTCAAAATTATCATCTCCATTAAAAAAGAGAAATTGACTTCTATAAAGTATCTATAATTGATCAAAACTTTAGTGTATGTCTCAAATAATTTAGATTGTTCAATATATTGCATATTTATATAAACACTGGAAACATACATGAGCATTCTAACCAGTGTGTGTGTGTGTGTGTGTGTGTGTCTGTGTGTGTGTGTGTGTGTGTGTGAATTTTTTCTTTTTTTTTTTTTTGCTTGGAATTTCTTTTTTTTTTTTTATTTATACTTTAAGTTCTAGGATACATGTGCACCATGTGCAGGTTTGTTACATATGTACACATGTGCCATGTTGGTTTGCTGCACCCATCAACTCGTCATTTACATTAGGTATTTCTCCTAATGCTATCCCTCCTCCAGCCCCCAACTCCATGACAGGACCCAGTGTGTGATATTCCCCGCCCTGTGTCCACGTGTTCTCATTATTCAGTTCCCACCTATGAGTGACAACATATGGTGTTTGGTTTTCTGTCTTTGTAATAGTTTCTGAGAATGATGGTTTCCAGCTTCATCCATGTCCCTGCAAAGGACATGAACTCATCATTTTTTATAGCTGCATAGTATTCCATGGTGTATATGTGCCACATTTTCTTAACCCAATCTATCATTGATGGACATTTGGGTTGGTTCCAAGTCTTTGCTATTGTGAATAATGCCACAATAAACATAAGTGTGCATGTGTCTTTATGGCAGCATAATTTATAATCCTTTGGGTATATGCCCGGTAATAGGATTGCTGGGTCAAATGGTAATTCTAGGTCTAGATCCTTGAGGAATTGCCACACTGTCTTCCACAATGGTTGAACCAATTTACACTCCCACCAACAGTGTAAAAGTGTTCCTATTTCTCCACATCCTCTCCAGCATCTGTTGTTTCCTGACTTTTTAATGATTGCCATTCTAACTGGCATGAGATGGTATCTCATTGAGGTTTTGATTTGCATTTCTCTGATGACCAGTGATGGTGAGCATTTTTTCATGTGTCTCTTGGCTGCATAGATGTCTTCTTTTTTTTTTTTTTTTTTTTTTTTGAGATGGAGTCTTGCTCTGTCGCCCAGGCTGGAGTGCAGTGGCGTGATCGCAGCTCACTGCAAGCTCCGCCTCCCAAGTTCACACCATTCTCCTGCCTCAGCCTCCCTAGTAGCAGGGACTATAGGCACCCACCACCATGCCTGGCTAACTTTTTGTATTTTTGGTAGAGATGGGGTTTCACAGTATTAATCAGGATGGTCTCGATCTCCTGACCTCGTGATCCACCTGCCTCAGCCTCCCAAAGTGCTGGGATTACAGGTATGAGCCACCGCACCCAGCCAGATGTCTTCTTTTGAGAAGTGTCTGTTCATATCCTTCACCAGCTTTTGATGGGGTTTTTTTTTTTTTCTTGTAAATTTATTTAAGTTCTTTGTAGATTCTGAATATTAGCCCTTAGTCAGGTGGGTAGATTGCAAAAAATGTTCTCCCATTCTGTAGGTTGCCTCTTCACTCTGATGGTAGTTTCTTTTGCTGTGCAGAAGCTCTTTAGTTTAATTAGATCCCATTTGTCTAATTTGGCTTTTATTGCCATTGCTTTTGGTGTTTTAGTCATGAAGTCTTTCTTTGCCCACGCCTATGTCCTGAATGGTATTGCCTAGGTTTTCTTCTAGATTTTTATGGTTTTAGGTCTTACATTTAAGTCTTTAATCCATCTGTTAATTTTTGTATAAAGTATAAGGAAGGGATCCACTTTCAGCTTTCTAGATATAACTGGCCAGTTTTCCCAGCACCATTTATTAAATAGGGAATCCTTTCCCCTTTTCTTGTTTTTGTCAGGTTTGTCAAAGATCAGATAGTTGTAGATGTGTGGTATTATTTCTGAGGGCTCTGTTCTGTTCCATTGGTCTATATCTCTGTTTTGGTACCAGTACCATGCTGTTTTGGTTACTGTAGGCTTGTACTATAGTTTGAAGTCAGGTAGTGTGATGCCTCCAGCTTTGTTCTTTTTGCTTAGGATTGTCTTATCTATGTGGGCTCTCTTTTGGTTCCGTATGAACTTTAAAGTAGTTTTTGCCAATTCTGTGAAGAACGTCATTGGTAGCTTGATGGGGATGGCATTGAATCTAGAAATTACCTTAGGCATTATGGCCATTTTCACGATATTGATTCTTCCTATCCATGAGCATGGAATGTTCTTCCATTTGTTTGTGTCCTCTTTTATTTCGTTGAGCGGTGGTTTGTAGTTCTCTCTGAAGAGGTCTTTCAAATCCCTTGTAAGTTGGATTCCTAGGTATTTTATTCTCTTTGTAGCAATTGTGAATGGGTGTTCACTCATGATTTGGCCGTTTGTCTGTTATTGATGTATAGGAATGCTTGTGATTTCTGCACATTGATTTTGTATCCTGAGACTTTGCTGAAGTTGCTTACCAGCTTAAGGAGATTTGGGGCTGAGACTATGGGGTTTTCTAAATATACAATCATGTCATCTTCAAACAGGGACAATTTGACGTCCTCTTTTCCTAACTGAATACTCTTTATTTCTTTATCTTGCCTGATTGCCCAGGCCAAAACTTCCAACTCTATGTTGAATAGGTGTGTTGATAGAGGGCATCCTTGTCTTGTCTTGAAAGGGAAATCCCCTGACCCCTTGCGCTTCCTGGGTGAGGTGATACCCCAGCCTGTTTTGGCTCACCTTCCATGGGCTGCACCCACTGTCCAACCAATCCCAACTAGATGAACCAGGTACCTCAGTTGGAAATGCAGAAATCACCCATCTTCTGCATCTGTTCTTGTCTTGTTTCAGTTTTCAAAGGGAATGCTTCCAGTTTTTGCCCATTCAGTATGATATTGGCTGTGGGTTTGTCATAAATAGCTCTTATTATTTTGAGATACATTCCATCAATAACTAGTTTTTTGAGACTATTTAGCATGTAGGGCTGTTGGATTTTGTCAAAGGCCTTTTCTGCATCTATTGAGATAATCATGTGGTTTTTGTCATTGATTCTGTTTATGTGATGGATTATATTTATTGATTTGTGTATGTTGAACCAGCCTTGCATCCCAGGGATGAAACAGACTTGATCGTGGTGGATAAGCTTTTTAATGTGCTGCTGGATTCGTTTTACCAGTATTTTATTGAGGATTTTCGCATTGATGTTCATCAGGGATATTGGTCTAAAATCCTCTTTTTTGTATGTGTCTCTGCCAGGCTTTGGTATCAGGATGTTGCTGGCCTTATAAAATGAGTTAGGGAGGATTCCCTCTTTTTCTATTGATTGGAATTGTTTCAGAAAAAAAAGGTACCAGCTCCTCTTTCTACCTGTCGTAGAATTTGGCTGTGAATCAAATTCACAAATTGTGTCTTTGTTTTCATTGGTTTCAAAGAACATCTTTATTTCTGCCTTCATTTTGTTATTTACCCAATAGTCGTTCAGGAGCAGGTTGTTAATTTCCATGTAGGTGTGTGGTTTTGAGTGAATTTCTTAATCCTGAGTTCTAATTTGATTGCACTGTGGTCTGAGAGACAGTTTGTTGTGATATCTGTTCTTTTACCTTTGCTGAGGAGTGCTTTACTTCCAATTACATGGTCAATTTTAGAGTAAGTGTGATGTGATGCTGAGAAGAGTGTATATTCTGTTAACTTGGGACGGAGAGTTCTGTAGATGTCTATTAGGTCGGCTTGGGCCAGAGCTAAGTTCAAGTCCTAGATATCCTTGTTAACTTTCTGTCTTGTTGATCTGTCTGATATTGACAGTGGGTTGTTAAAGTCTCCCATGAGATTATTTTGAGCATATCTGTGTCTCTGCATGTGAGTTGGGTCTCCTGAATATAGCACACTGTCGGGTCTTGACTCTTTATCCAATTTGCCAGTCTGTGCGTTTTAATTCTGGTGTTTAGCCTATTTATATTTAAGGTGAATATTGTTATGTGTGAATTTGATCCTATCATTATGATGTTAACTGGTTATTTTGCCTGTTAGTTGATGCAGTTTCTTCCTAGCATCAACGATCTTTACAATTTGGCATGTTTTGCAGTGGCTGGTACTGGTTTTTCCTTTCCATATTTAGTGCTTCCTTCAGGACCTCTTGTAAGGCAGGCCTGGTGGTGACAAAATCTCTCAGCATTTGCTTGTCTGTGAAGGATTTTATTTCTCCTTCACTTATGAAGCTTGGTTTGGCTTGATATGAAATTCTGGGTTGAAAATTCTTTTCTTTAAGAATGTTGAATATTAGTCCCCTACTCTCTTCTGGCTTGTAGGGTGTCTGCCAAGAGATCCGCTGTTAGTCTCATGGGCTTCCCTTTGTGGGAAACCTGACATTTCTCTCTGACTGCCTTTAACATTTTTTCCTTCATTTCAACTTTGGTGAATCTGACAATTATGTGTTTGGGGTTGCTCTTCTCGAGGAGTATCTTTGTGGTGTTCTCTGTATTTCCTGAATTTGAATGTCGGCCTGCCTTGTTAGGTTGGGCAAGTTCTCCTGGATAATATCCTGCAGAGTGTTTTCCAACTGGGTTCCATTCTCCCCATCACTTTCAGGTACACCAATCAAACGTAGATTTCATCTTTTCACATAGTCCCATATTTCTTAGGGCTTTGTTCATTTCTTTTTAGTCTTTTTTCTCTAATCTTGTCTTCTCCCTTTATTTCATTAATTTGATCTTCAATCACTGATATCTTTTCTTCCATTTGATCAAATCAGCTATTGAAGTTTGTGCATGTGTCACAAAGTTCTTATGCTGTGGTTTTTGGCTCCGTCAGGTCATTTAAGGTCTTCTCTATGCTGTTGATTCCAGTTAGTCATTCATCTAACCTTTTTTCAAGGTTTTTAGCTTCTTTGCAATGGGTTAGAACATATTCTTTTAGCTCGAAGAAGTTTATTATTACCGACCTTCTGAAGCCTACTTCTGTCAACTTGTCAAAGTCATTCTCCATCCAGTTTTGTTTGGTTGCTAGTGAGGAGCTGCTATCCTTTGGAAAAGAGGTGCTCTGAATTTTGGAATTTTCAGCTTTTCTGCTCTTGTTTCTCCCTGTATTTATGGTTTTATCTACCTTTAGTCTTTGATGTTGGTGACCTACAGATGGGATTTTGGTGTGGATGTCTTTTTTGTTGATGTTGATGCTATTCCTTTCTGTTTGTTAGTTTTCCTTCTAACAGTCAGGACCCTCAACTGCAGATCTGTTGGAGTTTGCTGGAGTTCCACTCCAGACCCTGTTTGCCTGGGTATTACCAGCAGAGGCCGCAGAACAGCAAATATTGCAGAACAGCAAATATTGCTGCCTGATCCTTCCTCTGGAAGCTTCGTCCCAGAGGGGCACCCACATGTATGAAGTGCCTATCGGCTGCTACTGGGAGGTGTCTCCCAGTCAGGCTACACAGGGGTCAGGGACCCACTTGAGGAGGCAGTCTGTCCATTCTCAGAGCTTGAACGTTGTGCCGAGAGGACCACTGCTCTCTTTAGAGCTGTCAGACAAGGACATTTAAGTCTGCAGAAGTTGTCTGCTGCCTTTTGTTCAGCTATGCCCTGCCCGCAGAGATGGAGTCTGTAGAGGCAGTAGGCCATGCGGAGAGGTGGGCTCTGCCCAGTTTGAACTTCTGGGCCCCTTTGTTTACCTACTCAAGCCTCAGCAATGGTGGACGCCCCTCCCCCCACCAGGCTGCAGCCTAGCAGGTCGATCTCAGACTGCTGCACTAGCAGTGAGCAAGGCTCCATGGGCATGGGACCCTTTGAGCCGGGTACAGGAGGGAAACTCCTGATCTGCTGGTTGCTAAGACCTTGGGAAAAGTACAGTGGGAGTATGGGAGTGTACCGTTGTTGCAGGTACAGTCACTCATTTCTTCCCTTGGCTATGAAAGGGAAATCACCTGACCCCTTGCATTTCCCAGGTGACGCGATGCACCGCCCTGCTTCAGCTCACCCTCCCTGGGCTGCCCCCACTGTCCAACCAGTCTCAGTGAGATGAACCTGGTACCTCAGTTGAAAATGCATAAATCACCCATCTTGTACATGGATCTCGCTGGGAGCTGCAGACTGGAGGTGTTCCTATTTGACCATATTGGAAACCCCAACCACTTTTTAATTTGAGCTTTTTCAGTTTTTTATGTGGTTTGGCTGTGTCTCCACCCAAATCTCAACTTGAATTGTAGTTCCCATAATCCCCATGTGTCATGGAAGGGATCAGGTGGGAGGTAATTGAATCATGGGAGCAGTTACCACCATGCTGTTCTCCTGATAGTGAGTGAATTCTCATGAGATCTGATGGCTTTATAAAAGTCTTTCCCCCCAACTTTACTCTGTACTTCTCCTTGCTGCTGCCATGTGGAGAAGGACATGTTTGCTTCCCCTTCTGCCATGATTGTAAGTTTCCTGAGGCTTCCCCAGCCCTGCAGAACTGTGACTCAATTAAACCTCTATCCTTTATAAATTGTCCAGTTTAGGGTATTTCTTCATAGGAGTGTAAGAATGAACTAATACAGTTTCTGTTTTTTGGGTTGTTTTTCTTTTTTTTTCTTTTTTCTTTTTTTTTTAACAGAGTTTCACTTTTGTTGCCCAGGCTAGAGTGCAATGATACAATCTCAGCCACTGCAACCTCTGCCTCCCAGGTTTAAGTGATTCTCCTGACTCAGTCTCCCAAGTAGCTGGAATTGCAGGCACCCACCACCATGCCCAGCTAATTTTTATATTTTTGGTAGAGACAGGGTTTCACCATGTTGACCAGGCTGGTCTCAAACTCCTGACCTCAGGTGATCCACCCACCTCAGCCTCCCAAAGTGCTGGGATTACAGGTGTGAGCCCTGGTGCCCCGCCTGATACAGTTTTACAATGGAATCATGTCTGCTTTAACAGACAACTTCTTTGAATTTAATTTGATCATTTTTATTTTCTTTTCTGATGTTACCTTATACACTGGGTCCTGAGAAGCCTTCTCACAGACCAGGGCCTCCTCCCCAGCCTTGCCCTTTTCCATATCACCTCTGATATTGCTGAAAGTATTCTTGATTTTGATAACATCAAGATATTTCAAGCCCATTCTTATTTATCTGATCTTAAAACATTGAGTCAGCTATACTTCAAAAAGCCCTGGTGTTTAGGAATAAAGAGTATGAGAAACCATGATATTGACATTGGCTCATACTTTAAACTCTTCCAAGACTATAGGTGGCAGGAAGAGGGACACCAGATGACCCAAGGAGTGTCTGCTTGAATCATTAAAGCATGTTGAACATTGGAATAGGAAAGCATGTTCACAAATAACATAATGATGTACAGTATTTTAGCTTTTCCAAAACCATAAAAAATGAACAAAAGTAAACTTTTATGACAGTAATGTTTTTTAGCCTATTGAAATAAATTATATACATCCACTAGAGTTTTCTGGAAAAGAAGAATAGGAAATCAGTTAACAATAGTGCTTGCCAAAAAAGAATTCTTCATTCTTCCTTTATATATTAAAACCCGAAGAATGCAACTTGAGGAACTTAAATTAAGATTTGTTTCTTTCCATGAATGATAGGGTTTTTAAATAGGTGGGTTGGGAAAGAGGTCCTATGCATTTTAATCATTAATTACTTTAGAAAAAAATGCAAAATTAATAATTGAGGGAACCAAAATCTCAGGTGACAATCTAAAATTCTGTGGTCATAAGTAATACCCCACCACAAAGATAAATCAACCCTTGTGTTTTTATCACCACACAATGGTTAAAATCTAAGCCTCTGTCACATCAGTTATCTGGCCAAATAGCCAGTGGAAAAGTAAAAAGTCGAAGTAATTTGAAAAGAGTTTCACAAATGTTTGCTTCTGAATAATACACAAGGTAACAGGTAATTTCAAAACAAAGCTCTGGGAATGTATCTTGAAGACACATTTCTTCCATAAAATAAAACTTTTAAAAATGATTTCTCTTTTTCAGGGTGTGGTTTTGCGGAATTGTGAAAAGTATTGCCTTTTGTTTTAACTTCATCTGGAAACTTCAGGAACAGACCAACTATTGCTAATCCAGCTGGAAGCAATTTATATGATTTAGATATTTGTGATAAACCCTCCCCAGAGAGCTCGTTAAGTTGTTGCACCAGGCAAGAGTCATTCATAAACTTTAGCTGTGTTTTCAAGAGCTATTGTTTCTCCCAATTACAGCAACTACAGGCTTAATAAATTCATCCATAGATATATACTGAGCATTACATCAAAGTCAATCTTCACTTTGTTCTAACTACTGTTTGCTTTCCAATAATTGAGAATTTTGTCAATGGATAAGGCTGTTGTCATAATTTTAAATTGGAATTTCTCCATTTCTTTCTCTTTTCTAAAGAAATATAATGGTTTTGAAAGATACTGGACTTGACATTAATGTTAGTAGTTCATCTACACATCAATCTTAAAAGACAAAAGTCTGAAATTAACTATTAGTATGAAATCAGTAAGAACTCATAAATAAATAAACATTAAGTAAAAACAAATCTTATTAAACTTTGGCCATCAGATGAGAAGACAAGAACTTAAATTGATTTTTTACTTAATTATACTTTTGGATCAATATTCTATGGGGAAGTAACTTGCCATTTTCTTATACTAACATATAGAAAGACTGGATTACAATACTTTGCATAGCTACCCAAAATTTATATTATCATTATACTAATCTAGTTAAGAAATAGAGAGACTAGAAATGAAAATGTAAAAAGAATTTTCCCTCTAAATTCAATGAAGTGTAGAATAGGATACATCTCAGAAACACAAAATTGAATTTATAAAGGAAATTAACAACCCAGAATCTCTCAGTTTGAATGGCTCTCTTCACTACTCATTCAGAACAATTGTGCAACTAGAATAATGATCTTGCCCATTGATATGATTTGGCTGTGTCCCCACCCAAATCTCACCTTGAATTGTAATAATTTTCATGTGTTAAGGGCAGGGCCAGGTGGATATAATTGAATCATGAGGGCAGTATCCTCCATTCTGTTCTCGTGGTAGTGAATAAGTCTCATGAGATTTGATGGTTTTTTAATGGAGAGTTTCCCTGCACAAGCTCCCTTGCCTGCTGCCATGTAAGATGTATCTTGTTTTCCTTTTGCCATGATTATGAGGCTTCCTCAGCCATGTGGAAACTGTGAGCCAATTAAACCTCTTTCCTTCATAAATTATCCAGTCTTGGGTATGTCTTTATTAGCAGAATGAGAACAGACTAATACACCTATATTTAACTTCACAAGCCTTACCTTTATGGTTTATTTCTAATATTATTTATATTTTTATACTATCTCCAACAACCAGTTTTCCATTTTTTAAAACTTAAATTGTTTCATTGCAAACGTTAGTTTTAATATGATACAGAGAATTCAGTGATGTTAGTTATATGCTAATATTTATGCAAATGAAAATTTTTGTTCTTTGATGATAAGTTATGTCACTATTGCACTGTTGTAGAATACCGGTAGAAAAACTTCTTATTGTCCCAGAATTAAAGCCTAGAATCTACAGTCTAAAGTCAAATAATGCAAATGCATTTTCTTATTTTCCCAGAATTGATGAAAGAATCCACAGTCTAAAGTCAAGTAATATCAAATTCTAAAGTCAAAAAACTACCACCTGTGGGCTCAATCACATTCAAGAGAGGCTTGCTACAGGGCACTATTTCAGCACAGTTGGAGCTCTTCATCGTTCCAACCCTTTACTTGCTTACTTCCTCTGGACTACATAAAATGAAGGCAGACTAGAAGTCATTATTGATGGGAATGAGAATTTGTGGAGCAGCTTCTCTTACTCCTCCCATTGGTGAGAAGCATCCAATATATTCTCTCTCATCCTACAAGATGGAGGATGCCAAAAACACTACCCCTTTCACTAAGTTGTGACTGCTGATCATCCCTTGTGTGAAATGTCCTAACTACTGAGCCGGCAGGATATCTGGTGTCCTATACTTACAGCTGCTGATGAGAGAAAAGATAGTCAAGAAAGATGATGAGAAGAGAAATCAGCAAGGAGAAGGTGGGGAGGTAACCTATATGCCTGCTCTGTTGTATGGCAAGGATACAGATATTTCTGACAATCACCTTAGGTGTTGGTTAGAAATTAATTTATCAGGCCGGGCACAGTGGCTCACGCATGTAATTCCAGCACTTTTGTGGACTGAGGCAGCTGGATCACAAGGTCAGGAGTTCAAGACCAGCCTGGCCAAGATGGTGAACCCTCATCTCTACTAAAGATACAAAAAAAAATTTAGCCGGGCATGGTGGCAGGTGCCTGTAATCCCAGCTACTCAGGAGGCTGAGGCAGAGAATTGCTTGAACCTGGGAGGCGGAGGTTGCAGTGAGCCGAGATCATGTCACTGCACTGCACTCCAGCCTGGGTGACAGAACAAGACTCTGTCTTAAAAAAAAGAAAAGAAAAGAAAAGAAAAAAATTAATTTATCAGTAAGATACATTAATTCACCTCAAGAGAGCTACTAGAAGAGAAAATTCTCAACACGAAGTAATAGAATGCCCCTTCCACAGCAGAAATGAGCAGGTGGTGGTGGTCTCTAGTTACCTAGTACCTGGTTCGTGATTTAGAGCAGGGAGAACATCAATATGGTGTGTGAGAGTTAATAAAGGAGGTGGCTGAAGGTAGAGACGGGATTGTTTGGCTTGCATATGAAAGGTATGCTCATAGGCAAGTTGTTTGCTATCTCTAGCAATTAGCTATCCTTGGAAGAGACAGTCTCTCTAAGATCAGCAAGACCCCAAGATGTCAAAGCATGATAAAATATATAAATGCAAAATTAATATTGCAAGAAGACAGACAAGTATTAACATTTCCTCTGCAAGGGGGTTTTCCCTCAAGTTCAGTCACTGAGGGTGTTGCTGTCTGGGAAAAGCAGTCTCAGATTATTGAGGTTGTCTCTGATCCAGCCTTCTATGAAGCTCAGGTTCATACTATTGGTGCTTTCTTTCCAGCCTCCATGGATGCAGGCAACCTTAAAATTCAGACTCAAAGTTACCAACTACTGGCAGATGCCGTCCAGGTAAACAGCACACACTGACTTCAACCTCATCTATTTTGGATTTGTGTTTTCTTGTCAGTTCTGCCCTCTGATGGTTTTTCTGAATTTATCATCTTTACCATGACTTTTGAAAAGATTTTCACTTTTAATCTATTACTGCAGACATTCTATACTGGGACGGGTTTATCTACTCAGCTTCTCAACCATTTTCCTAAAATAAAAGTCTTACATTTACATGTTTAATGTCTCTTTGCTTGTTAAAAAATTATTCACAATGAACTCTATTAAAAGCAAGAAAAACAATCCTAAAATAGTATCTAATGAAATGTCAATCTTGGATTTTCTATCTTTCAGACAGTTTCCTACATTTTGAATAATTGCCATTAAAGTAAAAGTTACTTAAGATTTTTGACTAAATACTTTGTAATTTTTATGTTTTCTAAGAAATTTTAAACCTTTCCTGTTACACTCTGAAATCTAATTTTATAATGTGACAATGTCAGTCTTCCCTTTTTGCCATTTAAACTATTTTTGTAAGGATGTGAATATTTCTTAATGTACAAATGTTATTTTCTAGTTCATTGATTTAGAGCATAGAAGCCATTGACCCTATCTTCAGAATATGCAATATCCTCTAAATGGACAGTACTAAAACATTTTAAAGGCCAACCAAAGAAGACTTAACTATGCATTAGACAAGAACATAAATGTGTAGTCCATAAATTGTATCAGAAAATAAAATTTGAATTGGATAGAATGTTACAATTAAAATATATTAATTTTATATCACTTTGCTTTCATTTTTGAGATCTGATACACAAAGAGAAACAAAATAATTAGATAATTCAATAATCCTAAACCAACCATTGATATGTAGCCTTTTTTTTTTTTTTTTTTTTTTTTTTTTTTTTTTTAATACAGTCTTACTTTGTCACCCATGCAGGGTGGTACAATCATGGGTCACTGCAGCCTCAACCTTCTAAGCTCAAGCAATCCTCCCACCTCAGGGTCCCGAGTACCTGGGACCACAGACACGCACCACCATGTCTAGCTAATTTTTAAAAATTTTTTTTGTAGAGACAATGTCTCTCTATGTTGCCCAGACTGGTCTCAAACTCCTGGGCTCAAGCAATCCTCCCACCTTGGCCTCTCTAAGTGCTGGAATTACAGGTGTGAGCCACTGCACCCAGCTGACATCTATTTTGGATTATTCAGTAGATCAGTTTGAGTCTGACTTATTGTTTCATTTTAATTTTAGTTAAACTGGAAGTTTATGAGTCATCTTAGCATGTTTTATGTCACCAAATAAACTTGGGAATTTAAATAACTACCATTAATTCATCATATTTCTATTGTCTTAGGAATCAAGTCAGGTTTGAGAGCTAGCTGGTAATCAGGAAGCTTGGTAAAGGCCTGCATAACAAAAGAGATATGGACAAACATGTTTTGTATGTAATGACTACACCAAAGTCATTTGCCAGTTAAGTTATCTGCCTTGTGAGAATTATTCTCATCTGTTTATATGAAGACAAACAGAGAAAAGAGGAAGAGCTCAGAATAAACAAACATTTCTTTAATGAGTGTTGGTTCAATCTCAATACCAATCAAAATGAAACACAATTTGAAATAAGATATTTTTCAATTATCAGTAGTAATGAAAATGGTATCATAATAACCTTAGACAAGGGGGAAGTGAAATAGATGTTTCATGAACTATTGGTTTAAATATAAACTACTGTCAGTCATAGGAGGATGAATTGGCATTACATAGCATCAAAAATCTTATATATATATATATACACTTTAGCCAACTAAACTTTCAGAACTTTTTTCTTTAAAAAAGTGCAAAGATGTAGGTATATACATGTTTATCACAATTTTACATATAATTGTGAAAATTTTGACAAGAGTGAGGGCCTTTACTAAAGACATGGGCTAAAGAATTGGCATAGTTCTGCTCCTTTAAGGAAGAATGCACCTTCAAGCCACCTCAAAGCAAAACCTTTCCTTACTAAGGACTCCCAGTAGCCTTCCTACACTGTGGTTGAGTTTTCTGACTTTACTAAACATTGACTTCTATGGTTCAGCACCTCAAAATTGACTTAAAATGTATTATTAATGTGTATAACATTTATTCCTAAGTTTTATTCTAATTTCATTATTCTTATATTTTGGATTTTCTGCCTCTCTCTTATTTTTCTTTAAATTAAATGGTGACTACTGCATTTTTAATAAAAAGAATTTGACTTTATTTGTACATTCTTAGAAACTACTTTTAGTCTTAATAATCTCATTCTTAACTCTACTTTTTAGATCTGGCTTTTTATATTGCACATATTCATTTTCAAGCTTAATTGTTTTAAACTTAATCGCTTTTTCCATATTTTAAAATTAATATTTTATTTTTAGAATAAATTTTACCTTAAAATTATATTTTATTTCTGTTTTTTGTTTGTTTAGACTAATCTCTTTAATTGTCTGTTTTCAATTTGTTATTTTTAGTTTCTGTTTGGTTCTATTATTATTTTTTGACAGTTTCTTGCTCTATTACCCTTGACTTCTCAAACTCAAGTGATCCTCCTACCTCAGCCTCCCAAAAGTAACTACACCCAGCTAACTTTTTTCTTTTTTTTTTCTTTTTTGTTTTTTGTGGAGACAGGGATCTCACTATGTTTCCTAGGCTGGTCTTGAGCTTCTGGCCTCAAGCTATCTTCCCACTGTGGCCTCCCATAGTGCTGGGATTATAGTCATGAGCCACTGTGTCCAGATGATTATGTTTAGTTTGCTCTTCTGTTGAACAACCTGATTCCATGACTCATATTCAAGGCAAGAATCCTGGCCCGGCCCTGCCCACCAATGACTTCTACACCCATCTGAATGAAGAGGTTGGTTAGCTTTCTGTTCTTCTTAAACTCAATTTTCACAAGAAGTCAATTCTCCTTTTCAGTCCGTTGAAACTTAACTGTGAATTAACTTGAAATCTAACTGGCAGCATGTTACAACTGCAATCTATTTATTAACAAAGGTACACTTTAAAGATGCATAATTGAGAACTGCCTAAAAGATAGGCAATCCTTCTAAGTCTCTCTAGGAGCTTCAACGTGAGTGCGTAGGTTAAGCCAGATTATCAAAAAGCTTGTACATGAATATATAGTGTTCTGACCCCACATAGATTAATTATATAAAATTATGTTTTAGTGTTCATTTACCGGTCTAATTTAAAGAATCATATAAGAAATTGCCCTATGAAAAGTGCCTATATATTTACTGTGGAGAAATTACCAGTAACATAGTTTCTCAGGAGCAACTACTTTGTTTTGATTTTGTGCTTATTGACATGATAAACTTTATCTTATTGACTCTCTGAGTTGTATAACCCATTTTTTTTTCCTTTTCAATTGGCTACTAAAGCACATTGAGTTGAAATCATGGCCCATGTCCAATAAGCACACAGTATCTCTTGGCAAGCAATTTACTACTCACTTCGAGGTTTATTTTATTTTTCTCATTTCAAGATATTTTCCTAGTTATATATTTTTAATTTATCGGGGCATATTATATGCATTGTTATACTACACGTTAAAGAATTTTGAAACAAATACTCTGAAAGAGAAACAAAGGTCAGCATTATAACCCCATTTTATGCTTAAGAAAAACAGGACAGTGTGATAATAATAGGCAGCCAGTCAGTAGTGAAACTAAAATTGGAACATCCATCTTTGAGTTACAAAATGACTTAAAACTCAAGAATCCAAAGTCATTAGACTGTATTGCTCTGTTATTATTGCCAGACTCCTATCAACACTGGAGACAAAACAACAGTCAGAAATAATCAAATACATTGTGTTGAATTCTCTACTTTATTTTGAATAATATTAAAGTTCCAGAAATATATCAGCCCAGGCAAAGCCAGTGAGTATAAGTAACTGAAAGCATTATCTCCCACCTCTTCACCATATGCTCAGAAAAATCTTAGACAAGTTCAACTGGATATTTTGTGAACCACCCATCCAGAAACACTGTAGCCTTTAGGAGGTGGGGTTTTGTGGCAACTTTAAGGTACACAAATTTAGTCAAGTGTATGTAGATGAGCATAACACAAAGATACATTTTACCATGAAGATCCATTATTGCTATTAATATTTAATATTAAAATATTTAAATAATATTGATAAAATATTTCAAGTTGTATATAAAGTTATTCTGATGGGCCTTATTTCTTTTTTGTTTGTTTGTTTGTTTATTTGAGATGGAGTTTCACTCTGTCACCCAGGCTGGAGGGCAGTGGCACAATCTCTGCTCACTGCAACCTCCACCTCCCAGATTCAAGCGATTCTCCTGCCTCAGCCTCCTGAGTAGCTGGGATCACAGGCACGTGCCACCACACCCAGCTAATTTTTTGTATTTTTAATAGAGAGAGATGGGGTTTCACCATGTTGGCCAGCCTAGTCGCGAACTCCTGACGTCAGGTGATCCCCCTGCCTCGGCCTCCCAGAGTGCTGAGATTACAGGCATGAGCCCCTGTGCCTGGCCTGACAGGCGCTATTTATAAGCCACAAATTTTAAAACTCAACCTTGCTCTATAGAACTTTATATTTGGAGCTCAATATTGTATTAATATCATCCAGAGATTTTTCTAAAGCCCTTCATGCTTTGTTTTGCTTTCTGATTATAAAGTAATTCTTCTCATTGTAGAAAATGAAGAAGTAAAAAGTATTTAAAAAGAAAATAAAAATCAAAACATTCTTCATATAAATGTTTAATGCCAACATTTATTAGGCATTTACTGCGTGTGAGCACAAATTTAGGCATCTTATACATATTTTCTCTGCCTCCCAGCAGCCCTACAAAGTAGATACATTATGTAACCCTATTTTATGGCTGAAGAAATAAGGTGTGGTGAGACTAATTAAATGATTAAGTGAAATGATCACTAATAAAAGTTCTCAGTGGCATTGGGTGCATTTCAGTTTTTATTTATTCATTTATGATAGAAAGAGAGAGAGAGTTATAGATCACAGGGTCTTTGGCTTCCCCTGTAATGGAAATTAACATGAGGTCTAGCAGATTTCCCAGACAAAGCTTTTATTTTGGGGCTTGTGCTGAAGTCCAAGAGAGACAGCAGAAGTGAGGTGTAAAAATCCTCTGGCTGGCTCCTTGAAAATATCCAGTAGGGTTTTTGTTTGCTTGATTAGGCAAAGCACAGGAATTGACATCAGGGGTAAAGTATGCAGGCTGAGCTGGGCAAAGCACATGATGGCTAGGGTGTGCAGGTCAGTGCATCTTGTTGCTATGGTTATCTTGAGTAATGGGCCACCTGGTGGTCTGGCCAGCAACAACAAGGCTGTAAATCAATTGTTCAGTATTCTTTCCCGAGGTGGGACACTCTGCAACTGTGGTTCAGTGTTAAGATTTCCTAAGGCCAACTTTTAGAATATTGTAAATAAAAGGTGTGGTTAAACATTATGAGAGCACAGAAGAATGGCTGTATTCTATGTGTGACTAAAGCCTCAGGATTAGTGGGTATAGCATCAGCAAGATAGTGCTGTGGATTTTGTGAAGAGAATAAAGAAGAAAAAATACGTGAAGTGGGAGCCATATCCCACTCCTATTCTATTTCAATTCCCCCCTGAGAGATTATATTCTCCTTATTCTTAGAGAGGGTCAAAGATCTCATCTTCTGAAGCTACTTCCTACTGAATAGGATTGTCACCCCTGCCTAACCTTGGAAGGCATGGAAATTTTTCACTGACTGTTCTAAAGATTAGTAGGAACTAGGATCCTCCTGTGATGGTAAGGGTTGGACTCCTTGGGCCATCGGTAGCATGAGTTGGAATGGCTGAAGGCTGAAGACATAAACTTTAATTATCTGTACTGCTGTTGAATATAACAAATAATTATTTTAAAAATCAAATAGCACCCAGGGATTAATAAAATTCTTAAGCCCAGTTTAACAATGCTTATAACAAGAGATCAGATGCCATTTGAAATGTAAGTGAATAGGCTGGAGAACCAACCTCCTGTTGTCAAACTATAAGACAGACTTTTAATAAGAGGCATTTACATGGAAAGAGAAGAAAAACAAACATTAATCATGGGCATAATCTACCCAGACATTAGACTCAAAGCATCTTTAGTTACAGAGGAGGAAGATGCTGACAATCTGACATATTTTTCTTGCCTGTGTTATAAGAAATAAGCTTTAGTCTGTAGGGCCTTAGAAAAGAGATACTAGCAATTTTATTGCATTTAAGTCAGAAAAATTGAAGAAAATTTTGAAAATGTTAGTTTGGATACTCATTGCATGGAAAATAATATTTAAAAACTCAATAACAATGGACAAGACTAGAATCTAACAACATGTATATTACAGTCTTTTTATCTCCAGTTTCATTTAATCAAAGACAAATCACGGTAGTACTGATTTGTTTGCAAATAAGTTTTAGTCTTATACTTGGCCTGATTTTTTTGCATAAAGTACAGCAAGAATAATTATTTGTCACATAGAGTCTTATTTGTTTTTATTGTGCTAGAACTTTGTTCTATAAGGAATCTTAGCCTAGACTTTTTAAAGCCTTGAACCTAACCACTGATATATCTGTCCCTACAAATACTTGTATGAATTGTGTGAATTCCTCCCCTCTTAAGGTCCCAACATAACTTGGAGTTCCAGAACCTGTTAGAGGGTGACATTTTTACTCTATACAGGGACTGCATAGACAAGGTATGAGGCAAGTTTCTCCAAGGGGCTTTTTATCAGCTTTGTAAGTCAACCTCAAATTTTAAAAGCAGTTGGTGGCATGCCATTTCAGTCAAACCCCTGGTAAAATACCCAGTGTCCCCAATTGTGTTCTGTTACAAAAGAAAACAGATTCTTATTGAACTTATGGAAATAACTATATTACCATAAGTTAAGAATAGACACAAATAGTTTCCAAATTCTGAAGAAATCAGGTAAAAAGAAAAATGCTCCAAATTTGCTTATAGGAATATATTGTATTCAATTGTTAAAAGCTATAATTAGTTCAACAGGAAAAAAGTTTTCTTGACTCTGCAAAACAAAACAAAAAGGATCAGCAGAATTTCAAGAAATTTATAAAAAGACTATTTCAATTTTCTATTAGTTTAGTCCATTCAATTAACTCTTGTTGCACTCAATATTTATTAACACATAACATCTCCAGGGAAGTCTTAGAAGTTTTTTCCTCTATTCTAATAGTCCAAACTCCAAAGTTATCAGAGACCTGCTTTCAAGAGCACCTGTCAGAGTTCTATAGCTGGTTATAAAGTGCCTTTTGAAAATAATCGGGGTGGTTCCAAGATGGCTGAATAGGAACAACTCCAGTCTACAGCTCCCAGCAGGAGTGACGCAAAAGATGGGGGTTTCTGCATTTCCAGCTGAGGTACTGGGTTCATCTCAATGGGGCTTACTAGACAGTGGGTGCAGGACAGTGGGTGCAGCCCACCAAGCATGAGCCGAAGCAGTGTGAGGCATCGCCTCACCTGGGAAGCGCAAAGGGTCAGGGAATTCCCTTTCCTAGCCAAGGAAAGCTGTGAGAGATGGCACCTGGAAAATCGGGTCACTCCCACCCTAATACTGCACTTTTCCAATGGTCTTAGCAAAGAGCACACCAGGAAATTATATCCTGAGCCTGACTTGGAGGGTCCTATGCCCGTGGAGCCTCGCTCATTGCTAGCACAGCAGTCTGAGATTGAACTGCAAGGTGGCAGTGAGGCTGGGGGAGGGGCACCTCCCATTGCTGAGGCTTGAGAAGGTAAACAAAGCAGCCAGGAAGCTCAAACTGGGTGGAGCCCACCGAAGCTCAAGGAAGCCTGCCTGCCTCTGTAGACTCCACCTCTGGGGGCAGGGCATAGCCAAACAAAAGGCAGTAGAAACTTCTGTAGACATACATGTCCCTGTCTGACAGCTTTGAAGAGAGTAGTGGTTCTCCCAGCACAGAGTTTGAGATCTGAGAACAGACAGACTGCCACCTCAAGTGGGTCCCTGACCCCCAGGTAGCCTAACTGAGAGGCACCCCCCAGTAGGGGCAGACTGACACCTCACATGGCCGGGTACCCCTCTAAGACGAAGCTTCCAGAGGAATGATCAGGCAGCAATATTTGCTGTTCAGCAATATTCACTGTTCTGTAGCCTCCACTGATGATACCCAGGAAAATAGGGCCTGGAGTGGACCTCCAGTAAACTCCAACATACCTGCAGCTGAGGGTCCTGAGTGTTAGAAGGAAAACTAACAATCAGAAAGGACATCCACACCAAAACCCAATCTGTACGTCACCATCACCAAAGATCAAAGGTAGATAAAACCAGAAAGATAGGGAAAAAATAAAGCAGAAAAGCGGAAAATTCTAAAAATCAGAGTGCCTCTCCCCCTCCAAAGGAATGCAACTCCTAGCAAGCAATGGGACAAAGCTGGATGGAGAATGACTTTGACGAGTTGAGAGAAGAAGGCTTCAGACGATCCAACTTTTCTGAGCTTAAGGAGGAAGTTCAAACCCATCACAAAGAAGCTAAAAACCTTGAAAAAAGAGTATACGAATGGTTAACTAGAATAACCAATGTAGAGAAGTCCTTAAATGGCCTGATGGAGCTGAGAACCATGGCACAAGAACTACGTGATGAATGCACAAGCTTCAGCAGCCGATTTGATCAACTGGAAGAAAGGGTATCAGTGATTGAAGAACAAATGAATGAAATGAAGCGAGAAAGAGAAGTTTAGAGAAAAAAGAGTAAAGAGAAATGAATAAAGCCTCCAAGAAATAAGGGACTATGTGAAAAGACCACATCTACATCTGATTGGTGTACCTGAAAGTGATGGGGAGAATGGAACCCAGCTGGAAAACACTCTGCAGGATATTATCCAGGAGAACTTTCCCAACCTAACGAGGCAGGCCAACATTCAAATTCAGGAAATACAGAGAACACCACAGAGATACTCCTTGAGAAGAGCAGCTCCAAGAGACACATAATTGTCAGATTCACCAAAGTTGAAATAAAGGAAAAATGTTAAGGGCAGCCAGAGAAAAAGGTCGGTTACCCACAAAGGGAAGCCCTTCAGACTAACAGCAGATCTCTCAGCAGAAACTTTATAAGCCAGAAGCAAGTGGGGGCCAATATTCAACATTCTTAAAGACAAGAATTTTCAACCTGGAATTTCATGTCCAGTCAAACTAAGCTTCATAAGTAAAGGAGAAATAAAATCCTTTACAGACAAGAAAATGCTGAGAGATTTTGTCACCACCAGGCCTGCCCTACAAGTGCTCCTAAAGGAAGCACTAAACATGGAAAGGAACAACTGGTACCAGCCACTGAAAAAACAGGCCAAATTGTAAAGACCATCGATGCTAGGAAGAAACTGCATCAACTAACAGGCAAAATAACCAGCTAACATCATAATGTCAGGATCAAATTCACACATAACAATATTAACCTTAAATGTAAATGGGCTAAATGCCACAATTGAAAGACACAGACTGCCAAATTGGATAGAGTCAAGACCCATCAGTGTGCTGTACTCAGGAGACCCTTCTCACGTGCAGAGACACACATAGGCTCAAAATAAAGGGATGGAGGAAGATCTACCAAGCAAATAGAAAACAAAAAAAGACAGGGGTAGCAATCCTAGTGTCTGATAAAACAGACTTTAAACCAACAAAGATCAAAAGAGACAAAGAAAGCCATTACATAATGGTAAAGGGCTCAATTCAACAAGAAGAGCTAACTATCCTAAATATATATGCACCCAATACAGGAGCACCCAGATTCATAAAGCAAGTCCTTAGAGACCTACAAAGAGACTTAGACTCCCACACAATAATCATGGGAGACTTTAACACCCCACTGTCAACATTAGACAGATCAATGAGACAGAGAGTTAACAAGGATATCCAGGAATTGAACTCAAGTCTGCACCAAGCAGACCTAATAGACATCTACAGAACTCTCCACCTCAAATCAACAGAATATACATTCTTCTCAGCACCACATCGCACTTATTCCAAAATTGACCACATAGTTGGAAGTAAAGCACTTCTCAGCAAATGTAAAGGAACAGAAATTATAAAAAACTGTCTCTCAGACCACAGTTCAATCAAACTAGAACTCAGGATTAAGAAACTCACTCAAAACCACTCGACTACCTGGAAACAGAACAACTTTCTCCTGAATGACTGCTGGGTAAATAACAAAATGAAGGCAGAAATAAAGATGTTCTTTGAAACCAATGAGAACAAAGGCACAACATACAAGGATCTCTGGGACACATTTAAAGCAGTGTGTAGAGTGAAATTTATAGCACTAAATGCCTACAAGAGAAAGAAGGAAAGATCTAAAAGTGACACCCTAACATCACAATTAAAAGAACTAGAGAAGCAAGAGCAAACACATTCAAAAGCTAGCAGAAGGCAAGAAATGACTAAGATCAGAGCAGACTGAAAAGATAGGGACACAAAGAAAATACAAAAAAAATCAGTGAATCCAGGAGCTGGTTTTTTCAAAAGATCAACAAAATAGATAGACTACAGCAAGGCTAATAAAGAAGAAAAGAGAGAAGAATAAAATAGATGCAAAAAAAAAAATTGATAAAGGGGATATCACCACCGATCCCACAGAAATACAAACTACCATCAGAGAATACTATATACACCTCTATGCAAATAAACTAGAAAATCTGGAAGAAATAGATACATTCCTGGACACATACACCCTCCCAAGACCAATCCAGGACGGAGTTGAATCTCTGAATAGATGAATAACAGGCTCTGAAATTGAGGCAATAATTAATAGCCTACCAATCAAAAAAAATCCAGGAACAGATGGATTCACAGCCAAATTCTACCAGAGGTACAAGGAGGAGCTGGTACCATTCCTTCTGAAACTATTCCAATCAATAGAAAAAGAGGGAATCCTCCCTAACTCATTTTATGAGGCCAGCAACATCCTGATACCAAAGCCTGGCAGAGACACAACAAAAAAAGAGAATTTTAGACCAATATCCCTGATTAACATCGATGCAAAAATCCTCAGTAAAATACTGGCAAACCGAATCCAGCAGCACATCAAAAAGCTTACCCACCATGATCAAGTGGGCTTCATCCCTGGGATGCATTGCTGGATCAACATATGCAAATCAATAAATGTAATCCATCATATAAACAGAACCAAAGACAAAAACCATATGATTATCTCAATAGATGCAGAAAAGGCCTTTGACAAAATTCAACAGCCCTTCATGGTAAAAACTCTCAATAAATTAGGTATTGATGGGATGTATCTCAAAATAATAAGAGCTATTTATGACAAACCTACAGCCAATACCATACTGAATGGGCAAAAACTGGAAGCGTCCCCTTTGAAAACTGACACAAGACAAGTATGCCCTCTCTCACCACTCCTATTCAACATAGTGTTGGAAGTTCTGGCCAGGGCAATCAGGCAGGAGAAAGAAATAAAGGGTATTCAATTAGGAAAAGAGGAAGTCAAATTGTGCCTGTTTGCAGATGACATGATTGTATATCTACAAAACCCCATAGTCTCAGCCCAAAATCTCCTTAAGCTGATAAGCAACTTCAGCAAAGTCTCAGGATACAAAATCAATGTGCAGAAATCACAAGCATTCTTATACACCAATAACAGACAGAGACCCAAACCATGAGTGAAATCCCATTCACAATTGCTTCAAATAGAATAAAATACCTAGGAATCTAACTTATAAGGGATGTGAAGGAGCCCTTCAAGGAGAACTACAAACCACTGCTCAACAAAATAAAAGAGGAAACAAACAAATGGAAGAATATTCCATGCTCATGGATAGGAAGAATCAGTATCATGAAAATGGCCATACTGCCCAAGGTAATGTATAGATTCAATGCCATCCCCATCAAGCTACCAATGACATTCTTCACAGAATTGGAAAAAACTACTTTAAAGTTCATATGGAACCAAAAAAGAGCCTGCATTGCCAAGTCAGTCCTAAGCCAAAAGAATAAAGCTGGAGGCATCACACTACCTGACTTCAAACTATCCTACAGGGCTACAGTAACCAAAACAGCATGGTACTGGTACCAAAACAGAGATATAGACCAATGGAACAGAACAGAGCCCTCAGAAATAATACCACACACCTACAACCATCTGATCTTTGTCAAACCTGACAAAAACAAGAAATGGGGAAAGGATTCCCTATTTAATAAATGGTGCTAGAAAAACTGACTAGCCATATGTAGAAAGCTGAAACTGGATCCTTCCTTACACCTTATACAAAAATTAATTCAAGATGGTTTAAAGACTTAAATGTTAGACCTAAAACCATAAAAACCCTAGAAGAAAACCTAGGCAATACCATTCAGGACATAGGCATGGGCAAGGACTTCATGTCTAAAATACCAAAAGCAATGGCAACAAAAGCCAAAATTGACAAATGGGATCTAATTAAACTAAAAGAAACTACCATTAGTAAAAGAAACTACCATCGGAGTGAACAGGCAACCTACAGAATGGGAGAAAATTTTTGCAACCTATCTATCTGACAAAAGGCTAATTTCCAGAATCTACAAATAACTCAAACAAACTTACAAGAAAAAAACAAACAACCCCATCAAAAAGTGGGCAAAGTATATGAACAGACAATTCCCAAAGAAGACATTTATGCAGCCAACAGACACATGAAAAAATGCTCATCATTGCTGGCCATCAGAGAAATGCAAATCAAAACCACAATGAGATACCATCTCACACCAGTTAGAATGGCAATCATTAAAAAGTCAGGAAACAACAGGTGCTAGAGAGGATGTGGAGAAATAGGAACACCTTTACACTGTTGGTAGGACTGTAAACTAGTTCAACCGTTGTGGAAGACAGTGTGGCGATTCCTCAAGGATCTAGAACTAGAAATACCATTTGACCCAGCTATCCCCTTACTGGGTATATACCCGAAGGATTATAAATCATGCTGCTACAAAGACACATGCACAAGTATGTTTACTGCAGCACTATTCACAATAGCAAAGACTTGGAACCAACCCAAATGTCCATCAATGGTAGACTGGATTAAGAAAATGTGGCACATATACACCATGGAATATTATGCAGCCATAAAAAAGGATGAGTTCATGTCCTTTGTAGGGACATGGATGAAGCTGGAAGCCATCATTCTCAGTAAACTATTGCAAGGACAAAAAAATCAACCACTGCATGTTCTCACTCATAGGTGGGAACTGAACAATGAGAACACTTGGACACAGAAAGGGGAACATCACACACCAGGGCGTGTCGTGGGGTGGGGGGAGTGGTGAGGGCTAGCATTAGGAGATATACCTAATGTAAATGTCGAGGTAATGGGTGCAGCACACCAACATGGCACATGTATACGTATGTAACAAACCTGCACGTTGTGCACATGTACCCTAGAACTTTAAGTATAATAAAAATATAATAAAAATTTAAAAAGAAAAGAATCAAAACAAGATAACGATTGTCTGTGCATGAGAAAAGTCTTAGGATAGCCATGACTAACTAATGACACAATCAACAAGAAAATCTGGTAATCAGGCCGGGTGTGGTGGCTCACGCCTGTAATCCCAGCACTGTGGAATGCCGAGGCAAGTGGATCACCTGAGGTTAGGAGTTCGAGACCAGCCTGGCCAACATGGTGAAACCCTATCTCTACTAAAAATACAAAACTTAGTGGGGCATGGTGGTGCATGCCCGTAACCCCAGCTACTTGGGAGGCTGAGGCATGAGAATCACTTGAACCCAGGAGACAGAGGTTGCAGTGAGCCGAGATTTTGCTATTGCACTCCAGCTTGGGTGACAAGAGCAAAACTCCATCTCAGAAAAAAAAAAAAAAAAAAAAAAAAAAAAGAAATCTGGTAATCTCCGTGGAACACAATAATTTAACATAACAATTACAATTATTGATAACATACTGAGGAATATCAGAATTATAGGAATCTCATATAATTTTCAAATACATATTAACACATTTATAGGAATATAATCTAATGAAGGCTAAACAACATTTTTAATTTAACAATGTTTCTTGTATGGGTTTAATATATCAAATGAGCCAAATATATCTCTTTTGGACCTAAAAGGACCTAATGCTTAATTCGATCTTGAAAAGTTTGTCAGATATCAAAAAGTCTAAAACACTTGATTGATAAAGCAAAATAGAATCCCAGGCTACTATAAGCCATTTGTTTAGCCAAAGTGATAACTCTAAAAGCTTCTTTTTTTTTGAGACGGAGTCTTGCTCTGTCGCCCAGGCTGGAGTGCAGTGGCCGGATCTCGGCTCACTGCAAGCTCCGCCTCCCGGGTTCACGCCATTCTCCTGCCTCAGCCTCCGGAGTACCTGGGACTACAGGGCTATTTTTTTTTTTTTTTTTGTATTTTTTTAGTAGAGACGGGGTTTCACCGGGTTAGCCAGGATGGTCTCGATCTCCTGACCTCGTGCACGTCTCGGCCTCCTAAAGTGCTGGGATTACAGGCTTGAGCCACCGCGCCCGGCCTCTAAAGACTTTTTAAGCCAAAAACCTTTACTCATTGATAGAGGGGAGACTCCACTTTCCAAACAAAAAGACAGCATGAGGCCAATTGAATCTATTTTCTCCTCCCTCTTTTTTCTGTAGTTATTTAAAAGGCAAAGAAAAACCTTTTGTTTTCCGTTGTAGACGATTAGTCTCTTAAGTACCTGTTCCCGGTCCTAAACAATTGTCAGTAAGGCAACTCTAATTTGTATTTCTAAAGGGACAACTCTTAGGTGAAATAAGATTGAGAATTTCTATTTTAATCAAACCAAGAAAATATGGTTTGAGTAAAAGTTCAGGTGAGATAGCTAGGAAAAGCGGATACTCTGGCGCATGGAGAGTTTTCAAGAATCCCATTTTTACACTGAATCTTGGGTCCCAAAAAACAGAGAAATACTATGGGATGGGACAGTGCAACACTTTCACAGTGTAGTTCATTGCAAGGACATTTCTCCAAGGCTGGTGGGCAACCCGACTCCAATCAGCCCACTCTGTAATCAGCCCATCCCCCATTCTATACCTTCTAGGGGCTCAAGAGCATGTTTTTCTTATCTAAATGCACAAAGAAAGGAGTACCGGCTTGTAGTAGTAGCCACTCACTATAAACAATTGCCATTAGACATTTTTAAAAGTGTATCTCTTATTTAGCTATTACAAATTAAGGGTGTTTTTTAATAATGCAAAGTAATTTCTGATGCCCACAAAAGTCAAAGAGGTCAGGTAACACAATGCAAAACAGAGCAGAGCCTTAGTTGAGAGGGATCTGCCCACTTACAATTATTTGGGTTCCATGAGGAAAGCAGAGCTTTCTCCCAAAATGAGGCCTGCGGAACCTCCTCTGTTTTTCCCAAGGCTGTCACAAATTACCTGAGGTCCTCTTACGTGAACTTGAGGGTAGCAAGAGGACAGACAAAAATAAATGGAGAAACAATTCAGTCAACTAAGAAGAAAAAAATACATATATATATTTTATAATATATATTTTATATCTAATATATTACATATAATATATAATTAATAAATTATATGTTATAAAATTTGTATAATAAATTATATAATATTGTATATATTTATAAATATATAAAATATGTAATATTGTATATATTTATATATTATATATACTTATATATTATGTATATTAAATATATGATACATTTTATAATATATAATATATATATTTTATATATAAAAATAAATATATATATATTTTTTTTCAAAAAACAAGATCCAAGAAGAGAAAAAAACATAATGGCCTTTTAAGTACAGGTATATCTTGGATATCCCCTTTTAATTAAGTTCACTTCTAAGCATAGAGCTCTTTTATTTAAAAATTCTTTTAAATCTTTTATTACCAGACTCTAGCTGGGACAAATAGCTGACACCTCTAGCTTTTAAGCCTTTTGTTTTCCCAAAGGTATTTTCCTGATTGAAACCAATAAGCCTTAAGTAAGGTTATGATTTAACCACAGAATCACAAGTTGTCTCCAAAAAGACGGCAAGTGGTTTTTACAAGAGCTCAAATTGCCCCAAAGATAACTCAAAGAAAGAAAAATTCAAGAGACAGGCTCAGAAGTTGTTCATGGAGGGGAAAAGAATCAACAAGTATTAAAGGTCACAAACCAGAAAGAACCTATTCCTTAAGCTGAGAATTGAACGGAGGCCACACACATCATGAAAGGGCGAGGTCTATAGCTACTGAGCTACAACACATGGCAGTTGCCACTGCTCTTCCCAGAAGGAGCCTAGCGCAGTCATGTTTTAGGTTGTAAAATATTTTTAACTGCTCAATATAACTTCTTAATTTTTTAAAAATTTTGCATTTTACTCTGTTGACCAGGATGCTCAAGATCATTTTAAAGGCTAGCTATGACATTATTATGCATCCTTCTTTTATTTTAAACCATTTTTTCTTTAATTGTTGAGAATAAGAGATCTCTAAAGTCCTTTTCTTTTGATGGTGTACTTAGTTCCAACAGTGAGTGAATCCAAAAGCCTTTTGAAGTTCACATAGTAATTTTAGAGGTTTTTACTATATAAGCAAAAGGTATTATCTAGAGGGAGTAGAGGAGGCATCTCCATGGTCCCCAATAATTCATTCTCAGAAATGACCTAAGATAGCAAAAGACAACTAAAGCCAAATAGAGATGGGATCTTTCAAGACAAAACTCACTCAAGAGCATGACATATTCAGGGTAAAGAGTGTGCTGATGCAGCTCAGACTCCAGGTCCTTTCAGGCTAGCTGCCTGACACGAACCTGAAATTTCCAGCCCTCCAGATGGTAGAGACCAAGAGAGGTACCTCCACATGGTCACATGGTCAAGCTCCCAAGGACATAAAACAAGATGAGAGGGAAACCTCATCTGGCTTTTGTTTCAGGGACCCACAGCAAAGTTTGTAGCTGAGCAGTCTGCAAGGCTTGCTTGCAAAAGAAGGCTTACAGAGGGCCTAGGCTCGTATTTTATCCTGCGGGGCCACACTTTATGACAGAACAACACAGAAAGACAAATTTATATAGCTCAAAGTACACCAGATTTGCTACAGATGAAGGCTAGTCTCACAAATCCCTTTTCCCTTTAATCAAAGCCTTGCAGGGGAGACAAACAGTGATTTTTACCATTTCATCAACTGGTTTACACAGAGAGAGGCCAGGAGTTTGGCTGGTAAGAAATTTTTACCCTTTTTCCAGCATGTCAGGTTTTAGGATTTCCTCTCTCTGCAGCTTCTGGAAGAGCAGAGTGGCTTTTGATGACCCCGCTCACTATGCCATAGCTGTGGGGGACAAGCCATGCTACAAAAAAACAAACACAAAAAACACATCTTTTTCTGTTTTATGGAATCATAGGCAAAAGTCTCTCATTTTTTACAAGATGCTACCCAATAGGAGGCATAGGGGAATATGTTGTCACATCAAACACACAAAATGGAAAAATGGATTAGGACGTGAGCAGCTGAAACTCTGGAACCATGTGCTGTCAATTCTCTCCTCAAAAGGCAGCACCCAGAGTCCATTGGATAACATGCCCGAAAAGATAGACAACAGAAAAGTCCACAGGCTTCCCTTCCCCACAGGTGTGGGAAAGGGAGGAAAAGTACTTAGCAGACTTAAAGATGACAGTCCTACCAGCTGAACCAATCAGCCATTGCACTCTGTCCTGCACAGGTGTCTATTCAATTTGAACCGATGAAGTTAATGAAAAGTAGGAAGAAAGAAGAAGGAAAAAGAAAGACACAACAAATAGGGGACAGGCGGAGAGAGAAAGCATTGTCTGGCAGTCTCGGGGAGGCAGGAGGAAAACTCACCAGTTGTGGCAATGCTGAGTCAAAGATTCAGGTGACCACCTGTCACCCATGAAGGGGGCACACACACCCCACCATCCTGCTGGCTCACAAGCCTCCTCCTTGGAGAAAAATGCTCTCCACATCCCATAATCACTTCATGGTTGCCAGAGAACATGTTACAGACCACAGGCTCTTTGGCTCCCATGTAACAGAAGTTAACAAAGGGCCAACAAGATTTCCCAGACAAGGCTTTTATTTTGGGACTTGTGCTTGAGCACAAGGGAGACAGCAGAGCTGAGGTGTAAGGATCCTCTGGCTGGCTCTCTGAAAAAGCCAAAATCTGCAGCAGGTTTTTTTTATTATTATTTTTGTTAAGCAAAACACAGGAATTGACATCAGGGGTAAGGTATGCAGGCCGAGCTGGGCAAAGCACATGAGACGTAGGGTATGCAGGTCAGTGCATCTTGTTGCTATGGTTATATTGAGTAATGGGCCACCTGGTGGTCTGGCCAGTAGCAATAAGGCTGTAAATCAATTGTTTAGCATTCCTTCCCAAGGTGGAACACTTCACAAGATTCGTTCAATGTTTAGTTCTCCTAAAGTCAATTTCTGGAATTCTTTAAGTGAAAGGCATGGTTAACCATTATGAAAGCACAGAATGGCAACTATTTCCTATGTGTGACTAAAGCCTGGGGTTATTGGGATAGCATCAGTGAGGGAGGGGTACAGATTTTCTGAAGAGAAGAGGAAAAAAAAAAAAAAACTACATGAAGAATGAGTAGTATCCCATCCTATTCTATCTCCAATAGATTTTAAAACAGATAGACAGAGATACTTTTCTTACTGTTAGTACTATAGCAGGACGAGCCACAGACAAAACCTCTCAGACACCAAATTGTAGAAGGAAGGGCTTTATTCAGCTGGGAGCATCAGCAACCTACTGTCTTAAAATCCGAACTCCCCAAGTGCACAATTTCTGTCCCTTTTAAGGGCCCACAACACTAAAGATTTCACATGAAAGGGTTGTGATTGATTTGAGCAAGCAGCAGGTATGTGACAGGGGCTGCATGCACCGGTGGTCAGAGTCAAACAGAACAGGGCAGGGAGTTTCACAATGTTCTTCTATACAATGTCAGGAACATTGGTTTCTAAGTCATGAGTTGATTTTTAACTACTGGGTTTAAGCCAGGCAGACCCAGGCCTGGTTTCAGGCCTGGCGCTGGGCTGCCTGTCTTTGGTTTTACTTCATTGTTTTTTCTTAAAACAGGTACTGAGTATAAAACAATATAAAACAATATGAGAGGGTCTCTCTCTTTCCTCATTTCCCCCCTTTTGAGACTCTCACTTTTTATTAGTAGGCGTTCTCATTCTTATTTTTGCTACTTATGTCTTTTTGTGCAATAGATTGATAGTGATTCATATAGTACACTTGTGCTGAAGCATTTTGGTGAACTAAGATACCGATGAAGCTTTTTTATCATTTGAAGAAGTACAGGTAGCAAACATAGGAGCAGTAAGCAGATTTTTATTACCATTATAACTTTTATTATAAGAGTTTTAAATCCTCCTAGTGCTGGGAACTAATTTTTAAACATGGCTTCAGGGTTGAATTCATGCTACACTTGTACAGGCACATGTGACTATGTCTTTAACTACTTGCTTTTGATTATCTACGTGTAGACAGTAATTAGTAAGGTTAAATTTCTTATAGACCTCTCTTTCAGCAGCTAGCAAGTAGTCAAGAGCCAATCTATTTTGATAGATAGCATTTCTTATCTGAGTTTCTTGCTGGGCCAGAATAGTCAAGGCTTGACTGGTTTTATTAGTGATGATTTTTAAAACAGCTTGCAACCGTATGATACAGTTGAGCATGTAAATGGGGGTCCAGTATTCCCATGAGCCATCTTGTGTCTAAGTGGCAGGCCTATAGTATTGTACAAATTTTTAGGAGGTTATTTATTATCTTTTTAATTACTTGTGGCTATGCTTTGTTTTCTGTGGGAAGCATAGACAGGGAAGCCCAGAAGTTCACCTGTCTTCATGGGCAGTAAGAAGAAAGATGGTTTAATAGTGCCAACAACACAACCGCCTGTCTACTGGTCAGGCAGCTTAGCATAGGCTCTATGTCTACATATCCAGTATAATCCGGTGGGGGCAGTCTAGTCCTGGTGGAATTCTGGGTGGAACTGTTTAGCTATGCAATACTGTCTAATAATTGAGACGTTTAGAACCCCAAAATTGTCAGGGTGGTTCTTTTGGGCCAGGAATGCATCAGGAACTGGGCCTGTAGGAACTAATTCTTGGGCTTCCCATGGCCATTGATCTCCTGTTACAGTTCCTCCACAAACATAACACAAAGTGACTTTTAGAGACTGGGTTACATGTTCGGCTAATTGCAAAAACAAATTTTTAGTTTTTCCTGGAATCTCAGGCACTGGCACATTTAGTTCATCATAGAAAGTCTGAAATACTGGTTCTAGAGAGTGTCTTTGAACCTTGCCTTTTATTAGGATGCTTAAGCTAGGATCTAGTCATTTTCCATCAATGCCTAATGTTACATATTTTTTTAGTCCACTTTGGGTCTGAGGGGCTTGTGATAACCAGTTCTAAAGGGTTGCAGCTCCCACTTGTGCAGGAGGGGCTGACTTTTCCTTTTTGGAGCCAAACAGGATCTTTTTTATTTTTTAGTTTTTTTCAAGTAGCCCAAATGATGTAAGACCAGTATTGACACATTTCACATAAATATGGTTCTTGACAGATATACTTATTTTCTGCTTTGTAACTTTTTTCTCAATCTAGAGAACCGCATTCCGTCTCATGCTGCTTACTATTAATAGCGGCACAGGTGTCAGATTTTAAGGTTACATTTTTGCAGACCCCTCTTTCTTCTGTTTTAGCTATTACCCTACTTGTGTCACTTAGAAAAGGACCAGTCCTTAATTTTATTTTAAAAACTGTGATCATGGGAGGCTTAAAATGGGTCATAACATGCATCAGGTTGGTTATTTCCTGGGCTATATAACTTGGATAGAATAGCATTATACAAACAAGTTTCTTTTTAGAGTTCTGGTACACTTATAATAACCATAAAATAATAGGACTGTAGCAATCTTTTGTCCTACCTCAGTGACTTGATGTATACACTGGGAGCAGCCCTCAGTCTGAGTAAGGTCAGTTGAAGTCTTTACTGCACAAGTCCAAATTTTAAGGAAAATGAGTCCTGTGATGAGTTTCCTCATGCTTCGGCCATGCGTGGACCAGTCAGCTTCCGGGTGTGACTGGAGCAGGGCTTGTCGTCTTTTTCAGAGTCACTTTGCAGGGGTTAGTGAAGCTGCTCCCATCCACGTACAGCTCCCAGTCTACAGATGTTTAAGGATGGTCTCAGAGGTTAGGCCCACTAGAATAAACTGAGTGCAATACTTTTACACAGTTATGTTTAACTGGGCTCTTTGATACCAGGAGCAAGGGGGAAGGTTTAGGGTGTTGCAAACTTCAATGGTTATGCGGAGAATTTTATAGAGCATGCTTTGGTATCTAGTTAGTCTAGCATTTATTAGCTAATGGTGTCCTTTGGTATTTATTGAAATCACCACAGCATGGGGGGACTTTATGATTAGGTTTTGTCTAAGAGTTAGCTTATCTGCTTCTTGTGCTAACAGGGCCATTGCTGCCAGGGCCCTTGGACATGGGGGCCAGCCTTTGGAAACCCCATCTAGTTGTTTTGAGAGATAGGCCACTGGCCTTGGCCAGGGCCCTACAGTCTGGGTTAAAACTCCAACTGCCTTTTTTTTTTTTTTGACACATAGAGTGTAAAGAGTTTTGTCAGGTCAGGTAGCCTCAAGGCTGGGGCCAACATGAGTTTTTCTTTTAAACTCATGAAAAGCTCATTGCTGTTGGTTGTAATAGATGTAGTTTATTTAATGTACATTTTTATTGACTGTCATCTACCAAAATATTAACTTAAATCTTGTAACTATTTGATTTCAAGCTTTAAATTGATCTGGTATTTCTTGTGGGGCTCTAATTGCATCTAAATAGATGTGAGAGTAGAAAGATCTATAAGGGGCTTCTCTCGCTTTATGATGTCTTATTATTATTATTATTATTATTATTTCTGATTGATGAAATGCCAGGGTGAAAGGGATAGCCAAATTGACTAAAGCACAAGTGCCTCTCTAGTTATTTGGCAGAGTGCCCAGTAAAGGTCCACGACAATACCACCACACATCCGCTCGGGGATGAACAAGGGCTGACTGATTGATAAGCTCTTGAAAATTCTTAAGCTCACTGCATCCCTTCAGGTCTCCAAGGAATACTAAGTCTCCTCCTTGCCGTGAGAGACATGAAGTGAACTTAGTGTTGGGAGACGGAAGCCGGATGGCCTTCGGGGGCTGACCCACAGGGACTCTGGGATATAGCAGAGAGAGCTTGGCATGACTTATTACTCCAGGCTGTAGAATCCTGGAAAAGAGCTACCATGCAGCCCATGCCTGGTCGACTGGAGGACCACCTTTGTGGAAGGGGGACAATCAGGGCTTCTGGCCTGCCATGTGCACAAGCATAACAATTGCTTTTGTTTAACGTGCAGATGGAATATTTGATCCATTTCAACCAGGCATTTGCATCTTGGTATGCTGTCTTAATTGGCAAAGTTTGTTTTAAGTCTTTAACTTCTATGATCCTCTAGTAAAATGAATGTTTCCTTTAGCACCTATTTTTATTAGTTTTTAGACCAAAAAAAGCTAAACACCATTTTATATTTAAGCATGCTTTTTGTATGATTTTTATACCAGATAAGTTAAATTTTACCTTTATATTAGTGTGTTATTAATGTTAATCTTAATTTCAAAAAAACCTCGTAGACATATTTATGCAATTTTTTATGTTTCACCATCAGGTAAGATTTTATAGACTCTTTTTAACCTTTTATAATTTTTGTTAAAGAGCAGGTTGATGCTTTAAGAAAAACATGTTGCATTTTTACTTTAATGTCCAGTTTACAGAAAAACTGGATGATACCTTTCTAACTTTAGCTAATATGTTAACACACAGAAATTTTTTTACAATTAACGTTTTAAAACTTGCTTAAACTTTTAAAACAATAATTTTTTAACATTTTCATGTAGGTAAAAATCCACATTCTTATGCCTCCTTATAATCTTTTTACTAAAGGTGTATTTTACTTTTTTTATACACCTTGCACATAAACTGTTTTTTCAATACTACTCAGGAGGCCTTATTACTTTTAAATTATATAACACTTTTTGCATAAAAATTTTTTTATAACTTTTTTATGACTTTCACAGACAATTTTTTGACATGTTTCAACTTTTTGACTTATTATAAACTTTTTAAAAAAATAACTAGTTAATTTATTTCAGGACAAGAATTTATCATATAACTTTTTAAATATAAATTCTGCCTCTCCCCTTTTTTTCCTTTCTTGAAATTTTCCAACATAGTTCCTAGTGGGGTGGGTTTATTTAGCACCTGACTCATGTTTTCTCAAGACAAAATAAAACACTCACACCACATACACTCACCGCAAAACAAAGAACAGAAAAAGAGTGCACACACACACTTTTGTCATTTATACCAAACCAAAATCAGAATACCACGAAATCCAAAATTCAAGTACTGAGAAATTTAAGCCAAGTCAAAAACCAAAACTAAAGTATCCAGCAATTGAAGTCAAGTCAAAACCAGAACAAAAGTGCCAATACAGGCACACCGTGGTTGATCAGGCCACGCTTCCACTCAAATGGAGTGGGACAAGTTCCAAAGTCTAGTCTCATCAAGTCAAGTCAAGTCAAAACCAGAACAAAAGTGCCGATACAGGCACACGGTGGGTGATCAGGCCACGCTTCCACTCAGATGGAATGGGGCAAGTTCCAAAGACTAGCCTTACCAAGTCCAGTCAAGTCAAAACCAGAACAAAAGTGCCAATACAGGCACACCATGGGTGATCAGGCCACGCTTCCACTCAGATGGAGTGGGGCAAGTTCCAAAGACTAGTCTTACCAAGTTTCAGATGTCTGGACTCCAGGTGCCAGTTCCTTCTCTGTGTTCAGCCACTGTGTTAATCCTCCATGGGGGACTGCTAGGCGCTGCTCTGGTGAGGCGTTCCACCGGGACAACTGCCTACCCAGGAGTGCTCTTTGGATCACATCACTCAGGCTGGTCAGAGTCCCCCCACGGGGATGCTCCACAGGGCAGGCCTAAGCCGCCTAAAGGGCTGCCTCAGCCATCCCTCAGTTCTTGCTTCCCGGTCAGGGAACCAAGAAATGCAGCAGGACAAGCTGCAGACAAAACCTCTCAGACACCGAGTTGTAGAAGGAAGGGCTTTTATTCAGCTGGGAACATCGGCAAGCTACTGCCTTAAAATCCAAGCTCCCTGAGTGCACAGTTTCTGTCCCTTTTAAGGGCTCACAACACTAAAGATTTCACATGAAAGGGTCGTGTTTGATTTGAGCAAGCAGCAGGTATGTGACAGGGGCTGCATGTACCGGTGGTCAGAGTGAAACAGAACAGGGCAGGGAGTTTCACAATGTTCTATACAATGTCAGAAACATCGGTTTCTAAGTCATGAGTTGATTTTTAACTACTGGGTTTAGGCCAGGGAGACCCAGGCCTGGTTCCGGGCCTGGCGCTAGGCTGCCTGTTTTTGGTTTTACTTCATTGTTTTTTCTTAAAACAGGTACTGAGTACAAAACAATGTAAAACAATATAAGAGGGTCTCTCTCTTTCCTCAGTACCATTAAATTTGAAACTTGAATCTGCTATATGTAATTTATATCATAAATTTTGTAAAGTCTTAAAATTTGAATGAAAATTTTAAAATCTGCTGAGTCCATTTAAATTACATTCAAGGGCAAGGAACAGTAACCCTAATAGAAAAACTTAACATGTAAACATTTAAGTGCTTATTCAACTACAGGAATTCTAGGGATAGAGAGAAGTGAGGAAAGCATAGTAGTTCAGGGATGTCACTAGCAATGGCTCTGGCTCTCTCTCTCTCTTCTCTGCTATCCTTAACATATAGGTCTTCATCCTTGTGCTGCATTTGCAACAATCCTGTTTCAGGAAGGAGAGAAATAAAGGAGCAAAAAGAAAATAAAAGTACATGCCCATCAGCTCTGTGCCTCAGAAGCTCCTCTCCTCATTAGCCAGATCTGGTTCATACAACATTTCAGTTACCTCCTATTCTATAACAACACACCACAATACTTAATGGTGAGGACTAAAATCTGACCTTTTCTTCTTTTGCCAAAATTCCCATCTAAGGGGCCTGGAAGGTATTGCCCTACAAACCGTAAAATCTCATTAGATGTTTATTAACCAAGTATAATGTGGCTTACTTTCCAACCTGACTCTGGTGTAGTATCACATGATAGATAGCAAATCCTGAAGGAAATCAAAACATTTCACCCCAAAGTACTTTTATTTGATGTATTTAGAAATAGCTACCACAGGGCCAACAAGTTGAAATGGCCCTGCAAAGTCATATTTTGTGGGAGAAATTTGCATCTGTAGAGAATCTCCATTAATGCGACAGGTCTATCCTTTCTAGGCCTTTCCTGGATCTAGGAGAAGTTAACTGTGAGTCTTACACGTTTAAGGCTTGAAAAGAGATATTTACCATCTATTCTCACCCAGGGCTGCTACCTGAGAGCTTTATCTACATAACAAAAACCTTAACTCAAGCATTCCTTTCTACTGAATCCAAGTCTTTGGATAATAGTTTAACTCTCTCAATTAATTGTCAACTAAAGAATCCCTAAAACCCACCTATGACTTACAAGTTCCCCACTACACAACCCCCAACTCCACATTGAGATGTCCCACCTCACCCTGCAGAATCTTCCACATATAAACCCAAACTATAACCTGACTATCTCAGATACACTTTCCCAGGACCTCTTGAGGTTGTATAACCCCAGACCATGGTCACTTATACTGGCTCAGAATAAGCCTCTTGACACCTATCTTGGCAGAATTTAGTTTTATTTCATCATCAATATCTTTATAAAACAAGAAAATAGCAGACAATTCTTCCATTTGCATACATTTCACTAGGAAAGGCCAGAGGATCTAAGATGGCTTCATCTATAAAGCTGGCATTCAACTGGGATGGCTAGAGTGACTGGGAGTTGGCTGGACCTCTCCTTATGATTTTTTTTTTTTTATGATTTTTCTTCCTCCAAGATTTTTGTCTCTGTCCCCATGGATTTTTTTCTAGCCAGTAGCTGGAATTCTTTACATGATGGGTGGCTTCTAAGAGAGTGACAAACAGAAGTTGCAGAGTGTCTTAAGATCTAGGTCCAGGCGTCAACCAATATCACTTCAACACAGTCTACTAGTCAAAACACAACCAGCCTATATTAGTCTGTTTTCACAATGCTATAAATAAATATCCAAGTTTCAATGGACTCACAGTTTCACATGTCTGGGGGGCCTCAGGAAACTTACAATTATGGCAGAAGGCAAAGGGACCTTCTTCACATGGCATCAGAGAGAGAAAAGTGGAAGAGCAAAGAGAGAAGAGCCCCTTAGAAAACCATCAGATCTCATGAGAACTCACTCACTGTCATGAGGACAGCATGGAGGAAACCGCCTCCATGATCCAATCACCACCCAAGGGTCTCTCCCTTGACACGTGGGGACCACAACTGAAGATGAGATTTGGGTGGGGACACAAAGCCAAACCATATTACAGCCCAGATTCAAGGGCAGAGGAAAACAGACTTTACCTCTTCATAGAAGGAGGGGCATACTTATACAAGCATGGAAGGACTCACTGATGGCCATCTTTGCAAATAATCCACCACACATACATACTCTATTCCAATTGCTGTTCAGAAAAAGTTTCAGTAGATCAAAGAACGCTCACGACAGTATCTGCCTTAATTCAAATACCTTTTTTTTTTTTTGAGGAATTTCCATTCTTTTTTTTTTGTAACACACACATATATGATATTCACACATATATATGATATTGTTTACAGCTTAATTTTAACTTATTATACAGTTTAATTTTAACTTTAAAGATAGAAAATGTTTGTGTGGATGAACTATAGGTATTTTTTTGTTATGTTTTCCATTATCTCCGATTTTTTTATAATTATAATGTTACTGCTGTATTATTAAAAAATAATAAATGCTCTTCTCTGAAAGCTAAATATTTACTGGTAGTACCTTTTATAGATGTAACAAAAGTGATACACACATTCCCTTATAACTGGATATTTAGGTTGTTTATAATTTTCTCATTAAATCATGCAAAGATAAATGTATATAAATCTGTTTTCCTAAAAATCTGTTTTCTAAGAAATAATATTTCTATTAGACTTTGGCCAGCATTATATAAAACAGTCTGTCTAATCATATCTTCAGCAACATTGAGGATTTCTGTGTTTTTGGCATTTATTACAACTTATTTTTACTTGCTTTTCTTTTTTTTTTTTGTTTTTTAGACAAAGTCTCATTCTGCCGCCCAGGCTGGAGTTTAGTGGTATGATCTCAGCTCGCTGCAACCTCTGCCTCTCAAATTCAAGTTATTTTCCTGCCTCAGCCTCCCGAGTAGCCATGATTACAGGCACACACCACCGTGCTGGGCTAATTTTTGTATTTTTAGTAGAGATGAAGTTTCACCATGTTGGCCAGGCTGGTCTCAAACTTCTGACCTCAGGTGATCTGCCCACCTCGAGCTCCCAAAGTGCTGGGATCACAGGCATGGGCCACTGCGCCCGGCCTTTTACTTACTTTTCTATGATTAGTGAGTTTGAGAGTTTACACAATTTTTTTGTGGCCATTTTGTTTTTTATTGTATGCATTGTCTACAGTTTTTCTGTTGGGAGCTAAAACATTTTTTCATTGTTCTTTGAAAGTGTTTATATGGTAAGCATATTAATTTATTGTGTATAATTTATTACATTTTCCTAGTTTCTCATTCACCTTTTAGAGGTTTTTCCCATACAAAAAGTTTTAAATTTTGTATTTCATTTGTATTTTCTTACATAGTGTATATTCTTAGATGATATACACCTATTCTGCTAATATTTAAAATTTCTCCTAGTATATTTTAGATTTTTTTTATATTTAACTTTTTGATTCACTACTGCTTGCTATTGGTACATGATATAATGAGGTTTAAGGTGACAACCCCCATTCCCACCGTGAAGAAAAAGGCCATTTCTCAATGTCATTTGTTGAAGAATCCATCCATCTATCTCTATATGTATAAATAACTTTTAATGAATATCATATTACATAAACATATATACACAACATATACACTATTGTTTGATTAGTTTATCAATTCTTATAACAACAAATGATGTATTTCTAGTTTTATAATATATTTTTAAATCTATTAGGCCTATTCTCTTAATAGGCAAGATTCCTGCTTATTTTTTCTGGAAAAAAAAAGGCATTTAGCTCCTTTAAGTTTTTAATCATTCCAGATAAATACTCAAACCTTTATTTCACAGTCCTAAAATGATCCTACATTCTTTCCACTTAGAATTATAATGAGTGTATAAATTAATTTGGAAAGAACTGAGATATTTAAAATACTCTCATGAGGAATATTTTGTCTTTACACATGAGTTTTCTCTTTTTTTTGTAAAGTTCTGTAATTAATGAGAATCATGGTATTTCTTCTTAGGATTTTCCCTTGATAATATTTTGTTGCTATTTGAAATAAAATCATTTTCTTTCAGTACATCCACTAAGTAGTAATTATTACATTGAAAAACTCTTGATTTTTTGTATCCTTCATATACCTGATCCATTTTTAGAATCATTTTGTTCATTCAATGGTTTTCAAATCATTTTCTTGGATATTCTTTGTATATGCCATATTGCCAACAAATAAATGTTTTTGTCTCATTTACTGTAAAATAAAAACCTTATCTTTTTCTACTTAATGTCTTTTACATTGGCTAGGATTCGAGAATAGTATCATGATCTTTTTATTCATTCAACTAATATTTAGTGAGGACCTAGCCTTTTTCTGGCTCCTAATCTGCACTAGAATTAGATCACTGTTTCAATTTCAAAACCCCATACATGTTTGAAGTGCTCATCCCTTTTTTGTAATTAGGGTTCCCATACCATTATTCATTCAGGCTCTTCATAGGGAAGATTTTTTCTTTTTTCTCTTTTTGTCTTTATAATCTTTACACAGAACCACAGAACTTCAAACATTACATATTCACTAGATGTTTTATGAATGGAGGAATGAATGATGCAGTGTGTGGTCAAAGACATGTCTATGGAGAAAAGCTAAGAAGGATGTGTTTATTTAGTATAAATGCATAGCATTTCCATCCACTAAGCTTCATCAACCTGTAACAAAAGAGCTATAATTCTGGAGAACAAAAATATTATGAGCAGTACAGCTGAAATGAAGGGATTGTTATGCCAGGGAATGATCTGTGCAGTGAAAAGCAGCAGGAAGCATGGAGGTTTTGCCAAGAAATCTTATTTTTAGATTACTTATACATAAGATGTTTATGCTTCTCTTAGCACTGAGAAGAGTCTAAGGAACAGGCTCACAATAACTTCTCTTTCATATACCTGGTATTGCATTAACTGTGAGAGTGGAAGGCAGAGTAGCTACACAAATGAAACTAAAGATTTAGATGTTGACTTGTAAGCAAAGTTCAAATTAAACAATGATAGGGTTGGTTAATATGGAGAATAATGGGCAGAAAGAATCATTTTTTAACCTAATTATCAAATTATATCTAGGGTTATCTCAAATGTAATTTAGAGATTTAGGAATATATATAGTAATTCTTTGCCTTCATTGTATCTAGTTTTCAATATGTATGCAGTCTTTAACAACCCTAGTTATCAATTTGTATATAAAGTGATTGGGGAAAGAAAAAAATGGATTCTCTAGTCTAGAACATTGATTTTCAAAACAAGTCCCTTCTGTTTCTGTTGGGATGAGATGTCTTAAATAAACAGGGCTCCAAAGATTCCATGAAAACTACTGCTGTAGACTAATTTTATAACTAAATAAGTTTTTCTGAGTAATAGTTCTTGGATTTATGCTGGCTACCTTAGGTCATTCTATTCAAGCTGTAAACAAGATGATACTCATGGTCCTTTTTGAAGAATACTTTGGAGGGTTAGTAATAGCGGGCCAGGAGGAAAACATATTCTAAAAACAGTGAAGTCTGCCCATGGAACCCACATTAAGCAAGGAATTCAAAGTAAGTATACTTTAGGTAACTTAATCAACTTTTAATCTGCTTCATTAAAAATAAAAGATTTGTTAAATAGAAAAGGCTAGGGCATTCCTTCTTGATTAGTACTAGTCGGTAAATGTTGTGTGATGGCTGAACTAATCCTTGCCTACTCAAAAATAATGAGATGATAAATTCAAACTAATTGTATTATTTTATTCCTTAAAATAGAACAAATATACCCTAAGTATTTATGAAGAACGTTTCTGGCACATCCATCACATATAAATTGTCTCATGAAACAAGTTTTGTTTTCATTAATTATGAATAAGTAACACATAGTTACTTGACTGTGCTATCATTATAGCTTTCAAAATTGTAATAGAGGAAATTACACACTAATACTAACTATGCTAGATAATAAAATGAACACAAAAGTATGTATCACTCAGGCACAGGATTTTAAATTAGTAAGGTTTGATATTATGTTCAATATATAGGATCTGGGGAGATAAAGAGGAAATTAAATAAAGAATTTTCTGATGTAATAGTATTCATCAGAGAGAGCCTAGAGAGTCATAAAAGAATATAAATAATAACTAAGGTTAACCAAGAAACTAAATAGTTTGTCCCCTGGGCTTCAGTATTTAAAAAAAAAAATTTCCTAAATGACACCAACCCTCTTTCATAGATAAAAAAAGTCAGAAGAAATCAGATATCCTTAATGAGCAGTGGCTCTGTAGCTATATTTGTATATTTAATCAAACCTTTCATCATTACAAATTATAAATAAAATATGAAGCCTTTGCTGCACACCTTAGTAGCCAGATGCAACAATGCATACATAAATTATTTTTCACTTTATACATTGAACCCGAGCATGATAAGAAAGAAACACCTATTATATTGAAAGTTTCTAGCCTTATTTAATCTAGGCTACTGTGCATAGGAGAAAACTAGTTGTTAAAAGACGGCAGAGTTCACTCAATCCAATGAAATTTTAAAACATCTCAAAGTAAACAAAGCCAGAGAATTCATCAGCTGATGCTGCCTCATGAGGTTATCTGCATATTAGGTGATCCCAATGGCTACAGAACTGACTTTCAGAAACACTAATGCTTTGAGAAAAAATGTGAACCATATTATGGTTTATAAGATAAATATTGAATGTGTTGTGGGGCCAATTTTCAATTTTATCTTTTTCTAATACATTGTCTCAAAGATTCTCATTTTTGCTTCTCTATCACTTAGTAAACATTATATTGTCTTCAACAGTAATCATTCTATGACTGAAAATTATGATTAAACATAATCATTATCATTTGATTATTTAAGTTACTAGCACCCCTTATATACATATATTTGTATATGTAAAGATGCTAGTATTATATATATACTTAAATATTTATTTTATATATTTAAATATATATTTGCTTATATATTTATATATGTGTATGTATACAGATGCTTTTTGACTCACAATGGGATTATTTCCTGATAAACCTATCTAGTCAATAATATTATAAATCAAAAATACATTTAATGCCCCAATAAACCTATTGTGAATTCAAAAAATCATAAGTTGAACTGCCATAAGTCAGGAACTATCTATGTATAACATATATATTATATATTATATATATATACACACACACACACACATATCAAATCATATAAGCAGCTCCCACACACATAATACAATGTGCCAGGCTCCCTTTTAAATACTTTATATATATAAATTAATTCTCTCAACAACGCTGTGTAATAGGTACTATTATTATCCCCTTTTTACTAAAGAAGAAACTGAGAAACAGGGAGGTTAAGTGACTTATCCAAAGTCATACCTGTTGTAGGTAGTGAGACTAGAATTTAAACCTGGGTGGTGCAGTATCAATATCCACACTCCTAACTATGTATAGAGGATATTTTAAGAGATTAAAATTTTATTTGCAAATAAAGGATGGACTTTAGTAAATAGTGACCAGTCAACAACAACAATAAAATGCTGACCTAGGGCATCATTCATTCTTAAATATCTGACCAGTAAATGACATGGTATGTGTTTGCTTGTATGTATCCTTGTGTCCTTTTGTTCGTTGCATGTGAGATAATCCTAAAGGCAGGTTTAGCAGCACTTTTTAGAAAAAGATTAGTTATTTTTAAGGAACATGTACTGTCTATCCATTTAGTTGAGAACAGGAATTTATTTTTTACTTCCTAAAGGGATTTATAGACCCGAAGTATCTTTAGACATTCTCTTCACTTTGACATTTTTCATGTATTCAAATGTTTATATCTTTCAGGATTTAGTAGCCCCTCTACATTTCTTATAAATTCTTCCATACCCTTAATAGTGTGGATCAATCTTTTTCTCATTTTAGTTCCTATAGCACATATGGCATGTACCATTCATTGGCAAGTAAACGTTTCTTGTCCTACGAAATCTTCTTCTGTCTCATTTTTAAATCTCATTTCATAGTTTGAATTCTCATCTCTTTAGCTTGACTGAAAACTCGGGGCTTCTACTTTTTTCCATAATGCATAGAATATTATTGAATAAATATTTGTTGATATGATTTTCATTAAATGAACTTGGACAAGCTGTTTATTTAGCAAATGTGGAATCATGCCACAAGGAGATTAAGTTAATTATCTATGATTGCACTAATATTTTTTAAATGATCAAAGATTATATTTCCTCACTCTTGATATAATTCCTATTGGCCTATAGATCATGCTACTTTTGCATTCGGAAAATAATTATCAGTATCTCAGTCTTTTCTTCACTCTGTACTATAAAAAAATGAAAATATAATATTATAAATCCAGTTAATAAACATTAAATGAAAACAACAACGACTGAACTTAGCACAGAAATCTGGGGACACCTACAAATGCCACTTCTACATCACCATCTCATAGAAAGATACTAAACATTTTTGCCTATTCTTTTACTTGGGATGTTCTAATAGCCACTCATGAAGGTGGGTGTATTACTCAGGGTTCCCTAGAAGGACAGAACTGACAGGAGATATATCTATATATTTATAGATAAAGATATCCTCTGTGTGTGTGTGTGTGTGTGTGTGTGCGCGCGTGTGTGTATCTCCTGATAGACTTTATTAAGTATTAACTTACACGATCAGAAGATCCCACAATAGGCCGTCTGCAAGCTTGAGGAGGAAGGAGAGCCAGTCTGAGTCTCAAAACTGAAGAACTTGGAATCCAATATTTGAGGGCAGGAAGCATCCAGCACGGGAGAAAGATGTAGGTTAGGAGGCTAGACCAATCTCGCCTTTTCATATTTTTCTGCCTGCTTTATATTCACTGGCAGCTGATTAGATTGTGTCCACCAGATTAAGGGTAGGTCTGTCTTCCCCAGCCCACTGACTCAAACGTCGATCTCTTTTGACAACACCCTCACAGACACACCCAGTATCAATATTTTGCATCCTTCAATCCAATCAAGTAGACAGTCAGTATTAACCATCGCGCTGGGCAACTAGCAGTTACATAACATTCTCCTCCATTATGGTAAAATTTCTAAATGAGAAGTCATGCCTTCCTCCTTCACTAGCACACGGGAGCCTCGTGCCTAATCTAAAGGTATAAATAAATATTTATTAATATCAAGTGCAAAATGAATGAATAAAGGCCATTTATATTGAGAACTTCTTCGTGTATTATTTTTAGTTCCCACAAAAATGCTCTGTGATGGTTGCTGTTCCCACAGAAAGAAGCAAACTGAGAGAGGTTAGCTGAGCTGCCCCTGGTTACAGAACCACTAGAATTGAAGTCTGTTTGCATTCTACAAGCTAACCTCACCTAGAGAACAATAGCTCCCAGCAGCCCTCCGTCTTGGCTTTTCCAGTTTATATTTGAGTCCTTCTGCAACCACTATTTTTTCTCTAAACTTCACAGGTGTCAAGAGCTCACATTTTTTATTATTTTAGGTAGTTGTGAAAGGATGTATTTTGTTACAAAAATTTAGTTGAATCTGTAAATATTCTGGAGGAAATTCTTATAGTACAAAAATCCCTAACCTGAGAGGGTAGTCCCATGTGATACTGCTGCTATTTACTTTAGTCGTAAGTCAAGCTTTATATTGAAAATCAGGAAAAGAGAGCCAGGATTGTGTACTTTTGTGAAGAATTAAAAGGTATTTAATAAATACTTGACAGATGAGTGAATTTATAAATTATACTAAGGTTCTGGCCTTGAAACTATTTGACTTATGAGATGACTTATTACTGGGCCAATAACCAGTGAACTACCTAACATAAAAGACGGTTATTTTATTTTTTACTTTATTAGAATACTTGTACTACATATTCAACTTCTGAGCAGGAATGTTAAACATTTCTCCATTTATCAGTCTAAAACTTACAGCTACATGAACTGAAAGAAGTATTTCAAAATCACACTTAGGAATAATGATTCCTAAAAGCTAAATCAAAAAGGATTCACCATAATGAAACAAAATAAGTAAAAATTGTTCTTAGCACGTTAAATCTAATTTTTCTTTCTTTTAACTACATTATTAATTTGTGTAAGTTTGGGACATTAAATTGAAAATATACTATATATACTAAAATATACATCCTAAATCTACTAAATTGAAGATATACTAAAAATAAAGGACATTAGGTTTAGGACATTAAATTGAAAATATACTAAAATAAATATACTAAAATATACTAAGTTGAAAATATACTAAAAATAAAAGGTATCTAAAAATGTGTAAAATGGTGGTTTCCTTTATATCAGAGCATTTGAATGTAAAATTTTGTTCTATTTGATATTATATTATTTCTTCTCATTCTTAGTTTATATCCAACAGCCTAAGCTTCGGTACCAAATGACCCTCAGGCAAGAAAGACGGTACAGCAAAGTAATTTGTAAAGTGAAACTAACTTTTAGTGAATTCTTCAAGGAATTCACTGCTTCTTAACATTTCAAATTAACCTTTTCATGTCACACATTATTAAAAGCAAATCCAATTAAATTACATAGCTTCTGTAAAGTAATTTCCCCTTGGACCTAGGTGCCATTTCTACCTCTCCAGGGAAAATGATATTTTTAAAAATTATAATTAATACCAAACTTGAGAAATTATCATTTTAAACCTATGTAACGCAAATATATATTTTGTATTTGAAACTATTACTTTCTTACACATCCATAATTTAAACAAAAATACCTAATCAAAAATCCTAATCAAAAATACCTAAGAACATGACCTAATTCCCCATATAACCAAGACATGGATAACCATCCATGTAGAGAGTATCTGAAGAAATCTTGTAATTACACTCTTATTTTTTAATATATAATTTCTCTTTTCTTTTGGAGCCAACATTTTGTTAAATAAGAGAAAGTAGGTAAAACAAGATGATGCATAAAATGAAGAGATAGTAGCAATAAAGGAATGAAGGAATTAATACATTTTAAGCTATATGAAAGGCATGATTTTTTTAAGTGTTTAATATGGAGATAGTAGAAAGATCAGTGGTTGCAGGGTTACAAAGAAAAGAGGGATGAATGGTTGAAGCATAGTGGATTTTTAGGAGAGTGAAACTATTCTGTATACTACTATAGTAGTGGATATATATCATCTACATTTGTCCACATCCACAGAATGTACAAAACCAAGAGTGAACACTAATGTAAACTGTGGGACTTCTCTTGAAAGTGATGTGTCAATGCAGGTTCATCAGTTGTAACATATGTACCACTCTGGTGCTGGATACTGACAGAGAGGAGAATGTGCATGTGTGAGGGCAGGGGCGATGAGAACTCTCAGTAATTTCTTCTCCATTTTGCTATGATCCTAAAACTTCTCTAACAGAGAAAGTATTTTTTAATATTAAAAACAAAGAATGAATCCTAAGAGATAATGTTGGTCCACAGACACTTTCCCCTTACTCCCTTTCTGGGGCCTCAGTAGGAGATTATCCTGAGATATAAAGGATCTCATATTCCATACTTGAGATCCAGAGCAATGCTTACTTCACAACACTCATGCATCCTTCGAAACAGCCTTTTAAAATTTTAGTCATTTGTGTTCTTGTTTTCAAATCAGTGCACATTTTTGAAAGCATTAGCTATGTTCTAAGTTTGTACCTTGTGTACAGAAAACATGCTCTACATGCAGTTAGAATACCTTTGACACTTCTTGGCCTGTAGTGCACAATAAATCCTTTAAATGCCCTAAGCCTTACTTTCCTCATCTCTAAAGTGGGGAGAGTATCTACTCTGCTAACCTCAGTAGATGAAGGTCAGATGTATAATGTATCTTGTCTATAGGAAAAGCACTAAACAAGTGGATGTTATCATCAGATTCCTAGTATCAGAGATTGTGTCTTATTTATTGTTTTTCATCTCTTAAGGTCCTTAGTACAATGCTTATCATGGAGACAGTACTTAACAAATAATAAAATTAGAATCATGTCACATGTTCATGGATTGGAAGAATTAATGTTGAAATGTTCATATTACCCAAAGCGATCTACAGATTCAATGCAATTCCTATCAAAATTCCAATGATATTTTTCACAGAAATAGAAAAAATATTCCTAAAACTTATATGGAACTACAAAAGATTCCAAATAGCCAAGGCAATTTTGAGGAAAAGAAAAATCCAGAGGCATTACTATCTGATTTCAAAACCCACTACAACGTTAAGTGCTCAAAACAGCACTCTACTGGCATAAAAACAGACACATAGACCAATGGAACAGAATAGAGAGCCCATAAGTAAACTCACACATTTATGATCAATTGACTTTGATCAAGCTGCCAAGAACACAGATAGGGAAAAAGACAGTCTCCTCTATGAATGGTGTTGGCAAAACTTTATATCCAGACACAAAGGAATAAAATTAGACACCTATCTCACACTATACACAGAAACAAACTCAAAATGGATTAAACACTTGACTTGAAACTGTGGAACTACAAGAGCAAAAAGCAAAAATACACAAATGGGATTATGTCATATTAAAAAGTTTGTGTGCAGCCAAAGAAACAATCAACAGTTAAGAGATAATCTATGAAATGGGATAACGTATTTGCAAACCATACATCTGATAAGGGGTGAAAATCCAAAATATAAAAGGAACTCAAACAATGAATAATAAGAAAATAAATAACACACTTTAAAAATGGGCAAAGGATCTGAACAGACATTTCTTAAATGAAGACATACAGATGATCAACAAGTATATGAAAAAATGCTCAACATCACCAATCAGGGAAATGCAAATTAAAACCACAATGAGATATCACCTCACATCTGTTAGAATGGCTATCATCAAAAAAAAAAAAAAAAAGATAAATGTTGGAGAGAATATGGAGAAATGGGAACACTTGCACACTGTTAGTAGAAATGTAAATTAGTACAACCACCATGGAAAACAGTAAGAGGCTTTCTTAAGAAACTAAAACTTGAACTACCATTTATCATTATAAAGAAAAGAAATCATTATATCAAAAAGACCCTGCACACCTCTGTTTATTGCATCACTGTTCACAAAACTGAAGTCATGGAATTAACCTAAGTATCCATCAATGGATGATTGAATAAAGAAAATGTGGTGTGTGTGTGTGTGTGTGTGTGTGTGTGTGTGTGTGTGTGTGTGTGTGTATATATATACATATATATATATTTGTGCCATGGAATACTATGCAGCCATAAAAAAGAATGAAATCATGTCTTTTGCAGCAATGATGATGGAGCTGGCGCCCATTATCCTAGGTGAAATAACTCAGAAACAGAAAAATTAAATACTGCATGTTCTTACTTATAAGTGGAAGCTAAACAATAGGTATATGTGGATACAAAAAAAGAAATAAAAGACATTAGGGACTACAAAAGTTGGAGGGTAGGAAGAGGGAAGGTTGCAAAATTACCTATTGGGTACAATGTTTACTATATAGGCGATGAGCACACTAAAATCCCAGGCTTCACCACTGCACCATATATCCATGTAACCCCTGAATGCTTTAGGCCCAGTCAAGCCTTCAGATGACTGCAGCCCTGGATAACGTCTGACTATAATCTCAGGAGAAACCCTGACTCAGACCCACCGACAGAAGTCGCTTCTGCATTCCTGACTTTGAGAAATCTTTTGAGATAATAAACATTCATTGTTTTAAGCTGCTAGATGTTGAGGTCATTTGTTACTCAGAAATAGATAATAATACAATGATACTATGATGTAAAATAATGTTCTATTATGAAAAAATACTATAAATGAAGAATTTTATATTATCTTTATATTTTGGCAGAGAGAGTGGCAAATTACTGGGAGCTTTTGCTTACAGAACCATTGAAGACTCAAACTGAAAAGATACAATTCTGTTAGAAATACTGGGAAATATAAATGGGCCATATAACTTGATTATAGTCTTGGCCTTGACCCTGTCTAGTGCCAAAATGCATCCCACTTGTGCAGTTTATTATTATATAGCTTTGGACAAGCCTGTCTGGCACTCAGTAAGTATTTGTTGAATGAGGGAACAATGGGAAAGATGAGGAAACATGTTGGTCTGGGGAGAGTACAGACACCCATGTCAGAGACTGCCTACTTTGTGCCAGACACTGTGATGAAGACTTCCCATGAATAAACAAGATAGTCCTTATGTTATTCAAGACAATTGATTTGAAACTATCCATTGTCTAAAAAACTCATTTGGGAACAGGGTAAATAGAGAAAAGGAATCTACTGGAAATAAAAAATATGTATGTATCAGGCAGAACAGAAGAATTAATTATATGAACCAAAGAATCCTAGAAAGTGTGCCTTTTCAATATCTCAGATGAAAGATGTTTTCCTAGACTATGTGATTTTTTTTTTTACAAAGAGAAAAAACTTAGTAAACCAGTTTAATTATTAGAATGCAGTTTTCACCAGTGTTCATTTAAAACTACCTGATGCCCAAAACAATTGCATGAATGAGACCTGCTTGCTTACCATTATCTTTACTGTTGCCAGTATAAGAGATTTTATTTTAAAGTTTGTTCTTTATGTCAGCATACTGACCTGAAGTAAACTTAAAGATAAAATAAAATGATGACATATTAAAATTTAAAGATGTTAAAATATGTATTGGTTATATGCAAAAATATTTTATTTAAACTGTGTACTTTAATAATTTAAAAATGTATATTCCATTAAATGTCATGACCATTAGGATCTACATATATTGTTTGAGTTCTGAAAGAAGAAATTTGGGCTTAGAAATAGCCAATTATTTATTTTCACATCCTTTCTCTTCTACCTTCAACTGAAGTAACAAGCATCAATCTTGCTACCTATGAGGACTACATATTCATCTATCAAATGACTTGAACCAGGTTGGATGACTCACACCTGTAATCCCAACCCAGGAGGCTGAGGTGGGAGGATCACTTGAGGCCAGGAGGTCAGGGCTGTGGTGAACCATGATAGTGCCACTGTACTCTAACTTGGGCAACAGAAAGACACCTCAAGCCTAAGTTAAAAATAACAGAATAAACAAATGACTAGTTTAGAACATTTTAGCACACTTTTGAATTTTGTTATTATGAAACTCATGTTCCTTCTAATTCCAAACCTATATACCTTTGAATTATACCTTTTGCCCAAACAATAATGGCAATTAAAGATAAACAAATAAATGGAACTATAATCTATATAAAGATTCTGAGCACACATCTTTCATATACCTGGTTGGGCTCACTCATATGCCATACCTAAGAAGAATTCCATGGCACACAAGCAGCATTCACAGAATGACTTTCAGAATTGCCCTTCCATATCTTGCTCTTTTTTCTTGTTATCCCATGATGGGCCTTTGCCTTGTTCCCTGGTTTCCTTGCTGCTCAGCTTGACACACTGATTGGCTGCCATCCCAGTTCCAGATTTTGGCTTGATTCCCAGAACTCGAAATCACAGCTCTTTTTCCTAACTTCATCCCAAATTATTAACTGATAATGAGTTCTTTTTTGGAAATGACTCCCGCCCTGCTGCAATACACACCGTCCTCCTGGTGGCTGACATTTGGCTAGGCCTGGCCTGCAGAGTAGGTATGAGATATTGTAGGTTTGGCATACTTGCATATGTGAGAGATTATCCACCCATGCTCTGTGCGCTGTTGTTGGGCCCGCCCAGTAGAAACTGAGCCTCTCGCCATCTCCAATTCTCCCTATATACCAGTCTCTAAGGAGATCCTGTTTCTGAAAGTGCCTGTTGCAATATCTCTCTCAAGTGCCAGATCGTTTACTCTCAGTCAAACCCTTAGGTCCGAAGAGTAAGAACAATCATATATTCAAATATATCCACACCTCATTTTAAAAAGTGACCTTCTGCCCCTGAAAAGAAAAGTTAAAACAAAAACAAAAAACACAAGTTAGTAACTTGGCACCCAACATTAAAATTTGCCAATTCCTGATATACACAAACACACAAACAATCCAGAGTGCATTGACTCAAGCAAATGAGTGATCGAAGCTCATAACAAAATCTTTAGGCCTTCAATTTCTTTTTTTTTTTTTTTTTTTTTTTTTTTTGAGATGGAGTCTCGCTCTGTCGCCCAGGCTGGAGTGCAGTGGCCAGATCTCAGCTCACTGCAAGCTCCGCCTCCCGGGTCCACGCCATTCTCCCGCCTCAGCCTCCCGAGTAGCTGGGACTACAGGCGCCCGCCACCTCGCCCGGCTAGTTTTTTGTATTTTTTAGTAGAGACGGGGTTTCACCGTGTTAGCCAGGATGGTCTCCATCTCCTAACCTCGTGATCCGCCCGTCTCGGCCTCCCAAAGTGCTGGGATTACAGGCTTGAGCCACCGCGCCCGGCCTAGGCCTTCAATTTCTAAAACCTGACAAGAACTACTTGGAAAGGAATATGTAAGAAAAATGACTCTGAAATCAATATTTTCCCTGTGTGAAAGGAGCTTGTATGCAAGAATCTATAGAGGGAAAACAACAACAACTTTGCCCTTGACCTGTGAGTGTTTTATCTCTTCACATGGCCACACACTGGTATATCCCAAAGAAGCTGCAGGAGATGAATGGAACCTGGCAGTTAATGCAATTCAGCTTATCCATTCATTCAACAATTATCTTTTGTACTTCCACAATTTGTGGGATCATCAATGCCCTTGAGTTCACAGAGCTTACATTCTCCTGTAGGAGACAGACAAGAATCAAATAAATAAGTTTAGAACACATGACAAGCAGTGCTAAGTGCTGAGGAGAAAAATAATAAAGCAGGTTAAAAAGAAGGAGTGTTGCAAGTGCTGCTATGTTAAACAGTGCAGCTGGGGAAGAACTTTCCTAGGAACTGTCATTTGATCAGGGGTCAGAATGAGGCAAAAGAGAGGGAAGCTGTGCAGAGGTGTGCAGGGAATTTCAGGCAGAAGTAATGAAGAATGTGAAAGTCCAGGAACAATATGCTGGGAGAGTACAAGAAATAGAAGAAGGAACAGAGCACCTGCAACAGAGAAAGAAAGGTAACAAGTGGTAGAAAATTATTTCAGAAAGGTAGCCAGAGGCCGGATAATACAGATCCCTACCAGCTGCAATAAAGGCTGCAGTTTTGGGGTTTTTCCCAGGTGCCACTGGAAGCCACTTTGGGGAAACTCAGTTATTCTTCACTATGTTTCACTTGTCTGTAATAGAATTACACAGTCATATCCTTTGTCATATTTTGTTGCAGTATCCTCCTATGGAATTAGAGTATATTTCCTCATACCCTTGATGCGTGTGACTTGCTTTGGCCAGTGGAATGTTAACAAATGTGACTCACAGGCCTTAAATATGCTCACATTGGCTGTCCTGGCTTCTGGAGACATTAGCTTGATTACCATCTGATATGGTTTGGCTGTGTCCCCGCCCAAATCTCATCTTGAATTGTAGCTTCCATGATTCCCATGTGTTGTGAGAGGGACCTGGTGGAAGGTAACTGAATCATGGGGACAGATCTTTCCCATGCTGTTCTCATGATAGTGAATAAGTCCCATGAGATCTGATGGCTTTACAAAGGGGAGTTCCCCTGCACATGCTCTCTTGGCTGCCACCATATAAGATGTGACTTTGCTCCCCATTCGCCCTCTGCCATGATTGTGAGGTCTCCCCAGTCATGTGAAACTATCAATTAAACCCCTTTCCTTTACAAATTACCCAGTCTCAGGTATGTCTTTATTAGCAGCGTGAGAACAGACTAATACACCATTCAAGGAAAGGCTCTAGGTCACTGCCTCTTCAGCAAGGGCTCCAGAATAAGACTCATGGAACACACCAGAACTCATCGTGAAACCTGAAGCAGACCTACCTCAGCTGCCTGTGGGAGAGAAAAATGAATACTATTGTAAACCACTAAAAGTTATGGTGGTTTTTTAAGCAGAATTGTTGAAGTAAGAGCTGACGGATACACCATTGGAGGGTTTAAATTGAAAGAATAAAGTAATCTGAATTATATTTGTAAATGAAAGAATAAAGTAATCTGAATTATATTTGTAAATGACTACTCTGACAGCTGTTTAGAGAGTAGACGGGTGAAAGACAAGAGAACATACAGGAAACCAGTTTGGAGCCTGCTGCAAAAACCCAGGTAAGAGTGGTGGAGTTGACAGGATTTGTTGATGAATGGAATGTAAAGTGTGTGATAAAGGATAGTTACAGCACTGTCTTATAGCAATTTTATCATCCAGCTTGTTATTTTATCCATCTCACCAGCCCAGCCTACGTTTCTACGCATAAAAATCAGCATATAAAGAGTGTTTTTGTCAACTGCTATAGATCCAGGGACACAGTTGCTATAGCAGCCAAGCAATTCTCTTTGGGTAGCCAGGTGGAAACCAAATCATCTTGAAGAATCCTAGAACTTAATAGGGAGATTTTTTTTCTCTAATGCCATATGACAAACTTCATAATTGTCTTTTTAAATTTTTTACAAGACTATCTAAATCAGAAGGCTCTGATCTGGCAGATAATTATCTCTTCTGGAAACAGCTCTGTTTTCCCATTTTGCATTTTGTACTGAGGATTTCATAGAGGTTGCCTCTCCCCCAGGCTTACTCTGTCAGATGCTAGGGCATCTCTCTCCTCCACTGAGTGAGTGCCTGTCTTGCAGTTTCTGCAGTGGCACAGGCCAGCGTATAATCCTCATTCATAGCCAGGGTTTTGCCACAAATCTTTATCTTCTCTTTTTTTTTTTTTTTTTTTGAGACGGAGTCTCGCTCTGTTGCCCAGGCTGGAGTGCAGTGGCCAGATCTCAGCTCACTGCAAGCTCCACCCCCGGGTTCACGCCATTCTCCTGGCTCAGCCTCCCGAGTAGCTGGGACTACAGGCGCCCGCCACCTCGCCCGGCTAGTTTTTTGTATTTTTTAGTAGAGACGGGGTTTCACCGTGTTAGCCAGGATGGTCTCGATCTCCTGACCTCGTGATCCGCCCGTCTCGGCCTCCCAAAGTGCTGGGATTACAGGCTTGAGCCACCGCGCCCGGCCAAATCTTTATCTTCTCTCCTAGCTTAGAAAACTAGGTCAGAAAATACTGGAGCCTCTAAGACCACCTGGCCTCACTTTTGTCACTCTTCCTTCAAACTAAGAGCCACACTAGGCTGGGTGCGGTGGCTCATGTCTGTGATCCCAGCACTTTGGGAGGCCAAGGCAGGCAGATCACAAGGTCAGGAGTTTGAGACCTGCCTGACCAACATGGTGAAACCCCATGTCTACTAAAATACAAAAATTAGCCGGGCGTGGTGGCATGCACCTGTAATCCCAACTACTCAGGAGGCTGAGGCAGGAGAAATGCTTGAACCCGGGAGGCGGAGCTTGCAGTGAGCCGAGTTCACGCCACTGCACTCCAGCCTGGTGACAGAGCGAGACTCTGTCTCAAATAAAAAAAAAAAAAAAAAAAAAAAAAAAAAAGGAAAGAAAAGAAAAAGAAAGAGCTACCCTAGTCTTGGCAGTCTGATCTTCTCTTTCTTTCTCATATGGCTCAATCTGGTACTCATCTGACCAAAACCAAGATCTCCTGCCTGCTTAAAGTACGCCCACCTCAAAGCCCTCCCCACTTGGATGACAAATTAATAAAGATAGTCTCCAAAACTCCTACCTTTATGATCCCCTCTGTCTCACATAAAACCTTTAGTCTCCAACTCCCATGGTCTGGGTGACACATTGTCTTATAATGCACCCCACCCACCATCTGCATGTACATATAATATAACCATTTTTGGTGCTTCTGTGTCTATTGTGTCCACAGTGGTCCTTGACAGGCATTTGCATTCCTCCTCCTTGAGGAGATCAGAATGACAGAGGAACAGTAGTTGCCAACACTGATGAACTTATTATTTCCATTTCTAATATCTACCTTACATCAAAGTACTTTTTCACTATCGTTTCTTAAGGCATTCAGAATCAAACAAGTTTTTAAAATACCTAATGCCCACCTGCCAGCCCTGAAAGGAGTTGGTCTGGTAGATCAAATAAAGAACTAACATCTAAAGCTCATGGCTGCTCATAGTAGACAGCACTGATGTGGGAAATGACAGCTAAACATTCATTAAACTTATTAAAGTCCTAAGGAACTCAAGACTACTCAAAATAAATTGCATTTTACCACAAAGAGTTTAAGGAGAAATCTCCTAGGAAAGAGTTTAGAATTGCTTGCAATCTGTAGGAGGGATACATTTCCTGCATTTTAAGAGGAAATCTCACAAATGTTCAAGAGAGATTTATTGTCTATAGTTTCTATGCAACCAGTAAGTTCAAGGAAAATAAGATGTCTTATTGGTAAGAAAGCTTTACTTGTTCTTGTATCCTTGGTAAGTATGAACATGCAATACCATAGGACAATCAAATCCATATTTGGAAACGCTAATTAGGCACAAAATCTGCACTATGCAATCACAGTCTTCAGGGAAATTATTCCACCTCATGCTACATACGTCATAATACTCTTTTCCTTCCTATTCAGGGAAACGTGTACCACGTTGCTTCTTCAGTTGCATTAGGGGTCATAAGGGACAGATGCTCTTAAATGTCTCATCTAGAATCACAAGAATCTAGTTAAACTCAAAGGCTAATGTCACGGGTTTTCAAGACAGCCTAATAAGCCTAATACTCTCTGGAGACAATGTCATTAAGACATTATTGTTATATCTTGAATGGGAGAGAAGCGATGGATTCTTCAACATCTTTAGAGAGAGTTAAACTATATTTGTCTAATGCTCTCTTGAGTTAAAACTTTGGGGAGTTAAAATATGCAGGTAAGTTTCACTATTAATTCCCATAGGACCTTGAGCAATTTTCCATTCTTGACTTCTGTGTATTCATTGCCTCTGTGGTGATGAGCACCGTGTGTTTGTGCTCCTTAATGAGGAGGTCAGAATAACGAAGGGGTGAGGAGGTGCCAAACCCTCTGTGGACTTATTTTTTCTACTCCTTATTCTTACTATACAGCACTGAGTACACTATGGTTAGATAGTAAAGGAGGAGATAAAGGCGTAGAAAACAAAGAATAGGAAATGTCTCCTAAAGTTGTACAAATACTCTTAAAATCAACATACATATTTGAATAAATGCTTTAAAACATAGAAAATATATACATTACCTCAATCTCCAATTTCCTATTAGACATTTCTAGCAGCGTGTCCCTCAGCACATCCATCAAAACCATACCTAGCATTTATTTTTTCTCATTAAGCAAGTCTTCCTTCTAAGCTCCCTATCTCAACATTTATCTCACCTGGTCAACCAAGCTAAAAACTGAAGAATTGTCCCCTATTCCTCTCTCCTCCACCTCCTTTGTCCCATTGCTCAATAAATCAGGTATTTTGCCTCAAAGAATATCTCACATTTATTCATTCTTTTTAATTTCTATGGTCACTGTCAAACCTTCACCATCTCTCATTTGGAGCATAAAGAAGCTTCTTAGATTTTCTGCCATTTGTCTCTCATTTCCCTCCAACCTATCTAGCATAGCTGCCAGAATTATCTTGCTGAAACACTTATTCAATAATGTATTCACTGACTTAAAAACTTTGGTGGCTTTCTGTTGCCTGTGGGATAAAACCAGTTGTTTCAACAACTATTTTAAGAGTCTGTATTGCTAGTATGAGTGATGAAGTTCATTAGGTACGGCAGATACAAAGATGAAAAGGCATGGACTTGCAAGTTGCCCACGGAGTAATTCTAGGAGAGTCAGCTATTTTAACAGCCCTTTACAACACACTGCAATATGTGCAGCCACAAGAGCATGTTCAAGGTACAGAGATGGCATAGAATATGGAGTGATCATCTATTTTAGGGGCTTCAGAATGGAAAGATATCTGAGTTTGGGATAGGTACGCCAATTAAAAGAAATGGCATATGGAAAGTGCATAAGAATAAAACTGCATTCCAGAAACTATTAGTTGCAACTATTTTTTATTGCTGGGAATCAAGAACGGAGATAAAAAGCACTGGAAATGAGTAGTTCTTGGGTGTGGTGTTGGGAGTGGTAATGGGGGTAAGGTGGGAGAGCGTGGAGTAGTGAAGGCACAAGAACAAAGGAGTGTGGTGAGGTATAATACTTAGGTTGAAATATCCAAGGAAGGTCCCAGTTCAGAGTAGAATTTGGGAAAAAAATAAATTAAGATATGCTTATTAAGTCCATGAAATAGACTAAATCTTTTAGGTAAAAGACATGGTCTCACAAGAAGTCTGGAAGACTCAGGCTATAACCCACTAAATAAAATTGAGATGCAACCTTCTAAAGTAAGATAAAACCCACAGAAGTATGATGTCAGAGAAGACAAGAAAGGAAAACTATTTTTTTTTAAAAAACTGTGATTAATACTATCTCACTCTAGCGTCACACTCTGACCCCAGCCTACGTGTTTAGCCTCACTCAGCTCCTGCCACTTCTCCATTCTTTCCCAATCCTCTCCAGCTCTAATAGTAATAATAATAAGATTTCTAATGATGCAGCTATCTTTGATTTTGCATTTGCAATGTGAAAGATGCTATGTGATGGTGCTGTGGTATTTTAGTTCATTTAATTCTCACATTTTGTCAGCACTATGTTTACCCTCATTTAACAGAAGAAGAAACCAAGGCTAAGATATTAAAGGCTTACAAGATTACATAGCCAGTAATGCAGCACAGCTAGGATTTAAACCTAGGCGTATTTTAACCACACTAAACCACGTGCCAATCCCAAATATGTTCAAAAGTTTTCATGTCTTCCTAACTTTGTACTTGTCTAAATTAACATTCTTTTTTTTTTTTTTTTTTTTTTCAGTTTTCCCTGCAAAAGGTTACAATCCCCACTGAGGTTCTATGCTCAAGCAGTCAACCATGTAGTCCTCAACTACGGATAATTCCCCCAGCCCAACTCAGTGGTGACCTTCCAGGTACATTTGTCAGCAAATGTCTACCCACCCTGTTTGATAGAATCCCATTCCTTGTTAGAAACACAACTCAAATGTTACTTCTTTGATGATACCTTTCTGTGCCCTGCCTTTTCTCTGGATAGTATTACCACCTCCTTCCTTTGTATCAATGATGTATGTGGTATGCAGAACGAACCCCCACAAAGAGGTCCATGCCCTTATCCCTGAAACCTGTGAATATGTTACATGGAATATTACATGAACATTATATGGCAGACATAATTAAGGTCACTGGACCTTTAAATAAAGAGATTATTGTGGATTTTATTATCCACAGATGAGCTCAATATAATCACACAAACCCTGAAAAACAGAGAACCTTCTCTGGCTGGAGTCAGAGAGATGTCGGAAAAGAATTCCGAGAGACTGAGAGTGTGAGGGGGACTCAACCCATCATTGCTAGAGGGGACCACATGGAAAGCATGAGAAAGAATGCAGACAGTTCAGGGAGCAAAGATTGGCCCTTGGTTGACAGCCAGCAAGGAAGCAGAGACCTCAACCTTCCAACCACAAGACAGTTAGTTCAGCCAACAACATGAACAATCTTGGAAGAATATTCTTCCCCAGAGCTTCTAGTAAGGAAATCAGCCTAGCCAGAACCTTGATTTTAGTCTTGTGAGACCCTAAGCAAAGGACCCAGCAGGGCTTCTATGGACTTCTGACCTACAGAAACTGTTAGATAATAAATTTGTGTTGACATTAAATCTGTGGTAATTTGTTATGGCAGTAATAGAAAAGTAATACAACATACCATATCATGTTCAAATTCATTATTTACAAATTTTTAAATACTTATTAGCAGTTTGGTTCATTGAGTATAGGAATCTCTTCTTATCCATGAGGCTTTTGTCCTTAAGATTATGACTGACCCAAGGAGCAAGTGCAGTCAAAGTGAAAAGGAATTCACTGGAAGATCTTTAGACTGCCCATCTCTGCCTCTTAAGGGAGCTTCATATTGTGGCTTATTTTTTGTTTTTTAGCTCCATTGGGATATAAGCATGTCTTTCTCGGTGCTTGAAACAGCATCTCTTTATTACCAGGGTTGCAAAATGAATATGATACTGTTCTTCCCTCAATAATCTCAGACATCATGACTCAAAGGCTACTCCAACAAACTGAGTTATTTTGTTGTCAAAGGCCTCTATAACCTAGTCCCAATCACAGGCTCTATAGCTTGCTCATTTCCTTGTCTGCCTGACAGCTGGTTGCCCTGCTGTCTCCTAAAACATAAGGTGGTTAGTGCACCTGGGTTATCTGAGTTTGGTCAGGGCCCACCAGTTTTCCCTGCAAAAAGCTATAATCCCCACTGAGGTCCTACACTCAAGCAGCCAACCATGTAGTCCTCAACTAAGGATAATTTCCCCAGCCCACCCCAGTGGTGACCTTCCAGGTACATTTGTCAGCAAGCATTAAGCTTTCCACTTCATTTTCTTGTGTGAAAGAGTTCTGCTAGTTCATAGCCTCCTTTTTCTGGGAGCAGCATCTACTTGCCTCCTTTCACTGAAGATACAATGCTGCAGAAAAACATGATTTATAGGTTAATGAAATAAAAAATGCATTGATTTAATGTCAAATTTTTCTTTTTTTACATTCCAAGAATATTTTGGAATCTAGTTTTTCAGGAGCCATTTAAAAATTCAAACTGCCTTTATTTCCTGGACTCCAGTGTGCCCCTGATTCCTCATGTGAAACACAAGGGCAGGAATAATGACTCAGCTGTGGGAGGAATGAATGAGGTAGTAGATGAAAGGTACTTTGAACTAGCAACTACACTTTGAGGAATACATTATATAGACCTAAAAGCACTAGCAAATAAGAATGTGTGTATAAGGATTTTCAGCGCAACATTGTGGTGGCAAAAAATAAAATGGGAAAAAAATCCCAAATATCTATCCAACTGTGTATTGTTAAACAGATGTGGTACATATACATTATGAAACATTATGTGGTTGTTTTAGACATCTCTTGGGTATTGTCTCACATACTCTCAGTCCACATTTTACTCTGGCTGTTGCTGTAGCAACCAGCTGCTTGCAGGTATGATTGACAGTACTTTGCTGTGGCTGCATGGCACACTTTCTGCTTTGTTTCCAGAGTTTCTCTGTCAACACTTTGGGACATTTGTTTAGTATTAACTCAGCCATTCCAACACACGTGCAAACCTGAAATTGCAAAGGGCATGGGACATACCCTGGCCACCAAAGAGTGGGAGCCCATAGGTAAGGGGTTTCTCTTTCTTCTGTCTCTTGGGGAGATCACTCCAAGATGCATTCTACACTGCTCTGCAAAATCCCCAGCTTCCCACAGTTCTGACCAGCTTCATATTGAGCCACTGGTTAACTTTCCCTCCTCCCGTGCTTCACTCTTTCCAGTCCTCCACTCCTGGTGCTTGGGATCACTATGTAGAATAAATTGCCTGTAGACAAGCCCTTATCTGATATCTTTTGTGAGAACCCAGGCTGAAAAAGGAGCTATTTTTAAAATGAGAAATACATCTATCTGTTGACCTATAGAGCTGTCCATAGTGAATTGCTAAAGGAGGAAAACAAGTTGCAAATTCATGTGTGTTATGTCATTTATAAAATCAAACAACACTAGCATGTGTCTGTGTGTGTTTCCATAACCTTGGAATTGTTGGCATTGGTCTCCTCAAAGAGGTAGAAAGAAATCATTAGCTTTTTCTTAATAATTTTTCCCTTGTTTCTCTAGCTGCAGTGAGCACATATTAATTTCACAGCTGAAAATACTTAGAAAGGAAAATTGGTGTTTAAAATTAACATCAAATCAACATCCCAGGAAAAACAACTTCCAACCAGGTGATAAGGAAGATAGCTGTAATGCTGGACTTGAGCTAAAGTAAGAACTCTATGATACTCCTTTTTTTTAACCTTGGATAAGAAAATAATTTCTTGCTTGAGTCTACATGTGTAAAACAAATACCCAAAACTACACTCACAAAACTAGCATTCTGCTTGTGACTGAGGTATACTCCAGAGACCCCTGAATGAAGAACGAGCTACAAGATAAGGACTCAGAATGATTAACAGATAAGCAAATGGAAGTCTGTTCCTGCTGTGTTTCCAAAGGTGTATACAGAAGGGGATCTGTTGCAGAATAAGACCAGTGATTCTCAACAAAGAGCCTGATTTTAAAAAATGAAGGATTTCGCAAAAGAAATTTTAAAACTGCAGCAAGGCTAGCATCATCTTCAGTATAAACTTCTTCAAACTTTGAACAAAAAGCAAAGAGTAAGATTCCATACAAGATTTTATAAAAGGTTAAAATCTAATCTGAATAAATTTCCATTTGTCTCTTTGTTTTTTATTCCTTTGTGCATTTATTATGAATTACTTTAAGGGAAAGGGCATTGATTGTATGGATGTGTTTTAAGGGACATGTTTTTGAATACCTCCCCAAAAGACTGGACCTCATCTGGTTCCACTAGATAAATATGCATGAGGTGAGGAAAAAAAATCCTTCAAAATCATAAGAGACAAAAGAATGAAGGAAATATACTCTAAAAGATATACTCTCTAAAGAAATAGTTGCTATCTGTCATCCAATTATAACTATATTTTTCTATGGCATAAAATAAGTGGTCCAAGTAGTCAGAGCCTGTGATGCAAAAGCTAAGATGATTTACCACTTTGATGGCTAATTTTATATGTCAACTTTGCTGGTCCACAATGTCCAGATATCTTATCAAACATTATTGTGGATGTTTCTCTGAGGATGCTTTTGGGTGGGATTAACATTTAAATCAGTGAACTTTGCATGAAGAAGATTGCCCTACATAATGTGGGTGGGCCTCATCCAATCAGGATGAGGCCTGAATAGAACAAGAGTGACCCACCAGAAGCAAGAAGGAATTCTCCAGCAGACTGCCTTGTACTTGAACATCGGCTCTTCCTGGGTCTCCAGCCTGACCACTTTTGGACTGGAACTGTAACTCTTTCCTGAGTCTCTAGCCTGCCAGCCTCCCTCATCAAATTTTGGACTTGCCAAGACTTCAAAATCATGTGAATTAACTTTTTAAAGTAAAGATACACACACACACACACACACACACACACACACATAGATAGATAAATGATTGATAGATAGATATGAATGTCCCCAGACATTCAGAACTTTCACATTTCTGGGCAGGACTTTTGCTATAACCCTCATCCTAGTTCTGCCTTCCCTTGAAGAGCTATCATCGTGAACCTTTTACTCTTCATAAGTGGCAGTGGAGAGGGGTAAGTAGTTGCATGTATGGAATCACAAGCCCAAGCTCAGTCCTGGCTCTGACATTAATAGGTCTGTGAGCTATGGCAAGTAACTTAAATTCTTTTAGTCTCTTTGTTCATAAATGGAGATACTAATATCACCTACTCCCCTGGGTTCTTGTGAGGGTAATAGAAGGCAATGCTAGGAGAATACCTAGAAGAGTACCATGCACACAAACAGCACACAATAAATATTCATCATCTTCCAGCCCAAAATTTACCAGCCCTGAGCCACATTTCCTCTGGGCTCTGTTATTCCTTTAACACATCAGTCTGATAGCTTTAGCCTCAGAAAGGAAGATCTTACCTGCAAGGAAACATATTTTCATTTCAGGCACTTTCTAGAAACAAAATGCCTTATCCAATGATAAGGCTCTATACGCTGATATATAATAGGCCTTCTTTTGCCTGCATCTTGCTTACCACTCCAAAAAGCCCGCCTCAGAGAAGCGCCCACTATTCTAGCAGAGTATAAATTTCTAGGGAAAGTATAACAGTGGAGTAGAACATGCAATTCCCACTGTGGAAAGTAAATAAAAGGAATGAAATTGGACAATTCCATTTAAATGGCACTTCAGACCCGATTGTAAAAAATTAAACTCGTATGGTTTTTATATTTGTCTATACCACTCTAATTTGCACAGGGATGGAAGTTAGAAACTCACATATATCACACATTCTTCACTCTCCCTTGTAATTTCATGACTAATCATGAAATTATGTCCAGACCACTCATTTGCTTTTACATTCCTTTCTCCTATACCATTCACACTATAGACATCCTATCCACCACTAAATAGACTTTTAGCCTCCATTTCAATTCAGCCTGCACAACACTATACACTGAGTTTTCTGATTATTACAACTTTATACTTTGTAGCTAGCTAATAAAAATGCAAAATAACTCTTACCTATAGACATGCAAATAATTTCCATCCAGTGGAGAGACACCCCTCCTTATTCTAAAATAACTGTTTTGCCTCCATTTGCACATTCATTTCAATATTCCTAATCAATAAATGTGTCTGTTCTTTTAGGTTTTTTTAACATCTGCCTTTTCCACTTATTGTGAGTTACATCATCTTTTTTGTTAGACAAAAGTGACATTTATTTCAATAGTTCAAAGTGCAAATACAGCAAGTCAGTTCACAAAGTTTCAAGATACAGTTTTAACCACAATGGAAATTTGATATATAAAAATGAAAGGGTAAACAGCAGAAATAAAGCTTCTCAGTTAAAAAAATGCAAGTAACTTGAAAAATCTTTAGACTAAAATACTCCCCTTACATCAAGAAATACTTGATGCCAGTACTGCACTACAATCTAAAAGGACTCTTCAAAGACAGAATCAACCCAAACTGTCAGCTCCAGATAACAATGGAAGTTCTTGGTGTTGGTTTTTTCTGATTGGGAAGCTTCGGTCATTCACTACTATCAATTGATAAGGTTCAATGCATGACATTTTGATCTTTAGGCAAATTCTAAATGATGTTTAAAGTTAAATATAAGGTCAACACCACTATTAAGGATTTTCTGAAATGACCAGTATATATCTAAAAGATTTTTCAAATTACTTGTGATTTGGAACTTTGTATAATTATTCAACATATAGTTCCATGCATTTTAAAATGGTTCTCGCAGAGGATTCTCAGGTAAAACTGAATCTACATACTGCACAGCCAAGGATACTGAACTAAAAATGCTGACACTTTCATTTGTTGCCATTGTTCTAATCTCTGCAGACAGCCTTTAATTCTGGACGGCCGCGAGGTGACTGCAGGCCACCGTCACAATATCATCTTTAATGTTTATTTTCTTCCTTGTAGGAGAGTCATGATTTTTATCTTTCTTTAAAAATTGTTTTTACTACCATGTCGATTATCCACTTTACAAACTTTCATTGTCTCTTTTGATGATTAAGATCCAACTTCTTTTTTTTTTTTTTTTTTTTTGAGACAGAGTCTGGCTCTGTCGCCCAGGCTGGAGTGCAGTGGCCGGATCTCAGCTCACTGCAAGCTCCGCCTCCCGAGTTCACGCGATTCTCCTGCCTCAGCCTCCCGAGTAGCTGGGACTACAGGTGAATGCCACTACACCTAGCTAATTTTTTGTATTTTTTAGTAGAGACGGGGTTTCACCATGTTAGCCAGGATGGTCTCGATCTCCTAACCTCGTGATCCGCCCGTCTCGGCCTCCCAAAGTGCTGGGATTACAGGAAGATCCAACTTCTTAAATTAGCCTTCAAGCTTCTTTACCACCTAGATATAAGCTATCCTCATTTTTTTTTCTTTTTGCCCTTACACACATATTCCCTTTCGCTGGAAGGACATATTTGCTGTCCTGAGCATGTCTTGAGGTTATGGTCCTGCCCCTAGATTTAGTTTATTGTATCCCTCCCTGCCTCTACCTCCTGTTCATCCTTCAGAAACAAGCTCAACTCTCACCACTTCTGTTAAATCTTCCAAAACAACACTACACAAATTCTTCTCTCTGTAAAGAATTTAGTGCTGTCAGTATTCTTGTGAGGCTTTATAAGTTGTTCTTGATTTCTTTAAATATGTATCTTTTTGTCCCAGGGACTATGTACTTGTATTTTCCATGTCTGCCAAAATACCTAGCCCAATGTTTTGTACCATCCGTCAATTTGTGGTTAAAGAATTAATTGACAAGACATCTTGGGGACAGAAAAAGCCTCTACCACATTCTCAGTCTCCCACGATACACCAAAAGTATGTGCTCCACTTATAAGATCTAACACTTTTTATAGTTTGGAAAATTACTTCAAAAAAAGTAGGTAAAAGATACACGAACGCAATAATAGCTTGATTGCACTCAACAGGGAATGCATCTTAAATTCCTAGTTACGAATATTTTAATGAACAGTATCAATAAAAGCCTCTTACCCCTTGGCCTATTTGTGATGCTAAGGATTCAGTTAGTAATAACAGCTTTTTAAAGACAGAGGGAACTCAGAATAATTTATTTTTTCAAGAGCATAAAAGGCAAAGATGCTCCAGGGAAGTTGTATAAGCCACTTCCAAAAAGAAATAATTACTGAACTTACTGAAAGCATGGATGAATTGTTAGTTTTGCTAAAAACAGATTTTAATAGATTTGTCCATCTGAGAAAAGTACAGTGGACAGACTTTTAGAAAATAAAATACTTGCCATTAGAAAGAATTCCCAAATTCTATAAAATAATGGTAAGTGCTCAAAGTACACTTGAACATTTTGAGGTTTTTTTTACTAGTGAAGGTTACACATTTAAATGCAGAAGGTTTTGCCATCTCTGTTGTCAACTCCTCCCTCATGCTCATCTAGAAAGCTGAGTAATTAGAAGTGTGAAATTGGTAGCCAGGGTGTCCCAACTTTGCCACTTGTGTAATCTGGAGCAAGATACCGACCCTTTCAAAACCTCAGTTTATTCTTCCATATAATGGCAATACTGATAGCACCTGCCTTGCAGGGTTCCTATGAAGATTAAATGAGATAATGCAGCTCACCCACTGAGTACAGACAGCCACATGCTACTCTTAGAAGATGTCAGTTATAATTGTTGCTTCATCATATGTCATTGGAGGAAAAAGCAAAATGCTTTTGAAGAAGTAATGATGACCATTGAGACAAATAATACCTACAAAGCCAAGAGTACTTCAGAATTTAGAATAGCTATAAGATTTAATGAATCAAGTGAACTGAGAAGCTTCCAATATGAATTGTAACATAAATTTTGAAGCAATTCCCTTTATAGGCAGTTCTACCCTGTAATAGAAAATGGTAAAATACAACGTATTGAAACATAGTCAGATCTCCCTCAGGCTTTGGTTTATTATAAATTACTTTATTTAATGCACACATGCTATAAACTGAAATCTCTACTGAATAGAGCCCACTATAGCACTGAATTTATGGCAGTAGACTTTAACCAAAGGTTTTTAATTACATGAATTTCCATAAGGACCTTCTTAAATTGTGGCTACAACTATCACACATTCCTCTCTCTGAAGGTGACATGCTAGGGAAAGCCAAATATGGTGTGTGATCATAGAATCATATAACTTATCAATTGAAAGGTTATTACAGAACTTATACAATTCCTCAATTTTTCAGCTAAGGAAATTAAGATCTTGGGAATCTAAGTGTCTAATAATGTTCTTTAGTGTAAAGTTTTTAAAAATGCAATTAAAGGGATGATCCCAGTGAGAAATGACTTATTGTGACACATCTTCAGCAGCTTCTTATCAGAGCAGAACAAGCTAGAGATGTTATAATAACTCTGAGAAAGACTAAACAAAATTCTTAGTAGACACGTATCTAGTTTTCTTCTTAAAACTTACAATGCTGGCTGCATGGTCACTTCCCTTGTCTTGTTCAGCCTTATGCCCTTTTCATTTAGAGTGACCCTTACTTACTCAGATGCTGAGTCATTCTTCGTAATGACAAATCACACATGGTCAGCATAGAACCTGTTTCAACATATCTGGAATTAAGCTTGTGGTTTTAAATTTTAGAGGAGCCCTGGTTTCACAGGTCTTCACTAACCACAGCTTTCTCATCACTGCCATGTTTAGCTCATGTAAATATTCTTGTCTTAATAACAAAAATAGTAGCAACAACAAAAGTCTTTTGTATGTTCATATAATGGCATAGAAAATGCTAATTAACCTCATTGATTACTATTACATACCAGGCATTAACAACAAACAAATCCTAAAAGATAGGAGCACTTAGCTCCCCATTCATAGAGATGAGAAAACTGAAGCAGAGAGAATTAAATAAAATTGCCCAAATACATAAATTGGCATCCTAACTCAAGGAGTCTGGTTCCAGAACCTATAATTTAATCTTTACATTCAGTCCCTGAATCCTTAACCACTAGATTCTACATCACATGATCCTCAAAAAATATTTTGAACTAAGTATTTTTAGCTCTACTTTATCAGTGGTTAAACTGAGATTTAGAGAGGTTAAACTTAAAAAGGTTACATAACATGACAAGTGTATGGGAGAGCTAGGATTATAATCCAGGTCTAACTGATTCTAAAACCTGCACACCATTTAAATAGCTGTGCTTTTCAGGCCTTCAGCAGCATTATCCCCTGAGACTAGAACACAGGGGCACTAGCTCAGCTTTTGGGGACTTCATCTTGCTCCCTATAATCCTGGTGTACTGAGAGATCATCTGGAGCCATGTGGCCATCAACCCAATACTGACTGTGGCTACTTCTTGCAGACCTTTTCTGCCTTGCCCTCTATCCAAAGAGTTCACCACCTTTTGAACATTATATGTTGGATGCTGGCCACCCTTCTGATGGGAACTCAGCAAAAAAGCCTGGTTAATTCCCTCAGCTCTGGCCTCAGTTTTCTGTCCTCTTCACACAGAGGACCATTATTCCTTCTGGTCCAAATTATTGAAATCTTCACACTACAGTCTGTGTATATTCTTGCTTTAAAATGGTTTGATGTGATGCTATTTATCAATTTTTATTTTCAGGTACATATGTGTGTATATGTTTAAGTATATGAGTTATATTTCTGTTTATATATTTTAATAACTGAGGAAATCTAGAACACTTTAAGCAAAACATACTTAGTGATGTAAACATGTCTGCAACATAGTCTTAAAAACTACTTGTTAATCTTCATCATAGTGTCTTAATACTTTCCTTTGTATTTATAAACATTTGGCTGTGTTGAATGAAATTATTCCTAAGTCAAATGGGTGCCAAGCTACATTGTTTAACAAGATATGATGTTTTATCCTTAAGTCAATAAGCTGTACTTTGAATTAGTCATGTGAAACTAGGTAAAGTAATCCAGCTGTGTCCATTTTACTCCGGCTGACTCACTAATGCTGTGAATTGGCCATGTCAGCTCCACCGCTAATGAGCAATAGCCTTTGAAAACAGCACATACCTTTTTGTTGTCCTTGGGAATATTATAAGAGCAGAATATCAAGAATTTGGCTCAAGAGATAGCAAATGCCGTTAAAAAATATTTAACATGATTTTCATGCATATTTGTGGAAAAATGAGTAGTTGATATCATGTTAAAGATACCTGCATAAAGTTAGGTACTGCCAAAAGTGAGAGAGGCAATTTGTTTATTTTATGTACTTCATTTTCATCTATGCCACATTCCTAATGCAAGATTTTGTTAAACGCGAAAAATAATTGCTTTGAACATTTAACATAATTTCCTTTTATGTGAACAGATGAAAAACATTTAAGCTGATGCCAATTCTAAAAGTGCTAACCGTTGAAAATATTTTTTCAACTAGACATCGTTAATGTCTACAGTTCTAATGAAGCTTTTTCTCTTAGATCCTGAGAGTCTCTGAAAGTTATGCATTTTGCCAAAGTTGCAGTTGTTAAGAAGGAGCAATAGTTGCCTACTTATTCTTGTAAATGCATTTTGGCATAATTATGTAATCGTAATCCAAAATTCTCTTCTCTGAACCAAAATGACTTTTAAGAGGTAGAATGTATAAAATTCATCACCATCTTTATTGCTTTGACTCAGTATAATTCTGTCAGACATTCAGCAAAAGACTTTAAACTTAGCCAGACAAAAAGTATGCTAATATGCTGATACCGATCGCATATTTTTCCTTAGATATTAAAGTGAAGAATTGTTACCTTCATCAACATTGTTTGTAAGCTGTGGCTGTCACCATGAGAGTATTAATTTTAAAAAAATTAGTGTGATATTTATATTACAACTAAACATCAGAGAGGCCCAACATTCAGAGCAAAAGTAATCAGTGAGTAAATACAGGAATTCTGCTTCTACCACCAGGACAATTGTGAGTAACGCCTTACACCCCGAATCCACTCAAGGGTAAGGCAAGAGGTATTTTCTGAGCCTTGGAGCAGCAGTGAATAAAGGAAACAGCTTCAGCTCAGAGCTCAGATTCTGAACTGAACCGTGTGCTGTTACCTGTGTGGGTAACATTGGTCAAATTACTTGTGCACTCTGTTTCAAATTATTCTCCATATAACAGGAATACATATGAAACATATTTCATAAAGTCCTAATTCTGATACTTACCTCTCTCCAGGTTTTTGCCAATCAAAGCACCAGGATCCTAACTGTAAAAGCTGGATATGGGTCTTTCCATTTAGGATTCTATATTTAACAATATGTATAAGACTTTGAACCTTACAAAAATGTTAAAAGTGGTTATTTAAATTAGCTGACTCCACATTTTATAATAAAAAATACACCCAGTTTACTGTGCAACCTTACATATACTGTGCATGCAGGGTACTTGTACGTTTTCCTAAAGGATTTGATGGTATATTTTAACTCTGGTTGCTATGATGGATTCTATTTCCATACGGCTCTTGCAGTTTGCTGTTCAACTCATTGGGTCTGGGGTATCTGTTTTCTTCTTCCAGGTTTCTTATTAATGGGTTTTAATTGTGCTGGTATACTCAAGTGATTTCTGCAGAAGGTTTCACTCACCTAATATGCCCCAGCCTGCTGGCAGCGTGGTGTTCTTGTTCTTCAGGTCAGGATTGACGTCTTCTGCTTTAATCATTGCATTCTCTCTGCAGGAACAATATTCTTCTCTATGCTGTGGGAACTTTACGACAGTTTAAACTCCTTTAGGCAAAAAAGTAATTTCCTGTTTGGAGCATAAAATGAAATAAGATCCATATGCTCAGTGTCATTATACTTTCAAGGTAATACATTAAATACTCCTAGCAACAGTACTTTAAAGTCATTTCTATTTAATCATTTCATGCTCACTGTCTCCTAATGGACATAAAAAGTTACATCAAAAAATCCTGGTGAGATAATATTTTATTGAAAGTGCAAAGCTTTTCATCCCTGTTGGTATACCAGAAGGACATTTAATGGTGGGTAACAGAAAAAAATAGGTTATGGATTTTTAGCAATTTGAGGGAGGAGAGGATAGGATGTGTAGGGGTAGAACAAGATGGAGTAGCTTAAAGAAAGGTGTTAAAAACTGGAGAAAGATCGTTTTGAAAATCAGCCAAGAAGAAAGATGCTTTATTTTTTCAATGTTATTTTAGAGGTAGATCATTGTGAGAGGGGTTCTATAAAATTCATTAATAATTCCCTGCTTATTCCTTTAATAATTCTCTCTTCAAGAAGATTTTTGAAAATTTCAAGACCATCTACAGTATTATTAATTTCTGGCGTAGTCAATATGTGCATGCAAAAAACTAGTAAAGACTCTATCAGAAAGATAAGCAGTTTGTAACCAAAGAGAGTAGCTTTCAATGAGAGTGAGACCATTAACTGAGATGATTTTGAAGAAACATATGCGATGATAAAGAGCTTAATGACAATGAGTAGTCTCCAAAGACGGAAAATGATTTGTACATGAAAAATACTTAATATATTCTGTTGCATAATGCTCAAAATACAGGCACCAAAGGTAGGCTTGAGACAATTTGAAATGAATTGACTAATGTACACCTTCAGTTTCCCCTCTACTCTTTTTTTTCCCTTATACTCCAGTCACAGTTTCTTCTTCTGGAATAAATTCTGAACATGTATAGTTTGTGCCTTTGCGTATGCTGAAGAAGTTTCGTCTCCCTTTTCCACCAAACTAAATATTTCTAATTCTTCAAGACTCTGCTTAAACACCACTTTCTCATCATCTAAAGTAAGTGACTCATCCTCTACATATTCTTGTCACTGAACCGTTATCATTAGCTCTTGTGCCATTCTGCCTTTGGCTTTGTTTTCTGTTTACAACTTTGCCTTTTCCAAATCTTGAAAAAATATTTAACTTATCTTTGTATATTCATAGCACCAAAGAAAGTGCCTAATAACTAGTAAGCATACAATTTTATTTGTTTAATCCAGAGTGATTATTTATAGTTTGAAATATTGGAAGATCAATTTAAATGTCTACATATCCATTTCAGTGGTATAGTGTTTAGTTAGTTCAGACTCCTCTCAGAATTTTTCTTCTTCTTTTGCTTTCTAGAGATAAAAGTAACTGTCCTGCATTACATCATGGAACTGTTGGGAAGATCACATGAGATAAGGCATGTGAACGTTTATTATAAGCTGCAGAACACTATACAAAAATAGCATCTTGTTTTTGTGGAATAAACTGTGATTTGACCACATTTTACAAGAGTTTCCTTTAGTGACTATGCAATCTTTTCTTTACCCTTCCATTATGGCTTTTTAAAAAATGCAAATTCTTTGATGTTCTCCCATGGAGAAGTGAAGTCTAACATTAATCCCCCTCTACCGCTATCACCCCTGGAATCTTGTCTTGGCCTAATGACTTTCTCATAACGAACACAATGCACAGAGCTGATGCCATGTGTAATAAAAGACCAAAACGTTTCCATTAGACCTTCTGGAATAATTGTTCTCTGTATGCTTCCTCTCAAATTCTGGTGATCATGTGGTGAAAAGCTCAAGCCACATGGAGAGGCCACATGGAGGTGCTTGTTGGACAGGCCTAGCTGACCCTGTCCTTCAGCCATCAAGCCCAAGTGCTAGACATGCATATGAAGAAGCCACTAGGGTTAGATGATTCTAACCCTGGTCATTCCAGTCCTCCCAACCAAGGCCCCAGTCACTGTGGAATAGAGAAGAGCCAGCCCCATTTTGCCTTTTGTGAATTCTGAGCCCACAGAACCCATGAGCATAATAGAACTTTTGTTATTTTTATGCCACTAAGTCTTGGAGTGGTTTGTTACATATAACAGATAAATGGAAAAATTTCTTATATATAGCCTGCCAATTTTACACTTATCATTCATTAGCTATATTACTCAAAACAGGCTAGGCAACATTGAGATAAAATATAAGCCAACAATCTCGGTGGTTTTAAATAACAAAGGCTCATTTCCTGCCCTGCATGTCCACCATGGATCAACTGGGAGGTTCACCTCTTCATAGTTATAGAGGAACCTAAGCTCATGGATATTGCCAATCAATGAGTCAAAAGCAAATCAAGCTCTGGAGTGTCTTATCCAAGCAGCTAAATGCTAGGCCTGGAAATGACACATGCCACTTCTGCTGATAGCTCTTTGGCTGGAACTAATGGCATGGCTCCCCCTACCCAAAAAGGTGCCAGAAGTATTAGTCCTATCATGTACTCAGGAGGAAGGGAGCCAGAAATATTTGGTAAGCAGCACTAATGACTACCATACAAGGACTTTCGAAGACATTACCTGCCTGAACTTCCCAGCCAAAACCTCTCCCTCAACCTCTGGCTTCAAATTTGTACCTGCCATCACCTGTGTTGGCTATTCCTATCTCGCAAGGCCAGTCGCTTTTTTACTGCTACCATTTCACCACTGGTGAACTATATGGATATACAATCTTTCCTGCCTACCCTTCCTGAACATTATCTGCATATAAAGTAGTGACTGTGGTGGTCTCCATGACAACCAAGACTATCTAGTGCTTTTGCTAAACCCTAATCATAGGGTGTTTTTTTTCTCTCTCTCTTTCTGTCTTTTCTTTAGCAAAGCCAAAAATCAAGATTATATAGCGAGTTCATCATTCCTCTTTCACCTCAATAAAAGTATAGCCTGGACTTGCATCTCTAACCTAAAATGATTACTCATACAGGGTATCAGTTAAAGATATTTACTTAAAAACATACAAGGAGTAATTGAGATGGAAGAAGGGGATTTTTCAAAAGAGAAGATAGAGATAGATTTCAAAGAAGGAAAGAGAGGATCACTAAAGAAGGGGATGTTTTGGTGCAAATTCTTGACTAGCTATTAATAATAGCTATTAGCTACTAAATTCAAACTCCAACTCTTTTCACTTACTGACTTTTTAACATTTTGAAAGTTAAAGTCTCTTGTATATAAAATGGGGAACTAGAATTCTTCTACTTAACTAATATAGTAACTAATACAGGATAAAATTAGTCCAAGTAAAAATGCATTAAAATAGAAAGAGCCATTCAATTTCAAAGTATTAGTATTACTTTTTTTTTTTTTTTTTAAGACAGAGTTTCGCTCTTTTTGCCCAGGCTTGAGTGTCATGGTGCAATCTCAGCTCACTGCAACCTCCACCTCCTGGGCTCAAGCAATTATTGTGCCTCAGCCTCCTGAGTAGCTGGGATTACAGGCATATGCCATCACTCCTGGCTAATTTTTGTATTGTTAGTAAAGACAGGGTTTCTCCAAGTTGGTCAGGCTGGTCTCAAACTCCCAACCTCAGGTGATCTGCCTACCTTGGCCTCCCAAAGTGCTGGGATTACAGGTGTGAGTCACCGTGCCTGGCCAGTATTACCTTCCTTTTAAACAAGCATAAGAATAATGGCTACACATTTGGAGTCTCTGATAGCTCTAGAAGGTTTGTAGATGACTTTAGAAATTCTCAACCTATAATATGGCTCAACTCAGATTTTAAGACTTCTAGGTACAAGGTGGTGAATGACAAACATAATTGATACATGAAATGTGATACCACAAATTAAACAGTTTGGGGGAAGTCTTGCCAAAGGCTAAAATCCAAAAACATACTCCTCTGCTAAAAGCCTTTGAATGGTACTAGTTTCCTAAATAATACTCTGTAGACTTCTATTCACCCACATCCTCCTTGAGATTTTAGCAAAATGTAACTGACCCTGCTCACTAGTTCTTTTTGAAATGTACCTGGTTAGAAAACCACAACTTTAAGAATTTTTCCTCTGGCATCTCCTGTAACTCTTTCTCTGATACCTTTAATGAATCCTATTCTTTCTTATCTCCTAAATGTGGCTATTTCCCCAAGGTTGGATCATTATTTTCCTCCATTAAAGTGGCTTCAACCAGCTATGAATCAAGGATGACAAACAAAATTGTACTTTTAGTCCTGGCTTCTCTCACACTCTCTAAACTCATGCTTCCTCCTATCTACTAACAACAATATTATCAGCAAAATTGGTTAACTGATATTAAGCCACATTTTATCCCTCCTCATGAGAAGAATTGTACATAAATTACCTCTTTTACTTGACACACAAACCTATATTCAGGTACTAAAGTTAGCTCTATTTTACAGATCAGAAACCAAGGCTCAAAAAGAAGTAATTACCCAATATATGGTAGAGAAGCATTCAAACATAGGTGTGTCTTAATTCAGAGCCTGATATTTTTATTCTCATGCTTGAAGATTTTTCTTGTGGATACACTATTAGCATCTCAGAATCAAAACATCTAAATTCAAAAATTCAAATTCAAAATTTCATCCTCTCTGCTATTTCTGTCAATGTTGTCAATGTCTTATTAGTTACCTAAACTTTAAACCTCAAAATTATTGCAAACCTCTCCATATTCCTTCCATTTTCCTCCCTGTACCAATACACTTAATTCTGTAGATTAAGTCTTCCCAATATTTTTCATACCATTCCACTTCTGCTACCATTATCTTCAGGCTTATATTTTAACAGTTCTCTCTGCCTGACATCACTCCCCTGAAAACTGTTCTCAGGCTGATTCTTCTAAAGCACTGTTTCAAACATCTCATTCTCTACAAACTCAAGTCTGAACGCCTTAGCCTGATGCTGAAAGCATATGCTTGATCTGACCCCAGACTCATTTGTAAGAATCCAACCAAGCAGATCTGATCACTATTTCTTGAACATTCCTCTCTCTCCTCTGCCTTTTTGAATGTCATTCCATAAAAATCTAACACCCCATATTTACTTATAAAATCCTACTCATCCTTTAGAGCTCCAATCAAATGCTGCTTCCTCCAGGAGCCAACTGGGTCTCCTCAGTAAGAAGAGGTCTGTCTCTCCTCTGATCTCACAAATACTTGGTTTATACCACTATTAATGTGCTTATCTGATACTGTTATACCTTAAGCTCTAGTTCTGTGTAGTTATCTTACTTTATACTCCAATATTAAAATCACCAGGAAGAAAAGGCCTTATTTTATACACCTTTGTATTCCTTAGAGGATATAACACAGCTCTTTGCACATAGTAGGAGATCAACAAATACTGTGTAAATGAATAAAAAACAGGAACTTAGACATGGAACATATCTTCAGAAAGATATAAATCACAGAAATGAACAATTTGTAAAGCTTAAATTGAGAGTTTCATATGTCTTGTATATATAGTGATATGTGTGTGTGTGTGTGTGTATACATATTAGTCATCAATGACTGTGTTCAAGTATTTACATTCTAGAAGCAAACTCAGGCAGAAGGAGATTTGGTTTTGGAGAGCCTGCCTTAATTAAAGAGTATTTGCTGGATCTCTAGCAGTGAACATTGGAGAGAAAGAGAAGTAATCATTTCCAAATTTTTCTACATTATCTAATGTAACCATGTTTTATGCCAAAAAATACACGATATCTATTTTGTGTGCAATGATAAATTAAATTATTTGGCTTATGATGGAATTGAGAACTAAACTTCTGCAAATTTCAACAAAACAAAACAGCATTTGGAGCATCAGACATTAAAAATACTATAAACGATTCTTCACTTTTTCATTTAGTCCCCTAACTCCTCTCCTAAGACATAGCGGTGTATTCAATGTAAAGCCAGAAAAATCTATCATAGCAACTTGAAAATCAAAATCAAAGTATCACATTTTATTTTCAGTTGTATTATTATTTCTTAAATGACTTGTCATTGTGCTTATAAAACAGTTATTTCATAAAAACATATTGTAAAACCACTGTCCTTTGAAGGAGATTTTTTTGTTGAGAATGTTTACCCTAGAAATTGTGAAGTAGGAGGGAAGCTTAGAGTTCATTTCAAGCCTGCGGTTGATGCATGAATTTCTGTTTATCACTGACAAGAGGCCGTGCAGCCGCTGAATATGTGCATGCAAGGTGCCTCACAAGGTATTCTCTTTCACTTTCAAACAGCGTCCACTGTTAGAAAATTCTTTATTTATCAAAATTATATCTCTGCTCTCTGGATCCTCAACAATAGGACTGATGTTTTGAAATATTACAGCCCTTTAATTATTTACAGAAAATGGTCACATCTCTCTTCCAAAGTGTTGTGAGACAGGGACTTTCTTTTAGTTCAGCATTATAAGATACAATTATGTCAAAAGCCCTAGACAAGATCTGGGACTATATGATTTTGATAAGACTTTGCTAAGAGTTTTGTCTGAATCTCTTCACCCTCCCACCTCAGTCATGAACACTAATCACCTGATTTTGCCCACTCTGTATTGGCAAATCTACTACGATTTGTTCCTGACACAGAAAACCACCAGAATGCCCACTGTTAGAATTTCATATATTTGTCAAACTTCATTAATGTAATTGTGGATTCCATCTTGCTATGATTCTGATCTTTTCACTCCTATAGACTGGTTCATCTGTGATTTGCTGCTTTGAACTCCATCCTCTTATGCCTGACCACAATTCACTATCCCTCATTCTGTACCAAATACCTACCTATGTGCTTTACTAATATGGCAGGATTACACTTCAAAGTATTGATTCGTGTATTTACTGAGTATTATCTCTCCCTCTGCTTTCTCAATAGTACTCTGAGACACTTTTCCTAACACATGGCTTCCATCAACCAAAGACCTTTATAAAGAGTGAAGTCATCAGCCACTGTTTAAGACAGAAAGATTTGGAAGTCAGTTTGAAGGCTGAATTTTTCAACTCCCAGAAACAAGATGATTCAGAGGACATAAAAGGAGAGGGGCTTGATGGAGAAGCAACTCAGACTAGGGAGAAGGTGATAGAGAAACGTGAGCATTCAAAATTTGAGTGAGGTCTCTGAAAGGCATTGCGGGATGGATTGGATCAGAAACAGGCATGAGAAAACTCTTCAATCAGGAGGACTTAAACTTGCTACCTAGCTGTAAGGGTCATAAGAGGACCCGCAGTCACCAGCAGCCATCCATATACAGTGCTCTGAAAAGAGCACCCATGTATCTTTCCTTTGTAATAATTGAAGCATTGTGATTTCTACTTTTGTGCATGCTTATGTGATTAGTGTATGCCACTCTTCACCTAAGTCAACAGTTCCCTGATAACTGGACCGTGCTTGGTTGCACTTATTGTACACAGGCACCTAGAACAGTGACTGACATATGGTAAGCATTCCACAAATGCTTACTAAATGAATGAAATGTAAAAGTTAATGATGCTAGGGTAGAGAGTTTACAAATTAGTTAAGAATAGATAATCAACTACACGTGTATGCTTAAGTAACTATTAGGGACATTGGTATATACTTTATCATAATGTTGTTTTGGTTTTTCTCAAGTAGTTATTTTGTTGTACTCCATATTTCTTCATTAAATAATTTACTTAGGCATTGTAAAACAAACACATTTGAAGTGGTTAGAAGCATTCAACCACCTGGAGACCACCAGTGTAGGGTTTGTTAAAAGACAGCTACACCGTTGGCATCTTGGCAAGAATAACTGCACACATGGTATCCAAACAAGGACTATTCCAAGTTTGGATGAGCCAAGTGTTACATAATAGGTTAGGGTCATCCAATGTGAGCTGTTCTTGACCATAATCTCTAGATACTGCTCCACAGCTCATTTTTGGAACATCTCAGTGATTTTTTTTTTTTATAGCCCATTTGAATTTTCAAAGTAATAGAACAACAACAAAAAATTTCTAAGAAGTTGATTCCATTCCAATTTTTGTTATTTGAAGCACTTAATCAAGTGATTATGTGAAAATTGTTACTTTGAATGAGACTAATTTAAAAAGGAGTCATTCAGTATATGAACTCCTTATGTTGCAGCCAGGCATACTTCCTTTGACCCTGAAGTCTGACTAACCGGACGATTTTTTTCTTCTCTGTTTAACAAGGATTTTTGAGAATCAGTATACTTTTTTTTGGAAGGGAGAGAAAAGGACGTAAAAGCAATTATTTTTCCTCATGATGTAGCTGTCAGTATCAACCATGCAGAACAAGTATCTTTCCGTAATCTCCTCTTTAATAAAAGGTGTTTGTTTTGGCCTTGCTTTGTTTATTTGTTTTGTTTTTTCTGCTAGTGGTTGAGATGGAGGAAAAAATAAAGGAGAATATTGTGCTTTCCCTCCTCCATCACAATCCTTCTTACCACCTTTGCCTCAAACCCTTTCTATATTCAATCCTCCTAAAGCAACATTGTAATTTGAGAAGGAGAAAGAAAGAACAAGGAAAGAGAAGACAGAAAGTCTTATTGGGAGAGAGAGTGACTGGGATCTCCTGAGATCGCAGGAGATCCCTGGGATCTCCAGCAGGGAGGGGACAGAACTTGCCTAGGACTTTTGAAATAATTTATCCTTTATAAAAAATATAAAGTCCTTTAATGCTGGACTAAAAGTAAGCCTCTTTCTCACAACACTTTTTCTGAAAGAGAGAAGATGTGAAAGTTGTCTTCAAATAATTAAAGGTCCGTAAGATTCAGAAACATCAGGCCTGCTATTTTTAAGAGACACATATATAACAAGTAACAGAAAGGATAGAGGCAAATGCTTATGAACTGGAAACAGGTGGAAATGTAACACAAGCTACATTTACATTTACAAGTTACAGTCCCCTCTATTGTCCTTCATCTCATTTTCCCACTGGCTTTTCTAACTCATGCCATGGTAAACAACATGTATCACGTATCAATCTATTCACAAAATAATCTCTCCACTCTTTAGTTCTAACCACAGTTTCCCTGAAGCCTCTGCAGTGGAGGCTGCTGATTCTCTCAAGCTTCAAGAGCCCTGGTTTAGGTTCTCGTTTTCTGTGGTGAATGCTGTTTCCTGCCTTATTCCACCAGCCAAATACAAAAATCTGCTCCTCTTAGATTCAGACAAGACAGCTATGTCAACTTTTGTTCTCTGTTATTTTTTAGCGATTGCCCTGCATTTATTACATGTTAGAACCCGGTTCATTCTATCAAGTTGGAAAACTTCAGAGTCATACTATATTGAGAGTTTTTCCCTTACCAGTTGAGGTGGACAGCTTCTAAGGTGAACTCATGATCCCCATTTCCTGGCATTCACATCTTTGTGTAATCCACCCCCCACCCCAGCTTTAATTACAGGGCAAGCCTGTAACTTACTTCTAACCAACAGATTATGGCAAAGATGATGGGACGGCACTCTAGCATATGTCTCCTTGCTGGTTTGATGAAGTAAGAAACCATGTTGGGAAAGCTCATATGGCAAAGAACTTCCAAATGATAAGAATTGACTGTAGGAGCTCAAGGTAGCTTCAACTCACAACCAACAAGAGGCCAGAGCCCTCAATCCTACAACTTCAAGAAAATTCTTCCAGTAATCTGAGTGAGCTTGAAAATAGATTCCTCAACAGTCAAATCTCAAATGAGAACATAGTCCAGCCAACACATTAATTGCAGCACTGTAAGACCCTAAGAAGAGAATCCAGCTAGGCAGTAACTGGACTCATGACTCACAGAAACTGAGAGATAATGAGTATTGTCTTAACCCACTAAGTTTGTGATTTGTAACACAGCAATAGGTCACTAATGCAATAATTTCCCTTTGCATTTCTTTCACAACTACCCACTTTTATAGCTTTACCCTCCATCTTGTCGTGTCCTGCAAACTAAAATGTCTGAAAATTTTAGCTAACATTCTCCATAAACATATTTCCTATCTATTATTTGACTTCCAAGTTGAAGACTTCCAGTAACTTGGTCTTTCTCAGATATCAATCCCTCTTTTTTAAAAAAAAGAAAACAAAAAAACAAAAAACTTTCACAAGTTTCTGTCTTCATTCTCCATGTATCTTGGACCTGGCTGAATCATCTGAATTTTCATTTGATTTATACAATTATTTCTCTTATACAACTCTCCTTTCCTGTCCTTTCCAAACCAAATCACAAAAATGATAATAGTTGCATTATCAACACCAATCCCTGCATACATGAGCACTATTCAAGGAAGCCACACATTCATATTGACACCTCTACAATTTTAGTATCCAAGAAATTGCTTCTTCATCTCAAACTCTAATTCTGAAATCTTAGCTCCAGACATTTACAACATCCTTATTAGTTTTATTTTAATTGCTCATCTTGCTCTTTGTAAAACAAACGTATTTTTGTAAGAAATATGTTAGATTATCCTGATTGCTTCAAATATTGTTTTCTGAGGGATCTTTAAAAAGATATAAATATTCTTTTTTGAATTACCCTATTTGGACCTTGTTTTCACTAGTAACCCTGTTTATATTTGATATACAAATTAGCCTTCATAGTCTTTATAAAGCCTCATTCTCAATATATTTAAATGTCCTGGAGTTCCTGTTTCTGTGATACTTTCACCTTTAACAACGTTCTCCATAAGTTATTCAAAAGTTATTATTACTCAAAAGAAGATATTGAATTTAAGGTAACGAGTTTGATGCAAAAACATGAAGACCTATTAGAAGAAGATGTTATACACTCAACTTACTATATATTGTACTATCCAGCTTATTTTTTTCCAAAGAGTATTGTTAAACCAATGTGGAGAAGGACTGATGTGAAAAGGCCAATGATTACTGAAAAGTACTATTTGTTTTGAGTTAGGGAAAAGACATTAGATAACACAAAATCTTTTCAAACTGAATTAAATACTTTTAAGAAAGATATCCTCATAAGATACTTGAAAAGAAGAAGTGATTAGTCATGGTGTTTCAGAGGCATTCAGTGAGTGCGGTCAGTGGGTGAGGAAATTGAACTCTCAGTCTGACTTCTGGACCACTCTTTGACATTTGGCCCATCCTTGCTTAGCTGTACTTTACCCACAAGAAATAACAATTATATGTGCCCCCACATCATTTTCCAAAATGCTTAACATTCTAAAACAAAAGATTCTAAACAAAAAAGCAATTTGATTATAAATATGAACAGTACTATAAATACCAGATTTGAATATTTTCTATCTCCAAGAACAGTTTTATTTAGAAAGTCATTATCTACAGATGGCCAAGAATAAACTTAAGATGTGCATGTTTGACAGCATTAACACCCATCAGAATCCAGAGTGTGGCATTCCGTCGAAGTAGCAGAATTGATATAGTACTTGTTGCCTACGTTAACAAACAATTCATTGGTTAATTAATTAAAGAAATTGCTGAGAACATTTTTAACTTGTTAGAGTTTAGCTTCCAATGGAACATAATGATCAGTGATATTATTATCATGGATCTGAGCAGTTTAACCCTAAAGCACAAAGATTTTGTCCTCCAACTTTCATCTTCTCTCCCCAGTATATCTAAGATATTTCAGCAACTTGTCAGCAGTCAGTATCACTTTTCTTTTTCCACTTTCAGGATGGCAACTTTAATTAAGTAGTTCCTCCTCCTACTTTCAGATGCTTTCTGTACAGTAATATTTTACTTTTGATTTTCTCAGGCCTCCTACTCGTTCCATTAAAGAGTAAGCCAGGAGCAGACTTTCTCTGACTCAAGTTTTTGGTTCCTCCTTTGTTTCTCCTGACAGATAAAGTTCCCTTATTATACGTAACACCTACGGTAATTGCTGTTGCAAAAAAAAAAAAAAAAATGTAAACTATTTTCTAAATGTTATGAAGACATGCAAAAAGAAAAGTTCTTCACAAAATCAGATTTACTTTTACTTACATTCCAGCATTCTCTGAGGGGAAAAAAATGTAAAAGCTTTTCACCCTGATGTCTCATTAATTCTAATGACACCCCTAGAAGCAGAGAAGTGGTGAGAGCCATTATTCTTTTTTTTTTTTTTTTTTTTTTTTTTTGAGACGAAGTCTCGCTCTGTCACCCAGGCTGGAGTGCGGTGGCCGGATCTCAGCTCACTGCAAGCTCCGCCTCCCGGGTTCACGCCATTCTCCTGCCTCAGCCTCCCGAGTAGCTGGGACTACAGGCGCCCGCCACCTCGCCCGGCTAGTTTTTTGTATTTTTTAGTAGAGACGGGGTTTCACCGTGTTAGCCAGGATGGTCTCGATCTCCTGACCTCGTGATCCGCCCGTCTCGGCCTCCCAAAGTGCTGGGATTACAGGCGTGAGCCACCGCGCCCGGCCGAGAGCCATTATTCTTGTTACAGTGGAGAAAACGCTGAAAAACCCAAAGAGGCTAGAGATCTTGTTGAAGGTGACACACAGTTATTGGGAACCTGCAGGGAAAAAAATATACACACAAACTTTAGGCTTCTGACTCCCAGGTATTTCAGTCCTCTCATGACTCTGCACATAGGTATCTCTTTATTAAGTCTCATTTAATTAATTTAATTGTGTGGCAAAAATGTGGAGTAACTCAAAACCCGGAAAAATCCCAAATAACACCAGACAAACCTCTGCATGTCCAAACCTGCCAATGTGAAGTATCATATTTCCAAGCAAATATTCAAGGCATCTTAATGTAATGGGATGCCAAATACTAAGCACTGGGTTGCTAAGAATTTATCCCCTCCTCCTGGTGTGCCATCATTCATTCGGAGGCTGGAAACCTGAAAGCTACATTTCCCCAGACTCCTTTGCAGTTAGTGTTCTAAGTGCAAACTAGGTGCTGACAATAAGGTGTACTTATGCAAAATTTGGAAGACAGAAGTGAGGAAGAGAAACTCTCTACGTTTCATAGTTTGCTGTTCCTAGCAAACATGGTGATGGACATGTTTACCGTTTTGCAGCTAAATTTAGCATCCCAGATGTAGAGGGGTAGTTGAGCTGGCTTTTCCAGTCCAACTGTACATTGAGGTGTCCAGTGCAAAGCTTCTTATCCTAGCAGCAGCAGTAGTTGTCACTTTCAGCCCATAGATCACAGCTAAATGTTTCTGTGTCCTGCTTATGGGACATGAATGGTGCAATTAGGATAATCACAGACTCAAGAAAGGCTCAGAGTTAGGATAGAGCTGCCTTTGCCCTTTATTCACTTTCTAGTTATTAGCAACCTAATTCCCCTGGTTAGGGAAAGAGTTTAGCTTTCTTATCTGTAAAATAAGAATACCACTACTTACTTTGGAGGACTAGGGTGAGTCTACCTGGAAGCATCAAGCATAGTACTTAGCTCATTCTATCTTTACCATCCTATCTTTGCCAAAAGCCCCAAAAGAGCAGAAACGTTATCTGTTTGGTTCACCACTCCATCTATGATACATATTCAATAAATATATGTTTAATAAATAAATACTCCCATCAGATATGGATCTAGGGGAGAGGTCGTGTTTAAACTTGGCTCCCTGGAATCTGTCCAGCTTGTTACTTGGGTTTGTGAGTTTGTGAAGGGTGTAATTTAGAGACTGACAGATGCTTCAGTGAGGCACGCTACATTTATTCCCTATCTGGCAAATACTTAGTTCTTAATACATGGCATCTTCTCATCATTTTTAGCATCACTATCATAATCATTATCAATGGAGTGCTTTTTCCATTTTTTTAAATGGTGTTTCCCCGCACCCAGTGCTCCAAATTTCTAATAACCATGTGAAGAGGTGTGTGATTTTTTTTATGTTTGCTTGTTATATCTTCTAGGATTACAAATTATTCACCTAACTCTCAAATCTTGTCATGCTTAAGCCCTAGAGCTCATTTTTCCTGAGCCTGTCCTGCCCTAGTTAGGTCTCGAATATACATTAAATTTACTTTACTGAAAACAACAAAATAGCTCAGAACATATTAGGAATATGAGGACTATATTACAGGATTATAAGTCATCTCAAAGAACCAGCCTGCTGAATGCAACACAGCTTCTAGAAGGACTCAAATCCATGAATGTAAAGCCAACAGGGATCAAGAGAGTACTATCTCTTTCTGTATCCTTCATTCTTCTGTCTCTGCATACTGGACTTCTGGACTTCCCGGATGATGTGGCAGAATTTGGTTTCCAGCAGCTCCTAGTTTTCATGTTATAACTCCAATTATGCAAAAACCAAATCCCTCTCTAATTCCCAGCTGCAAATTCCTAGAAAAAAGTTCTAACTGGGCATTCTTGGATCTGGGCACACTCGTATTGAACTTCACAACTTCACAAGGGCAGCAACTGCATGTGCTTTGATCACCTATTACACAGTACACATAGCAGATGTTCAATATATTTTTATTGCATGAGAATTCTGGCCAAGGAAGTGGGATTATGTACAAACATGGTTGCCAGGAGTCTACCGTGGATTGAGTCTGGAATGCAGTTAAGAATGCCTTAGTGAAATGGACTGACCCTCCAAAATTCTCCCTTTATACTTACTCCATAATTTGGCTTATCTTTCCTCTTCAACTTTCAATCACTCTCTTCCTCACTCCTCACAATCCAGCTACAGTAGTCCGCTCTCTGTCCTGTACGACAAAATTTATTTTCCTACATCCAAGTCTTTCTAGTTTCAGTTTAGGCTGGAATGCACTTCCACTGGCATTTTCTGTAGCTGCGTATTCTCATCTTTTAACTGTATTCTCACCTTTACTCACATCTTGCAACGTCACTATCTCACCTAATCATCCTACCATAAATGGCTTCCCCCAGTTACTCTCTGTCTTACCATGCTGTTAATTTTCTTCATAGATAGCATTACCATAATCTATAAATATCCTATATATTAATTTGTTCTTTATATTTACTGTCTCTCCTATTTCATAAACTTAAGGATGGTAAACATTTCCTCTCTCTTCATCACAGTTCTCACCCCAATGTCTAACACAGTGCCTGTAAAACTGGAGGGCTCCACAATCACTCGTCATTAATCTGGCAAGACACTAGGCTCTACCCATGTCTGCTCACTCTTGAGTTATCACTGGAGGGATAGCAGTTATGCATGAGAATAAAATCTGAATACTTGAATTTATATCCTAGATCTACCATTCAATAGTCAAGCGGCTTTATTTAAAATCAGTAACCTTCTGATTCCACATTATAAAATGGCAAAATGATACCAACGCTACCTAACTTTTCCATGGGATTATTTAAGGATCAAATAATATATTACATAAAATCATTTCATTATTGGAAAATGGAACGAAAATATTATAGTATAGCTATTAATAGTATTGTAACATTAATATCTTAAGATTGAACTTTGAAGAGATAGAACAGTTGAACAGACCAATAATGGTTTAGGATATTTAATCAGTAATACAAATTATCTTATCAAAGAAAAACTCAGGACCTCATGGATTCATTGCTGAATTCAACCAAACATTTTATGAAGAACTAATACCAATTCTCAAAGTATTTCAATAATTGAATAGAGAAATCTTCCAAACTTAGTTTATGAGGCCAGCATTATCCTGATATCAAAACAAGATTAGGACACAAAAAAAGAAAAAGAAAACTATATGCCAATATCCCTGATGAACATAGATGTAAAAATCCTCCACAAAATACTAGCAAACTGAATTCAACAGTGCATTCAAAAGATCACTCACCACGACCAAGTGGGATTCATCCCAGAGGTGCAAAGATGATTCAACATATGCAAATCAACAAATATGGCATATCACATAAACAGAATGAAGAAAAAAAAACATATCATTGCAATAGAGGTTAAGAAGCATTTGATAAAATCCAACATTCCTTCATGATAAAAACTCTCAACAAATTAGGTAAAAAAGGTGATGAAAATGGTAAAAACTTTCAATAAATTAGGTACATTGTGTACATCAACACAATGAAGATCAAATATGACAAACACACACTAGCATTGTACTGAATGAGAATAAGTTGAAAGCTTTCCCTCTAAAATCTGAAACAAGATAAGAATGTATCCTTTCACCACTTCTATTCAACATAGTACTAGAAGTCCTAAGTAAAACAATTAAGCAAGAGAAAAGAATAAAAGGCACTCAATTGTTTGCACCTAGGAGTTCAAGACCAGCCTGGGCAACATAGGGAGACCTTGTCTCTATGAAAATTTTTTAAAATTAGCCGGGCATGATGGCACATGCCTGTAGTCCCATCTACTCAAGAGGCTGAGGTGGGAGGATCACTTGAGCCTGGAAGCCAAGGCTTCAGTAAGCCATGATGGCACCACTGCACTCCAGCCTGAGCAATAGAATGAGACGCTGTCTCAAGAAAAAACAAACAAACAAACAAACAAACAAAAACAGCATTCAAATTGGAAACAAAGGAGTTAAATTGTTCCTATATGCAGATGACATAAGCTTGTATACACAGAAAACCCTAAAACTTCACTAGAAAACTGCTGGAACTAATAAAGTTACCAAAGTTGCAGGATATAAAATCAACACACAAAAAACAGTAATATTTCTATATGCTAATAACTATCTGAAATAGAAATCAAAATATAATCCCATTCACTATAGCCACAAATAAATAGAATACTTAGGAATAAATTTAACTGAGATGAAAAATCTTTACAATGAAAACTGTAAAACATTGATGAAAGAAATTGAAGAAGATACAAATACATGAAAAGATATCTCACATTCATGGATTGGAAGAATTAATATTGTTAAAATGTCCATACTACCTGAAGTATATATAGATTCAATGCAATTGTCATCAAAATGTCAAAGACACTCTTACAAAAATTGAAAAAAACTATCCTAAAATTCGTATGGAATATAAAGACCCTGAATAACCAAAGTAATCTTGAGTAAAAATAACAAAACTGGAGGCATCACACTACTTGACTTCAAAATATGCCACTAAGATATAGTAATCAAAACAGCATGGTACTGGCATAAAAACAGACATAGACCAATGGAACAGGATAGAAAGCCCAGAAATAAACCCATATACTAATAATCAATTGACTTTTGACAAAAGTGCCAAGAACAAAAATGGGGGAAAGAACAGTCTTTTCAATAAATGATGTTGGGAGAACTGCATATCCACATGCAAAAGGAAATTGGACCCTTATCTCTCACCATATATGCAAATCAATTCAAAATGGACTAAACACTTAAATGTAAGACCTGAAACTATGAGGATACTAGAAGAAAACATGGCAGAAATGTTTCATCATCTTGGGCTGGACAAAGATTTTTTTGGATAAGACCTCAAAAGCCCAGGCAACAAAAACAAAAGTAGACAAATGGGGTTACATCAAACTAAAAGGCTTCTTCACAGCAAGGGAAACAATCAACAGAGTGAAGAGGCAATCTACAGAATGGGAGAATATATTTGAAAACTATAAATCTGAGAAAAGATTAATATCTAAAATACATAAGAAACTCAAACAACTCAATAGCAAGAAAACAAATAACTAGATTTTAAAAATGGCAAAAAAATTAAATAGACATTTCTCATAAGAAGATACACAAATGGCAAATAGGTATAGAAAATTTCCAGCATCGCTGATCATCAGGAAATTTCAAACCAAATCCACGATAAGAGGTGACTACACAGCTGTTGGAATTACCAAAACCACAACAGGTAAGACGCTTGCAGGAATGTAGAGAAAAGGAAACTCTTCCATTCTTTTGGTGAAAAGGTAAATCAGTGCAACTACTATGAAAAACAGAATAGATGGTCCTCAAAAATAGAACTACCATATGATCCAGTAATCCCACTACTGGGTTTATCTCCAATTAAAATGAAATCAGCATGTCAAAGAGACATTTGCACTCTCCCGTTTATTGCAGCACTATTCACAATAGCCAAAATATGGAATCAACAGATGAAAAGATAAAGAAAGTGTTATATGCACACACACCACACACACACACACACACACACCCCACACACATATATAAAATATATATAATGGAATACCATTCAGCCATAAAAAATAGGAAATTCTGTCATTTGCAGTAACATGGATGAACCTGAAAGACATTATATTAAGTGAAATAAGCCAGGCACAAAAAAAATATATACCACATGATCACATTTATATGTGAAATGTAAAAATAAGTTTATCTTGTAGAAATTGAGAATAGAGTAGTGGTTACCAGAGTCTGAAGATATGAGAGGGGAAAGATTGGTCAGTAAGTACAATGTTACAGTTAGATATGAGGAATATGTTCTGGTGTCCTATGGGACAGTAAAATTACTATAGTTAACAATAATGTACTATATGTTACAGAATAGCTGGAGGATAATTTTTGAACATTCATACCACAAAAAAATTTTACTATTTAAGGTGATACATACACTGGTTACCATGATTCAATCATCACATGTTGTAGGTGTATATCAAACGATCACCCCATAAATATGTACAATTATTACATGTCAATCAAAAATTAAAATGAAACTTCAAAAATATTAATGGCAATTATTCATATTTAACTGTTTGCCTAGAGTTAGCCCTAAACCTATCCCGAGTTGATAGGACTATAAACTGTACAATTTCCATAAGAATAACAACCATTTTTTACGAAAATCTTTAGAAGAGTCATAGCACTCAAAAGCTATGGCATTGCCCAACAATTACCAGAGAAGACTCTTTCCAAAGGAACTATCAAGAGCGAAATGTATTGCAGCACAATTGCTTTTCATGTTTCCACTTTCCATAATGCTCTTCTCTTCCCTTTTTGCTCAGATCACTTCCTCCCTTTCTTGTAAGTGTCACTGGAAATAACTTTGACTTACTTCAGCACCTTAGTGGCCTTCCCATGGAGCTTCATCCCTTACCACAGAGAATCTGAGGAGTAGGAGAGGGAGAATTCAAAGGCCGCCATTAAGAGAGGTGGCCAAGTTTGTGCTGCAGTTTTCTGAGAAAGAATAAGTTGCAGAGAGAGGTTGATCTTATTGTCATAGCTGTTGGGTTGTTTTTTTCCCCGAGAGAGGAAGAGGTTAATAGGTCAGTTGGAAAGGAAAAGAAAGGAAAGTGATATTAACTAGAAAAAGCAATGAGCCACAGAAACGAAAGAGAAAGTCAATGATACTTGTTCTGGGAATCTAAAGGATCGAGGTTTTCTTTAGATTGGTTTCTGATAACTTGGGGAGAAACACTGAAACTAAAAAACAAACAAACAAAACCAAGATTCTATGTTTTCCATGTCTTATGCAGATGTAATGATGATAATACAACTAACTTTTATTGAGTACTATATGCCAATCATTATGCTGAGTGTTCTACAAATATTATTACCTCATTTAATTCTATCATAGCAACCCTATAAGTAAGTACCATTATTATACCCATTTTATAGGTTAGAAAACTGATACCCACAGAGGGTAAGTAACTTGCTCAAGGCTTCACAGCTAGTAAGTAGCAGATTGACATCTATGATTGCAGTGTTAATCACTATGCTGTAATGCCTGTCTACATTGAGATTTGCTTAGAAGGCATTATAATTTACACATTTAATTCGCAAATTTTACTAAACATATATTTCCCTTTTAATTATTTTCTGTGGCTGTATTCTATGCATATTTGCAAAGAGAAAAGAAGAAAAGAATATTGCTGCCCAATACAGTATTCCTGGATCTAAGTGGCCTGGATGGAATGATTTCCAGTAATGGGAACACTAATGTTAAAAATCCCTGCCTTCTTTGTTGGATTTTATTTATTTATTTATTTATTTATTTATTTATTTATTTATTTATTTTAAGATGGAGTCTCGCTCTGTCACTCAGGCTAGAGTCCAGTGGTGCAATCTGGGTTCACTGCAACCTCTGCCTCTCAGTTCAAGCAATTCTCGTGCCTCAGCCTCCCAAGTAGCTGGGACTACAGGCACCCGCCACCATGCCTGGCTAATTTTTGTATTTTTAGTAGAGACAGGGTTTCACCATATTAACCAGGCTAGTCTTGAACTCCCAACCTTACGTGATCCACCTGCCTCGGCCTCCCAAAGTGCTGGGATTACAGGGGTGAGCCACCGCGCCTGGCCTCTTTCTGGGATCTTTTTATATGCACATGCTGCCTTCTATACTAGACAGCCTGCTCTTTGTGTATAGCATTTATAAACACACAGTCCCAGTTGAAATCAATTTATAGTTTGTGTGAACTTGGACAAGTTATTTAATCTCTCCACACTTTAGGTTTCTTATGTGTAAATGAAGATAATAACATTGAACTATTATGAGAATTAAATTTCTATCTCCATAGCCCTTCATTGTGCTTTTTCACAAAAAAACCTCCAATAAATATTACGCTTGCAGGTGTTGTTGCTGATAGTGAACTAGTGATGGTTAGTTGAATATTCTTTGGTGAGAACACAGGCCTCCTGATGAGTTCTTTCTTAGCCCACAATAATCTTGAACTTAGCAGGTATTAAAAAGTAGGAAAGAAAGGGCAAAAGAAATTGAGCATTTGATTTTAGCCATAATTGAGATTTGGAATAAAAATATTATTTTCATTATCTACTGTCACATTTTATACAAATGAGGCACATTAGTTCTTCTATAAATAGGGCACTTTCATCTAATTGTTTATTTTTTACTGCTACCACACCCATATATTAGATAGGACATAGCTTTTCATTTCTATCATTTACACAGTGAGGAGCTAATGAAATATTTAGAAAATTTATTCCTCCATTATTTAAATTCAATCAACTTTGCAGGTAGACTGTAATCACCCAAAGAAAAAACATTTTATAAGCCAAGGCCTGTGTATGCCATTGCCATGCAGTCACAGCTAGACAACGGCAGCTGTTTTCACTTGACCCTGATAAAGGAGCATGCATCTTTTTTTTTTTTTTTCAGTTAAAATGCAATACACAAACTCACACACAGAAAATATAGCACACATCTTTTTTCTATAAAAGCTGATGTTAATTTTAATATGTATGAAAGCATGACTAAGGTAATAACAAAATAGAAACAGAGAACGGCTGTGGGGCAGATCATGAAGAAACCCTATCTAATCAAATCTTCAAGTGATCATAAAGTCAAATTTTTATTTATAATTTTAGCATCTACTGTAAGCAGAACTTGTATTATACATTGTGGAAGATAGAAGAGTAAATAAAATACCTCCTCTCAGAGAATCTTATAATATATCATTAATTAGCATAATAAAGTAACAAATGAAGGAGCAATGGAGACTAGGGCCTTCATGTAGTCTAGATAACTTTATTCCATGATCATGATTATGATCATCATCCTAGCTAACATAGACTTCTAAGGCGGCCATACCAAAATACCATATACTGAATAGCTTAAACAATGAGAATTTATTTCTCACAGTTCTAGAGGCTGGAAAGACAAAGATCAAGGTGCCAGCAAGGTAGGTTTTATTCTAAGTCCTCTTCCCTTGGCTTGTAGGTCACAGCCATCTCCCTGTGTGCTCACATGACCTGTCTGCATACACACAGAAAGAGAGAAGGAACAAAACTTTCTGGTGTCTCCTCTTATAAGGGAACTAATCCCATCATGAGAGCCCTACTCCTGTGACCTTGTCTAACCCTAATTACCTCCCAAAGGCCTCGTCTCCAAATGCTGTAACTTTGGGGTTATGGCATCAACTTATGATTTGTGGGGAACACAAACATTCAGTCCATAACACGAACCGTGTATCACTTACTTTGCATGTCTTCTCTCATTGACTCTTCACAATGATTCAATAGGGTAGATGCTATTATAATTTGTATTTCTCTTTCAGAGATAAAGAAATAGGTTCAGGAGTTGGAGTTCCTTGTATAGAGTTTACACACCAGTAAATAATCATTCTAATATTTTCACAAAGGGTCTTTGGGTTGGCTGGTTGGTTGCTCGGGTGGATGATTGTTTTTCTTCAGCAAGTAATTTAAATGTTAGAACTACGTATATTTTGAATGATACTTCAACAATCCCTTTCTCAACAAGAATGAATGTCTGGAGGGGCCCTATATTTCTTCATATACAAAATAAAGGAAGTAAAAAATCATATATAAATTTTGCTTCTCATTTCAAATGTTTTAATTTTTTAATTTAATGGATATTAAATTGCAATAGCATATTGAGCATCATATGGATCAAAAGCACAAATTTTCTCTGAATTTATTATTATTCTTATCCAATGAGTATGAGAATCTTCTGAAACTTTCCAAAAATCAAAATGAAGATAATAATGCTGCCTACGCCCAATCCTTAATGTAAATTTGCTGTACAAAGGAAAATTTTTAATATTACACTTTTTTTTTTTTTTTTGAGACGGAGTCTCGCTCTGTCACCCAGGCTGGAGTGCAGTGGCCGGATCTCAGCTCACTGCAAGCTCCGCCTCCCAGGTTTATGCCATTCTCCTGCCTCAGCCTCCCAAGTAGCTGGGACTACAGGCGCCCGCCACCTCGCCCGGCTAGTTTTTTGTATTTTTAGTAGAGACGGGGTTTCACCATGTTAGCCAGGATGGTCTCGATCTCCTGACCTTGTGATCCGCCCGTCTCGGCCTCCCAAAGTGCTGGGATTACAGGCTTGAGCCACTGCGCCCGGCCTAATATTACACTTATTAGAAATCAAAATACTGAGTTAAAGGACATTGTCAGGCTAATCAGCGTTTGGGGTAGGGTAGTTATTTTGTTATAGTTCTTTGTGTTTGTATAAAAGTGTCCCCAGGAAGAATAGAAAGAAAATGATAGAGAACCAGAAAACATGAAGAGAAACCAATAATTTAAAGCAAATCTTGCCACAACTTTTGTAACTAATCAATGCAGGAAAAGCTCCCTGTGCTGCTCTCTTGCTTCTTTGTGGGAATATTAATGTTCTGTCTGGTTTCTATGCAATTTTGCCATGCCTACTTGCATACTTGAGCACATATCCATTCTTTAATTGACAGAGGAATATTTAAGCATTGAAAAAGAAGTAAGAAAACCCAGACCTGGAGCGACATGCTCATCCCTGGGAGAAACGGGATGTATTTTGTGAGAACTGATGTTTCAATTGGTGCATTGTTCAGACTTCAGTCAGTCTCATTCCAACAAGGGGCAGAAAATCAATGATTGGATGTTGTAACTTTCCACTTCAGAGCACAAGTTGTGTTTTTATTACTAGTGTGCCAAAAGTCTTAATTTTTAAATGCTGACAAATTGTCTGCATCAACAGAACTATGATTCAACTTAATTTATAAATATATATAACAAATAGGCCTCAATGGTCTAATGCTGCTTTCCACACAGTTTGTTAAATATCAAAGCATCTAGAAAGCCTTATTCTTATGGGATCTCCTCTGGCATTGTAATCTCTTCCTTGCTTATATGCAACACTTAAAACAGTTTAGTGTTTGCTAAATGCTCCTGAAATATCACCAGCATTTATTCATATGTCTTGTATCATTAAGATGAAAGAAAGCAAACAGTCTATGACATCCTGTTTGCAAATAGCCTGGACATGTTCTTCCTCTAGAAGGAACTATTGGTTCTTTTCTAAAAGGCCTCATGATGATTCATCATTTAGATTTCCTATGTTGAACTTTATTCTTGCTAGGTTTTCTCCAAAAAATGTCACAAGAAACTAGGAAGCAGAAGGTGTGAAAGGGAAGCTCAGAGAATTCTGTCATCATGAATACAGACTACTCTGCCATGGGATGATTTTCTAAATCAGATGGGTTTCTGAAGTTGGTAGAATGTTACCTAATCTTTAGTGAAACCACCTAAAGAGCTGTGTTTGAGATGTTCCCTATTTTCAAGAACTTTGATATTCTTGCCATCTTATATCCAAAAGAAGTATAAAAGGAAATATAATGAATTGGTTCTTCAAAGAGACATTTTTAGATTTTATATGATGGAATAGGTAGAATAAAAACGCATTTAAGGAGAAGTTCTGATTATATAACACTGAGTTGCTTTGCCAGCTATTCTCCCTGAAATGCATTTTTCTAACACATTTGTTCCAAAACACTTTCCACACAATGAGTATTCATTTCAACTAATGTGGGGATGACTCTGTGGTTTATGTATGATGTAAGCATTCCAGGGTCCTTTCCAAAGTACTAATTTGACTCATAAAAACATTTTATTTTAAGTAGACTTCAAAGAATAAAGGTTTGATTCTTGATTTTTGCTTCTAACAACTATCAGGTTTAAAATGTGTTCAAAATGCAATAATCAAATATTTTAACCTCTTAGGTTTTTTCTTCATTCAAATTTCTTACTTAATTCAGACCACAAATAATAACATAATAAAGAAATGTGTTAAAATATTGACCAAGGCAAAAGAGACATCTTCTGTGAGAAGAGGATAAAGAATTAAGCAATACTTTTTAAAGCTAATAAATAGTGCTTTTTATCTCTCAATTTTAAAAAGTATCCAGTTAAGTGGCTTTGTTATTTAAATTAAGAAAAATGATTGCACATAAAAAGGGAAAATGTCTTTAGTAGACAAAATGTTGGCTCATTTTGTTCACCAAATTATTCCTATCATGGCAATGAACAAAGGGAAATTTGGATTACTGAAGTGAGGGTTTTAAACAAACACACAGTGGAAAATGAGAGGATAAGAAATTTCTGACTCTCAATATTTGCTAACTTAAAATTTTAAATATAGGAAAACACTTCAACGATACTGACAAAGTTACCATCAACCGTGTGTAATTTCTGCAAAATCGTTCACCATCACAATGCAATGCTTCTCCTAAGGCTAGTATTCATTTCCGGAATGCAATTTGATTCGGAATATAATAATGCAAGAAAATAAGTGATGAAGAAAGATACACACACACACACACACACACTCACTCACACACACACACATAGTCCTAAGCAGTGCAGTTCCTTGAAACAAGATTCCTGACAGTCAATACATTTCACATTATTCAATATCTCATAAATCTTCATTTGACTAATTCCTTCAATACTGAGGAGAAGTAAAAAATATATAGTAAAAAATGGTTTGCATATTGTTGCAAATCATACTAAACATTTGCAAAAAAAATCTGGAGGTCAGGAACTGCTATTAATATTCAGATAATACTACTAATGAGGTGATTATTCAGTGCCATTATAATGAGAACTGCTGTAATTTGGATTTTATGCTTACCATCTCTCAAAACTATCAAAAGGTTTTCAGTTATGTATTACTCTAAAGGCAGAAAAGATCTTTTCTTTTTTCTCTAAAAAAGAGTCTTAAAGAATTATGTGAAAAAAATTTTAAAGGAATAAATTAGAATTTATTTTAAAACTTGGAATCTGTAACAATGATACCTAATAGTAGTAATTCAGACACTATGCTCTGAGTTCTGATTCATATAACAATTTATTCTAACATATAATAGTTTTTGCTAAATTCACCCATCTTAAGACCTTTTTTGAAAGCACTTGAGTGAAAAAAATATATATTCCCTGGAATGTTACGCTTTTTGGTGGCTTTCAGAACTACTATTTCCTTTTAAAGGGCAACACTAGGGGGAAAAATTGCATCTGCAAATGTGGTGTGGCAGATGAGACACTTTTGTGCCCAGGAAATGCCTCACTAAATTATGCTAGTTTGGGGACTGGCCAAGTTTCTAATGGGGTGATGAGCATCGTGTACTTCCCCTAGGCGGGGACTCTGGTGATGTGACATTTTGCCATCAGCCCCACTTCAGAGCATGACCCAGAATGGAGAAAACTAGGACTGCCCAGGCTTACAGTAGGCAGCATTCCTGTCTTTCAGCAGGAAGCTTTCTTCCTTCACTCTGAGGCTTTTTTCTATTGCCCTTTTAAAGGGCGACTCAGTGGGCAAAATGTTGCCATCATTGTTAACTGGTAGCTATGAGAAAAGTTGTTTTTTGTTTTCTGTTTTTTAAGTTTTTTTTTTCTTTGAGAAAGGGTTTTTTTTGGTTTTGTTTTTGGTTTTGTTGCTCTTTGGATCGGAGTTATTTAGGTCACATCTAAATTGGATAATGGAAGCCAACATTTTGGTAATAAACTGTGGATACATATATATACACACACATATAATTTAAAAAAATTTTTTTTACACAACTATCCTTAGAAAAACTGTTTAGTGAAGGCAAAATTTTATCTCTATCTTCTTACGGTTTTCAGCTGGGCCTTAGAATTAATTGACATAAGATAGATAACAGGAGAAAAGCATACGTATTTACTGAGTATACATTTTAGTTTTACATGACATGGAAGTCATCAAGAGGAAATAAAGACCCAAAGAAAGAGTTAGCCTTGAATGCTTCTATGTTGAATTGAATTGGACACTGAGTAATAAATTATGAAAATGTGACAAGATGAAGGACTTGGGCTACGGTAGTTAATGGTGAAAAGGGAACTAGGAAGATAAGGGTCAGTTTAATAATGTTTGTTTGTACAGATTTTTCTCAACTCTTACTCCCATCTCTGGTGATGAGAATGTTATTTTCTTTCTAGAATGAGGAGGACATCTTCTATATGGGAGTTCTGTCTCCTGCTTTCAGGAAAAAAAGGCGGGAGGTCAGAGTGACCTTCTTGTACTTGCTGTTTTTTAGGTGCCTTTAGCTCAAAATAATCCTCATGCCAAAGTGGCTTATTTTGGAGTGGCATATTATTACACACTTAAAAAGTCTCTTTCATTTTGTTTCCCTATATTTCAAAATCAAACAGATACTAGATGCACATATATATGAATACTAGTAAAATTATAAATGCAAGTAATATATTCAACTTAAAAAGACTATCACTTTAAATTGGCCTTTGGTTTAAGAAATAATTCAGATACATGTAATTCATTTGGTTTTTTAGCCATGTCCTTTTAAATTTGAAGTACTTTATGCTTTCTTCAAAATTAATAAATTCTATGAAAAAAGACAGAAGACTTTAAAGTCTCCGATAAATTTTAACTTAGAAATTTATGCATGTGTCCAATTTCTTACATGATGAAATGAATAAATGGGGAAGATATAATCATTAATGGCACATGTATGGCATAGCATAGAATCATTACAGTAAGAAATAATTTGCTATCTAAACTCTAAAACATATACAGTCAGAGTTGAAATTTGCAATCCACACATAACAAATAGTCTACAATTATTTTTATCATCCTTGTATTTTTAGCTTTGGGTAAATTATAAATACATTTCATCTTCGTGTTGCACTGCATGACAGAGGGCACATAAAGACATGATAACTTGCTGAACTCCTTGGGCATCTCATACAGCCTTATTTCTGTCACTTACTCCACCACCCAGATCTCAGCTTTTTTTTTTTTTTTTTTTTTTTTTTTTTTTTTTAAATCTCAGCTTTTATTCTGGTGTTGGACTCTGACTGAAGGGCATCCAGTCTATTGGTTGAGTGACACCAATCAGATTATCTAACAAGAATTTAAATGAGAGACAGAAATTGTGATTTGTCTGCAGAGCAGCCAATATCCTAAACCAAAGGAACAATTCCATCAACTTCCTTGCTGCAATCCTGGGTTCCAGCACATTTGCAGTAAGTTTCTGCAGTTAATTTACTTTTATCTAATATGCTTTTAGTTAGAGATTCTTTTTAAAAATGAACATTGCATATATCAAAGCTTATATTATACAAATTGCATGCAATAGCAGTCCTGAGTTTGGTACAGGAGAACAATGGGGAACCTAGAATGATGCATCTCACTGAATATACTCTACCATGAGGGGAAAAGTTAGATAACAGAAATAGTCACCAAATTTGAAAAAATGTGAAGATTCAGAGACTTAAATCAAAGAGAGGTAGAATCTAATTCTTATCCATGATGATAAATTAAGCTAGTAAAGAGTAGAAAAGCTGGTAAGGATGATGTAAATTTCCTCAAAAACCTTCTGGGGGAAAAATACAAAAGAATACATTTTTTCACATGTAAACATGTTGTTTTGAGGTTGAGTTAACAATTTTGGGGATCCCGCTCTGAAGTGAGTGCTTTTAGAGGTAAAAGTTTCAAAGAGAACAAAATTAAAGCTTAAAGAAGTGTGGTGACTTTCTCGTCATCCCAAAGCTAGTAACAATAGAACTGAGATTCATTTTCTATTTCCTGACTTCAGGTCCAATATTTCCATGATCATTCTGTTTTTCTTACAATGATCTAGAAAGTTGTGAGGCAATGAGAGATGCTATATAATTTTTTTCCTTTTTAATAATAAAAACCGATTATCATGTAGCTGTCACATAGCTTTATAGAGCAGATGAAAACATTTGTTTAAATGAGTCTAATACCCTTGCTTTATACTGAGAAAAATAAGGTTTACAGATGTCAATTGATTCGTCCATGAGGACCCAGTTAGACAATGGTCAAGATTATAGGCCAAGTGTCAGACTTGTAGTCCACTACCTCTCATTCATCTAATTAACACAATACTAGTTATTGATATTGACATGGACTTTTAATTCTTTAAAGACAATGTGGATATAGGTGTCATACATCTGATTGATCACTTACTCTAATGCATTAGGTAGAATTATAGTAAATAAAACATATAGAAGATACACACTACCTTCTTAATTATGTCACACATAAAGGAAATACTGACATTTGACAATAAAATGCAGATGAATTGACTGGCTCCTTTTTTCTGTGTTTAACTAGACTTAAGATAGCTGCAACAGAGAAGGTTTTCATTGCTGCCATCTCAGACCCTGTATTAGGAACAGAGTTAGGTCTGTCCTTACTCTTAGGATGCTCTCCAGATCCTAAGTAATAATTACATAGACAGTCTTGTCATCCTTGTTCGGATAAAACACCCTATGTGTTTTATATCCCCTATCCTAGGAGACTTAAATTGCTAGCCATTATATAGTTTTATTCTTCAGTTAAACCAGATTATAAATTTTCATATAGGAAGACAGAGTTGTAGAGGTGCTATAAAATTAGGTTACTGAATTATAATTATCTGTTATTCTAATTTAAAATTTTTATTTTCTGAGATATTTAAAATATAATGAAACATCACCAGCACCTAGGTTTTTTGCCTATAAATATTTTTATAATAACATCTTCCCATAACCACCCCTTACTTCTGCACAAAAGATGTTATAGTATTCTAGTCATTCTAATCATTTCCATGCCCTATCCATATATTTGCATTGGTAATTTTATTAAGAAGTTTGGTCTCAGAGCTCACATCTTTATAAATTGTCAATAAAAGCTAGTGTAACCTAAAATTCATTTTATAATATTCACTCCATTTAATGTTTGGCCCTGTAATGTTTTAGATTTTTAAAAATATATATATCCAATTCCATTAATCAGACTTTTAAATATTTTTAAATAAGTGCTAATATTTTCAAATAAATATACAGATCAATGAATTATCACAAAGTGTAAATAGCCAAGTAACCACCATCAGGATCAAGAAATAGACCAGCTCAAAATCCCAGAAGCCCCCTTTCCTCTTCCTCAAGGTTTATTGCTATCCTGATTTCCAACACCAGAGACTTATTTTTACATCTTTTTGAGCTGTATAAATAAAATCATACAGAATATATTATTTTACTTATGGCTTCTGCCACTCAGGATTATGTTTGCAGAGTAATGTGCTGTTTTGAGTAGCAGTAGTTTAATCTTTTTTCATTGCCGTATCGTATTTATTTTCCCATTTTACTATTGGTAGACATTTGAATTGTTTCCAGTTTTGGGATATTAAGATTATACTGATATGGATATCTTAATATATTTATTTTGGTGCACATATGCTCCATTTCTACTTGTTATAAACCTAGGATTTTTGGGTCATTGGTAAACATGTGTTCACCATTAGTAAATAATGTCCAAAGGGTTTTCAAAAGTGATTTCACTAAAGTACAATACTACGAGTTTACATTATTGCCAGTTGATATGGTTTGGATTTGGGTCCCCACCCAAATCTCATGTTGAATTGTGATCCTTAATGTTGGAGGAGGGAACTGGTGGAAGATGAATGGATTATGGGGACAGACTTTTTTCCCTCACTGTTCTCATGATAGTGAGCTATTACGAGATCTGGTTGTTTAAAAGTGTGTAGCACCTCTCCCTTCACTCTCTTTCTCCTTCCTGGGGCCATGTAAAATGTGCCGGCTTCACCTTCTGCCATGATTGTAAGTTTCCTGAGGCCTCCCTAGCCATGTTTTTGGTACAGCCTGTGGAACTGAGAGTCAATTAAACCTATTTTCTTTATAAATTACCTAGTTTCAGGCATTTCTTTATAGCAGTGTGAGAATGGACTAATAAACCAATGCTTAAGATAATCAGTCTAATTTTGTTTAATTTTAATCATTCTTTAGGTGTATTGTTCTAATTTGCTTTTTCTGATTACCAATGAAGTTAATCTTCCTTTTTTATGTGTGTATTTGCCAGTAGGATATCGTGTTATGAAGTACCCATTCATTTCCCCAGTCTATTTTTTTTTATTGGCCTGTCTTTTGTTCTCATTCATTTGTAAGAAGTTCATTACAGATTCTGGATACCTGTTTCCTGTCAGTTGTAAATGTTGTAAATATTGTTTCCACTTTGTCTTTTCACTTCCTAATGGTGTCTTTTGATTAATAGAAGCTTTAAATTTTTTGTGGTCCAATTTAACCATCTTTCCATGGTGTTGCTTTAAAGAAATCTTTGCCGATCTTAAATTCAAATTCATGAAATTTCTTCCTAAGCTTTCCTCTAAAAGATTATTGCATTACAATTCACATTTAGATTACAAACTAATATTTGTGTATGCTGTGATTCACTTTGTTTCATATGAATATCCAATTAACCCAGTACCATTTACTGAAAATGGTACCATAACCCAGTACCATTTTCTTCATTGCCCTGAAGCACTACCATCATTAAAAATCAAGTGACTATGTGTGTGTTGGTCTGTTTTTTGGACTTGTACCTTTGATTTACTTGTCTAACCTTGCACCAGTATCACATTGTAGGTTTATGATCTTCATATTAAATATTTACATATTAAGACTCCAAATTATTCTCCCTCTTCCAGGTAATCTTGGCCACTCTGGGACCTTTTCATTTCCATGTAAATTTTATGACAATTGATGATCAATTTGCACAGACATACACATACACTCACAAAGCACTGAAATTAAGATTTGGAATGATTTTATCAATTTGACCAATTTAATTGATTTGGAATCCATTTAATTGTTTTATTATTAAACCATTTAAGAAGAATTGGCTTTTTCACAATACAGTCATTGAAACTATGAGCATGGTATATCACTCCTCTTATTATACCAACTCTTGAAGTTGGTAGCTTCCTGATCATAGGCATTTCATATTTCATGATAGGTGTTTGATTTCTTATGCCACTCTAAATAATCTTATACTCTTATTTTCTAAATATTTGTTGCTGGATGGCCGGGCGCGGTGGCTCAAGCCTGTAATCCCAGCACTTTGGGAGGCCGAGGCGGGCGGATCACAAGGTCAGGAGATCGAGACCACAGTGAAACCCCGTCTCTACTAAAAATACAAAAAATTAGCCGGGCGCGGTGGCGGGCGCCTGTAGTCCCAGCTACTCAGGAGGCTGAGGCAGGAGAATGGCGGGAACCCGGGAGGCGGAGCTTGCAGTGAGCCGAGATCGCGCCACTGCACTCCAGCCTGGGCAACAGCCTGAGACTCCGTCTCAAAAAAAAAAAAAAAAAAAAAAAAAAAAAAAAAAAAAAAAAAAATATTTGTTGCTGGAAATTAAAATTCATTTAATTTTTTAAAATTTTCAAACAAACAACATTTATATGTTAATGTCTAATATTTATGTATAGGATTTATGTGAAATATTTATCTATACAATCCTGCCATCCTTCTACATTTGCTTTTTTCTAATCTACAAATACAAATAGTACATTTCTCTTTGGGATGACCTCTTCAAGTACAATCTAGCTCATTTTGAAAAAAAAATCTTATTAATATTGATTCTTTGACTTGTTCCAGTGCTTCCTCAGATCATTTAAACTTACTCTTTTATTATCATAGGAGTACAATGTATTGCAATGTAAACACTCCGGACTTCGAAATCAATATGATAGCAATTTTGACTCCAGTTCCTAAATGTATTACTTGTTTTGCTTAAAAAATGTTACTAAAACTCTGAGTATTTCTTCATGTATAATTGGGCACATGGTGAGCAACCTCTAAGATAACCCCCAGTGATCCCCACCTTCTGCTTTTCGTGTCTTTGTGCAATACCCTTCTCTTGAGTGTAGGCTGGAATTAGTAACTAACTTCTGACTAATAGCATATGCAAAAATGACTGTTACTTTCAGGGTTATGTTAAAAACAGACCATAGCTTTCATCCTGATGCCCTCTGTTGCTCTCCCATTCACTCATTCTGAGGAAAGCAGCCACTCTTATGAACTGATCTATTGAGAAATTCATGTGGCTATGAACTGAAGGATGCTACCAGCCACCAGCCAGTGAGGAACTGAGACCTTAGTCCAAAAGCCTATGAAGGACTGAGTCGTGCCAACAATCACACAAATGCACTTGAAATTGAATCTCCTCCAATCAAGCCTTCTGATGAGAACTAATCCCTGTCTGCCATTTTGATTACAGTCTTGTTAAAGACTTTATGGCAGAGGCACCCAGCTAAGCCACCGATAGATGCCTAACACACAGAAACAGGAAATAATAAATCTTTTGTTGTTTTAAGACACTAAATGTCAAGGCAATTTATGCCACAGTAATAGGTTACTAATACTACACAGAGTATATCCACCACAGACTATATGACCCTCAACAGGCATTCAGCATTCAATATTTCCAGTTAGTTTAAAAATGAAAAATTTTTATTAATCTTGTACAATACATACAATTCAATTCAAAGTGCTTCAAGTGACCAGGCATGGTAGCTCACACCTGTAACCCCAACACTTTGCAAGATCAAGGCAGGAGGATTGCTAAAATCGAAGGGTTAAAGACTAGCCTGAGCATGAGCAATATAGCAAGATCCTCTATCTCTCTATATATTTTTTTAATGCTTCAGATAATTGGATATGTAATATCTCTGACCTCCAGAAGTGTTGGAGTGACCCTCCTAACATCTATACTTTTATATACTAGACGAACTAGAAATACCTGAGATAGAAGGAATCTTTTAAATTTTAAAAGAATGAACTGCTCTATCAGCTTTGGGTGACCACTCCAATCCCACTACTGGATTCATTTTGTTCTGGTATATAACACAAGAAAATTTCCCCCCAAATTAGCAGTAAATGGACTGTTTTTAAAATTTCATTGCAAATTTTTCATATCACAAATCAACTGTGGAACCCAAATCAATCATGACTTCAGTATAAAACCTGATTGGTAGTAACTATAAAGATAGAAACTCATAGTTTCCTCAGGCTGTCATTCTTTTTATACAACTTAATGTCATAGTTATTTTCCCATCAAACCATTAAATTTCTATTGACTATTAAATTTCAATTTAATTCAATTGATATGACATACAGTTTGCAGTTTCTTTCCATCATATCTTCTCCCAAAGCATTGTGGTCTCATCATGTCGTTATACAGATTTTTTCCTTCCTTAAGCAATATTTCTAAGATAGAATGGCTTTTTAACATTATTTATAAGTACTCACTTTTCTAGACTGTTTGAAGATATTTTATGTTTCTAATTAAATTTCTAGAATAACACTGACAAAAGATAGTATTTAAAGTGTATAATTCATTCAAGAATTCTTTGGATGTTAGCAGGCAGGCATACAGGTCCCAAGAGTATAATATAAAGGTGATTTAAAAAACTGGGAAGGAAAAATAAATAAGCAAATGAGTCAAACTGCATGCTACTACAAATATTTATTGCAATGATTAAGATGCTTATATTCTGAATCATAAAACATAGCCATTAAACTTTATGGAAATAATCCTGCATAAAGCTCTGTATATCTTCTTACATTTTCATAATTGATGGAAAAAATATCATCTAAAATGAAAACTAACAATAAATTCATAAATCATGTCATTGTTTCCTTTGTCATGCTTTTGGCTAATCATTCACAGAAAGCAACAGATATGTAATGCCTGGTATGTCCAGGGTAACAAATACGAAATATATCTCTTACTTTTGTACCTTTATTTTCATAGTTTTGAATTAGATGGCTCCAATGCTAGCATAAATTTTTAAAAATCTATCCATCATGATTCAGACGCTTTCTTAATTCAGGCCTGTGGGCCAGTTATCAACAACATTTTTCTTTCCTAGAACTTAAGCAGTCTGGATTTTGCCTGTCTTTCCTAGAATAGAGAGGCCTTTCTGCTAGCCAATCAGAACCTGCCAGTGGACTCAGGAAGCAGGCCTATTATTTGAATTCTTGGCTTTTCATGATCCTAGCTATAAAACAAGAAACGTCAAGACAAATAAGAACTTGGGATGGCTGTTAGATTTACTACCAAGTTGCTAAAGAAACTGTCAGGATTCACTATATTTCACCATGTTAGCAAGAAACATCAGTCACATTAACAGCCATCTTTAAAAGCAGAGTGAAGCATAGCTTCACAGTTCTATCAATGAGCCCTTTAGCTGAAAAACTGTATCTGTCTGAGTTCATTAAAAAAAAATTGTCAGAAATTAAATACACCTTGCAAATGTTTTTTGAACAGTTCCAAAAGCAAGGAATTGCTTCAGTTGCCCTTAGCTTATTTCTGGCCATTGTAAACATTTGGATAAGCATAATGTACTCTTAGGAGCTATTGCTATGTTAAGCATCCAATGGAATTTAAGCAGGGTTTTTTGTGTATTTTTATTGATATATAATATTTGCACATTTTTATGGTGTCTGTGGGTATTTTGTTACATGTATATAATATAATGTGTACTTTGATTATATCATCACACTTAATTTTATTTTATTTTCCTACTGCCTAAGTCTATTTTCTGCTGCCGTAACAGAATAAAACAGAATGGGAGATTTATAATGAATAAAAGTTTATTGGCTAACAGTTCTGGAGGCTGGGAAGCCCAATATTAAGGTGCTGGCATCTGGTGAGGGCCTTCTTGCTGTATCATCAAATGGTATAAAGTGAAAGGGCAAAGAGAGGGCAAGAAAGGGCCAAACTTGTCTTTTCATAATGGTATTAATCTCACCCATGAGGGCAGAGCCCTATGGTCTAATCACCTCTTAATATCTTAATAATCTTAATATGATAATAATCACACCTGTTAATATTGTTACAATGGCAATTAAATTTTATCATGAATTTTGAAGGGGACAAACATTCAAACCATAGTACCTACTCTGTTTTTTGTTTTTTGCTTTTTTTCTGTAAGATGCTAGGTTTGTGTCACCATAGTAGCTACTCTGGAGGCACAGACAATTCTTTCTTTATATTTATTAAATGATTTAAATTCTTGTATTGAGAAACTCTATACAAGCATGCCATGTTTTCATTTGCAAATGTTATACGTATGTTACAAATACTAACTTACATGTTTTAAAATCTTTACCTTGGTTAATGAGGAGAGCTTTTTAAAATCCTGTTTTAATTAGTGTCTTTCATAGGGAATGACTTTTGAGTTTACCTTAAAGAATACATAAGATTCCCCCAGCCATGGAAGGAAGATAAAGGCACTGTTTGCGTGCAAAGATAACCTAACCAAAGGCCTGGGAGAGCAAAAGTGCCTTGCATTGTCAGAAAGATCTTTTTTATAGCTAAATGTATGCACATAGAGATAAATCAGAGATAAATCTTAAAAAGTAAGACTTTGTGTGCCATACAATGGAATTTAAACTTAATTCGTTAGAATTTGAAGAACAGTAGATTTTTCGGTAGTAGGATGTTTCAGACAAATCACTGTTTCCTGATAGAGAGAAAAGAGAGATAAAAAATAATGGCAATAGAAAAGGCCATTTAAATGGTTATTCAAACAACAGTGGTAATGGTATTTTGGTCCAAAACATTTCTGAACTTGTTTCATCTAATTCTCTGAAAATCTCCCTCCTAACCAGCATTTTCCTTTTCTTTTAAGCTTGTTTTTATTCTGAATTTCCAAGTAGCTCATTATTTTCAAACTTAAAATAATTAAGACCACAAATAGACTTTTCATCTCCATGGACTTTTTTATACCTGCCTATGCTATTTCTAAGTTTATATAATCTGGAAATACTAATATAAATCATTAAGCTTTAATTTAGGACCTATTGACAGCTGATTAAACTTTTATTTTCCTGAATGATAAAGTAATATTCTATTTATACCCAATTCCTGATGCTATACACTTGTATTTACAAGAAATATGGTTATATTATTTGAATTTTGCCAAAGTAGAGTTTATTTCTTGGACACAGTATAGTTTATCTAATTTGCAAAAGAAATCCTAGGGAAAGATGAGACTCTAGCTAAAGCCTATTAAGAAGTCAAACCTCGAGAGCTGGCACATCTGTTCCTGTCTTCCCTTCAACTTCTACAGTCTTCCTTCTTTTAAAAAACTCTGTTTTCTTTATTTTATTGATATAGAATAGATGTAAATACTTTGAGGGTCCATGTGATAATTTAGTATATTCATACAGTTTGTGAAGATTAGATCAGTGTAATTCATCACCTTAAGTCACCTTAAATACTTGTCTTTTCTTGACGCTAGAAACATTTAAATTATTCTCTTCCTGCTATTTTGAAATATACAATAGATTATTGTAGACCATAGTCACTCTACTAATCTATCAAAAGCTATATTTATGAGATTTATGTCTTCTATGAAACTATATATTTGTACTCATTAGTCAACCTCTCCTCATCCCCTTCTCCCCTCCCCTTTCTGGCTTCTGGTAATCACCAATTTCCTCTTTATCTTCATGAGATCCACTTTTTTAGCTCCCACAAATAAATGAGAACATGCAATATTTGTCTTTCTGTGCTTCACTTACTTAACATAATGATCTCCAGTTTCATTCATGTTGCTGCAAATGACAGGATTTCTTTCCTTTTTAATAGCTGAATAATATTCTACTGTGTATATATACCACATTTATCATTCATCCATTGATGGACACTTGAATGATGGACACTTAGATTGATTTATTTCATATTTTGGCTATTGTAAATAGTGCTTCAATAAATGTGGGACTGTAGATATCTCTTCAATATATTGATATCCTATCTTTGGATATATACCCAGTAGTGAAATTGCTGAATCAAATGGCAGTTCAATTTTTTGTTTCTTTGAGGAAACTTTACAGTGTTTTCATAGTGGTTGTACTAATTTACATTCCCCAAAACGGTGTACACGTGTTCCTTTTTCTCTGTCTAGCCAGCATTCATTATTCCCTATCTTTTTGATAAAAGGCATTTTAACTGTGGTGAGATGATATCTTATTTTTGGTTTTGAGTTGCGTTTCTCTGATGATTAGAGATGTTGAGCAATTTTTCGTACACCTTTTGGTCATGTACATGTCTTCTCTTGAAAAATGTCTATTCAGACCTTTTGCCTATTGTTTAATTGGATTGTTAGGTGTTTTTTTTCCCACTATTGAATTGTTTGAGCTCCTTATCTATTTTGGTTATTAATCTTTTTTCAGATGGGTGGTTTGCAAATATTTTCTTCCGTTCCGTGAGTTGTCTTTTTACTGTGCTGATATGTGTGTGTGTGAAAGTGTGAGTGTGTGTGTGTGTGTCATAAGATTTTTAGTTTGATGTAATCCCATCTGCCTATTTTTTGCTTTGGTTGCCTGTGCTTTTGAGGTCTTACACAAAAAAAAAATTGCCCAGTACAATATCCTGGAGCATTTCCATGATTTCTTCTAGTAGTTTCATAGTTTGAGGTCTTAGCTTTAAGTCTTCAATGCATATTGATTTGATTTTTGTATATGGTGAGACATAGGGGTCTAGTTTCATTCTTCTGCATATGATTATCCAGTTTTCCCTGCATCATTTATTAAAGAGACTGTCCTTTCCCTATTGTATGTTCTTGGCATCTTTGTAAAAAATGAGTAGGCTGTAAATACATGAATGTATATGTGGGTTCTCCATTATGTCCCATTGGTCTACGTTTCTGTTTTTATGACTGTAAAATACATGTTGTTTTGGTTACTATAGCTTTGTAGTATATTTTTAAGTCAGGTAGTATGGTGCTTCTAGCTTTGTCTTTTATTGCTAAGGAATGCTTTGGCTGCTTGGCATCTTTTGTGATTCCATAAAAATTTAAGATTGTTTTCCTATTTCTGTGAAAAATGTGTGGTATTTTAACAGCAATTGCACTGAATCTGCAAACTGCTTTGAATTATATTGCCAATTTAACAATATTAACTCTTCTAATCCATGAGCATGGAATATCTTTCCTTTTTTTTGGTATCCTCTTCAACTTAGCTCATCAGTATTTTATATATTTCCTGTGTAGGTCAATTCTTTGGTTAAATTAATTCCTAATTATTTTATATACTTTGTAGCTATTGTAAATTGAATTATTTATCAGTTTTCACTGTTTCTTGGTGGAGTCTTTAGGCTTTTTAAAGTACAATATTATGTTATCTATAAACAAGGCTAACTGGACTTTTTTTCCCCATTTTGGATGCCCTTCATTTCATTTGCTTAATTGCTCTGGCCAGAATTTTTGGTATTATGTTGAATAAAGGTGATGAAAGTGGGCATACTTGTTTTGTTCTACATCTTAGAGGAAAGGCTTTCAATTGTTCCTGATTCAGTATGATGTTAGCTGTGGATTTGCCATGTTTGGCCTTTGTTAATTTGAGGTATGTTTCCTTTCTATCCAGATTGTATCGGTTTTTTTTTTTTTTCATAAAGGAATGTCCAATTGTACAAAATGCTTTTGCAGCATCTATTAAAATCATTATATGATTCTTTGTTCTTTCTTTTTTTTTTTTCTGAGATGGAGTCTCCCTTTGTCACCCAGGCTGGAGTGCAGTGGCGCAATCTCGACTCACCGCAACCTCCACCTCTCGGGTTTAAGCGATTCTCCTGCCTCAGTTCCCTGAGTTGCTGGGACGACAGGCACCTGCCACCACGCACAGCTGATTTTTGTATTTTTAGTAGAGACAGGGTTTCACCATATTGGCCAGGCTGATCTCGAACTCCTGACCTTGTGATCCACCCACCTCAGCCTCCCAAACTGCTGGGATTACAGGCGTGAGCCACCGTGCCCAGCCTGATTATTTGTTCTTGATTCTGCTTATGTGATGTATCACGTTCTTGATTTTTATGTTTTGAACTATCCTTGCAACTCTGGAATGACTCTGACTTGATCATGGTAAAAGAGCTTTTTAATGTGTTGTGGAATTTGTTTTGCTTTGTGAAGAATGTTTGCATCTGTGTTCTTCAGTGATACTGGCCTGTAGTTTTCTTTTGTTGTTGTGTCCTTGTCTTGCTTTAGTATTAGGGTAATGATGGCTTCATAGCACATGTTTGGAAGTATCCCTCCTAAGTTACCTTGAAGCATTTGAGTAGAATTTGTATCAGTTCTTCTTTAAATATTTGGTAGAATTTATGAGTAAAGTCATTAGGTCCCAGACTTTTCTTTCATGGGAGGCTTTCTTTTTAATGGCTTTAATCTCATTGCTCACTGTTGGTTTGTTGAAGTTTTCTATTTCTTCATGATTTAATCTTGGTAGGTTGTATATGTCCAGATATTTATCCATTTCTTCTGGGTCTTCATATTTGTTGGTATAAATTCATTCATAATATTCTCTAAAAATTTATATATCCAGGTCTACATTGTTCTGTCTCCTTTTTAGTTTTTGAATTTTTTTTTTGAGTCTTCTCTTTTTTTTCTTAGTTGATCTAGCAAAAGTTTTCTCAATTTTTTCTTTTGAAAAAAACATCTTTTGTTTTGTTGATTTTGGGGGCTTTGTAGTCTCAATTTCATTTATTTCTGCTCTGATCTTTATTATTTCCTTCCTTCCACTAATGTTGGATTTGACTTCTTGCCTTTCTAGGTCTTTGAGGTGCATCATCAGATTGTTTATTTGAAGTCTTTCTACTCTTTTTATACAGGCATTTATTGCTATAAGCTTGTCTCTTTGCACTGCATTTATTGTATCCCAGATATTTTAGTATGTTGTGTTTCCATTTTCATTTGTTTCAAGAAAATTTTAAATTTTCTTAATTTTGTCATTGACCCATTGTTGATTCAGGAACATATTGTTTAATTTTCAAGTGTTTGTGTAGTTTCTGAGGTTCCTCTTGTTGATTTCAAGTTTTATTCCATTGTGATCAGGAAAAGATATTTACTGTGATTTCTACTTTCCTGAATATGTTAAGACTTTTTTGTGGACTAAGATTTGGTCTATTTTGGAGAATGTTTAATGTGCTTTTGAAAAGAATATGTATTCTGCAGCAGTTGGGTGCAATGTCCTCTAAATGTTAGTTAGGCCTATTTGGTCTAGCGTATGGTTTAACTCTGATGTTTCTTTGTTGATTTTTTGTCTGGATGATCTGTCCATTACTGAGAATTATGTGTTGAAGTCCCATACTATGATTGTATTGCAGTCTATCCCTGCCTTTAAGTCTATTAATGTCTACTTTATATATTTGGTAGCACCAGTGTTTGGCACATGGATATTTATAAGTCTTACATTCTTTTGCCAAATTAACCCCTTTATCATTATCTACTGACCTACTTAGTCTGTTTTGACAGTTTCTGATTTGTAGTTTATTTTATCTGATATATGTATAGATACTCCTGCTCTTTTTTGGTTTTCAGTTGCCTGGAATATCTTTTTCCACTCCTTCACTTTAAGTCTGTGTGTGTCTTTATAGGTGAAGTGGGTTTCCTATAGGCAGCATATAATTGGGTCATATTTATTTATTCATTGGCCACTGTGTTTATCTTAACTGAAGAACTGAGTGCATTTACATTGTGTTATTACTGATAGGTGAGGACTTAGTACTGCCATTTTGTTGCTTGTTTTCTGGGTAATTTGTAACTCCTTTCTTCCCTGCTTTTTTGTTAAGTGCTTTTCTCTGGTAGTATGTTTTAATTTACTGCTTTTTACTTTGAGTGAATAAATATAGGTTTACATTGTAGTTACCATGAGGAAAAACATCATATAGATAGGACTATTTTAAACAGTTGACAACTTGTCTTAGAGCACAATGAAAAAAATAGAAAAAAAAGAAAAAGTGGAAAAATCTCTAAACTTTAACTCCATCCCCTCTACCCCAATTTTGGCTTTATGTTGTCTCAATGTATATATTTGATATGTCATATATCATGACAGGTTGTTGTAGCTATTGTTTTTGATAGTTTTGTCTTTTGGGCTTCATATTAGAGTTATGAATGAATTGCACCTGACAATTACAGTAGTAGAGTATTCTGGGTTTTTCTGTACTTAGTTTTATCAGTAAGTTTTACACCTTCAATTTTTTATTTTTGTATGTTAGTTTTCTTTTTCTTTCAGATTGAAGAAGACCCTTTAGCATTTCTTGTAAGATGAGTCTGGTGGTGGTGAATTCACCTGCCTTTTGTTTGTCTGGTAAAAACTTTCTCTCTCCTTAATATTTAAAGGATAACTTAGCTGAATACAGTATTCTTGAATGGCAGAGTTTTTTGTTTTGTTTTGTTTTGTTTTTTTCTTTCAACTCTTTGAAAATGTCATCTCCCTCCCCACTGGCCTGTATGGTTTCCACTGAGAAGTTGATTGTCAGACCAATTAGAGCTTCCTTTATATGTCATTTGCTTCTTTTCTCTTGCTGCTTTCTGGATCCTCACTTTGTTCTTGACAAAGAGTTTGATTATTATACGCCTTGAGGTAGTTTTATTTGGGTTGCATCTGTTTAGTGTTCTCTGATCTTCCTACACCTAGATGTTTATGTCTTTCTCAAGATTTGAAAAGTTTTCTGTTATTCTTTCTTTGAATAAGCTTTCTACCCCTTGCTCTTGCTCAAGTCCATCTTGAACACTGATTGTTCTTAGATTTAGTATTTTGAGGTAATTTCCTTTTTTTTTTTTCATGTTTTTCTTTTCTTTTCTTTTCTTTTTCACAGGGTGTTGCTCTGTCACCTAGACTAGAGTGCAGTGGCTCAATTATCAGTCACTGCACCCTGATTTCCTAGGCTCAAGTGAGTTGAGGTCATTTTCTATGTCTTACAGCAATCTTTGTTTCTTTTCATTCTTTTTTCTTTTTTCTCTATTCATCATATATTTTCAAATGGTTTATCTTCTAGCTCACTGATTCTTCCCTCTGCTTCATTGCACTGTTGCAATGAATGTTGATGTTGATTCATTGCACTGTTGAGAGCCTCCAGTGAATTTTTCAACTCAGCAAATGTATTTCTCGGTTTCAAGACTTCTGTTTGATTTTCATCCTATTACTTCAATATTTTTGTTAAATTTCTTTGATTAATTACTGAATTGCTTTTTTCAAGGGAAAGTCATAGTTCCCTGCTTGCTGTTGTTTCTTGTGTATGTACATCCATGTATTTGCATTGAAGAGTTGATTATTTATTCCAGTCTTCTTTGTCTGGCTTGCTTTGGTTTTTATTGGATATGTTTCCTTAGACAGTCTTTGTAATTGATTCGATTATTTTCTTTTTGTCCCCCAGGTTGCTACCTCCTTTTCAACACTAAATGGCACCTTCTGCCCAGGTTTGACTCAATTCTAGTAAGCAATCACCACCCATCCCATATGGAAGAGACCCCAAAGGGGACATCCTGATAGTGTGGGATGACTTTCTAGGGGTTCATGCTCAGGGTACCTGTGGAACAAACCTCCTACAGCATAGTGCTGCTGAACAGCCACTCTAATTTGCCATTTCCTTTGGCTGAATTACAAAGCAGAGTTTCCAGGGCTGGGGATGGTGCTCCTGCCTCTCCCCTTTGTCTCCGACTGTCCTCAAGACATTTCTCTTTTTAGGCACCCTCAATGCTTCTCATGGTTGAGACAGGGACAGGTCTACTTCCAGGGATCCCCAGATGGTGGAGAATTTGGTTATTCAATTCAATCTTACTTTTTTCAGTTTAGAAACTGTGAGATGGGGGAAATTTTCCATGTACTTGGTTCTGGGCAGATTGGGAAGAGGAGTGTCTCAGATATGAAAGACTAATTCTTTTAGTTTCTGATCAGAGTTTTTTCAGTTCTCTGTGGTCCCTGAGAACTGTCTCCTTTTCATATTTGTGTTTTTGTATATTGCTGGTGATAATCTGGGTACTGTATATTTGATTTTGGTTTTCTTTTGGGCTAGTAAAGCCAGCTTGCTTCTACACCATCATTTTGGAACTGGAAGTTTTAAAGACTTCCCTCTTTCATTATCAAAGTTCAAAAGGAAAGCAACAAGCACAGCAAAATGAGGAAACAGGTCAGAGAACTGAGCTGCCTGTTTGAGGAACTTCTCCAGTGGGCAGCTGGTTTTAACTGTGATCTAAGTTAAGGAAGACCAAAGGTAGGGCTGGCAACTAGTTATGGAGGTTAATTGGAGTCAGGAAAAGTAAGTTTTAAGGCAAGTATTAGGTCAGCTTTTGAGGCCTAGGCTCTAAAGAAATAAGTGAGAGATGACTATAATCCAGTACCATAGACAGCTTCATAGACACATTCCAGGGAGGATGTTATGTCTCACAACAAAGTGACAATTAAAGAGGGACAAGAAAGAAATGGGGAAAGAAAATTATGTCTTGGCTATCTATGTCCTACGCTGACAAAATGACAAGTGCAAAATTAGGTGGGTACTTGGTGAGAGGGAAATAGCAAGGAGGCCAGTAAGGCTGGAAGACAGTGAACAAAGTGAGAATAGGAGTAGTTAAATTCAGTGAGGTAACAGGAGGAAGATTATGTAAGGCATTGAAGGTCAGAGAATAGGCTTTGGATTTTACTGAGTGTAGACAAAAATGACATAATCTGACATAATTTTAAAAATTCACACTGATTGCTGGGTAGAAAAGAGACGCTAGGAGTCTAGAGCACAAGTGGGGAAACCAGTTGAAGATTTTTATGGTAATTCAGGCAAGAGGCATTGTATCTTGAACCAAAGTAGTAGTAATGGAGATACTGAAAAATGGTCAAATTTAAGACACATTTTGAGGTATAACCAACAATATTTGCTGATAGAATGAATGTGAGATAAAGAAAGGAGGCAAATATGACTTTGGAGTTTTGCTTAAACAACTGCAAAGATGGAATTTTAATTAACTGTATATAGTTATGTGCCATACAACAATGTTTTAGTCAATGATTGACCACATATACAATGGTGGTCTCATAAGATTATATTTACACATGTGTAGATGCAGAAATACTTACCATTGTGTTACAATTGCCTGCAGTACTCAGTACAGTAACATGCTGTTCAGGTTTGTAACTTAGGAGCAATAGGTCATACCAGATAGCCTAGATTTATAGGCTATAACATCTAGGTCTGTGTAAGTACACTTTTTGTTTGCACAATTAGGAAATCACCTAAGGACAAGATTCTCAGAACATATCCCCAATGTCAAATGATGCATGACAGAAATTACACACAGACAAGATTACAGAAAGAGCTGATTCTAGTGTTTATGATAGGGGAATAAGGTGTCTGGTTTGAGACATGTGATGTTTGAAATGTCTATTAGACATTCAAGTGGAGACATCAGGTAGATAATTGGACATACAAGAGTGAAATCTAGGCTAGAGTTATGAATCTTGAAATCTATAGCATTTAAAGCAAATTGGATTGAGATCACTTATGGAGTGAGTTTACATAGAAACGAGTGGTATTCTAAGAATTGAGCTTTGAAAGACTCCAAAGCTTAGAGATTAGAAAAATGAGAAAGAACCCACAAAAGATGGGGAAAGAATGACTAGTGGGATAGGAGAGAGAGTGTTGTCCTAAAGTCCAAGCACAGAAAGTAGTTCAAAAGCAAGAGACTAATCAACTGTACCTAATTCTAATGGAAGGGGTCAATAAATTTGAGGACTGAAAGTAAACTGTTGAAATGAGGAACAAAGAGATCACAAATGGTCTTGACAAAAGCAGTTTTGGTTAAATGGGGAAGAAAGATTTATGAAGTGGGTTCAAGAGAGAATGAGAAGAGAGGAAGTAAAGATGAGTCTAGATAATTGTTCCTTGAGTTTTGCTACAAATAGAGTAGAATATAAACAGAAGACGATATAGGAACAGGGCAGGGTTTTGTAGGTGAGAGATATTACAGTATATGTGCATGTTGATTTAAATTATCCAGTAGAGAATGAAAATTTGATGATATGGAAGGGCAGCAGTGCTGGAATAATTAGATGTAGGAATGTTTTGGCAGTAGCCAGCAACGTTGTTGAGGAAGAGAGCTAATGTAATCAGTTACATCGGACTCTTCTCTGTCTCTGAATTCACCCTCATATTAAGCAGAATCACTTTATTCCTAGAGTATTAAACTCAAAATTTCTGACACCATTCTAGTATTTTGTCTTTTATTTTTAATCTATTATATACACTTTCTCTCCTTGCTACAACTGTTGTTGTCCCTGTTAATATTGTTAGAAATAAATTTTAACTCATTTTAAGTACCAACATAAATCTTTCTTTTCTCCTTGAAAGATGCCCTCCACCCCAGCATCTTTTCCTTTACGATGTCACCAACATGATAAAATGTAAAGAAAAGAAAAATATGTTCTGAGCACCTTAGGTGACAGCATATTTAAAATCTATTCTTTCTGTTTTGTTGCATGTAGAATTGAATATTTTAAAAGGTATTGATTGCTCACAGAATCCCTAGGAAAGAAAATTGAGAAAGAATGCCCAAAATCATGTTGTATAACCAATTTGTGGAAGATACCACTCTGCAACCAATCCACCTAGCACTTTTGTTGGACTATGCCCCAGGGCCACTGCTACTCCCAGCAATGCTATCTTCCCCAAGTACTTGGGGAAGGAAATTCTTAACATGATCATGACTGAGGGTTACATATCTTTCTAGTGAAGTTCACATCATCAGCAAAGGACACCAAGAAAGTAAGTGTCTAGTATTTTCAACTACTTTACTGGGAAGCAGTCCTACTTCTAAGTGCTTTAATTGACCAAGTTTCTGATTCCTATCACCACAGAGCTCCATCAGTCAAATTTTTGTAAATCTCATTGACATCTATCCTAGAAAATATAAATGATGTATATATCTTGTTGTTGTTGTTGTTGTGTTTAAGTCCTTGGTAAAATTTAGAATGTCTTACGTTTTCCATATTATCTTCCTATTAGGAAGAGAACATTTCTTTTAGGAGGGGAATACTTTCCAAACATACTCTATCTATAATAGAATACATTTTTGATCACCTACCATGTACCAGGTAGATACTAGTGATAAAATGCCAACACACTTTTCCTATCATCAAAAATAGAGCGTTTATTGAGATATACAAGAATACACATAATGCTGTAAAACAAAGTGTGCTTAGGTGGTAGATGAAGAAGGAAAGAAATTAACATTTATTGGGTGGCTACTCTGAATCTGACATGATGTCAGGCACTTATTTCATTTATTATCATAGCAATCTTCTATATTAAATATTGTGAGAGAGATTAAATGACATGAATTTAATCCATACAGGTAGTATGCGATGGAGCTGGGATGCAAATCTAAGCACTTCCTTTTCAGAATCATGTAGGTAGGAAAATTGTCTAGCTCTCTACTCATCAGTCCCCTATTCCATTCAGGTCTCACCTGCTGCTGAGTACCCATTCATTCAAGTCCAATATTTCAATAATATTTCTGGCCTTATGTAAGAGCTCTGTAAGAACCTCTGTCTTGGTAGTTTTAGTTTAAAGCTCATAAAAATAGTTAAGAGTAGCTACCAGTAATAATAATCTATAACTATTCAGACTCTATGCTTCAGATTCTAGCCTCCTGCTACACATACTCAAGGGTTTAAGTACTTGAACCATCTTAATTTTCCATCTCCCATAGGTCTCTGACTATTTTGCCCTTAATCTCTCAGGCTGGTATCTTGATCCCTACAACCTGACAGTTTTAAACTGAATATTTTGTGTTATCCCTCTGTTTCCTAGCTGACCTCTCTGAACACAATCTCTTACAAATAGGAAGCTATTTGCCATATTAGTTAATATTACTTCTACATGGGCAACCCCAGATTCTGACTTCTGCTAACTTATCCTGCACACTTAACATCCAAGACTTAGCAGGATAGTTAACTTTAGGAAAGTCGTAACAGCTCTGGTGAATAAAGTCAGCAAATAAAATTCAAAAGTAAACATAGACCTTCTGAGACTATAGTTGATAAGTTTAGTAACACCTGAGAATAGTTAGTAACACTTGTTCCTGTTTTCTGTCCAAATTTTTAAATACTCAACAGATAAATTTTATTGAGATGTGTCCAGCGGTTATTTTAGCAAATCTGCCTCATTTGACTTAGTCTAAATAGTAATCGTTGGGTATTAAAATAGTTCAATCTGAGTAAGCATCTGAAGGTTTGCTCACAGTTCAGCAATTTTGGCAGATTAGAGAATAAAACATAAGTACCATTCTTTCAGAGATTGTGACCCACACAATTAAAACATTCTAGTTTTACCAGTCTGGCCTCTTCCATATCCTGTTGGTTATATAGTGAACCTACTACTGCTCTATTTGCCCATGAACTTGAAGATATGGCTATGAAGCATCAAATGAAGATTGGCCAATTATCTACTTATTTGAATAGGAATACCAACTATATAATTCAAGGCCTCTGTTTTACTAGTTTTAGTCATTTTACTGAATCATTTGATTTAGCTGGCCACTTAGATCAAATAATTAAATAAATGCTTAAAGTATTAAGAACATACTTGTGGACACCAAAATTTACAACCATTCCCTGTTTCAAAAAATACTTGCTGCTGCTGATGTTACTTCTACTTGTATCCTAGGTATAGTCATGGCAATCATCACATGTGCAATGTCAGCAATTGGCTAAGTAGTAGAATAAATTCAATGCAATGCCAGCAACTACTAAGTAATTGGGATACATTCATTCATCCAGGTTTAATGTGACGCTTCTGTGAATGTCCCGGAAGATAAATATTTTTTGAAAAAAGAATTTTTTATTGTTTCTGAGATATGAGGAAGTGCTCAAATCTTCCTCTCTTCAAAATGTCAGAGAGTCCCTATTCCAGACTTGCACGCCTAAACTTTTGCCAATGGTGGAAGTTGGTATGATTCTCCTGTGCCACTCAGATCATAGGATTCATATCACAGAGCTTCTGGGACCCTGGCTTGTGCAAGCTCCATATAAGCCCTGGATATTCAATAGCATTTTCCTTAGGGAAGGAGAGTGTTATGAAATTGAAAGCACATAAAGCTATTTGGTATCTCCTATTTTTAAAAAATGTACTATAATTTTAAGTAATTTAAATGCAAAATAGAATTTCTAATTTCATCACCTATGCCAAAATTCCCATGACATTTCATGACACTGTCACTCTAGCATTTGCATATTTCTTTCTGTCTCAGTGAAATTGGTGTTTGAGGATTCTTTGCATATTCCTAGCTGAGTTTACTGTCAAACACAGTAAAATTTGCATATTTTTGTCTTACAAACTCAAAATAAGTTTTGATCATATTTGAATCATGTAAGCCATTTTCCCCCTTTGAAACATTTTACTTTACAGAAAGTTTCTTGTCTTAAAAGTTACAGTAATAAATAATAAACATCACAGTAAAATTAACACCTTCATTTTCTCTATTTTTGTCATTGCAGTGTTTAATCTTTAGTTTGATTAATCTAAATTCTATCTCTCAGAAGAACATAAGCAGAATCAAGAGAAAACCTACAAAATCAGGATTATGTATATGCAGCTCCTAGTACAATGCTTATCCTTAGTAAACGTTCAACAGCTAGTAATAATAGTAGCACAACTTAAGCAGACTTCTAATTCGCTTACTCCTCAAAGACTATTGAGGAGTAGGCCCTGAGTTTGTCAGCCGGTTTGTGGGTATGATCCACCTTCTGGCACAGATACAAAGTAAACCACAGTTCTTGGGTCAAGAAGCTTAGTGTACAGTGACAGAGATAGAAGATTTGTGCAAAGTGCTATTTGTGCAAAGTGTGTTGGGTAATAGAGGAAATGACTAACTACGGGATGTTGAAGCCAGAAAATGGTTCACAAAGCAAGGGAATTTTGGGCTTTAGAGATTCTGTGGGAGTTTTTCCAATAAATAGAATTACTTAGTAGAGAGGGCCTTTGGGGGAATTAAAGATAACTGAATTATTGCTCTTTTTCCAGCAACATCAGGCCCAAGATTTTCTGATATTCCAGGAATGGGACCCACCTCCTCGCTATCACCCCATCTTCAGCTGAAGGCAAGAACAGCCACCCCATGACCTTCAAACCCAGTGCTCTGTGGCTTCTGAAATGAATTTCATCATGTTTCCAATACCAGTTCCCTTGTATCACATTCAGAAATCCAAGCTTCCCAGCTCACCTAATTTCACAGGTATTTATCACCACCCTGCTTTCAGTGTCACCAATCTGATCACATCTCCCACATTCTTGATCACCCAAGTCCTTCCACCAAAGCTTGTTTCCAGTTGTCAGAAAATTCCTCTACTTCCTTAACCTCTTTATTGAACATTTCCTTCAGATTCTTGTTGAAATTAACCTGACTCCAGCAAACCCTGCTTTCCCTACAGCCCTTCAAGAGGAAAATGTCTTGATTTTTTTCCTTTTTTTCCCTCCTGAGATGCAGTCTCACTCTGTTGCCCAGGTTGGAGGGCAGTGGAGCCATATCAGCTCACTGTAACCTCCGCCTCCCAGGTAAAAGCAATTGTCCTGCCTCAGCCTCCCAAGTAGCTGGGATTACAGGCGCATGTCACCACGCCCGGCTAATTTTTTGTATTTTTAGTAGAGACAGGGTTTCACCTTGTTGGCCAGGCTGGTCTTGAACTCCTGATCTCGTGATCCACCCACCTCGGCCTCCCAAAGTGCGGGGATTACAGGCGTTAGCTACCATACCCAGCCTATTATTTTCCTCTTATATGCTACATACTACGTGTGCTTAGAGCTTGAGGTAGCGTCCTCTCTGCTCCCTGTTGCTACTTCCAAACTGTCACTCCTACTTCACCCTTCAAAACTCTCATGTCTTTTGAAACACATGTTCTCATACTTTGCCACTATAGATTCCCTTCTTGTTAAGCAACTTAGGGACCTCTGAGTCTCTGCTTTTCTCTCATTTATATATTTTCTGTCTTCATGGCTATCTACTTAAAAATCCAATTAGATGATCCAACTAACACCTTGACCTCAATCCCTTTGTTTCCTTACCTCTGATAATCTTGTCATCTATCACTCTTCCATGACCCACTCACATGTCATATCTAGACATTGTCATCTCCCTGTACCATCTCTGAATTTCTCTTTTAAACATCTCATTGTAACTGTCATCTCCTATTCTTCTAGCCTACTTACTCTAGTACTCCACTCATGCAATTCATCATTTCATTACTAGCACTAATTCATTAACCCTATAACTTTCCTTTGTTCATCTTACCCTGTGTCCTCAGATGTCACCTGTACAGCTTGTTTTTCATGTTTTCCATCACATAACTACCTTTTTTTTTTTTTTTGAGAGAGAGAGAGAGAGACTGAGTCACACTCTATCACCCAGGTTGGAATGCAGAGGCATAATCATAGCTCACTGTATCCTCACCTTTCTGGGCTCAAGTATTCCTCCTCACTCAGTCTCCTGAGTAGTTTAGACTACAGGCGTTCGCCACTACACCCAGCTTACTTTCTTATTTTTGTGGAGATGGAGGTCTCACTGTGTTGCCTAGGCAGGTCTTGAACTCTTGGGCTGAAGCAATACTCCTGCCTAGGCCTCCCAAAGTGTTGGGGTTACAATCATGAGCCACTGTGCCCAGCTTTACTTTCTAACAAATGTCTTTAATGCCCCTTTTTCTTTCTCCCTCAATTATTCTTCCCTGGCAAAACCTAAACACTGGTCAAATCCAACTAACTGTTAATCTATTCCTACATTTAAGTGGTTGAACACTACTGGAAAATATTACATAATTATGCTTATTGGAATTAGTATGAACAACATCTTGCTAAAGACAATGCCTAATTCTATGCTTTCATCTGTCACTTCCTGCTCATTGCAAGATTTTTTTTCTGTAGATATGTTATCTATTATTGTGTGTTTCAGCTTGAGTGTACTTGCATTTAACACCACCATAAGTGCATTTTTATATAGAATTCTCTCAAGACAACATTCCATAAGCCAGTGACTTGACCTCTATCTCCTTTTCAGCTCTTCAGGCAGTAACCAAAATGCAGGATTTCCTCACGACTAGCTATAGCAAGAAATTGCTACAGAACACATATTTAGTGCATCATGCATTTGCTTTCTGTTGTGTTTTGCCTTATTTCACCATGTATAGCCTTTAAGAATCTATGGCCTAGATAAGCCTTTAAATACCTAGTCATTTAACATTGTAATCCATAACCATTTTATCTTTCCCTTGTCCCCCATACAAGATTTTGGATCATATGTAATTTCCATCTTCCAACTATCAGATATTGTTCAATGGCATTTAACTTCCTACACTCAGATGTTGTTAAATGTACTGACTCAGTTCTTCCAAAGCCTATAAAGAATGCATCCTCACCAGGTACCTTTGCTTTGTCCTACAGCTCAAACTCAATAAGCTCCAAATCTTTAGTCTCTACAGACTGCATCTGCTTTAGAAATACTGCATTGTGTCTGCCACAGCCCTCATTGAATGTTTTTTGGTTTTTATTTTTTTTAGGGGGAGGAATGAGGGTCTATGAAGGAAAGATGTTTCCTTATTTGTAAAATAATAAGAATATAATACATACCATGAGGTTTTTCTGATGTTTCAATGAGTTAATGTATGTAAATGTCAGCAGAGTCCTGGCATGTAGTAAGCATCTAATAAATGTCACTTTTATAATAATTATTAATACTTAGCCCAGTCTCTCTACCCTTGGCTTCAGATTACTAATATTTACCAATTAACTCAAGGAAAAAATGCTTTTTTTTTTGGTTGGTTTTCTTTGCCTTCTTGTCATCTCTTCTCTTCTTATCTCTAGAGTCTTTTCTAGTCATCTATTGGCCTCTCTTCTGAGTAGGTATAATAAGAGCCTCTCCCTCTTGTTCATTCTAGTACTTCACTCTAATTATATTGTCTTCCACTTTCATTAAGGTGCTTTGGGAAATTTATCAAGTAATAATTGTAAAATAAGCACCCTAATGCTACAGTTGTTTAGAAGTAAACATTCCAATAAACATAAATATTAAAATTAATTTTAACTACAACATTTGTTCTTCATATAAGATCCATGGTATAAATTTCTTTTCAAAATTTACCAGAAGCCCTTAATGAAATGTTTATCAGTATTTCTAGATTACTAACGGTGATCAAAAATTTCAAGCCCTCTAGTGGTCAATAATATCTTGCTCATTCTCTAAGACTGACAGCATTCTTCAAATAAATTGAAAAATTAGTATGACTTACAAAAAATATTTCCACCAAGAGTGGATTAGATATTATCCATGTCCCCTTCTCAGCATACTACAGCTCAAGCCAAATTATTCATTACACCAAAAAAGTTGTTACATGTTAATTAAATTTTAATAATATATTTATTTTTATTAGGAATAAGAAAAAAATCACAAAACACAAGATAAATTATCAGTTCTTCCTGACTTGAAAGTGAGGAAAATATTTTAGAAATACAATAAATTGAGTTTTTTGGCTTCAGGACCAGAGGTGGCCACTTATTATTTATATATGTTACTTAGAGGAGGTAATAGATATTTCTAAGCATAGTTTCTATCAGCTTTTTTAAAACTCTGGACTATAATATTTACCTGAAAGAAATTATAGGAAGCAAACAAGATTAAAATATAGATTTTGACTAATTGACTACATGGAGCAGAATAGGTGCTCATCAAATTCATAAAATAATCATGGTGTCATCACTATTGAGTAATAAAGGAAAACTAAGATATTTCTCGAATGTCTTACAAAATTCATATTCTTACTGGAATTACCTGATTAAATCTAAAATCAAGTGCATTTTTGTGCATTTAAATAACAATTATTCCAAGTTGTGTATGACTTAATAAGATAGTTACCTTTTTGCAAAACTCTATGATTTAAGTTTTTAATTTAAGTCACAGTTTGCTATTTTTTAAACTGCAGAAACACGTCTTTTTCTTTCATTTCAGGAACTAAAAACAAAATTAATTTTATTCAAAAAAAATGGCTAACTATAAATAACTGCAGTGATTCTGTGTAGTTAATGTAAGGCTATTACAAATATTTAAAATTTTTTTTTTTTTTTTTTTTTTTGAGACGGAGTCTCGCTCTGTCGCCCAGGCTGGAGTGCAGTGGCGCTATCTCGGCTCACTGCAAGCTCCGCCTCCCGGGTTTACGCCATTCTCCTGCCTCAGCCTCCCGAGTAGCTGGGACTACAGGCGCCCGCCACCTCGCCCGGCTAATTTTTTTTTATTTTTAGTAGAGACGGGGTTTCATTGTGTTAGCCAGGATGGTCTCGATCTCCTGACCTCGTGATCCGCCCGTCTCGGCCTCCCAAAGTGCTGGGATTACAGGCTTGAGCCACCGCGCCCGGCCCAAATATTTAAAATTAAAAAGAAAAAACAGAGACATAAAAGTAGTAATGCATGGAAATGACATCTGACTTTTTAATCTCTAAAAAAGTAAGTGAGTTTTTGATGAAATTATGTGATAATTATGTTTTATTTGTAAAATATCCTTGCTGCATTGTGTGATTGAGTATACATATAATACTTAAAAATAAAAAGACATATTATTATTTTCTCTTTTTTCAAGTTAAAGAAAATGTATAGACTTTTTCACTCATATAGACCAAGTAACAATTTATCATATTTTACTATAAAGTCACCAAGTGAAGCTTTAATGAATTTTATATGTAGGGACATATGTCTATTTCCTTGACCTAATTTCTCTGCCAAATTTAGATCTAGAAATATGTAAATATAGTGTAGCGTTTTGTTTCTTCAAGCCACATAGATTCTTAGTTGGAAAGCACCCCTGTACCAAAAGACAGATAAAAGAAAACAACAAAAAAATTAACATGTATATTTCATGTATACATAGTAGACACCCAGGGAATGAGTAATTCTCAAAGGAGTGGCTTTGAATCCCAGCTTACATAGCATCTTCAACAAAGAACAGTAAATTTTTTAGAGAAATAAGACAAAGGAAAAAGACTTTGAATCTCAATGGGTAGCAACTTGGGGAAAGGCAAATAAATGATGGATAAAGGCTAGTCAGTAAAGCTTATTAATGTAGATTCTTTGGGTATTTCAGATGATAAGGGTCCAAACCTTTTGTCTTTATAAATCGATATACCGCTTTTAGGCAAATAAAAACTACAAATAAAAAAAGGGAGGGCAGGAAGCTTTCCTGCATTTGCTTCTTCATAATTGTCTTCAGCAAAATGTGAACAATCCACATTTTGGGACTGCATATTCTGGTCTCATAGAATTACAGTAATTCTATAGGGTTCAATATATACTAAAAAGGAAGTAAGCATACCAGATAAAATAAAGAATGCCCAGTTAAATTTGAATTTCAGACAAACAGTGAATAATTATTTAACATCAATATGTCCCATGCAATAATTTTATGTATACTGTGTCTCAAATATTACATGGGCATATACTAAATAATTTATTGTTTATCTGAAGTTCAGATTTAACTAGGTGACCTATATTTTTATTTGCTAAATTTGGTAACTTCAAAAGAAAGATTTAAATTATTTTTGGGAAAACACACAAAACAAATATTTCAACAATCATATCTTATATTTTAACTGAAAAATAAATGGATCTCCAGTCCCCTAGAAATGCAAAGTCAACCTACAAAGAATTTTAAACACATGGAGAAAAAAAAAAACACTAGCTCTTGCTCCAAATCTAGATCATTTTTATCATTTCTACTTGTTATATTTCTCATTCTAATACAAACATAAATAATCAACTCAACTCTTAGGAAATTTATGTGGTTAGTGAGCAGTCTGAAATATAAAAATTAGAACTGGGTGCGATGGCTCAGGCATGTAATCCCAGCAGTTTGGGAGGGCAAGGTGGGAGAATTGCTTGAGGCCAAGGGTTCGAGACCGGCCTGGACAACATGGTGAAATCTCTCTCTACAAAAAAGTGCAAAAATTAGCCAAGTGTGGTGGTATGTGCCTATAGTCCCAGCAGTTTGGGAGGCTGAAGCGAGAGGACCACTTGAGTCCAGGAGGTCAAGTCTATAGTGAGCCATGATTATGTCACTGTACTCCAGTCAGGGCAACAGTGAGTCTCTGTCTCAAAAAAAAAAAAAAAAAGAAGAAGAAGAGAAAAAAGAAAAGAGGTTTTGGGAAGAACTATCACGTCTACCACATTCTATCTAATTGACAACTTATTTTTTTAAAACATACCCTTACCTTCTGAATCACAGCTAATTGAGCCAGGAATGGGTAACACATTCAATCAAAATCTCTTTTCTGGCGATTTGCAATTTATTCATTTTATTCATATTCATTTTCTTTGGGTGACTGGATCTGAAACATGCAAACCCATGACCATTTGATGGGGCCTCCACTTGACCATATGCTGCCTTTTGGAAACTAGAAGAGATATCCTTTCTAGGACAACTCAGTCCTCGGGGTTCACTACATGGCTAGCAGAACTAGAACTATATTTTAACTCCCTCAGCTGAATATCCTTGTGTAGTGAGCAACCCCTATACACTTATGGAGTATCCTTGCCCTTTTATGCCATGTAAAATAAACAGTAGAGCATAGAAAGAAGTACAAATGAGAGATGGAGTCAGAATACTGCTAGCTTTTTGCTATTTTTACGTTTCTAAATTCTAAATCTCTTTGAGACAAGGATTATTCCTGTCATTGCATTCTGTAAAATATACTTGAATCGTTATAATAAATTCTTCCTCTTCTTTCTGCCACTTGAAATCAAAGAATTGCAATTAGTTACATAAATACCGGCTTTAAAGTAATGTTTAGGAATCACTGGCAGATTCTGATAAGATTCTGGCAATAACCTATATTGAATTGATGTTTGAATACATCATAGTGCCTTCCTTTTACTTCTAGATTGATCTCTTGAAATCCTTTCAGATTCTGGGTCTCTTAAGGTTTCAGATTGATAAATCCTTCTTGAATAAGGTTTCAGATTGATAAATCCTTCTTGAATATAGTGAACAAAAGGGATTGTCTTCAAATGCATCCAGAATGAGTTTAATTTTCATTCACTTCCTATGTATAATGGCTTCCTCAGGCTGGACAATAAGCCATATTGTCATAAAATACCTTTTTTCCCCTTTGGAACAATTCATAAACATAAAATTGGAGAGGTGGTACAAAAAGAAGGAATCAGAAACTTATATACAAACACATATTAATGACATAAAAAAACAAAGATGGAAACAGAGAGATAAACAAGAACCAAAGTGGAACCACTGAATATGTTATTACAATAAAACCTCTCTGAGCAGTAGCTTATAGTTTACCAAAATTTTTTGTTTTGTTCTGTTTTATTTTACTATGATGGTTGTGGGGGAAAGTCTTGTTTTCTTACACACTGTGACATCTTGGGCATTCACAGAACCATTTTCATATATTAGTTTCCTTCTAGCTAGAGGAATAGGGAGTTGGCACTCACTTTCTTTATTATTGTGTATGAGAGGTAAACTCACTTGAGCATGTAGTTCATTATAAACATCTTTTGTAATCATGTGTTTACAAGCATCAATTTCACATAATACTTTCCACAGGATGTTCCTGCCATTGTTTGCAGCATAGTAAGATATTTTCCTTCTTATAGTTACAATCACAGTTTGGATCTAAATAAATACTTCGCTGACATAGAAATTACCATTTCATGAATCTGAGATAAGAAATTTAGAGCAGATAAAAGTATCAATATTTTCTTGCTTTATACTTAATTTTATTCTATATCAACAAAAATCCCTAAAGAGTAAACTTCCTAACTTCATTTTATTAATTTTCAATTATTTTAATATATAGTCACATATAAAACACATATTTTTATTTTCATTTAGTGATTCTCTAAAATATGCATCTTGGTAGCATCTTACATATTACATTCTCAGAATGAGCTTTGGGAATCCAAGAGACCTGGATCAAATGACAGAGCTATCTGCCTTCTAGTAAGTGTGACATAATGGAAGCAAATATACCACTAATTGAATCTTGTTTGCTAAAACCTACAATAGATATAATAAGCTTTAGTTTTCTGAGTTGTTGAAGAGGTTAAAAGCGATATATAAAATGTTGTTGGAAAAAAAGAGGTTCTTGTCACACGACCAGGAAAATTTTGGCACGTGGATGCATTGGAGGGTGAGTAGGGCAGGATTTATCGGGTGAAAAGGGCAGGATTTATCGGGTGAAAAGAAAAAAGGAAAAATAACACTCAGCGAAGTGAGAGTCCTGCTAGCAAGTTTCCCGCCTCACAGATTGAATCCCAGGTCACCACACAGGAACAGGAGAGGCCAGGCTCCTCCCCCTTGCAAATGGCGGGAACTTCCCAAGGCTCCACCCTGTCATCCCAGTGCGGAGGTGGGCATTATGCAGAAACAATCAGTCGGGAAAGGCCCAGCTTCATCCACGACCAGCAGTCCGGCTTTTCAGCCTTCAGGCTGCTCTAGGCTTGAAGGTGGGGTTTCTCCGGGGACCCTTGGCTGTCTCCTGTATCTATCAGTAACATGGCTAATGATGTGTTTGGCACAGTATATGCTAAATAAGTAATAGTTATTATGGAAGGAATGCATACGTTGGGAAATTTATTTTAGGACCTAATTTCTTAAGTTGTTCTCATTTTTAATATAGAAGATGACTAATGGGAATCCTAGAAGACTGAAGCAGTGAGCTGGTAGTTAGGAAGGGGTGGCTCAATAGGTAAAACAGTCAGGAGACATGGCAGCCACTGAGTACCAAGATAATAAAAGTTCCCTTCATGATGATGGCATATTAGAGAGAAGGAATAAATCCTAATATACAGATGAAAGAGATATTTTTTAATATGAATTTGTAGGTATTAAATCTATAGATACTTGTTGGAAATGAAGAATACAAGGGAAGAGCAGTCCAGCATTACTACTCCAAGGATTGAATTTGAATAAATAGGAAAATTGTACCGCAAACAGATACTGAAACTTTAGAAAGGATACACATTGGCAACAAACAGGAAGCGGGAAATAAGAATGAGCTACTCAGAACTACTGAGGCTAATTATCATGATGTGTGACTTATCTATATGGAGATAATGGCTAAGGGCTTTGGCAGTGTTATACATGCCAAAGCTGTGGGAAAGACCCAAGTTTAAGAAAAAAGGAAAGGAAGAAGAACAAGGTAACAAAATGAAAATGAAGGAACAATTCATAGCAGTAGAAAAACCAGGAGAACTGGATTTGAGAAAGTCCAAGGAAGACAGTTTCAAGAAAATATGGTGTGATACACATGTGTTTGGTCTTTATCACCAGTTTCTGGCATTCAGCTTCTAAAACCCTTGGAATCTCAGGAGTTGTGTCTTTTGTATGCTAATGAGATGAGTGGTGGCTGTGGTTCCCTAGATAGGATGGGTTCTGGTCACTGGAAAAACTAAAGCATGAATAAACTCCAGGGAGGGGAGAAGGAGCTAAAGATTGAGTTAATCAATAATGGCCTGATTTAATAAATCGTTCCTCCATAATTGAAAACCTCTATAAAAAACTCTAAATGATGAGTTTTGGGGAACAGCCAGGTTGATTAACACTTAAATTTGGTCCACATGCTGGGAGGTAGCAGGCCCCCAGTTCCATGGAACAGAAGCTCCTGCATTGGGAACCCTTCTGGGCCTCTTCACCTGGCTGTTCATTGCATTCTTTGATAAAGACACGCTCCGTGATGATGGCATATAAGTGGGAAGGAATAAATCCCAATAGGAGTTGAAAGAGATACTTTTAGTACAGAATTATAGGATTTGGAAATTGCTAGAAATGAGACACAAGGAAACAACAGTCACACATCATTACTCCAAGGATTGAAAACTCCCATCTCCGATAATAAAATGGCAAACTGTTTTCCTGAGTTTCGTGAGTGGTTCTAACAAATTATCAAACCTCTGGAGGGGAATATGGGAACCCCTCCCCATAATTTATAGCCAGCTGGTTATAAATACATGTGCCAACCTGGGACTTGGGACAGAAGTCTGAAGTGGGGACAGTTTTGTGGAACTGAGCCTTTAACCTGTAGAGTCTGTGCTAACATTTGGTGATTTCATATTGGAAATGAATTGAGTCAAAACAGTTCAGAGGTGGTAACTGGCTATGCAGATTTCTGCAGATTCACATGAGGTTGAGGCTTAACTCAATTGGCTGGATTTGGTCATTGGGAGTCCTTGGTCATAAGCAGGATCCTCAGAGTAGTAGAGGGATGGAAGCCAGACCGCACAGACTTAAACAGAGGGTGGTGATAGCTATTGACAGAACCCACATGAATGTTAATCCTTCCTTTACATTTCTGAGAATATTCACATTCTGACCTTGCCAGCCTGTTGGAAGAGCCTAGATTAAAGATCAGGAAGCAGATCTTGGAAATGGGATAAGGATTTGAGATGGGGCTTGGGGGTGGAGCCAGGAGAATGGCATTAAGAAAATGAGTTTTATTAGCTGGGTGTGGTGATGTATGCCTGTAGTCCCAGCTACTCAGGAGGCTGAGGCAGGAGAATTGCTTGAACCCAGGAGGCGGAGGTTGCAGTGAGCCAAGATTGTGCCACTGCACTCCAGCCTGGGTGACAGAGTAAGACTGTATGAAAAAAAAAAAAAAAAAAGAAAAAGAAAAAAGAAAATGAGTTTGTCTCTAGTTGCTGGGATATGTAGTGAGGATTTAGGAGTTTATCGTTCCTTTCCCCCCCTTACAACTTAGTCCATATTTGCAGACCCTTACATGGATTATCCTAATACGAAATAGAATACTAAGTTGGGGCATGGAGGTACCAGAATCAGGGAGAAGTAACAACGGAAGGTGATCCCTAAAAGCAAGAGAGGAAAGATGGGCTTAGCCAAACTTCTATAGCAGGACGTATTATAGTAACTATAGAAGTAGTGTGTTTAGAAAACAAGTCACCAATCTCTCTGGAAAAGCAGTACTGACTGACTGATATTATTTGACACTTAGGGACTAGGGTTGCTAATTAGCAAAGAAGGAAATTCAGCTGATTTTCCTCAGAAGACAAATTACTTCTATAGTCCATTTGCTCACTTCACACTGCTCTTCCCCTTAAAAATCAGCCAAACTTAAGTAGCTAAATATTTTCAGCATTGCCCATCTGAAAAGTATAGTATATCTATGAATATCTAGCTGTGGCATAGGAAATGAATAAAAATATGGAAGGTAATATACAGTGATTAAAAATACAAGCTTTGGGCTCAGCCTACGTGGGTTTGCTTCCTTACTCAATCACTTCCTTTGAACACACATGACTGTGCCCATTTCCTCATCTATAAAATGAGGGTAATAGACAACTATCTCAGAAAGTTCTGAGTCATATAGCAAACACTCAACAAATGTTACCCATTACTATTATCTTAGATATTCTTGATTATTAAACTTGAATTGACCCATGTTTTCAGTGAGAAATAAACATTTAGTACCCAAGTTTTCTCATTCATAAAATGAAAAGTATTGTATATCTTACAAGATTACTGTGAAATTAGGCCATGCAAAGAAGTTATTCCTGGTCCCTATCCTATTTCCCCATCGCCAAATCTCAATCACAGAGCTTACAAATTCCGCACTTCTGATTCTGGAATCTACATTCTAATACACAAATATATGTAAATTCAAAAGTTAAATTTCTTTGTAGCACTCTTTGCTTTTATTGTACAAGTAAAATATATTCAATGAAGAAAAATTTTAAAATTCTGGGCCCAGTGCAGTAGTTCAGTCCTGCAATCCCAGCACTTTGGGAGGCTGAGGTAAGAGGATTGCTTGAGTCCAGGAGTTTGAGACCAGCCTAGGCAACACAGGGAGAAAAATACAGAAAACACAAAACGTAGCCAGGTCTGTTGCATTGCACACTTATGGTCCCAGCTACTCAGGAGACTGAGGTAGGTGGATTGCTTGAGTACAGGTGATCGAGGCTGCAGTGAGCCATGATTGTACCACTCTGCATTCAGACCTGGGCAACAAAGACAGACTCTGTCTCAAAAAAAAAAAAAATTCTAAAAAAATTATTCATATTTCTACCTCCATAGGAGGTAATCATAATTAAAATTAGTTAGTTTTACTTAGAGAACTTAACATCTATCCATTATCTATCCATGTAAACAACCAAACACAAAACTGAGGTTAAAATATGTAAACTTTTGAATAACTTTAATTTTATTAATATATTGTGACACTTTTCTCTCACAATACTTCCCTACAGCATAATTCGATGCAATAATAGCTTTATATATTTTATTGTATGGCTATCCCAGTGTTTGTGAACTTCCTGTGTTTACATTAACTCCTCAAAATATCTTTAAACAATCTGTTAATAAAGCGCTATGAACAGAATACCATCTTGACAGAATCCTAGTGCTTCAGAAGGAAACTAGAGGTGAGATATTTATAGCATTTAAAGTCTGGCCTCCAGTGGTTTAATGAAGTCTTTCTTGAAGGGGAATTGATTGAGAATTGGGCAAAGTTCATGATCTACTAGTTTAAAATTGGTGAAAACTGTGAACTCTTGATAACTAAACTGATAAGCAAGATACTCCCAGGTGGCAAGTTCCTCTCTAATCACTTGATATGATGGAATTGTCTGAAACAAACAGTAATTTTTTGATTTGTATTTTTATATTTCCTGAGCAGAATTTAAAAACAAAAAACCCCAGTCATGCCAACATAAGTGCTCTACAGTTTTATCTGATTTGTATTAACACAGAAGTTATCAGTTGTCAATTTTTTTTAAAAAAAATTTACTATTAATTTTCCAAATATATTTTAAATATTCATTGATCTGTATTTTTACTACCACCACCTAAAGTCTAGCTATCACTTTTTCTTACCTTGTCTTTTGAAGTCACTGTTGATAGGGAAAATTCATTTTCCACCAGACAGTGATAATGAACGCTATAATACAGACATGTCACACCCATTCTTAAATCCTTTCAGTGTTTGCACAGTTCTTCATATAATTTTAAGTGCCCCATGAGATCCTATTCTGCCAATTCTATAGAATCATTTTACTTACTACACTCTTACCACATCAGACCCACTTGGGTTCCGTGAATTTGTCCTTCTTCATCTGCTAGAATGTTTTTCCCTGTACTTTCTCTTTCATTTAGTTATTATTAATAATATTATTATTAACTATTAACTATTATTAACTAAATAATAGGGTCCTTTGGATCTCATTTTGCTCATACATTCTCAGAAAAACCTTCTGTGCCTATTCCACCAAGACAAATAATATACATTCTCATAGTTCCCCATATTCTTCCTTTATATTACTTAATTTTTTAATAAGTAATTGGTTTAATGCCTATTTGTCCCACTCAAAAATAAACACTATAAAAGTGGAGACACTATTTTTTCCACATTATATTCTCAGAGCACCTGGCCTAACACACACACCCCAATTTATAGAATAAACGTTGCAAAATTAATTACACCAGTCTTCATATTTAAGCTGTAGGAGTCCTTCATTTTGTTTTCTATTACTATGCTGTTTGACAACCCACCATAATTACCTCCACCTTCAAAAACACCTTTTCACTCTTAAGTTGACAGCACTCTTTCCTTGTTAAACAAACCAAACAGTTGTGAAAAAGAGGTGTTGTTCACATACAAGTTACTAATTGAGGCTCTTTTTTTTTTTAACCACTGATAAATGAAATAGAAAAGCATTAAAAATGGGAGAGTTTAAAGATAAAGATGCATCATCACCTTTTTCAATGGTATTGTCATAACTTTCAGAACCTTTAAAAATCTGTTTTCCTCATTGAATGGAAATCATGTGTGGGGGCAGTGGGGGAAGAAGGCGGGGAAAATAGGAACGAGAATGTAGTGTTTCTTAAAAAAAAAAATTTAACTATAAAGAGAGTTGTTCTGGCTGGAGTTGGGCCATTCTACAATATAGCTAACTCTCAATTACCACACTCATGGACACAGGTACAATAGACAAAAATAAAATATGGCCGTAATACAAATCACATGTTGTCGTTTAATCATAATTTTATTCTTAAGGTTTAAGTTATAATAAATATTTATATAGCACTCTTGATTTTAAAAATTTGTTTCTGTACTTTATTTTAGATAGGGGAGGCTAAATTACAGAAACAAATAGAATCCTCAACATTTGGTTCCTTAAAGAACAGGAAGTTTATTTCTTTGGTCAGAGCAAGGGTTCCATATTAGCAGCAGCTCTGTTGTATGAAGTCTTTCAGGGACCCAGGATGACACTGGTTCTGCAGTCTTCAATATGATACTTAAAAGATTGCCCTAGGAATTGCCATCCTAGTTATTCAGAGACTGAAGAACATTAGAGAACATGCATGGCAGGTTTTCATGAGCCAGGTCTGGAAGCGGCATATATCACTTCTGCTCCATTTCTTTGCCAAAAAGTTAATCTCAAAACAGGGAAATCTGGTATTCTAGCTATGTATTCAGCCCAAACCTTACTTGTGTAGCAGGATGGAACAGACCTTAGTGGTTAGGTTTAGCCTCATGCGTTAAGTCATTAGAAAAACAGATTTTTAAATCTTCTTTCTGCTTTTTGAAGGAATGAATCAACAAGTCTAAGCCAACTCTAGGAAACAAAAAAGCAGAGGAATAAGAACAGGGCCCTTGACGATGTAGGAAATGAATAAATAGCACCTGAATAATAATAAATTAGCACCAGTAGAGGTGGCTCACGTCTGTCACCCCAACACTTTGGGAGGCTCGGGACGGGTGGATCACCTGATGTCAGGAGTTCGAGACCAACCTGGCCAACGTGGTGAAACTCCATCTTTACTAAAAATACAAAAAGTAGCCGAGCATAGTGGTGGGCGCCTGTAATCCCAGCACTTGGGAGGCTGAGGCAGGAGAATCGCTTGAACCTGGGATGTGGAGGTTGTAGTGAACCAAGATTGTGCCATTTCACTCCAGGAGAGAGGGAGACTCTATCTTAATAATAATAATAATAATAAATTGGCTGGACCGCTCATTATGTAAATGAGACAGAGTACTATAATTCTGTAGGTTTGGTGATAATAGATTACAAATATATTCTAAAGTCTATTTTGAGTATAGTTTGTATCAACTACCTGATATATAGCATATAGTGAATCCTTGGTATTGGCCCCTACATGATGAAAAAAGAATTTTCGACTTTTGACCAAAGTAATTTAAAAGCCAGCTAAGCCACTGGCTTTTAGAAAAAGTTAAGTTTTAAAAATCAAGAATGCTGAGAGAAATGCTGCCCTCCTCTAAAGCTACATGAATCAAGAGAATAGTATTGTTAAAGGAAGTGACAAAGTGATAAATTGAACATAATAAAGAGTAATGAAGCAATCCAATGTAAATGAATATATGATTTTTTTTTTTAAGGTCTTTCAGGCCAGGCACAGTGACTCATGCCTGTAACCTGTGCACTTTGGGAGGCCAAAGATTGCCTGAGCTCAGGAGTTTGAGACCAGCCTGGGCAACATGGTGAAAACCTGTCTCTACCGAAAATACAAAAAGCTGGACGTGGTGGTACATGCCTGTAGTTCCAGCTCCTCGGGAGGCTGAGGCACAAGAATTGCTTGACCCCGGGAGGTGGAGGTTGCAGTGAGCTGAGATCGCACCACTGCACGCCACCACCTAGGAAGAAGAGTGAGACTCTGTCTCTGGAAAAAAAAAAGAAAAGAAAAGATCTTTCAAACAAGTGGGAAAAGATAAAGATGGACAGATGGACTATTCAGTTAATGCACTGGCAAAACTAGCTATCCATTTGAGGGGAAAAGAAAATGAAAGTAGATACCTGCCTGCCTCACACCATTCCAAAATTTTCGGACAGGTTAAAATACTAATCATAGTAAGTATAACAATATTGGAGGATCATGTAAGGTTTTTTAAACCATGATAGATTTTGGTCTTTATTTCAAGATCACTAGAGACATAACTGAAACATTTTAGCAAAGGAATGATGAGGTCAAATTTATTTTCAAAAGATGTTTCTCTCAGCTGTGTGTAGGAGAGGGAAGAAAGCACAACTATTAATGCAGTTAGGAGGTTGTTTCCGCAAACTGGTTGAGAGAAGACAATAGTTTGATCTAGAATGCTGGTAATGAGAAATGGCCGGATAATTCTAGAAATGTTTAGGAGTTAGGGTATGTGTGGGTACAAAGAATGAGTATGAAACTAAGCAGGGAGCAGACTTTGAAATGCCTGGTAGGGTGTACTAAAGACTTTTTGAACTTTTTTCCTAAAGATATATGGGGAGCTAATAATGATATCTATACTGAGAAGAGACATGATAGATTTCTTTAGTATGAATTCCTCTGAATCCAAGTGAGAAATGATGGTGGCCTAATCTAAGGCATTTACAGTAGGAATGTTATGATGTATATAGACTTGTGATTGCTTGTGGGATGACCCTGAAATTTCACTGAGATATAGAGGAGGTGCAGATGTAGAAGGAAGACATGTTGATTTTAGACATGTTAAGTCAGAGGTGCAATGTCCAAGAGGAAGTTTCCTGTAGGGAGTGGGCAATACGAGTCTGAAGTTCAGAAAAAGATCTTTGCTACAGACAGAGATTGCAGGGTCATTAGAACTTTAGTATCCAGCTGATTCTGTTGGTGCTTCCCCTCTCCATTCTCTGGAATCCCAGTTCTGTGCCCATGACCCAATTCTGTGACTTCTGCAGTCTTTTCCTGTAGTAGCCGTAATCTACCTGTGACTTTTTTCCTCAGTGGCATACTCTGGAGCCACTGGAGGTGTTCAGCCTGCCAGAAAGGATGGCCAGACCCTGACCCCAAGGGAGTTTATGTCTGTTTGTTTCCCTCTTCCATTGCTAGTGATCAATGAATGACTGGTGAAGGAATAGGAAAGCCCTTGCTTTCAGGGTAACAAAACTGGGTACAACATATACTCCAGATCTCCCTGAAGATAAGGCTGATGCTGGGACTTTGCTTGAAGGGACATGCTTCTTTTTGTTTTTGCATTGTCTTTGTCCCATGTTCTCCACTTCTCTACTGACAAAGAGTCTCTCCTTGACCAACTTTTAGTTAGGCTTCTCGCAATCCTCTTTCCTACCCTCGACGTTTGAATTTCCATGTCAAATGTTTGCATCAGCCCAATTTTATTAAGAATTCTGCCAAGTTTGTTTATCCAGACTCTTCCAGCCTGCCTCCAGTAAGAATCTTGTTAGGTAGGTTTAGCCAGACTATCCCCTTACCTCAGTAGTTTCCTTTTAGTAATTTTCCATTCATCTGCCTTCCTCCACCCCCACTCCTTAGATATAAATTTCCACTTTTTCTTTTTTTTTTCTTTTTTTCTGCATTTGAAGTTGAGCCCTATCTCTCTCCCCTACCGCAAAACCCCCTTGTAGTGGTCACTGTACCTACTGTGATAGTTTGAATAAAATCTGTCTTACTATACTTCAGAAAGTGTCACTGAATGAGATTTTTTTTTCTTTAACATTATCCTTGTCCCTGGAAACACTACCTCAATAAATCCCTTTTCCATACATTCTTGTCTTAGGGTCTACATCTGGAGAGTCAAATTTAAGACATATGATAATTAACACAGTGATAGTTATGAAGGCAGCCTAGGAACGCTGTGTAAAATGAGAAAAAAAGGCAACCTAAGATGGAATCCTAGGTTGAAAGTACTACCACTTACCACAGAGGCAGAGAAAAAGGAGACCAGGAATGATACTGAAGAAAAGAGGCAGAAATGTTGTGGAATGGGTGAGGTGTTGTGAATAGAAAGTGTGGTATTAGACATGAAAACCAACACAGAGAATTTCAGGTCAAGACTATGAAATTATAGAGAGAAGTCAAGTTACTTCAGGATTACAAAGAATCTACTAAATATTGCAACAAAGGGGCCTCGTTATACCCTATTAAAGACTGGGCATTTTTAATATTTGGAAAGACAGGACTGTTAATACAATAATATTCATTTTTTTTTAAAAAAAGGTATTTTTGAGCACCTGTTGTGGCAGAAACCCTGTGCTAGTGATGCGGTAGGGGGACTGAATGATAGTCCCTGCCAGGAAGGGTCTGACAGTCTAATTACAGTCCAGTGTAATAAGGGTTTGCAACAGTTGAAAGTCAGTGAAAATCATTACAGGTACACAGAAGAGTCAAAATCTGTTAATTTATTTTCTTTATTAATGACTCTATAACCTTTTATATAATTATTGTGAATTCTACATCTTATTTAATGTACCTTCCTACGGCAATTATTTTAGCAGAGTGTCAGGGATACATGTATGTTCATGGAGGATCAAGCATGCTGACCAATGTACTTGGAAGCAATGCAAAAGAGACATTTCTTCATTGTATGGATATCACTTATTTTCTTATTTATTTGCACATTTATTTTTATTTTTAGGAAGAAAATTCTTTCAGCACATGATGAAACAAAGAAAATCTCTTCTGTTGTTAGCTTTGCATTTATGAATAATTTATTTCTTACCCGCAAATTCATCTTGCACTAATGGATCATCTGGTAAACAGATTATCTGCTCATCAGTAGACTATCTGTCTGGCTCTATATGGTTTAGTTATCATAGTTTGGAAAGGCAGCAACTTGCTGTTGCTTTTTTCCCCTAGCCTCCAAATCTGCAGTGAAGAGTGGCTTCAACGCAGCACCTGCTAAAATTTTCACAGGAATCTGCTTTTTACTGATGGACTCTGCACTTTGGGGAGCTACAGAGATAACATTATCTCTTTGTTGTTTGTTATCTTATAACTTTGTAGCAAGGGAAATCAATGAATTATCTGTTAATATCTGCCTCTGTTAATGTAAGCATTAAAAACTTGTACTTTCTCAGTGAAACTACTGAAGTCTTGGATTTTTTAAAATTCCAAGTTGCCAAAGAGGAAAGAGGGAGAATACTCAGTCATTTTATATCCACAATCCTCTACCCTGCTTCTTGCTTGTAAATCCCCACCTGGCCTTTTAAGAGTTGGAATAGAGGGTGCGCCCAAGATGGCCGAATAGGAACAGCTCCAGCCTCCAGCTCCCAGCCTGAGCGACACAGAAGGCGGGTGATTTCTGCATTTCCAACTGAGGAACGCAGCTCATCGCCAGCAACAGAACAAAGCTGGACGGAGAATGACTTTGACGAGTTGAGAGAAGAAGGCTTCAGTTGATCAAACTTCTCAGAGCCAAAGGAGGAACTACATAAGCAGCGTAAAAAAACTAAAAACCTTGAAAAAAGAATGGATGAATGGATAACTAGAATAATCAATGCAGAGAAGACCTTAAAAGAACTGATAGAGATGAAAACCATAACATGAGAACTACGTGACAAATGCATAAGCTTCAGTAACCAACTCGATCAACTGGAAGAAAGAGTATCAGTGATTGAAGAGCAAATGAATGAAATGAAGTGAGAAAAGAAGTGTAGAGAAAAAAAAGTAAAAAGAAATGAACAAAGCCTCCAAGAAATATGGGATTATGAGAAAAGACCAAATCTACATCTGATTGGTGTGCCTGAAAGTGACGGGCAAAATGGAACCAAGTTGGAAAACACTCTGCAGGATATCATCCAGGAGAACTTCCCCAACCTAGTAAGGCAGGCCAACATTCAAATTCAGGAAATACAGAGAACGCCACAAAGATACTCCTCCAGAAGAGCAACTCCAAGACACATAATTGTCAGATTCACCAAAGTTGAAATGAAGGAAAAAATGTTAAGGGGAGCCAGAGAGAAAAGTTGGGTTACCCACAAAGAGAAGCCCATCAGACTAACAGCAGATCTCTCGGCAGAAACTCTACAAGCCAGAAGAGAGTGGGGGCCAATATTCAACATTCTTAAAGAAAAGAATTTTCAACCCAGAATTTCATATCCAGCCAAACCAAGCTTCATGAAGGAGAAATAAAATCCTTTACAGATAAGCAAATGCTTAGAGATTTTGTCACCACCAGGCTTGCCCTACAAGAGATCCTGAAGGAAGCACTAAACATGGAAAGGAACAACAGGTACCAGCCATTGCAAAAAGATGTCAAAATGTAAAGTCCATTGATGCTAGGAAGAAACTGCATCAACTAGCAAGCAACATAAACAGCTAATATCATAATGACAGGATCAAGTTCACACATAACAATATTAACATAAATGTAAATGGACTAAATGGTCCAATTAAAAGACACAGACTGGCAAATTGGATAAAGATTCAAGACCCATCAGTTTGCTGTATTCAGGAGACCCATCTCACATGCAGAGACACACATAGGCTCAAAATAAAGGGATGGAGGAAGATCTACCAAGCAAATGGAAAACAAAAAAAAGCAGGGGTTTCAATCCTAGTCTCTGATAAAGCAGACTTTAATCCATCAAAGATCAAAAGAGACAAAGAAGACCATTACATAATGGTAAAGGGATCAATTCATCAGGAAGAGCTAACTATCCTAAATATATATGCACCCAATACAGGAGCACCCAGATTCATAAAGCAAGTCCTTAGAGACTTACAAAGAGACTCAGACTCCCACACAACAATCATGGGAGACTTTAACACCCCACTGTCAACATTAGACAGATCAATGAGACAGAGAGTTAACAAGGATATCCAGGAATTGAACTCAACTCTGCACCAAGCAGACCTAATGGACATCTACAGAACTCTCCACCCCAAATCAACAGAATATACATTCTTCTCAGCACCACATCGCACTTATTCCAAAATTGACCACATAGTTGGAAGTACAGCACTCCTCAGCAAACGTAAAAGAACAGAAATTATAACAAACTGTCTCTCAGACCACAGTGCAATCAAACTAGAACTCAGGACTAAGAAACTCAATCAAAACCGCTCAACTACATGGAAACTGAACAACCTGCTCCTGAAGGACTACTGGGTACACAACGAAATGAAGGCAGAAATAAAGATGTTCTTTGAAACCAATGAGAACAAATATAAAACATACCAGAATCTCTGGGACACATTTAAAGCAGTGTGTAGAGGGAAATTTATAGCACTAAATGCCCACAAGAAAAAGCTGGAAAGATCTAAAATTGACACCCTAACATCACAATTAAAAGAACCAGAGAAGCAAGAGCAAACACATTCAAAAGCTAGCAGAAGGCAAGAAATAACTAAGATCAGAACAGAACTGAAGGAGATAGAGACACAAAAAACCCTCCAAAAAATCAATGAATCCAGGAGCTGGTTTTTTGAAAAGATCAACAAAATGGATAGACTGCTAGCAAGACTAATAAAGAAAAAAGAGAGAAGAATCAAATAGACACAATAAAAAATGATAAACGGGATATCATCACCGACCCCACAGAAATACAAATTACCATCAGAGAATACTATAAACACCTCTACACAAATAAACTAGAAAACCTAGAAGACATGGATAATTTCCTGGACACTTACACTCTCCCAAGACTAAACCAGGAAGAAGTTGAATCCTTGAATAGACCAATAGCAGGCTCTGAAATTGAGGCAATAATTAATAGCCTACCAACCAAAAAAAGTCCAGGACCAGACGGATTCACAGCCAAATTCTACCAGAGGTACAAGGAGGAGTTGGTACCATTCCTTCTGAAACTATTCCAATCAATAGAAAAAGAGGGAATCCTCCCTAACTCATTTTAAAAGGCCAACATCATCCTGATACCAAAGCCTGACAGAGATACAACAAAAAAAGAGAATTTTAGACCAATATCCCTGATGAACATCGATGCAAAAATCCTCAATAAAATACTGGCAAACCAAATCCAGCAGCACATCAGAAAGCTTATCCACCATGATCAAGTGGGTTTCATCCCTGGGATGCAAGGCTACTTCAACATACACAAATCGATAAACGTAATCCAGCATATAAACAGAACCAAAGACAAAAACCACATGATTATCTCAATAGATGCAGAAAAGGCCTTTGACAAAATTCAACAGCCCTTCATGCTAAAAACTCTCAATAAATTCGGTATTGATGGAACATATCTCAAAATAATGAGAGCTATTTATGACAAACCCACAGCCAATATCATACTGAATGGGCAACAACTGGAAGCATTCCCTTTGAAAACTGGCACAAGACAGGGATGCCCTCTTTCACCACTCCTATTCAACATAGTGTTGGAAGTTCTGGCTAGGGCAATCAGGCAAGAGAAAGAAATCAAGGGTATTCAGTTAGGAAAAGAAGAAGTCAAATTTTCCCTGTTTGCAGATGACATGATTGTATATATAGAAAACCGCATTGTATCCGCCCAAAATCTCCTTAAGCTGATAAGCAACTTCAGCAAAGTCTCAGGATATAAAATCAATGTGCAAAAATCACAAGCATTCTTATACACCAGTAACAGACAAACAGAGAGCCAAATCATGAATGAACTTCCATTCACAATAGCTTCAAAGAGAATAAAATACCTAGGAATCCAACTTACAAGGGATGTAAAGGACCTCTTCAAGGAGAACTACAAACCACTGTGCAGTGAAATAAAAGAGGACACAAACAAATGGAAGAACATACCATGCTTATGGATAGGAAGAATCAATATTGTGAAAATGGCCATACTGCCCAAGGTAATTTATAGATTCAATGCCATCCCCATTAAGCTACCAATGACTTTCTTCACAGAATTGGAAAAAACTGCTTTAAAGTTCATATGGAACCAAAAAAGACCCCACATTGCCAAGACAGTCCTAAGCCAAAAGAACAAAGCTGCAGGCATCATGGTACCTGACTTCAAACTATACTACAAGGCTACAGTAACCAAAACAGCATGGTACTGGTACCAAAACAGAGATATAGACCAATGGAACACAACAGAGCCCTCAGAAATAATAGCACACATCTACAGCCATCTGATCTTTGACAAACCTCACAAAAACAAGAAATGGGGAAAGGATTCCCTATTTAATAAATGGTGCTGGGAAAACTGACTAGCCATAACTAGAAAGCTGAAACTGGATCCTTTCTTTACGCCTTATACGAAAATTAATTCAAGATGGATTAGAGACTTAAATGTTAGACCTAAAACCATAAAAACCCTAGAAGAAAACCTAGGTAATACTATTCAGGACATAGGCATGGGCAAGGACTTCATGTCTAAAACACCAAAAGCAATGGCAACAAAAGCCAAAATTGACAAATGGGATATAATTAAACTGAAGAGCTTCTGCACAGCAAAAGAAACTACCATCAGAGTGAACAAGTAACCTACAGAATGGGAGAAAATTATTGCAATTTACTCATCTGACAAAGGGCTAATATCTAGAACCTATAAAGAACTCAATCAAATTTATGAGAACAAAACAAACAACCCCATCAAAAAGTGGGCAAATGATATGAACAGACACTTCTCAAAAGAAGACGTTCATACAGCCAACAGACACATGAAAAAATGCTCATCATCACTCACCATCAGAGAAATGCAAATCAAAACCACAATGAAATACCATCTCATACCAGTTAGAATGGCAATCATTAAAAAATCAGGAAACAGCAGGTGCTGGAGAAGATGTGGAGAAATAGCAACACTTTTACACTGCTGGTGGGACTGTAAACTAGTTCAACCATTGTGGAAAACAGTGTGGCGATTCCTCAAGGATCTAGAACTAGAAATACCATTTGACACAGCCATCCCATTACTGGGGATATATCCAAAGGATTATAAGTCATGCTGCTATAAAGACACATGCACACATATGTTTATTGCGGCACTATTCCCAATAGCAAAGACTTGGAATCAACCCAAATGTCCATCAGTGACAGACTGGATTAAGAAAATGTGGCACATATACACCATGGAATACTATGCAGCCATAAAAAAGGATTAGTTCGTTTCCTTTGTAGGGACATGGATGCAGCTGGAAACCATCATTGTCAGCAAACTGTAGCAAGAACAGAAAACCAAACACCGCATGTTCTCACTCATAGGTGGGAACTGAACAATGAGATCACTTGGACACAGGAAGGGGATCATCACACACCAGGTCCTATTGTGATGTGGGGGGAGGGATAGCATTAAGAGATATACCTAATGTAAATGATGAGTTAATGGGTGCAGCACACCGACATGGCACATGTATACATATGTAACAAACCTGCACATTGTGCACATGTACCCTAGAACTTAAAGTATTAAAAAAAAAAAAAGAGTTGGAATAGAGTCCAACATCTCTCTCCTCCTGCAAGACCTGGTTGCAGTGGTTCTGATCACCTGGACCCCGTTGAATAAAACCTGCCTTATTATCGTTAACAACTTTAATGACTAACTTTTTATTCACTAACTATCCCTCTCAACTTCCCCCACCATGTTCATCAGACATGCAGTTAATAAGGCATGTATGATGAAATGTAAATGCATTTGGCACTAACATCCAGTGTTATTCTGTTTATAGGTATACACTTTCTACACTTTTTAGAATTTAACTCTATTTTGCAGCTATTCCTGAAATGATGTTGAAGTAGAACAACAACAAAAAAATCTTTGATCTGACTACTTTTTTTTTTTTTTTTTTTTCAGACGGAGTTTTGCTCTGGTTGCCCAGGCTGGAGTGCAATGGTGCGATTTCGGCTCACTGCAACCTCCCTCGTCCTCCCAGGTTCAAGCGATTCTCCTGCCTCACCCTCCAAAGTGGCTGGGATTACAGGCATACTCCACCATGCCCGGCTAATTTTGTATTTTTATTAGAGACAGGGTTTTGCCATGTTGGCCAGGATGGTTTCGAACCTCTGACTTCAGATGACCCACCCGCCTCGGCCTCCCAAAGTGCTGAGATTACAGGCGTGAGCCACCGCGCCCGGCTAATCTGACTACTTCTTAACGAGGTTCAAACTTCAGAAATAACTGTAAATATTTGTTCAAATAAGCGAAATATTTAGTATAAAATATAAATCAAAGAAAGAGCACGTACAGCTTACGCAGTGTTTGCTGTAAAGAATGTACACATTTATTGTCTAATAATACATCAGTATTAAAACTCAGTTATATTTCCTTTATTGTACTGTACAATTATAACCACTTACAATTATTGGTAGTTTAAATAACTGAGATAAATACTGTAATTATGTAGACTTCATTACTTGAATATTTAAGAAACAATTTTCTTCCCAGATGTAAACTTTTATATTACCTTTATTTATTGTTTTAATTATACTTTGTTTCATTCTTAGATTCAGGGAAAAATATTAAATTATTTCATTAACACCTTGGAGCCACGTTGCTAAATAATTCAGATATTAAAAATCTTTAGCCAAGACCAAATTGTGTGTTTTTTTCAATTTATAGCCCATTTATTAATATTTAGAGACCATATTACTTTTATGCAATTTTTGGTATCATCTTTTTCTATAGCACTACATTTTACACAGTTATTCCTTGCCTTTTACGCTGGGAATCAAAACAACATGCGAATTTCAATTTTGTTGTATTAAACGTTAAAATTTGTGAACATTTTAGTACTTCAGTAAAAGCTCAGTCATTGGCAGAAGTGTTTCCCAGATCAGGAAAAAAGGAATTAGGATAATCTATGACCACAAAGTAACAATTAATAGTCTCTGGGAGCAAGCAGCAGCGCCTTTAAATCTTAGATTCTCTTGTGTTTGCAAGTTATGTTTTATCTTTCAGCTGTGAAATTTTAAGTCTCTGAAGTAATACTACGAACAAATTAGCAATAGGATTGCAAGGTTTTTATAGTCCCGTGCTGTAGAACAAAAGGCAGTAATTTGAAAAAACTCGTCCATAACGCTGTTTTCGGTCTGCGTCTAAATTTGCAATTGTATAGTTTTATTAAAGAGAACGGGAAAGAGGGCCCAGAAGTTGTTCTAGCAATCGGCAGCAATTTATCTATTTTAAATTGTAATGCATACTTTTTTTTCCTCCTACTGAAAACAATGGCAGATATGCTAAAGGGAAGGACACATTCTTGAACCACTAAGTGGTTTTTCAGATAGCCATTTACGGAGTGCACTCAAGTCCCACTATCTGGCTGAAAGCAAAGTACACACGACCTCCCCTTTTCCTTTTTCCCTTTGCAAAGCGAAACAGGCTAGACGCGTTTACGTGATGTGAATGACGTCAGCCCCCACCGGGTCGCGTGACCGACACCCAACCTTCCTACTACCTCGCCCCGGCCGCCAGAGTGGGAAATATCGCGAGAACTCGCCTTACTATCAGAACTTACTGAGGTTACAGGGGAGTTACTCAGAAGGGAAGGGAAGGTGTGGTTGAGTGGTGGAGTTTTTGCCTTCATTCTTTTAACGTTCATAGCCAAAGCAAAGGCCTTTGGGAATTGCCAGAGCCTCAGCCACCATCCTGGAAAACAGCGGGGGAGGTGGGCCTGGAGGTGGCAAGTGAAATGTGGCTCAGGGGTCGTCATTGCCCCTTGCAGAAGGGGCTGCGGGGGAGGGAGACAGCCTGCGCCGGGTTCTGGGGAGCTGGCGACGCAGTGAACCCCGCTGAGGTTGGGTTTTGCCCCAACAGTCGCTGGTGGCTGTGGGAAGGGTTGGGACCTTCTCTGAGAGCAATGAACAGCCCACATCCGGCCCCTGCTGTGTCAACTTTGAGTGGCGTGGAGATGAAGTGGTTGCTCTCCCTTGCTCGGCCACACCGGGTGTCGTGGCCCGGCAGCCGGCCTGGAGAAGTCACTGCTGCCCAGCGCCCAAAACAGGGGCGTGGGCTACCGCGACCAAGGGCGGCAGCCCCGGGCCATCCTCGAGTTGCCCTGCATCTTCCCGCTCAGTCAGCCCCAGATTGAGGCAGGCTTCTCTGTGCGGGTTTAAATGGGTAACTGACGTCTCGCCTCATTCACCCAAACCTCCAGGCTTCTCCCCCGCAAATCCTCCTCCACCCACCTGGTTTCTCCTAGACGGGTGTGCTCGTGTGTGCGACCGAAGGAGGGATAGCGAGAGATCCACGAAGGGACACACTTGGAGTCGCTAGAGGGAGGTGTGGGACCAGCGAGGAGGGGGCTTCGCCAGGGAGGGGGTGCTGGCTGGCGGAGGGAGCGGAGGGAGGAGGCGCCAGGGGAGGAGACGGAGGCCTGGGGACGGCAGACAAGGCTTCGTCCGAGCCGAGCGCTCTTTCTCTCGCTGCGCCGTCTTGAAGCCGCGCGGGCTCGTGAGCAGCGCGAGGCAGTCAAGGTGCCTTGCTTCGCCGGATCCGCTGCTGCCCGCTGGAGGGAAGCCGGTCCCGGGCGCGCACGCTCGCCCGAGCCCCGGGCGCGCTCCGCGCCTGAGCCTGCTGACAGCTGCCGCTGGGCTCTGGCTGTCCGCTCCGGGCTCCGCGGCCTCGGCCCCGCTGCACTCCACCTCCGCCCCCTCGGACTCCCTCCCCTCTGCTTCTACCCCTCCTACCTCCAGTGCGGATTGTTTCGCAACTGCTTGCCACTCGCCCCGTGCCCGGCTGTTTTTCCATTTCCCGGCCCCCTCTTCTTGAATACTTTACCCCCTGTATTTGGGGACAGGGACTGGAAAAGGGGCGGGTGGAGCGTCCAGTGGAGAAGAAGGAAGCGAGGCCCGCAGGAGGAGGAGGATCGGCGGACCGTGGGGAGGAGACCCCACGCCACCGTTTCTGGTCATCTCCCCTCCCGCCCCGCCCCTGCGCACACTCCCTCGCTGGCGAGCTACTTTCGGACCAGGAAAGTAAGGGCGGCCCTGGGTGACAGCGCCGCGGGGCCAATCCCGGGGTTAGCCGCGCGTCTGCTAGCTTCTCGTCCGTCGCGCTCCCAGCCAGGGCACAGCCCGGACCAAGGATGGCTTCGACCACAACCTGCACCAGGTTCACGGACGAGTATCAGCTTTTCGAGGAGCTTGGAAAGTAAGCGCCTTTGCCCGGCATCCTCATGTCCCCTTTCCAGCTGAGGGCGGGTCGCGTTGCCCCAGACCCACCGGCCTCCGTCTTGGGGCGAGGGAGTTTGGGAGACGAGAGGAGTGGGAGGAGGGCCCCTGGTTTGTCAGCTCTGGGGAAGGTGCTGTCTTAGTAAGGGGAGGGAACACAGAAGGCGTAGGACCCTTGCCCCGGCTGTGGCTCATTTCGATAGTCCCTAGCCCACCTTCTCCCGGTCCCCCACCCTTCTGCACTGAGAGACTTAGTGAATTTACGATCTCTGCAGTTGTAGCTGTCATCCTGAGAAGTGTGCGCGCGCGCCTGTGTGTAATGTGTGTTTGGAGAGGAAATTAGAACCCATGTAAAATGCAACATAGATCATGTTTTCTGTAAATAGAGATGCCTCCTGGTTAGCCGGCGTGTCGGCCGTATGACCCATGTACTGAGGAGAACTCACAGCCTCAGACGGTGCCATATTTATTGATGCCGAAAGTTCAACTTGGCATGGAGACTATTTCGCATCCAGTAGTTGTTCTGTCCAGGAAAAGGGCCACCCAACAGAACCCAACCCCTTGCCCTATATCCACTGTTATTCTTTGCACCAGATTACCGCTCACCATCATTCTTCCTAGGATTTACGTGTGCATCTTTGCGTTCTCTGGGAGGATTTATTTATACAGGCAGCGGAAAAGCCCTCTGGAGACTGAGAGCGCTCTTAAGAGTAGCCTAGCATTGTGTAAAACCACCTCCTCTACCTAACTGGCAGAACTACTTGGAGATGCTAGGGAAGGAGGCAGGAGATCTACTGAGGACTTGTGTAAAGGGACCTAGGGGCCGAGCCGTGAATGCTGATTTTAGTAGCATTGAACCCAAACCCAATTCCTCTTTCACTAGTTTCGACTGTTACTTTTATGAAAGGGGTGCGTTTATATGTATGTTGTTGGTTTATACTGTAATTAAAGGAAAGGTAAATATTTTTGAAGGTAATAAAAATTATATATGTATATATTGTCTGGTGTTAAAACATGGAGAATATGTCGGAAGAGCAGCTTAATTCAAATCTCTCCCCTCCCCCAGCCCAAAACAAGACACAGAGAAATCACCATACCAGGATTTGTTAAACCACACTAATGTGCTCAAGATTGATATTTTAATGAAAATAATCGCCGTGTTTACTTACTTGGAACCACATTAATTTTTTGTTTCCTACCAAAGTAAGTAGGCAGCAGATTTTTTTGCTGCTCTTCCTCTGCTCTCTTCTGTGCAGGGTTTTTCTCAGAGCATTTGGTGCTGTGAGTGTGAACTGTAAAATGTTTTCAAATTTCTTGTGCAAACAAGAGCGGTCATAATTGGCAGTTCCTTTCATTTTGTTGATTAATAATGTGTGCTCCCAGTTAAATAAAATTTACTTTTATTCTTCAACATTAAAGAAAGTCTAGGTTTCCAGGAAGAATTGTTCATTTACTGGATATTACTGTACTTCACTGGCAATCCACTAAAATCAATAAAAATGCTCAGATTTTATAAATTTTTTAATGGAATGTTATATCTGTTATATTAATGACCTGCTAATTATTGGTTTCCAGGGGGGCATTCTCAGTGGTGAGAAGATGTATGAAAATTCCTACTGGACAAGAATATGCTGCCAAAATTATCAACACCAAAAAGCTTTCTGCTAGGGGTGGGTATTTTCAACCACATATATTGGTTAATTTTGTATGTGTCATGTTGATTATAGGTTCTGTTGTATGTAAATATATCATGTAGTTATAACTGAATTTTAGACTTAGGTATCATATTACATACTGAGATTATTTTCTTCCTGAATGCTTCTTGGTCTGTACAGTTTAAAAATAAATGGAAAGATATAATTATTATTCGATACATTGCTATTAAAATTCTATCTGTCCTACAGGCAATAGCATGAATAACTATATTTTAAAGCAAATGAATGTCAGGTGCATTTTGCTTATAGTTTAAGTATAAAATAACTTTTAGAAAGACGATGGAATGGAAAAATATAAGTCTCACAACTGTCATAATTCCCTTTTGCTTTTGGGAGGAAAATAGGTCATAGCTCAGTTGAATCATATATTTCAATTGTAGTTACACTTGAACTTAATTCATCAAGGTATATTTAACAGTAATAGCTTTGATAAGAAAAAAATTTATGATTGCTATATTCTAGGAAGTTTAGTTTTATTTTGATGTTTCTGTGTGCAGCTCAGACCTTTACTTGATCTTCGTGTTAAGGCTTCGCACAGACTCATGTAATGTATTTTACACATGTAGTTTATAGCTACAGAGATAATTCATACTCGTAAAATAGCTGTTGACATAAGCAAAAAACTTGGAGGACTCTCACTGCATTCTTTTTATTTAGTTGAACTCATGCAAAAGTACTTATGCTGAAATGTTAGGCATTCCAATTATTGTGGGCACGTGTCTGAGGTATTTCCATGGGAATTTATGGTTTGATGAAATAAAAATGAAATGAAAATGAACAAAATACCATAGTGTAAGCTCATCTCAGTGACCTGGTTTATTTCAAGTAATGAGAGAAGAAATTCCATTAGGTTTAGTTTTCTTCATTTAATATGTCTTTTCAAAAGTGCTTCTTACCAAAGTCCTGGCATCATTGCTTTTGGTCTCTGCTATGATTAGTTTTTCCATATTTATTGCAAATTCTACTTTTTACATGCACTTTAGGTTTAGGTTGGTATTTTAGTTTATCCATTTGCATGGGATGTTGTTTTAATTTCTTTCATCTGATTTTGACATGATTCTGAGGTAGATCTATAAAGTAACCAGCACCATAGAATCATGGTATGAAAACTAATGAGAAGGATATTATGTTAATTATGTTCTCTTAGTCTCTACTCCACAGGAAGGTTTTAACAGTGAAAAGGAATCGCTAAACTCTAAGTGTCATTTTAATTAAAAAAAATGAAAATGTGTAGTTAGAATCTTTCAGTGCTTCTCTTATTTCCTTCTGTGTGCTAGATAATTTTGGCTGTGGTGGAGGTATCGTTTCTTTTGAAAGCATTACAATACCTGTTCCAAGATTTTTGGTGGTGTTTCTTTCAAAACAAATCAGTGTAGTGCTTCACTTTTACTAATTTTCTTAATTAGAGCCATCCCTCTTCACTCATCTGAATTTGTGCTCCCTAAATCAGAATAACAAATATACTTGTGCCTTATCACATACATTTTACTCTCTTTTCCCTTCAATCTGTGGAGAAGAAGTCTTCTTTGGCCTGATGGAATCTCTTCTCCTTGCTACTCCACCAGTGTTCCTTACCTGCTCATATTCTGCTTCAAAGAACTACCTACGTGTCCCAAAGCTTTTTACCCCTTCTGGATTTAATGATTTTAATTACTCTACTTAGGAAAAGGTACTAGGGTGAAGAGTTAGGAGACATTCTTCTTGCCTGTTCTCTGCAATTTTTTTTTCCTTGTGACTTTGGGCAAGTTTCTTAACCTGTTGATGTTAACCTACCTAAGAGTGAGCTGGTGGTGAAGAACATTATTAATGCTGCAACCAAAGGCTCTGAGTTTAACTTCTGATGCCTATACCTACTGGTTGTGTGATCTTGGGCACATTACCTATATTCTCTGAGCCTCAGTTTCTTCATCTGTAAAATGGGAGTAATAACAGAGTTCTTCCTCACAGGGTTTTGTGTGGAGTGAATGAATTGATATAGCATAGAACAGCGCCTACCCCACAATATGCAGTCAATGAATATTATCTACTATTATTATCTAATAAAGTTGTCATAATGATCAAATTAGATTACTTTTGTGAAAGAACTTATAAATCCAGTGGCAGCCTTGATTTAGCTATGAGAACTACGTTTGAATCTTTGCTCTACTAATTAGGTATAAAGTCTCTTTCCTTCTCTCGGTATCAGGTTCTTCACCAGTAAAATGGGAAATCATACTTATGGAGTCTTCATGGGGGTTTCTGAGGATGCAGGGAATTTAATAAGAATCACTTCTTAAACTGCGAAGTATTGTGTCAATTTTACCTCTTATTATTGTTCTTCTGAAAAATTACAGAACTTTTCCTTCAAAATGGTCAACAATTTTATTTTATATTGTAACACTAATTGGAGCTGGTTGTAGAATATTTGTGCCTTTGAATGAATTCATTTGTTTAACCGGTACTCATATTGAATTATAAACTCTTGAAGAAAAAAATACCATGTTTTCATTTTTTGATATAACATTCCCCAGAATTGAGGGCGTAGAAAGGGCTCAGTACAGAGTAACGAGAATCAAATATGGTTGTTGAATGACTTGTAAGTGTTAAGTACTTAATTTACTCCTAACAACAAGCAAATACTGAAAATAAATCTGTGAAGTAGTATATTAAGAGGATATGTTTTAACATGTTAATTCTTTAATAACACTCATTTCAGAGAAAATAATGATCCAAATAAACCATTTTTGCAGAAAAAATTTAAAAATAGTGAATATATTCAAAGGCAAATGTAGAATGAATTGCAAAATAGTATGCTTGTTTTTTCTAAGGTACTGATTTTTGAGAGTTGCATACGGCAACTTTTGTGGAACATACTTTTTTTGTGCAAATTTTTGTTTGTATTTGAAATTCCATGACTCTTTATACCCAAGCCTTTAGTCTATTTGTTTTAAAGACCAGGCAGCTTCTCCAACTCCACTAATGTTCTTTAAATATAACATTACAACTGAAAAAGAAAGGGCTATTGTTAATAAATTTAAGACCACGAGGGAATTGCCAAAAATTTGGCTACATTCCTGCATAAATTTGCACATCCAACTATACTGTCAACCAGGCATTTTTCTGTGCCTAGATTTTAATGGATTTCCAGCAGACAGTTTCAGTTGTATTTCCTCTCAGCTGTTAGTCATACATACCATATTTGGGGAACTCTGAGTCAATTGAAGAATTTCTTACCTTTTGTGTTAGCATGTGCATGCATAGAACATTCATTATACTATACTGAGCATATAAATGAATACACTCATATATAATTTCGCTTATTTTGAAAATAAAAAGTAGTATGGAAGCATCTCAAGCATCTTGTATTTTATATGTAACTTCTATCTTCTATAAAGTTTTTGTTAGATGGGCATTGAGGGCATGCTTAGTAAATGTTGAATAGTGATAAGATAATTTTTGCCTTATATTTTCACCATGAGAATTAGAAATTACACCATTTTAATCCCAAACACAGTTAGGGTAGTACTTAACAAAAGCCAACTTTTTCTGCTGCTTTGATATTCTGTTTATTTATACATGTTTAGAACTGTGCACTGTTGTCAAATTATATAAAGTCCAAGAAGAGCTGTGATTACAGTTCAGAATCTAGTGGACTGATGGTTCTCATGGCAGATATCTTTAGAAATAGTACCTATGGTTTATTTTGCATTTCAAAGCCTCGTGGTGGTAAAATATTTTATATGGAAGTAATGGCTTCTTGATATTCATCTTCCAGTGTATTTCTTGATCGTTAGAAATCACTTGACTGTTTATATAGAGTCTGATGTGCCACAGTCGCTGTTTTTGTAAAATATAATACATTACAGTATAGGGTTAAAAAATAAGTTATTACAAGTATATGTTACCTCTACTCTATTGCTAAAGTTAAAAGTGATTTCATTTTATATTTCTGTAAAACTTCAGGCTTAAACAGTTAAGGCACTTTGATATTCTTTGATTTTACTAGTTTTATTAATTCCTACATTGGTGATATTAGTAGTACATGAATCAGGACTTTATAAAACTACTTGCCCATGTATACAAAGTTAGGCCTCATCTATAAAATCTAAATGTTGTGTGTGTGTGTGTGTGTATATATATGCATATATATATATATATATATATATCCCTAAGTAACCCTTTTTGATGTTATAAAAGGGATGTTAAAAACTAATTCTTGCTACTTTTATTTTTGGCATCCAGGTAGTCAAGAAAGTACTGTAATTTCTCAACTTCAGGGTTACTTGTCTTGAGTTGGAAGTAGAACCGAAACTATATAGATGGATTAAGTTCTGATTATACATTATTGATTTGGCAAATTGGAACAATTTGGACAAATTAAAATTTGAAGGTTTCTTGGCAAGAACAATGTTTTAAGAAAAAAATTAGTAAATCATTTTTATATTTGTACATGGAATCTCCCCAACTCTTCAGTTATGGACCCAGAAGTGGCATGTGTCATCCTTACTATTTTGTATCCTTTACTTACGTTTAGTTGTATTTACATTCTTTCATAGGTCTTGATATTAAACATTTGTTTTCCTCTTTTGTTGAATGAAAACATTACTGCTATTTAAAACTAGTTAGGAGATACAAATAATAAAAAAAAGTATATCCATACTTCCAGGAAATAATAGAATCCTTTTCTGTATTTCATTAAATAAAGAAAACTTAATAAAGAAAGTTGTTGTCAGGTGCCGTACTGTGATATTAATAACTAGTATAAACCTCTACCTGATTGTGTGAGAACTTTGTTTAGACAATTAGATTAATACTTCTCATTTCCATTGAAATGTTGAATAAACTGAATATAACAATTAAAATTTAGCAGTACATCACCTTTTATGGATCTTTTTAATGGTAATAATCACAAATTACTAGAAATCTTATATGTACTGGGCTTTTCTTGGGCATCTAACATTTTTGTTAACTGGAATTTTAATTTATTTTTAAAGTCTTTTCCTTGGGCTTATATTGAGATTAACTCGTAGTATCTCTAGGGCTGGGTTGGTATATTTTTTAACATCAGTCTTCACTATTTATTGGGGTGTAATGTATGCAGTGTTTTAATCATTGGCAGTTAATTAATGATTATTTACATAGAGGCTGTATTAAAGATTTTAAGTTACAATAATATTTTTAGTAAACTACACTGCAATGCGTTAAATGGAGTATTAGCAACATTTTAACCCTGAAACATACCTTTATATTTCAAATCACTTTATAGATCATTAAGTATATTCATATGACTTTATTTTATGTGTTTAATAAATATTAAATGATTTCAGTGGACAGTGTTAGGAAAAATAAAGGCTATCTACATAAATAGACATAATAGAAGACATAAATGGCATTACAGTTCAAGCATGAATAAAGTACTATGGGCTTTTAAAGGAGGAAAAGATTATTTCTGCCCAGAGATATAAAGAAAGGCTTTCATATAGTATTGATTTAAAGAAATTTTGAAAGCTATAATGTAGATGGGGTTTAAGTACCACCCCCCCCACCCGAAAACAAAAGAGTCTAAATAAACGATTTGGGGAAGTTGCTCAAAGTAGTTTAAATATCTGATTATAACAAAATGTTATGTTATTCATATGGTAAATTTGTTGTAATTATCAGTATACAGTTATTTTTAGAATAAAATTATTTTAAATGAAGTAGGCTATATCTTAAGTGACAAAATTTCTCTAATTCCAGTTGAGAGAGATATAGCAATACTTAGGAGAAATCATAGACCTTTCATCTGCCATAACTTCTCTTACTCTAGCATAGGGAAATTGGCAGATTTGAAGAGGAGAGAGGGCAGCTTTTTTTGTTAAGTTTGTTTGGTTTTGTTTTTAAATCTCTTAACTATCATTGTAATTACACACAATGACACAGTGACATCGTTGATTTTTTTAGTTACCTGACCCCCTTTTCTGGTGTTACAGTCTCATTTTAACTCCTTAGAACTATGTTTATTACTACCAAAATCAATAATGCCATCTTCATTAATAATAATTTAGAAAAATATAAATATTAATAGCCATTATTTGAAGAGTCCCGTCTATGAGACAATAGGTATATATTTACAAGATACTTTGTTTTATTTTATTTAACCCACACTGCAGCCTCCTAGAACAATTTTATATCCATTTTAAAAAAGGATACTGAGGCTCTTGTATAAGGCCTCAAAATTAGTAACTGATTAAGAGTCAGGATTTCAATCCAGTTTTCTCTGGCTGTAAAGTCTGACTCTTTCCATTGTCACCTCCTGTTGATTGCTATTAGAGAGAACTTATCTTAACCTCTCTGTATTCACCTGTGTGTGCTTAACTCATCTTACAAACTTCAGAGTCCTTCATATGAAGCACTATGCCTTACATTTTATCTTCCCATTGCAGTGTGGGGAATTGAGTATTTCTTTGGGAAAATACATTTAGAGTTCCAGCTTGTGAGAGAAGATAGTCTTTTAAATGCTACTGTAACATAAGATCAAAATGAAGTTTCAGACAGTCCCTCCATGCTATCTTCTGGAAGGAAAACAATATAGTGAAAAATGTTATTAAAATAAAATGGTAGGAAAATGGTTAAAGGGGAGTTAAGTATTTTGGTAAACTTAATTCATTAACTGATTAAAAATATCTCACTATACAATAAGTTTCTAGGATTACTTCTTCTAAATGATTCAGTTGTCACTGCAAACAAAAACTCAGCCCTTCACCAAATCCCAGAGAAAACTACTCAGAAAGCTGTTCTACTTTTCTGGTTCATGTTGTTTAACCAGTGAAGAATGGAAGACAAATTTTTGTTGTTTTGTAGTTTCCTTTTGAACAACATTGTTGTATGTAGCAAATTCTTACAAAAAGATGGCAATTTAAAGAAAAATATAAAATTGTCAAGTTCTATATTTGTTGGAAAAATAACTTAGGTGCAGCAAGTAATATAAAGGTACACAGAGAAAGTATTGTGATATAATATTTATATACAATTAATTGTTTTACAGTAGGTTCCCTATTTTCCTTTAGTTAGGTTGATTACATAGGAATTTTAAAACTTTTACTGCATAAAATTTGATATATGTAATTATATCATATTTAATTTTATAACAATAAGCACTCAGTAAGCCTCCACCCAATAACTAGAACATTCTCCCTACTTTCAAAGCTACCTGTGTGCTTTTTGTTGATCCTTATCCCTTGTATCCCCCTGAGAGCTAATCCCTATCCCTAACTTTTTTAGGAGAGAAACTTCTTTTTATTTCTTCATACCCTGGAGTTTTTTTAATTAACTGGCTGATCTCAGTGGAACAATCAGTCATTCATGGAATAAATCTATGTACCCATTTTCTAGGTAAATTGTATTTTATTTTGTGTGGTATATGTGTAAACTCATGGAATAAAATGCATTACTTCTCATATATTAGTATATAATTTTACCCTCTCTCTTAAATATAGGCAATGCTTAATTTATTTTGATTTTTTTTAGTAACAGGAAATTATTTTCTTCCTATGTCTGATAAATTTTTAAAAATTTTTTTATATATATCTTTTTGAGACAGAATCTTGCTCTGTCACCCAAACTGGAGTGCTGTGGTGCGATCTCTGCTCACTGCAACCTCCACCTCCCAGGTTCAAGTGATCTCCTGCCTCAGTCTCCTGAGTAGCTGGGATTACAGGTGCATGCCACCACGCCCGGCTAATTTTTGCATTTTTAGTAGAGGCGGGATTTTACTATGTTTGTCAGGCTGATCTTGAACACCTGACCTGGTGATCTACCCAGGTGGGCCTCCCAGAGTGCTGGGATTACAGGTGTGAGCTGCCGCACCTGGCCGAAATTTTATTAATGATTATGTATACACAGTGAAATAAAGCATGAATAACTTATATAAAAATAACTTATTAAATGTAAATATAGTAAGTGAAAGTTTATCAAAATTTTCTGTTTTATAAAGAAATTGTGGATAGTTGAGATATGCTACATTATGCTATTAGTGTTTACATTAAAATTTGATGTTTTGATGAGGAAATAAGTACTTTTGCGTTTTTTTGAGGCAATGTTCTGGATAATTTGAATTTCTGCTGAGGGGTATTTGTTAGTAATACAGCCCCAAACTCGGCATATTCCCAGTAGACTCATCAACTTTCCCCCTCTGTCAATGGCACAATAGTTTTCCTAAACTTTCAAGCACGCCTGATTTTTTTTTCTTATCCTATCTCAACACCTTTTTCATTTTTTCCTTATTTTTCACCATCCCAATTTGAACTCTCTTTTCTTTTTGCTTCAACTCTTTTGTTTTGGTTTTTGAGACACAGTTTCTCTGTTACCCAGGCTCTAGTGCGTTTGTGAGAACCTAGCTTACTGCAGCCTCCAATGCCTGGGCTCAAGTGATCCTCCTGCCTCAGCCTCCTGAGTAGCTGGAACTATAGTCATGTGGCACCATGCCCAAGTAGTTGCTTGTTTTTATTTTTTGTAAAGACACAGTCTCTCTGTGTTCCCCAGGCTGGTTGGTCTTGAACTCCTGGCTGTAAAGCAATCCCCCCATCTCGGGCTCTCAAAGACCTGGGATTATAGGTGTGAGCCACTCACTGTGCCTGGCTGCTTCAACTCTTTTAGATCGCCTCCTAAATGGGTTTGGTAGATGATAGTTGCACATTTTTTATTCGTTTATTCAGCTCATCATTAGATCTTTTAGCACTCGCTGTGCTGGGCAACTTGATACGTTTTAGAGATACAGAGGTGAAAGACGTTTCTTCCTCAAGTATTTCCTGGCCTATGAGTATGGGTGACAGCCTGGCATTTAGTAGAGTCTGTGAAAGGGCTGTGATAGACGTGTGCACAGGGCCTTTGAGAGCATGCGGAGACAGGCTCAGGGAGGTTGGTCTCACATATTTCCTGAAAAGACTGATGTGTGAGGTTGTATTTTGAATAAATTAGGTGAGCCTGCTAAAGAAGGGAGTAGGCAGCCTGTTCACAGGGAGCCTGCTCCATCTTCCTGAGGGAGTGAGTACGCCTGGTACTGTTGCAGTACTGTCTCCTTTAAGATCCAGTTCGGGTGCTGCCTCCTCCATGGTCTCTACCTTCTTCTCTCACCTCTCCTTACTTTCTCTAGCCAGAGAGATTGTTGTCTCCTTCTTTGTCCTTTCAATAGATCTTTCATATCTTATGGAGCTTGCCAGATTTCTCCCCTTGTATTGCAGTCATACATGTTGTGGCCTTCAGGCATTTGGTGACGTTTCTTAGTTTATCTTCAGTCTGTGTCTGGCACAGTAATTAATATTGCAGATACTTGTAAATGTTTGTTGGATAAATGGACAAATAATTGCATGACCAAGTAAGATTCTGTATATTGAAATAGACATGCTTCAAAGAGAAACCTATGACTGGCAAAGTAAATGAAAATTGACTAAGACTTCATCTTCATGTCAAATGGCGTACAATAATTCTATAAATTAATTTCTAATTCACAAATTATTTCATAAGTTCTGTCATGACAAATTCTGCTTTATTGGAAAGAATTTTGTATAATTCAGTATTTTCTTTTTGAGCAACTACTTGCAAATTCTTATTGCTGCTTTTTTTTTAAACCATGTATTATAAAGTGGCTCATTAATGAGGGCTAATGTTCTCATGGCCTGTGTGTCCATCAGCACCACTTCAATAATTCCAGACTCATGTCATGATTAAATTATTTTAACATGTTTGAGTTTAAAAAAATTTTGATCCATTCTACAGAGGTAACTGATTACTTACTTTTTCATTTATTTTTTGACAAAGCTCATCTTTAAGCAGTATGGTGACACTTTATAGAGTTTTAGATATACATATCATGGATGTTATTTGCTTAGAGGATATTTGATTTTTTTTAGTAAAGGCAGTTAGAGGCCAGCTGTTTCAACTGCTGTGTCTGTCGTTGAGACATTTGGTGAGAGAGAATGTACTTGTTTCTGTATTGGAAGGCTCTTATATGTTGAAAAGCACTTACTTGTGTTCTCTCCTCAAGGAAATTTCTTGTGTGATATGTTGCAAGACACTGGGCGCGGGGGGTGGGGATGGTTCATAATTCTGTAGCTTTACAGTACTAATATATATACTAAATTAGAGACATATTTCTAATACCTATTCTAATATATTTAATGTTATATATTACATTCTATTTATAGCTCTTACATATAAGAAAATATTCTTTTCATAAAAATATTCCTATCATATTTTTAAATGATGACTTAAAGACTTTAGTCATAGTGGCAATAGTGATTTGGGGAATTAGTGCAGGTGTACATTTTGGCAGTTTTGTAGAAATTGTATCCATGATGAATATTTTATTACTTTGATAAAATGAATTTTATATGCTTTAATACTAAATATTAATATTTTAGGTATAGAGAGAATTACAAACTTCAGACATACCTCTGAAATAAATATTTATTTATTACAGTTTTGTATAAATACATTTTTAAATAATCATATCATAAAATATATATATTCTAATTACAGAATTTGGGGAAATATGGAAAAATAGAATGAGGGAAAGACACATTTGTAGTTCATTTCCCCCAAACAAGCACTGTTAACATTTTGTCACTTCCTTTTTCTTTAGAATACTGGACTAAAATAGTACAATTTTGTGTCCTGCTTTTTTACTTAAAATTATAAAATTTCCCTATGTACTGCAAATCTTTTGAATTCTTAATAAGTGAATTATACTTCACTAAGTGACTAGAACACCAATTAATTATTTTGGTATTCTTAGTACTTTTTTTAAATTTTTGCTTTTGCTATGATGACTGGCACTATTATAAACATTCTTTTGTATAACTTTTTTTATAGTTCTGATTAGTTTCTTAGGAAATATTCATAGAGGAGAATTGATGGGTTAGAGGATTAAATGTCATCGAAATTTTTCTTGCCTAATTACTTCCTGTAAATTTTGTACGTTTCCACCAATGACAAAGTATGCGAGCGAGAAATTGAATTTTAAGGAGCGTGATTCTAAATTTCAATTCCAATTTAACAAAAAATGCTTATTCACCATGTTCTGGTCCTTCTGCTAGGTGCCGGATAAATGAAGGTACAAAGGACAAAAGTCCCTCCTTTCAAGGTGAACAGATGTAAAGTCAAGTAAAATTACCATTCAGGTTGATAAATCTAACAAAGGGAGTGTTTACTGGGTTCTGAGGTGTAGGAAACAACTGTTGGGTTGATGAGAGGTCAGGGAAAACGTCCTAGAGGAGCTGATGTTTGAATTGGCTTTCCAAAAGAATCAGTTTTGAACTGAGAGATAGGTAGGAAAAAAACAAGTTTCAAAGGATATGATGAAAAAATACTCATGAGAAGCCACAATATTTGAAAGTACCAATAAAGACTGAACTTGAGATAAGCACTTTCTAACTCTTGGTGATCAACTTATCAGGTATAGAGTTTTATGAAAGCATGCAAAAACGAATGAAAAGAATGGGAGTTTTTTCTTCCAATGAATCATTAAGTATAGCAAGAGCTGTTGGAGGTTCTTCAATAAGGCAGATTATGGAATTTTACAACACTGAATTATTTGAAATGAACAGGTGATAAGAGATGAATAATTAACGTCTTTCCTACCTCATATTTTGTTTTAGTGAGCCTTGGGGCAATACAAAAATTTAAGAGTGACTAAGTAGAAAATAAAGGACTGGAGGATAATTAGAAATTTTTTTTTTTTTTAAATCAGCTAGTACTTTAAAGTGCACTAGACAATCCAGTTTGTATTTATAAATAAGAAAAGGTAGTTCCTGTAGTTGCAATATGGATTAATGACTGTTTAAAAAAACTTCATAGGTTTCTGCTCAAATCCAAAACTAAGATGTCTAAAAATGGTACTGACATTATTAACTGCTTGAATACCTGTTGTCAAGATAGTGCTTGGCACCCACGACAGGTATTTATTGAATACATGAAGGAATAAAATGATTCCCAAACGATATCATTTTATGATTAATGAATACATATTTGAGGACCTAGAACTTTTAGCAGTAAGATTTGCATACACTTTTCCTAACTATAGCATGTTTTTGTTTTTTTAAAAAAAGTTCAAAATTCTACTGTTAGATTAATTCTGTGATATAGTTTATAATTTAGCATAAACTAGTAATAGGAAAATAGTCATGTCTTTATTCCCATGATTTAAATAATGAAACAATCTTCCACTCACTTAGAAGACAACTTCGATTTAAATATTTAGCCTCCCTAGCAAGGCCCAGCTATGAATTTTTTTCCCTGTTTTTAGAAGAATTTTAGCAACAGTAAAAAAAAATATGTAAGATTTTGCTATTTTTGTTAGTTTTGAGGACTGCTTGCCTTGTAATTTAAAGGGGGAAAAAGGATCATTGTTTTACTCTCTCTCTCTCTCTCTCTCTCTATATATATATATAATTAATGGTAGTTTTTTTTGTTTAGTTGATGTAGGAACTTTGGGAGTAGAGCAGAAAGCCTATTGACTTCAAAAATAGTGACCCAGGGTTGGTATAATCATTAGAAAGCGGGCTGGGAAAAATCCTAATTCCAGACCTCAAGTAGAATTTCAGTATCAGAATCACTCCTGTTCCCTAAATGTAGATCTCCTGATTTCAGGCCATTTTTAATTCTAATAGAATTAGAGAAGAAGACAAATAAAAGCTGTCAAAGAGAACTATTTACCTCCTATAGATAGGATTGAGACCTACTTTTCTGTAATTTTTAAAGTTATTTTTGGGAGCAATTTCTTTGGGTTGACTTTGCCTCCTTCACCCAATGCATCTGTGTGATCAGGAAAAGGGAAAACAAGATTTAATTGTTAATTTTTAAAAAGTCTGTTTGAAAGAAAAAAATATATACTGTCTTATATTGACAGAGAACCAATTATTGGGTTACCTTCAACACTGTATCCTCCATTTAGTGCTGATAATCATAATGTCCATAATCTCCCAATAACAAAATAATAAAGAGGCATGAACAGGGGTGGCTAAAGGATCATTGAGATGACTTTTAAAATAATAATGATTTATAGAAGAAATGGAGTTAATATTTGTTGACCTTCTACAAACTTTAAAATAGATAGAAGGTTTTAAGGTATCTGTTTTGAAATAATCCAAACCAAATAAATCTAAACTTAGAAATACCAGTATTAGAAATATACAGTGAACACACACAAGGTCAATTTTGAAAACAGCACTTAGCTTTGAGAGGATAATTTCTCCTTCACCCTGAATGCAAATGATTTATTCAGCCCTTCTGTATCAAGCTTAGGGGATAAAAGAGGGAAATGGAGTGAGAAATGAGTCTTTGGAAAATTATTATAACTCACACTAATGCTTATTTAGCATCTTTCATTCAAGGACCTTAAGACATTTCCTAATTGAGTTCCATAGTACTTCTGGAGTGTGGGTAAGGGACATTCAGGTACTGCTGTACCCAGTGCTGTAAGGCCTGCCATCCCTGAGTGGCATGTTGCAGCTGTTTTGTAGGGTGCATCATATTCCCTTCTGGGCCAGATAATGGAGGAGACAGCATTATCAAGCTGAAATCCCAGAAGGATTAGGGGAACAGGAATGAATTACCTGGATTGGAATTTGGCCAGCTTTCTGGGTCAGAAACCCTATTCCTATAAAAATGTTCTATCTTTAAAACATTTTATATTCTGCTTTATCCCCAAGAAAATAAACTCTACATCACTTATTTTCTGCCAATACCTTTGGGAGCTTAACATTAATATTGAGGAATGTGACAGCCTATGTCTACTATTAATGAGGAAAGAAAATGAGGTTAGCATTTTATCTAAAAGATATTAGAAGAGAAAAACTATTTGTATTATGCCTGTCAAAAGTAAACTGTGAGGTGCCAGGCGTGGTGGCTCATGCCTGAAATCCCAGCACTGTGGGAGGCTGAGGCAGGCAGATCACGAGGTCAGGAGATCCAGACCATCCTGGCTAACACGGTGAAAACCTGTCTGTACTAAAAATACAAAAAAAGAAAAAATTAGCTGGGTGTGGTGGCGTGCGCCTGTAGTCTCAGCTTCTGGGGAGGCTGAGACAGCAGAATGGTGTGAACCTGGGGGGTAGAGCTTGCAGTGAGCCAAGATTGTGCCACTACACTCCAGCCTGGGTGACAGAGCAAGACTCCATCTCAAAAAAAAAAAAAAAAAGTAAGCTGTCGCGGTCATGAAGATGATAACATATGACCAGGTCCCACAAAAAACTTACTAACTGGTTTGATGAACAGGAGACACACATAGATAATTATGAAGAAGATATATATGTATCTTCAGTATCAGAAGAAAGTATTATGAGAATTCAGTGTAGCCTAGTGATGACATTTAATGGTAGAAGCAAGAAAGGTAACATTGAGGAAGCAGAAGTTGTGGTGCATAGAAGGAAGAAAGAAGGACAAAGACACAGGAATGCAGGAAAGTATCTAATGTTTAGGGAAGAACCAAAAATGTTTATTTGGGCAAAGGATAGACAATCTCGGAAATCAGGAAAGAAAAGGTTAAAAACACATAAAGGTAGTTTACCAAATTGCGAATGTGCTCTTAAGTATACCGGAGACACATTAAAGAGAGCCTCTGAAGTTACTTGGTAGCAGTGAATGAATAGGATTGATTGGCCTATAGAGTATGAGAGACACTGAGATTCTGAAACCTTAAGATAATAAGGGATAAGGCAGGAGGACACAAGGAGGACTGAGGTTTCAAAGCTGAGTCATGGGGAGAATTAGTTTTCACGTAACAAGTTGAGAAGTGAGAATCAAGAACTGATTTAGATGAGGGAAAATGATTAATTGACATATATTGAGGTATATGCAATATATTCACATTGAATTATCAAAAAGACCTTTGAAAATTGGGTGTGGTCCTTGAGAAAGTGCCTCTGGAGACCATGCAATGTACTGTATAGATTACCAGCATTGGCTATGAAATCAGATTGCCAAGATTCAAGAAGTGGCTCTACCACTTCCAAGTTCTTATGTCCTTCCCAAGCCTTGATTTTCTTATCTATAAAACTGTGATAATCAATTTTGCTGCTATGATAATCGATTTTGTGATTCATTTGCACGGAGAAGATAGTAGAAGCTATGCTAGTGGAGAAGACAACAAAGGAGAGTATAGAAAGGAAAGAAAAGAGGGCCTAGGATAGTGTTGCAGGGAAATACTTCATTTTTATGGGTGAAAAGAGGGCTAGTTTAGGATAAATGGAAGGATATGGCAGAAAGGTATGAAGGAAATTAGGATAATACAGTGATTTGAATTCTGAGGGAGGGAATTTTTACAAAGGAGGGGTGGCTAGTAATGTTCAGAATTGTAGAAAAGCAGAGAGAAATGAAGACCAAGAAAAGCCCTCGATTTCCCATATAGCAGAATTTCAACAGTGTTTAGGACAAGGTCATGAGGATTGGGTCATTAGACTATTACTTGTTTTCGTATGCTCAGAACCTAGCACATTGCATAAAATATAACAGGTATTTAATGTTTGCTGAAGGATAAAGAATTAATGACTTTCTTGGGGTTAAGGAACAAATGGAGATAGCATGCAAAATTTGCTTGTTTAAGAAAATGGGGGCCGGGCATGGTGGTTCACGCCTGTAATCCCAGTACTTTGGGAGGCCGAGGTGGGCGGATTACGAAGTCAGGAGATTGAGACCATCCTGGCTAACACGGTGAAATCCCGTCTCTGCTAAAAATACAAAAAACTAGCCGGGCGTGGTGGCGGGCGCCAGTAGTCCCAGCTACTGGGGAGGCTGAGGCAGGAGAATGGCGTGAACCCGGGAGGCGGAGCTTGCAGTGAGCCAAGATCAGGCCACTGCACTCCAGCCTGGGAGACACAGCGAGACTCTGTCTCAAAAAAAAAAAAAAAAAAAAAGCGGAGGGGAAGAAAAAAGAGAAAAAGAGAATTGGGAGTAATTCCAGGGATTTATCAGGTCAAGGGAATTAACTTTGGGGATAAATAAAACCAAAGCTTATTTGAAAGAAGAGGAAAAAGACTAGGTAAGGAAGAGAAGGACTGACAATGCAAGGAAAGAGGGTAGTATTTATTGTGCACAGTTGAGGAGATTGTGGGCATGAGTGAGAAGAGATTAGTTTAGGGAAAATGCATTCTTTTTCCTCAGCGGACAGCAAGAGAGTGAGAAAACAGCACATACTGAAAGGTTTTGAGGTGGCGAAGAGGACAGTTATAGTTCTGCTGAGAAGAAAAGAAATAGAAGTGAGGTTGAGAAGTTGGATGGTCTTTGGAGATTGTAGAAAGGAGGCAACCAAGAGCATTGTGCAGTAGTAGTAACAACCTGAATCATTAGGAGGTACAGGCCTTGAATCTAGCACCAAGGTGTCCAAAAATGGCTCCCAGAACCTATGGCTCAGCAAGGTGAGACTGCAGAGATTCTGGCATTTTTAAAAGATTTAAGGAGAAAGATATCTTTTGTTTACATTATTTTTTCTTAATTCACATGGCTAGTAATAATAGAGCAACTAGAATATAAACCCAAACTAGCTAATAGTAAAACCCTTGATATTGTCATTCTATTATGTTCCTTCCAGGTTGCATCTAGCAGAGAGTTGAGGTGAGGGAGGCAGTTAGAAAGCAAAAAAATTGAAAATCAAACTTTATTCTCTAGGAATAACTGCCAGAATGATGTCATTTTGGAATGTTCAGTAGCATATTTCTTTTTCTACCTGAAAGTGAAACCTGGGAAATCTTTAATTTACAATCTAAGTTTCCCTTATTACTTTTCAATTTCATTCCATTTTTCTGCATAAACAAAGGACTCAACAGGCAGCTTTTGATGGCTCAGAGTTGTACATAGTTTTTATCAGTAGGAAAGTACTATTTATAGATAAAAATTATCATAGATCAAAAATAGGTAGTACATGCTTTGAAAACATAAGTTGGTTCATCCTGGATGTCATATTACCAAAGTTGAATATGGTTCATCATCGTGAATATTCTATTTCTTGTGCCTTGCTTACATTCATATCTATATGTCTCTGGTTTAGTGACTGTGATGATTGGGACTTTTGGTTTGGTAAGTTTTCCCAAAAGCATTGGTATTCCTAATGCTTTTTTAAAAAAGTCTGTCTCTTTTTAAAATTTGCTTTTCCAAGTTCACTACAAAGAACTTTTTCTTTGAGGAAAAAAAAAAAAATGAACTCAAAAATTGTTATTGAGGTAGGTGTGCTTAGTAGGTGTTTGATGTTGTTTTTTCTTTTTACATAAAATTTTTTTTCCACTTTATTATTCTTTTGCCCATTTCTTCTCTCATTACTATTACTATTGATGTTTAAAATCCAATTATTCCTGATTTTTCCCTTCTCTACCACACTATTTCTCACAAACAAAACAGTTTCTTGAGTTCAGACTTCAAAGTTCCAGAAGACATTTACTTTGTACCTTCCCTGGTTATTAGCTTTTATCTAATAAGGAAAGTTTGATATTTTTTATGCTGAAAATTTTGTAACCCTTGGACTTTGTTTCTCTGGTTCCCAAGGGCTCTCATGTCTTATATTGTCCTCATTATGTCAGTCATCATTTATTTGTTCATTCATTTGCTCATCTATAACAAATATTTATTGCGCAGCTGCTGTGTGTAGGCACAGTTCTTGATTCTGGGGGTAGATTGGTGAACAGAGTTAAGGTGAGAGACATGGCTAAAGGCATTTGGATAGATAAGTGCCATGCAGTGCTATAAAGAAAATATAGCAGGCCTGTAAATTAGATAATGACCTTATTGGAGTTACTTTAGATAGAGCTGAGGATGAAGCATTTGAGCTGAGGCATTAATGATGAGAAGAAGCAAACCATGAGAAAATATGAAGAAAGAACATTCCAGGCCAAAGGACCAAGGTGACAGTGAGCTTGCACAGGAGTAGAAAGAAAGTCAATGTGGGTGGAATGTAATTAGCAAGCAGGAGAGAAGTACATGATGATGTTGGGAGGTAGACAGGGGATGGATTGTGTAGAGTCTTTTAGCCAAGTTAAGGAATTTGGATCTTATTTTAAATGCATTGATAAACCATTTAAGGATGTGGAGCAGGGAAGTAATGTGATAGGATTTTGTTTTAAAAAATATCTCTATAGCTGCCATGTGGAGAATACATTATAAGCAAGTGTGAGTGAAAGCAAGACTATAGTATTCTCTCTCCCCTTATCTATGGGGGATACATTCTAAGACCCCCAGTTGATGTCTGAAACTACAGATTGTACAAAACTATATATACTGTATTTTTCCTATACATACATAAATATGATAATTTATAAATTAGTCACAGTAAGAGATGAACAAGTACTAATAAAATAGAACAATTATAATAATATACTATAATAAAAGTTATTCTGTGCATGTAACTGTTGCCGTTTGAAGTGCGACAGCAAAACTGCATGAATTTCTTTCTTCTTTTTCACAATTTCATGGATAGAAGATTTATTCTTACCATAGATCTTACCATACACATTTTTTTATTTCCTTATTAAGTGGAGAACTTTCATCTTTTCACTTAAAGGAAGTGAAAGCTTCCTTTGCTTAATGGCTTCTCCTTGGCATATTCCAATTGCCAGTATCACTACTCTTGCACTTTGGGGCCATTATTAAGTAAAATATTAAGTAAAATAAAGGTTACCATAGCACTGTGATACTGCAGCAGTCTGTGATAACTAAGATGGCTGCCAGGAGGGTAGCATAAACAGTGTGCATCCACTGGACAAAGGGATGATTCACATCCTGGGCTGGACAGATTTGGGTGTTACAAGATTTTATCATGCTTCTCAGAATGGCACACAATTTAAAATTTATGAACTGTTTATTTTGGAATTTTTCCACTTAATAGTTTTGGACTGTGGTTGACTGCAGGTAGCTGAAACCTCAGAAAGCAAAACTGAATTAAGAGGAGACTCCTATAGTTAGGAGACTCTTGCAGTCTATGGGAGATGTGAAGGTGACATTAGAAGTAGTGAGAAGGATGGATTTTCGAGGAAGAAATTTAGGACTTGCTGATGGAAAGGTTGTGAGGCGTGAGGGAAAGTGAGGAGGCATGACTACTTGATCTACTACTAGATGTAGTAGTAGATGATTACCAGTCAAACCAACTGTCTAATGATGGCACTGTAACTGAGAAGGGGAAAAGTAGAGTATACTACGATTGAAGTGGGAAATCAAGAGTCCAGGTCTTGACTTAAATGTGAGCTTTATTACCCCTTACCTATTAGCAATGATTCATCATTCTTACCTCTCCTCCTCTCCCTCAAACCCAGGCAACCACTTATCTACTTTCTGTCTCTATAGATTTTATTCTGAACCTTTCATCATACAATGTGAACTTTTTTTTTTTTCTGACTGGCTTCTTTCACTTAGCATAATACTTTCAAGGTGCATCCATAGTATAGCACGTGTTATTGTTAAATAATATTTCATTATATGGGTATACCACATTTTGTTTATCAGTTCATCAGCTGAAGGGTATTTGGGTTGTTTATACTTTTTGTCCATTCTGAGTAATGCTGCTATGAACATTTATGTTCAAGTTTTTTGTGTAGACATAAGTTTTTATTTCTCTTGAGATATACCTAGGAATGGAGGAAATACTGTACATACACATATTCAAGAAATACAAAGGAAACAGTTTATGAGATAGTACTCTATATTATAGTATAGGAATCAGTTATTACTAAACAGATGAATTTGCATTATAACACATGTGCATATAATTAATAGCCAAGGAACTTGCAATAGTTTAGATATTTTAAAGTGTGAAAAAGAAATGGAGTGAAGAGGACGGAAGGGGTCAAGGGCTAAAAAACTGCTCATTGGGTACCATGCTTAGTACCTGGGTGATGGGTTCAATCATACCCCAAATCTCAGCATCACATAGTGTATCTTTGTAAGAAACTTGCACATATATCCCCTGAATCTAAAATAAAAGTTGAAAAAAACAGGACATGGAAGTTGATTTTCAGAATAAGAAAGTAGTTTATGACCATTTGCACTTTATGAATGAGAAGAAGTACTATATCGTGTAGGAAAGTTTTTATTTAACCATGATTTTAAATTAACTATGCCCGGAGTTGAAAGAAACGTCTATTTCATGTCAAAGAAACATCAACCTATTATTGAATGATCTCTTTACTCATGTCAATTATTACTAGAAAGAATTTGGCATGGGAGCTTTATTTGTATCATAGACTTTTGTTAGACTATTGATGTGGATGGCTATTTTTCTTTTAATTGAGTGGAAAGTTGTATAAGTCTCATACTGGATCCACCCATTCCTGTTCCCCTTTTGTTGGCGAGTGCCTGTTTTTGCATATTACTTGCTGGGCTGTGGCAGATACCCACAGCCTATTGACACTGGCATAAAATTTGCTAGGCTTTTGCTTTTGGGGTAGGAAGCTATGCTTGGGATTGATAGGGATCTGAGGACTGAGGAGAAGTAGATTGAAATTGTCCTTCGCTAAAACCTGGGGTTAGTTTGATGGTCAGTGTGAAGTTTCCATTTTAATCTTTCAAATTGAAGAGTACATTTAGGATTCATTGAACACCTAATAATGCAACACGCTGCCTTTCTTTCCAGTGAAATTTGAATGTTGAATTTCAGTTCTTTTGCAGCATTATATTTTCTTGATCTGCCTGACAAAACAAGATTAACACATCTATGAAGTATTTCCATTTACACTGTTGTTCTAAGTGTTCTGAACAGTAAGGAATTGAAAAGAACAAAGAAAGTATTTTTTGAAGGAATATTTGAATTCACAGTATTTATTTTTACAAATCAAAAACCCATTTGTGGGATGTGTTATTTATTTTTGTATATATTTAAAATTTGATGTATATTTCCAAGTGAGTTAGTAAATATTGTTCCCCATATTACATCATTTATAAAAAGCTTCAATTAACTTTTAAAACTAGGCTGGATTAATAACCTTTTAAAGCCTTTCAGAGTTGACTCTTCCCCCAAAATTTTCAATGATGTGGGAAAATTCATATTGGGAAAATTTCCCTTAATATTTGAATGGTGAGTATATACTAATATTATTTCATTGTATTTTTAGTGATATATTTAGTATATGGAGATATATATACACATAGACAGGATTCTTAAGAAGGAGATACAGGAACCATAAAAAGTTATGTTTTGCCAGAATTATGTTTTGCCAGAATCCACTAAAGAGGATAATAACACATTAAAAATATTTTTTGCATTCACTCATTGTGCAATATCCTATTTTCATTTTAAAAAAATCAGGTTGGTAAGTCTACTGGAAATATGAGACTGCTCAACTTTCCCACACATTCTTTCTCCCTTGTGGGTTTTCATATGGGTATATTTAAACAGCTGCATGAAACCATTATTTGTGGAGGATGGATTGGAAGGGAACATTTACAGATCATCTTGTATAATATTTAGGTCTTCTTTAGGCAGAACCATCAGAGAACTAAGTATAGTGATTTTATAGATAGGAGATTATTATTTCATCTAACTTATTTTTTCTCACAAAATTTTTTTTTTTTTCAAAGAACATATTTAGATTTTTCACTCATTCTTGTGGGGTTGTGCTATACAAAACTGTGATTTATCACTTCTTTTATAGAGAATTGTAAACTTTGATTTCTAACCTTAGCAACATGACCATAGGCAATTTGGTTGACTTACTGTGATTTGAAGAAGCCTATTTTGAGGTTGTAAGAAATAATGAGGAAACCTGAAAGGCACATTGTCTTAGGCGCATATTTACCATGTGACTATGGCTTTCCGGATGGAGAGAACAAGTTAAAAATTTAAAATGAGTGGTTCTAGACCTTGCCTAAATTCATTGACCCAAATGAGATCTCTTCACTCCTTCGCAATGCATATTCTCATTTACTAGAGAGCTTGACGTTTTGTTTTGGATCTAGTTCCAATTTTATTATTATAAAGAAATGCTATCTTTAACGATAAACATTCACAACCAGATGATATGAAATGTTTACTAAAGCATTATAAAAATGCTATTATACCTTAACGAAAATATAAAGGACAGCGAAGGATAGATGCAGTTAATAAAGATTTTTTATATTATGGAAAAATATTTATAACATAAAATCCACCATTTTAACTGTTTTTAAGTGTACAATTCAGTGGCATTAAGTACATTCACATCGTTGTACAACTGTCACCAATATCTATCTCCAGAAGTTTTTCATCTTCCCTCACTAGAACTCTATATTCATTAAGTGATATCTCTCTATTCTTCTGTTCCCTCAGTCCCTGGCAACTACCCTTTCACTCTGTCTCTGTGAATTTGACTACTCTGGGTACTCATGTATGTGGAAGCATACACTACTTGTCTTTTTCTGTCTCATGTGTTTTACTTTGCATATCTTCAAGGCTTATCCATATTGTAGCGTGCATCAGAATTTTATTTCTTTTTAAGGCTGAATAATAGTTCATTTTATGTACATACCACAGTTTGTTTATTCATTCATCTGTTGATGGACACGTAGGTTGCTTCTATCTTTTGGCATTTGTTAACAGTCAAGATTTTTTGGATTTGTCCAAAAGGTATATATGATTATTATATATATATGTGTGTGTGTATATATATATATATACACACACACACAAAGGTATATATGATTATTAAATTGAACATTCTAATTGGATGAAATGAAAGGGTATCAGTGATAGAGTTTGTAATTTTAATTTATTGTACACAGGAAAGTGCAAGATCATTTTACCCCCAAATACTATTATTATGTTGTAAACTGCTGACTTTGAATATTCTATGACATAAATAGAGAAGTTGGAGTATACAACATGGATGTATATTTATTTACCTGAAGGGAAAGATGGAATTTTTCATAATGTGCATATTGGATATTCTGATGAACTTGACATTGCCAGTTCTAAACTCTCATTTACATTTTGACTTCTTAGTGTATGATAATGTGATTTAATGAATCATGAGGAAACAGAGGGATATTTTTGCCTTTTTAAACTTTTAGCTTTGTAGTATACATTTTTTTCTTTAGCCCTTCATTTGTTTTTCGTAATTATTTTTCACTTAACTAATTTTATCATATTAGTTTTAATATGAATGAAAGGCCATAGTGTTTGTTATGTTTTCAAATATGAAATGCCCTGTACATTGCATTGCAGTGATATGGGGTGCTGTCAATGTCCTAGACTTGCAGGGAATCTACAAACTTCATTAAACTTTTATGAGTACTAATTTAGAAAGATATTAATGTGGAATACATGCCACTGCATTATCTGCTTCTTCCTGTGTTTCACTTGATTTAAAACAACACAATACAACACAACAAAAACAAACTTTGATGAAATCCAGCTGATTAACTTTTGTAGTAAGTTGCCTTTGTACATTAGTATATTTTAAATATTGAGGTATGATATGCACAGTTTTGGTTTCTGGGACTAACTAGTTGAAGGTTATAGGGTTTAATATGTTTCTTTGTACACTCAGTGTCTAACACTAGATACAGTAAAACTGTATTCAAAATATACCAGCATTGAAGAATAGCATCTAAAAGTTGGATTGGAGTAAGTTGGATGTCTTGGAAGAACCGATTTTACGATGGCAGTAACATCAAATACACTTTTATATAATTGTGGAGATGTTACTGGGTGGATTTTTTTTTTTTTTTTTTTTTTTTTTTTTTTTGAGACGGAGTTTGGCTCAGTTGCCCAGGCTGGAGTGCAGTGGAGGGATCTCAGCTCACTGCAAGCTCCGCCTTCGGGGTTTACGCCATTCTCCTGCCTCAGCCCCCCAAGTAGCTGGGACTACAGGGCCCACCACCTCGCCCGGCTAGTTTTTTGTATTTTTTAGTAGAGACGGGGTTTCACCGTGTTAGCCAGGATGGTCTGGATCTCCTGACCTCGTGATCCGCCCGTCTCGGCCTCCCAAAGTGCTGGGATTACAGGTTTGAGTCACCGCGCCCGGCCTTTTTTTTTTATTCTACTAGTGAGTCAGGTGGCTATTTCTATTTGAAAGTGTAGGTCTTAGAGTTCAAATTCAGTATGGCTTGTAGATTACATACTTCTTTGTAAAGATTTCCCATCTATATTTCCTTGCTGAGTAGTCATATGAAGATGGTGGAGGCTTTTTAAGTCTCTCTGATGCTCCAACAAAGAGGATAAACAAAAGGATATTTTTATTTTTATTTTATCTGATGTTCAAAGTATTAGGTACTGTCTTTTGTAGAAAGTTATGGAAATTCTTAATTTTTGTTGCCATTTGCAAAGATGACAATGGTAATATATTTGTATAAATATACTTTAATGCCATTTGGCTTTATCTGGCTACTCTAGTCTCCTTTTTGTTTTTCCTTTCTTCTAAATTGTTCACATTAAATGCAAAAATTTCTGAGCCACCTTATTGTTTCTTACAAAATTGCTGTTCTTTAAATTCCTAGCATATGTTTTAATTTTTTGAACGTTATTTTATTACTAGAGCTAGAATAATAACTCTTCTCCTGTGCATCTCTCAGTTACTGTAAGAATCAAGTGATTTATTATGAAAACACTGTAAATTATAAAGCACCGTATATACTTTATTGATCTCTGTAAGTTATACATAGTTGTGTATTGTACAAATTGTGTTATGTTGTTTGTTTTTTGAGACAGGGTCTTACTCTGTCACTCAGGTTGGAGTACAGTGGTGCAGTCACAGCTCACCGCAACCTCTGCCTCGCAGGCCGCCTCAGCCTACAGAGTAGCTGCAAACACAGGCGCACACCACCACGCCCAGCTAATTTTTGTATTTTTTTTTTTTTTTTTTCTGTAGAGATGGTTTTGCCACGTTGGCCAGGCTTGTCTCAAACTCCTGAGCTCAAGTGAACAGCCCGCCTTGGCCTCCCAAAGTGCTAGGATTACAGGTGTGAGCCACCATGCCTTGCCTGTACAAGTTTGTTAAAGGCAGAATTTTTATATGTATTTCCTATGTATTATTCTAACTGGGCTTTTATATGCTATTGGTATTGTAGTTTCTCGGGCAGGCAAGCATTTTTATTGTGTCTTGTTTGTGTATGTTTTACTTTTTTTAATCTCTTGGATCATTTCCTGAATCTGTTTTACTCATTTGGTGATTATAAATTTAGAAGTTTGCCATATAAGATAGTAAAATATTTTAGATCATTTGGGTTGATTTCTCTGCTTTTTTTTTTTCCACTTTTCCTAAAGTTAGGAGTAAAACTGGTTTAAAAAAAATTTTTGAGACACTTTAGAAGATTAAGTGGAATGGTCATATTATACTTTTTCTTTTGGTTTTTACTTTGTATTAATATGAAGGCATATATTGCATTTAGAGAGATATGAACACAGTAAAATGTTTTCCCATCAGCCTTTCAAATTTGTTGTATCTTGATTATGAAAGTGTTGTCATTTTAATAACTAGTCCAGCTAGGCTGTCAGCTAGTTCTTGAAATAAGGAAGCTGCTTGGGCATTAGTGCTTGGACCTCCCACTCTCTTATTGGCAACAGATAACACTGAACAATTTGAACTATTTGATTTACATGCTTGTTAAGTAATCTGTGTATATGCCATCTATTTGGAAAAATTATTTTTGAAGTGGATAAATCCAAAAAGTTACTATAGGAATAAAAAAGAACAATGTAAACATTCTACTACCTTAGAATGTAGTAGAATATTATTTTGTAAATTTGTAAATTGTGATTCAAGAAATATTTTTTATGACTTTCCTTTCCATTTGTACCTTCTGAACCAGATCAAATGAAAATCATCACAGGGTTTTTCATGCCCATTTAATGTTTTATTTTAGAAAGAGTTAAGGAGAAAAAAAGTAAGTTGAAACAACTGAACTAATCTCTTATAACCAATATTCAGAACAAAGCTTTTAAATTACTCTTCATCTTCTGTGTTTCTTAGGGATTCCATGTGCACAGATTTTATTTTATGCCCTCAGTTCAAAGCTAAAACACATCAACTACCCCTATTATTTAAAAACAGATTTTTCAACAAGAGAATTTTAAACAAATATCTTTTCTTTTATTCTGTTACAGAACTCAGGTGAGAATCCTTCTCATATTTAAAAATGGAAGTAATGTTTTCCTTAAAAATAACATTTTTCTTGTTTAGCTTAAAGGCAGAATGGAAACTTGTTCTCATTTGTACATATTTGGCCTACCCTTTGGCTTACCAATGGTTGAGTCATGAGCAAAATTAGTTTGTGTATGTATTTTAAAAGTCAGATGTCAAGTAATCACCTTATAAAGAGGCTCATTATAATTAGGGACATGTATCACAGTTTACTCATGAAGAAACTGCCATTTATGTAATTTCGGAGTTTAAAAGCTACATGCTTGAGCAGAGTCTATGTTTCTGTATTTAAAAAATAAAGTGGATTTTATCTTTGTATGAAAGCAAGTTAAGTAGCTATATCTGCTTTTACAGTGATATCAAAGCATCAGTAGAAGGGCAAATCAATTTCTGATAATTTCAACATTATTGGTATTTAATTTGGAGCCATACTTATACCTGATAACTTGACATTTCCCTTTGAGGATATTTAACTCACTTAACTCACAGGCTGAAAAGAAGTAGAGAAAAAGCCCAGATGTTCAGTTTAGCAATTAAAAAAGGATTTGCACTTTCTGAGAACAGTTTTTTAAATTAGACAGCATCTGCTTACTCCATGATCTTTCATTTGTGGTGTTCATGCCTAGACATTTTAAAACTAACTGAAGTAAAAATGCTTACTCAGGAGAAAAGACACTGAGGACCAAGACTCCTTTAATAAATGCAAGGCAACTGTTATTACAGAACATAGGAAAGTATTCAAAAGATTTCTTTTGAAATCATTTCAGAAGCTGCATCAAATGGTTCTTTCATTCCTGATTCTGGTTTGCTGAATATCACTATTAGTCATTAAGCACATTGCTTTATCATTTCAGTCTCTGTCTCTGCACATACAACTCTAACCCCTCAAGCTCTCCACTAGTCTACCTCATCTTTCCCTTCAAAACTTCTCCAGGGGCCAAGTTTTTGTTAAAGCTGTCCTATGCAAACTCTTTTATTTTATATTAATTGCATATTTAAATTAATTTTTACCCTGTGTTCATTTGAAAAGATTTGGAAATTATGAAATAACTGACCTTAAGTCTTTTTCATTTATATTGTACGGTGTTTCTAGTAGAGCATGTATATATTCCTAATATATATATATTTTGATAGGATGTGCTGCATAGATGAAGATGAGATAACTATTAGCTCTAAATGAATAGGCATGAACTTTTCAGGGAGTCAGAGGAGCTACAGAAAATTCACATTTAGCTCCTTTTATTTAAATAATATGTAAAAAGTCACACTTCTTAGATGACTTAAAGCTGCTGTAGTTATAAAGTGCCTAAATTGTGAGTGCAGGACTCGTCATTGAATTTACTCCTAGAGGTCTTGAATTCATGCATGCTGATTAAAATATGTAAAAATATGTGAATTATCGTGTAATTGATATCATAGTGAATTAATATCATTTTGATTAAGGTCAAATTTGTTAAAAAGTTTTACTGAATTCATAACAGCTCAACCAATAATATTAGAAACACTGCTGCTGTCATGTGGCAATGCAAGTGTTTTGACATTAAAAGGAGTGCAGGGCGGGGCACGGTGGCTTACACCTGTAATCCCAGCATTTTGGGAGGCTCTTGCAGGAGGATCACTTGAGGCCAGGAGTTCAAGACCAGCCTGGACAACATAAGGAAACCTTGTCTATACAAAAAATAAAAACTTAGCTGGGCATACTGGCACCTACCTATGGTTTCAGCTACCTGGGAGGCTGAGGTGGGAGGATCACTTCAGCCCAGAATTTTGAGGCAACATTGAGCTCTGATCACACCACTGAATTCCAGCCTGGGCAACAGAGCAAGACCCTGTCTCTTTAAAAAAAAAAAAAAAAAAAAAAAAAAAAAAGAGTGCTGATGTCCCAAGAGTCTAGACACCTGCTGGACTCTAGTTGCCTAACTTAAAAGATGAGAAACCCGGGCCCAAAGGGGTGAAATGATCCACCTCACATCACACAGAAAGTGTTTAACATAGAACTAGATCTGGTTCCTATGGCCCTGTAATCACATTACTTCTCTATACAGCTGTGTACGTAACAAAAAGGAATGAAGTTTATGAGAGAGGGCCATATAAAAAGAGCAATAGGCCGGGTGCAGTGACTCACACTTGTAATCTCAGCACTTTGGAAGGCTGACACATAGTGTTGCATGCCTGTAGTCCCAGCTACTCATGAGGCTGAGGTAGGGAAATCGCTTGAATTTGGGAGGTGGAGGTTGCAGTGAGCTGAGATCACGCCATTGCACTCCAGCCTGGAGGACAGAATGGGACTCTGTCTCAAAAAAAAAAAAAAAAAAGAAAGAAAAAGAAAAAATAGCGATAACCCTGGCTTAGATTATCTTTTATACTTTGAAGTGTTTTTTCATCATCAGGAAATAAAATGATAGGAAAACTTGTTTAATGAAGATAATGTTATATAGTGCTTATGAAGATAGTTTCACCTATTGCACTATTAATTTGTGATTCTTCAGAAACTCAGTAATAGCAGCAGCATCATTTGAATAGTGCTCAAACTTTTTGACATTATTTTTTCAATTATGATTTTATTTCTTTATAAAGCCTGAGAAATAACTAGGGAAGATTTGGTGAGTGCCTTTTTAGACTTGGGGATGCTAATACACAGAGTTATAAAATGAATGGCCTGCAGTCATTGACCTTCTTAGTTCTCCTAACCCTTAGTTCTATTTTATGTCCATTATCTATGTTTTTACTTTGTGGCATATCTTTGCTTTTTGGTGTTGCTTTAGTGAAAGAGCAGATATATGGGAGAGAGGTGGAAATGCTAGTCACTCAGTTTGGCTTTTCGCTAGCACTTCTTGAAAATATTCAGTTGGTGAATATTAAAATGAATGACAAATAAAATCTGAGGGTTTTATGAGTTTCATTTGAAACATGTGATGCCAAAGTAACTGCTAAATAAGTGACTTTGTGTTTCTGGTTACAAGACTCTACTGGTTCAGTGGTAAGTCCTATAGCCATTGTATAAGTTGGTGAGAAAAGATGTAAAATGTGGTACCTGGTATATTGTGTGCACAGGTGATATAAAAATAAACAAAGGTAGAAAAAGTCAAGTCATGCATTCACTCTACAGAAGGAGAGTCAAGTCAGTGAGTTGAACCATTGAGCAAGTGGAAGAAAGTTGCTGTGAGGGAAGTGATTTAAATAGTAACAGTTTCATTCTTTTCTATAGCCAGGTGAAGGAATTATAAGGCCCTAAATTTCCATGAGTTGGGGTAAAAAAAAGTTTTGTATGGTGCAAAATGTCTCAGTCATAGACTTGGCTATGTGAATGATATGATTTTGGTTCCTTTGTAGTTTGGTCCCTGATAAACCTGATATTCAGTGTAAATGTTTCTGTAACAATATGTGTACATTGCAGTTTGGTAGAAGATGTCTTTCTACCTACAGCAAATGTTTTTATAGTATATATGGTTAATACTCTCTATGAGTACCTTCAAATATCTCGAAAATACAGGAAAACATTTCTGCTCTGGATATAAAATTATTTCATCTCAGGAGACTTTCTATCCTTACTACTCTCATTTTAATTCATCATATTACTTTGAAGAAACTACGATTGAAACACAAGACATGAAAACAAGAAGTGAACAGAACCATAAAATGAGGAGCTTAGAAAAAAACATTGGCAATAAGTATGTTGTTGAAATGAATTTGCTATTAATGCCATCTGAAAAGTTAAAGAGTTGTAGTCAACCTTGTGAATTCATTAATATAACAACTTTGTTGAACACTTGCTGTTTTTTAGGAACTGAATATACCAGGAGAACAAAAGAGTTTCTGTCTTTATAAACCTTATAATCTAGTCGTGGGACATGGACAACAAACATACACCTAAGATGTGTACGAGTGTTAATACGTATGTCTTGGTCTCTTTAAGCTGCGTTAACAGAATACCATAGACTGGGTGGCTTATAAACAGCAGCAATTTATTTCTCTTGTTAAGAGAAATCTTGTTAAAATCTTGTTAAAATCTTATCTTAAGATTTAAGGTTTTAAGTCTTATCTTAAGATTTTAAGATAAGATTTTATCTTAGGATTTTATCTTAAGAGCATGGTCAGCCAAATTTAAGCAGGGGCATAACATGATCAAAATTTAAAAATTGTTCTGGCTTCCCTAGGGAAGGAGGATTAAGAACTGGGCTAAGGAAAGATTAAGAACTGTGGAACTAGTTAGGAGACTATTGAAATAGTGCAGGAAAGGGACGATGATGATGACTTAGACGGGAGGTTGTTTGTTAATATATAGTCTACTGTTATTGTGGCTGCAGATTCAATCCTGTGTCTTTCCATTGTCCATTTAAAAGCAATTTTACAAATATCACTTTTTAAAAACAGTAATTACAATGCCATAAGAGGCTTTTTGTTGTAAGCTACTGTGGCAAGAAATTAGTTTTAGGTAGAGAATTGCATGTGTACTTAGCTGTCATTGTATTAGGACTGTTCTTTGGGAAACTTTTTATTAATAATGAATTAATAGTGAAGGTTTTATAAGTAGACTCTCTTGCCTGTAGTAAGTGTTTTCTGTCTATTATCTCATTTGATCTTCACAAAAATCCTGTGACATATGTGCTGTTGTTATTTCCACGATAAAAATAAGAAAACCAGGGGACTGAGAAGTTAAGGAACTTCCCAAGGTAACAAAGATAAAAAAGTATGCATTATAATTTGAACCTAGTTCTTTCTGATACCACAGCTCAAACCTTAAAAAAAACTAATATACCTTTTATTGAGAAACTACTTACATATAAGCAAATGCACAGATCTTAAATGTATTCAGTGGATTTTCACAGTTGCATACACATATGTAGCTACCTCCCCAAACTAAATACAGAATGTTTGTAGCACTACAGAATGTTCCTTCATGCTCCTTCTGGTCAGTTTTCCCCCAACATCCTCCTACTCTGCAGACTACTATCTGGTTTTATCACCATATGCTAGTTTTGCCTTTTCTTGGACTTTATGTGAATGGAATAAAACAATCCATAATTTTTGGAGTCTCATCTGTGTTGTTACTTATTGCTTATTCTTTCTTATGGCTGAAGAGTAGTAGTATTTTATTATATCAGTATAGGTCCATTTCACCTGTTGTTGAGGGACATTTAGATTGTTTCCAGTTCTTAGCAATTTTATGAATAAAACAGCTATGAGCATTTATGTACTAGAATATGTTTTCATTTCTATTGGGTAAATACTTAGAAGTAGAATTTATGGATTGTAAGGTAAGATATATGTTTGCCTTTTTAAGAAGCTGCCCAAACAGTTCTCTGAAGTGGTTGTACCATTTCAATTTCCTACCAGCAATGTATGGGCATTGCAATTGCTGTATATCCATACCAGCATTTGGTACTGTCAGTCTTTGTTTTAGCCATTGTATTGGGTGTGAACTGGTATCTCATTGTGGTTTTAATTTGCATTTCCTTAAAGACAAATGATGTTGGGTACCTTTTAATGTGTTTATTGGCCATTTGTATGCCTTCTCTTTTGAAGTATTTAAGACTTTTGCCCTTTAAAAAATGTGTATTATTTGGATTTTTATTGCTGATTTCTAAGAATTCTTTGCATATTCCAGATACAAATTATTGTCAGATATAGATATTACAAATATTTTCTTCCAAACTGTGGTTTGCCTATTCGTTTCTCCAGTAGTGTGTCTTTTGATGAGTAGAAATATTTAATATTGATTGAAGTCCAATTTGTTTTGTCTTTCATAGTTACTGATTTCTCTTTCCTAAGTAATCTTTTCCTGCTTCATAGTTACAAAAATTTCCTCTTGTGTTTTCTTCTAGAAGATTGACTTTAGCTTTAGATTTCAGTCTTTGATTTATTTAGAATTTACTTCTGTGTATACTATGAGGTAAAGGGCAAAGTTCTTTTTTTTGTTTTTTCATGTTTCTCTAGTTGTTCCAACATCCATTTTTCCCTATTGAATTGTTTTAGTGCGTTTGTCAAATTAATTGGCTATGTATGTGTGAGTGAGTTTCTGGACACTATACTGATAAACTTGTGTATTCTCATGCCAATATCACATTGTCTTATTTACTGTCACTTAATCAGGAAGTGCATTTCATGCTTTTTCAAGCTAGTTTTATCTATCCGAGCTTCTTTCATTTTTATATAAATTTAGACAGTTGTCAATTTCTTTAAAAAATAACCTGTCCTGATGTTTGTTTGAATGGCATTGAATCTCTAGATTAATTTTGTGAGAATGAACCTATTAATTATGGAGTCTTTCCATCTACATACATGGCATTATCTCTCATTTATTTCATAGCCCAGAATAATGCACAAGAAAGAACTCATGGGCAAAGAGTATTTGATCAATTACCTCTAGCAAACATAGGGTATCCTCTCTCTTTTAAAGTCTATTTAAACACCAATTCTCAGAAAATATGCATTTGGTGTTAAGAGAGGGTATCTCATGTGAAAATGAGTGAGCTATTCTTCCTTATATTAAGAGGAGCAGTTAAGCCGGGCACGGTTGCTCACGCCTATAATCCTAGCACTTTGGGAGGCTGAGGCGGGCGGATCACGAGGTCAGGAGATCGAGACCATCCTGGCTAACACGGTGAAACCCCGTCTCTACTAAAAATACAAAAAACTAGCCGGGTGTGGGGGCGGGCGCCTGTAGTCCCAGCCACTCGGGAGGCTGAGGCAGGAGAATGGTGTGAACCCGGGAGGCGGAACTTGCAGTGAGCCGAGATTGCATCACTGCACTCCAGCCTGGGCGACAGAGCAAGACTCTGTCTCAAAAAAAAAAAAAAAAAAAAAAAAAAAAAAAAAAAGAGGAGCAGTTAAAACTTCAGAACTGTATTGGGTTTCAAAAAAAAAAAATGCTTTCAAAAAAAATGTGCAGCCCTTTGACTAGTAATATATTTTCTGTACTAGTGAAAGTGTGATCTCTCATAGTTTAATTCAATTACCTAATAAGCTGATATGTGATCACTAGTATTCTCATAACACACCACATAAAAAACAAGCAATCTTGGCCAGGCTTGGTGGCTTACACCTATAATCCCAGCACTTTAGGAGGCTGAGATGGCAGGATTGCTTGAGACCTAGGGAGTTCAAGACCATCCTGGGCAACATAGCGAGACCCCATCTTGACCAAAAAAAAAAAAAATACAAAAATTAGCCAGGTATGGTAATGTGTGCCTGCAGCCCCAACTACTTGGTTGGGTGAAGCAGGGGGATCACTCGAGCCCAGGAGTTTGAGGCTGCAGTGAGCCATGATTATGCCACTGCACCCCAGCCTGAGTAACAGAGTGAGACCCCAACTCAAAAAACAAACAAACAAACAAACAACAAAAACCCAAGCAAAACAAGCAGTCTTATGTGGAAGCAGTCAGAAAGTGCTTTAAAGTCGTGAATACAGTTGCATTTTCTAAGTCCAGGGGAAATGTCTACAATAAAACTAATGGAAGTAAAAGCTTTTGGGACTCGAATTTCCCAGTAAGTCAATAGGGTTCAGAACATTCATCTTTCAATACTTAATTTTGGAGGAGTAATATAATATGTACCTCAGAGGATTACTGCAAGGATTAGAGCAGGAAATCTATGACAAATGCTGAGCACATTGTTTGGCATAAAGAAGGATCTCAATAAACTTAAATCTTTTCATCTTTATCTGGATCCATGACAAGTTCTGGGTGCAGGTGCAGTTTTTTAACTTGTTTCATCTCTCTGCTTTGACTTTAGAATGCTGTTGTTGAGCATAGTATTCAGACATCTTGCAGAAGCACCACTTTTCTCAAATATTAATTTGGTTTTGATTTCTACTTTATAAGCAGATATATCTATATATATATAGATATATATGGTATGATTGACTTCCTTAGATGATGTGTGTGCATATATATATATATATATATATATATATCTCCAAATTTAGTGTCCATTTAGCATAAAGAATATTTTTCCTTTTACTGGACTTGAAACTATTGCAAGTTGGAAGAGTGAAACTCAGTAAATTTTTTTTTCTAAATCCAATTAATTACAGTAGTTAATTTACAGACCATGGTATTTGTTATTACGTTAACACTAAAATATACTTTAGTGTTAGGTTTGTTGATAATACATTTAAATATACTTAGATTTGTTGATAATACATTTATAAGTGATTTGTTATAAAAGCAGATTAAACTTATTAGCAGCAACTAGAAGCTACTTGTGAACTATTTAGGGCAAGAGAGGTTTACCTTACATTAGAGGCTTAGAAAGGCCAAAGGGACTTGTTCCTTTATAGGCAAAGTAAATTTGACAGAACAGAGAGTACATTCGCATTTTAAAGTATATTTTATATTATTAGGAGTAATTTATTTTCATTAATAAAATTCGATAGGCTAGAGCTACAAAATGAAATTGAAAAGATTCTTCTTCACACCCTGTTTCCACTCTGCAAAAATAGTTGCTGGTCATCTCTTAGTAGTAAACTGTGTATCTTTACAGAATTATGTGGGCATTCATCGTTTTTAGCTTAATTCCTAAGATATATACAGAGTTATATATACACATGGTTTTGATGCTACTCAATCTGAGACTCTTCCTCCCACAATCCATTTTCAGAATTCTTACGTAGTTTATTTTCATTTGATGTAGTGCATTTCTAATTGCACATCTTAAGCCTATTAAATTAAAATGAGTTTTAATGCACATCTACTTTTAAATTTTCTCAGAAATTGATCTTTTGGCAATTAAATTGCCGAATGGGAAAAACGATCTTTATAGCTAAATGCAAGAAAGAGTAAAATGAATAAAAAAACAGATTTAGTATGTCAAAGATTGAAAAGGCGAACAATTTTGACCACTGTATTGGTTAAAGAAGAAGAAATTTTAAAACAAAAAATTATAGGATAATATTTATATTGTTTGAAGCTGTTATAAAAAGAAAAGCTATCATAGTGTTAAATGTGTGTGCTAAATGACCTAATAACAAAAGGGAAAAAGATCTTATCTAACATTACCTTAAAGCTGTATGATAACAGAAATTAAACAAGGAAAGCAAGAAGAAAACTTACAAAGAACAAAATACAAAGGCAAATAATAGAAAAAAACTCAAAAGTATTTACAGTAGAACCAAAAGCCGCTTATTTCAAACAAATAATAAACAAATAACCGAAGGCATGGGCTAAAAATCCAAGAGATTGGGAGGCTTTTTTTTTCCTACCTTTTCATGCTTTATGCTTAGAGTATAGATGTGCTTGGCTGGCAGTAAATGCTTGGTAAATATTTATTAAATACATTAATATTTCTTAAATATTTTAATAGATTAATGGTGATTGAAAATGAAAGCACAATGTAATAATATAAAAAAATTAACTGTTATAAGTGAATATTGTATGTATTTATGCATTAAGCAAAGTATACATCTCAATTCCAAACATAATTTCAGAGTGAAAAGGATACAATAACTAGTAAAACAATATGCCGATAATCATAAAAAGAAAAAAAGTATAATTTTAAGACTGACTTCAATAACAAATAATTAACAAATTTGTATTTTCATTTTGTTGTTGAAGCCCACAGTTTTATATTATATAAAGTAACCCAAAACATATGAAAAGTAGAAAAATTTGTTTCATTTTATGAAGGAAGTCTCTTTATTCCAGAATATAAACAGTTCACATGAATGAACACAGAATCTAAAATAAGAGCAAATGAAATAACATACTGAGTAGTGTTAATATCAGAAATCCAAATCTAATGTAACATTAGGAATTTTATTAACATAATACGTAATATAACATCAATATGTTATATAACAAACGAGTCTTTCCCTGATAGGTATTGAAAAGGCAATTAATAAAATTTATTCTCTTCATAGAGAAAAAGTAAATATTAATTACAGAAACAGAAGGTTTTTAAAAAGTACTTTAACCTTGATAACAATCCTGTAAATTTAGTGTCCTTCAGTGTTTTTCTACCCCATTCTTTTTGTATGTTGCCTGAATGCTACCTATGTCTTTTATGGTGAGTAATGTCATAGTCAAACAGTTACTGGAAATGTATAATTTCAATTGGTATATTTTTGCTCATTTTATATATATGTATACATAAACATCTAATTTTTTTGCAGAGTTTTGAAATTGTTACTTGCTTAGAATTTTCAACACTAGCCAGTTAACCCAGTTCAGGTAAGGAGGCTAGCATGGAACCTCACTGATTTATTTTACTTTGTAGGAAAAGCAGTTACAATTATTTTTGGTAAAGTGGCCGGATGCAGTGACTCACGCCTGTAATCCCAGCACTTTGGTTGGCCAAGGTGGGCAGATCACTTGAGGCCATGAGTTTGAGGCCAGCCTAGCCAACATGATGAAACCCTGTATCTACTAAAAGTAAAAAAAAAATCAGCCGGGCATGGTGGCACATGCCTGTAGTCCCAGCTACTTGGGAGGCTAAGGCATGAGTATCCCTTGAAACTGGGAAGTGGATGTTGTAGTAAGCCAAGATCATGCCACTACATTCCAGCCTGGGTGACAGAGAGAGACTCTCTCTTAAAAAAAAAAAAGGTTCTTTTTGGTAAAGATATGCATGAAATAATATTCAGTAAGCTTGTGTTTAGACACTGTAATCTCAATGATTAATAAAGTAATAAAGCAGTTTTAATTTTTTTTGAAACTCAAAAAATTGTATACTTTTCTTCTCTTTAATCGTCAAAACAACTCTTTCTTAAGTGTTATAGTATTATTTTTATTTTGTATATGAGGGGACCAGCTCAGAAATAATAAATTACAAAGTTGTTAGAGGAAAAAATTCTTCCTCATTTTTAATATTTCCTTCAAGGTAAAGGGACCTTAATTAGTGCAATTAGTGACCCTCTCTCTCTCTCTCTCCTACTTCACTTCCCCTTCAACTCTGCTTTGGTGAAGGTGAAATAGCTTAACATGATTGATACATTTGGGGAGAATGTATTAGGCAAGGGGTTTTGGAACAGGCTTAACTGCAAGGAGCACCAACTGGGCTCTGTAGTCTAGAGGAACAGGTTTCAACTCTATGGAGGGAAAGCTGGCTTCTGGCTGGATGACTGTATATCTTGTTTTGCCCAGGACACTTCCACTTGATGTCATCCCCAATATGGTTATTCATAGCACCGTATTTCACTCCCTTGAGTACCCCAGTTGCAATAATAAGCTATGTGTTCACCTTAATAATCCTGCATAATTCTAGGGTTCGGTATTAAGAAAGCACATTGCTTGCATATAAATAAAGAGCCATGTATTTTAATATTGTCTTTATAAGTATTGGCCTCAGTCAGCTACTCCAGTATTTTATTTCTCCATTTCTGAATCTAGGCAGGGAAGAGGAGCATTTTTGAGACCAGGAATAATTTTTGATTGGATTAGATTTTCAGTCTTTTACTGCTTTAGTAAACTGTCTAATATACTGTACATTCCATATGAGATATCAAACTAGAGGTCAATTTAAGCAATTTAATTTCCAAACAACTTACTATTTTAAGTTATTTGGCATCATGAAGACAAATAAATTGATTGGCTGTTTTCACCTTTTAGTTGTTTTGGTTTAGAATTGAGACTTTTGGAGGAATGTTTGAATGTTTAATGTAGGGAAAAAAAAATAAAAAACTTTTTGTATACACTCTGGAAACCTGTGAATTAAACTGACAATCAGTAGGTTAACAAGAGAAAAATGAATTTATTTATGTGTGCAACATACATATGCATGGGAGTGTTAAGTGATGAGTAACTTAAAGGGGTCATTAGAATTTGGGGCTTATACTCCTAACTCAGTAGGGGAAAAGGAGGGGGGAGAAAAGGCTTCTGTGGGAAGAACAAATAGGTTTCTTTAAGAAAGACAAGTGGGTTGTTTTTGGTGAACAAACAGAAGATAACATTTGTTACAATGTTTGACTATACCGGTATTCTTAGGGCCAGGAAATGCCCCCAGAGAGAGGATTTATTATAAATTTACTTCTGGGCTCTCTGCTGGGATTAGAAGCCACCACACAGATAATTTATGGCAGTCCTCATTTGTTACAAGTCTTTGCTTTTACTTTTATTCAATAAGAGAAGCTCTGAGGAGGCTTATGTATCTGTTGAATCACAGGTGTCTTCAGCTTAAAATAAAATTTATACCAACCATGGAGTCCCAAGTGGGTCCCCGCATGTACATTGGTATTCATTTACTGCAACACTCTCATTTTCCAGCTTAGGAAAAGAAGGTCTAGAGATGTGACTTAGACAAAGTTACGTGTTGTATTAGTGACACAATTGGTTGTAAAATTTCCCAGTCCTCAGGTTCCTGGGTAAAGTGTTTCTAACAATAACCCTTCTCTTCCTTTTAGGGCAGGAATAGGGAAAAATGAGTGAGAATTATATTTAGGTAGCTGAATTGGAAGACTAAATCTGATGTTTTTGTGAAAAGCTTTATTTGCTATTTCTTGAATATCACCTTAATATCTCAACTTGATCTGTAGAATTTTGATCACAAGTTGCCTTTCCACTCTCTTATTACTGGTAATTATATTGAAAATTCACCTCTGTTATTTTGTCACAGCCTACTGCAGATGATTATCTCTAATGAGCTCCTTAGGTGCAGAGCCTAGGTTTATTCCTTCCTGACTGCTTAGTAGTGATATTTATAGAAGTAGCATTAAAGTGAGTAAGCGTATGTAATTCTTTTATATTTACCTAAGTGAAGTTTGGAAATGTAGTTTTTTATGTGTATTTCAGCCTGTTTATCCTTGTATATGTAGCCCAATTACATCTTAACATTTGTTTCTGAAGAGCAGGCCAGAAAAAAATATTCACTTGTACTTAATATGTTGTAATAATATGCATATTTAATAAAATATTGACTGGGAATACAATTGGGCATCATATCTGATTGGATGAAACAGAGTATGCTAAATGTGGTCATTTTTATGTCACAGAATTTCATATTGAGAATATGCCAGTTATTTTGAAGTCAGTATATTTGCTGGGATTACTGGCTTCTGCTTGAAAGGATAGTGGGATTTTTTTTTTTCTGTGATTATGATTTCTGTTGTTAAAATTATTATTTTTTGCTTTTGCATCTAAACATGCCCTTTCATAGGCAGCTGAATTAATCTGGTCAGACAATAACCCATTTCTGGTTAATTTGATATTAGCTTTTTTTTTTTGAAATTTGAGGATACTTTTTAGCATTTCTACATGGTCAATATCAGATTCAAATCACCAGCCTTCTTAAGAGGATTTTAATGCATTCCTACTTTTAAATATTCTCAGTATGTTTACTGCTCTCAGTAGTGGGATGTGTTGATTTTGAATTGCTAAATCTATTAGAAGGTGTTTTTTTTTTTTTTTTTTTTTTTTTAATGTGTGTAGGGGTGTGTGTGTGTGTGTTTGTGTGTGAATGTGATTGTTGGTTTTCTTTACCAAAAATCGGTATTTGATTAGAGATGGGAAATACCTTTGAGTACTCTTAAAAATGCAACTTAAATTTGGTTACTACTACTGAATTGTTAATCAGAACCCTTGAACTGGTGGCACAAGTAAATCATGGCCAACAAGACATGTGGCCATCCCCAATAGACTAATGATTTGTGGCCCCTTCAAATGTTAGACATTTGAACTATTAATATTGTCTGAGAACTGTTGATAGCAACTCAGCTTGTCATCTGCTATCATGAGCAATGTAGCTTTGCCTTTACATTTGCAACTCTGTTGTCCAAACCAAAGTTTTACAGTTAAAAATCTCAGCGATCCTTAGAATATAATTTAGTGTTATTCTAATCAGTCACCTATGGTTACAGGATCCTGAAGGGTTTTAATCTCCAACTTTAAGCTACTTAGCTAAGTATTCTTTCCAGCTTCTTAAACCAGTTCTGTAGTCTCTCTGAGTTCTGTATTTTTCTATTTGGTTACATTTTAGGTGATGTTATTTAGATCCCATAGAGATCAGCGCTTTGAGTAGGTACTTGGCTTCATTATTCTTTTATTTAGTTTGGGATCCCGTATAATAAAATGTAACTAAACTTAGGATTTGAACTAGGTGTTAAAAGTGAGAACAGTGATCTTAGAGGTTTCTTCCTTCCCCATTCCCCAAGGGAGCCTTAAATTTTTAGAGTTAGCTTGATAGTGTTTTGTGAATCATATGTATTTAGCTAGTTAACTACCAGTTGTGTTCATTTCCGTTCTATTTCAAAGTAGTGCTTTGGGGATTGTCAAAAGACAAGTTTTCAACAAATTTAGTTTAAAGGTCTAATTGGCTTTTAGTAGCAATTCATGAACTGGGTAGCTTCTTACTGAAAAATTTAGAAAAGTTGCTCTGAAAGGCATGGTAGAATGGTCAGTTTTTATAAGATAGCTTGAGCAAGAACAGGAAAACAGCATAATATGAAAGGCAGATTGCTTAACATCAGGTTACTTCAGGTTACTGGGTTAAAGCTGAGGGGACTTACCATGTTGGCTATAACTGACCTATTTGGGAATTTGGCTATCATCTCTCTCCTGATTACTGAACTTTAGTATGAAGGACTCCATTTTGGTTTGGTCTGTTCTGTTGGGGCCTAGTACAGGATCTCAGTCCAAATCAATGGCTTTCCATACATTTTATTTGAAAGGAATAAAGGATGCAAGACATAGGAAAATTTCAAGATGACAAACGTGAAGATATATAAATAATCACATAAATTGTTCATTAACATTTTATCTTGTATTTACTTTATCACTCCATTTTTTGCTTGAGCATAGACGTTAGCATATTGTTTGTTAAATTATCTATTTTATTCATTTTAATTTAGATTTTCACTGTTTTTTCTTAATATTTAGTAGTAGTTAGGTTTCTCAAAAAAATTTCACTATATACTTTTGTTTAAAATTTTGTCTAATTTTAGACAAAAGCATATAGTAACACAATTTTCTTGAAACCACCTTTGCAAAAAGTATAACTGGGAACATTATTACAGTGAAAAAGATTGGACCTAACCAACTCCATCTTGCTTCTGACTTCCAAGCTGTCCTTGTTCCTTTGTGGGCATAGGCCGAACTAACTTTGGGAGGAACTTAGTTTATAGTTTAGCTGTGAAACAAAGATGAAAACAGCCCTTTCCGAGACAAAACTCTTTCCTGCCTGGGGACTAGACTGCCTTTGCAGGACTAACCAACTAGCCACAAGATTAGAAATTATGGTTTAGGAGTCACACGGTTGGAGGCTGCAAGAGTCTAAACCTTCCCAAATTGCTCCTGGTGATAACGTCACTATTGTAAAACCTAAGATCATAGTTTGAGATATTTTGCAGACCTTGCACTCGATGGATCATCTGGCACCACTTAGATTGACAAACTGGCTCATCTGGTCTTGTGGCGACCACCCAGGATTGATTCAGTACAAGAGGGCAGCTTCAACGCCCTATGATTTCATCTCTGACCTAACCAATCGGCACTCCCCACTTTCTGATTCCCTACCTACCAAATTATCCTTAAAGACCCTGATCCCCAAGTTTTGGGGAAGACTGATTTGAGTAATAATAAAACTCTGATCTTTATTATTGAGTAATAATATAACTCAAATAAGACTGATTTGAATAACAATAAAAATAGCTGGCTCTGTATGAATTAAACTTTTTCTCTATTGTAATTTCCCTCTCTTGGTAAATCTGCTCTGTCTAGGCAGCAGACAAAGAGAACCCATTGGGCAGTTATAGTATTTATGTACATCTTTTGTTTCTATTCTGTTTGAAAAATAATTCCCATAGATTTGCTTTAAAAATTTAAGTCTTCTCCTTTTGCCACTTAACAGTATTAATTTTATTGAAGACTGTTGTGAAAAAAGTTAATGGACCTGCAAGGGCGTGATATAGCTAATGGTTAACAACATAAATAACTAACTGTGATATAGTAGGTTATATGCTCATATTATAATTGAGGTCAGCAGTCTGAGAATAACTTTAATATAGTTATATTGATATAATTCTGTGAGTATAGCTTTAAGGTTTAATTATTTAACTAAGACTATTACGAAGGAAAGAAAAATAGTTAAGCATATGAACAGTTCTCTCTCAAGTAATCGTAGATTTTAGGAATGAAAATTCAACTCTCTCCACCAACTTTGCTATTTAAAACTAGAGAATAGGCCAGGAGCAGTGGCTCATGCCTGTAATCCCAGCACTTTGGGAGGCCAAGGCGGGCAGATCACGAGGTCAGGAGATCACACGAGGTCAGGAGATCAAGACCATCCTGGCTAACACGGCGAAACCCCGTCTCTACTAAAAAATACAAAAAAAATTCTCCGGGCGCTCTGGCGGGCGCCTGTAGTCTCAGCTACTCGGGAGGCTGAGGCAGGAGAATGGCGTGAACCCGGAAGGCAGAGCTTGCAGTGAGCCGAGATCGTGCCACTGCACTCCAGCCTGGGAGACAGAGCAAGACTCTGTCTCAAAAAAAAAAAAACCAAAAACCAAAAAACAAACAAACAAAAAAACCCCCAAAAAACTAGAGAATAGAGATTTTAGTAGAATCATTTCAAGTGGTATTCACAAAGAGGTATTTGGCTTTACCTTAACACTCACTTTTGGAGATAAAAATTTTGTTTTTCTTTTGCTCAGGCATATAATAAAGTACAGTTGAGTTAGATATTTATAACTCAAGCTTCAGGCAGTACCAAGTCCTGGAATTTTTTTTAAGAATTCAATCATGAGCATTCTATAAAAGTTCATTATACAAGGTTATCCAAAAGGTTTCTATAAATCTTACTTTATCACCTACATTTGAAAAGCTCATATTGGGTAGAGACCAGCAAAGAAAGTTTTTCTGCAAGTAAGATTTTTCTCTTATTTTTTTAAATAAGCATTTTCTTTGGCTATTGATACTGTTTCTAATTGATTTTATAAATGAGTAGAAAAGAAAAGACAATTCTGGAAAATATAAACTACTCACAAATTAAAATTTATTGCTCTTTGAGACATCTGCCTTTCCTTCTTAATTTGTGACAATAATTGCTGTTCCGAGAGGGGCAGAAAGAACATGTCCCAGTGGCTTATTTAGCAAAACACTAGAATGTTTATTTGAACCTGATCACTTTTAAAACTTAAAAAAGGTAAAATAGGTCAGAAAGATGTAATCTTTTATAGGATTCCTTCAAACGTTTAACTCCCAATATTAAATGAAAATAATTGGAACACGAAGAGCTTGGAACACTATTCACTTGTTCAATTTTGTGTTCATAACTGTATCATTGGGGTGTTTTTCTTTTGGTGTGCAAAATATTCCTACATGGTACCAAACATGAATTTGTAGGGATTCAGTTTTAGAAACACAAAAAACTAAATGTTCTGCTCATTACCTCCCCTCCTTTATATCACTAAGTTCACTTTGCTGGATGTTACTACTTTTATACAGTAATTTTATTACTTACATCAAAGGAAATATTTCAGGTTAGAGATGAGTTCTACAGGCCTGTGTGTATGTCTTAGTCTTTAAAAAAAAAAAAAAAAAAAAAAGACGGCATCTCATTCTGTCACCCAGGCTGGAGTGCAGTGGCACAATCTCAATTCACTACAACCTCTGCCTCCCAGGTTCAAGCGATTCTCCTGCCTCAGCCTCCAGAGTAAGTGGGATTATAGATGTGCACCACCACACCTGGCTAATTTTTGTATTTTTTGTAGAGACAGGGTTTTCCCATGTTGGCGAGGCTGGTCTTGAACTCCTGACCTGAAGTGATCCACCTGCCTTGGCCTCCCAAAGTGCTGGGATTTCAGGTGTGAGCCACCACGCCCAGCCCAGGCTTGTGATTTGTTCAAGATTTATCAACTGAGAAGAAAATGTCAATCAAGTAACAGACTACTTTCTTTTAGTGTATAATAGAATGATACTTGGCTCCTGACATTTGTCTTTTTTTTGTACAATACTGTCATGACAGTCAACACACTTGTCTTTTGATTAGTAAAAGCTGGGGGCTTGATAGAAATCATAGACTAAATTTAACTAGTACAGCAAATTGAGTTGTGATCCATATCTATGATTCTTAGAAAATTTGTTCTTGATATTTTTTTACTACTGTGAGCAAATGACTGAAATGGAACAATTGAAGAGAAAGTTGATGGAAATATATACTTAGAAGCCTTGTACCTGAAGTAAACTAGGAGCAAATTTTTCAGTGATTTCAGTCTCCTGTGATGGTGGCACAAGTATGGCTTTTTCTGTGTTTCTGGCATTAGGCTTTTCAGAGAAACTAATGGGAGTAATGGCTCTCTAGGTGTGTAATAAATTTTTATGACTCTTGAAATTACTCCAAAACAAGGTCTCCCTATCAGTGATTTGTGGAATAGTAGTGCCCTGGAAATGCCAATAAGTTGTTCTGAGAAAAATGAAATTATTTGATCAAGTGAATCTGAGAAACTTTTTGTTACACAATCAGCTGTATACTGTTTCACTGTAGTCAATACCTAATGACATATATTGTGAATTGCTAAGAAGGAGGTATATAGTTCACAGCATTTCCCAAGTTGACTTGATCCTGGAAACCACCTATAACATCTAGCAAGATGAGAATGCTCCATAGAAATTAATTGAGGAATGTTATCTAAAAACCTAACTATATATTAATGTATACTTTCTAGTTACTCATGAATCTAATTTATATTCAAAGTGTAAAAAATGTTGGTAGAAATGATAAAATTGAATGGCCTTTTACGATAAGATAAACTCATAGCATATGAGAATAAAAGGAACGCCACTTAATAGTGCCTACCAAAAACTCTAAAAAATAATATTTAAAAATGAAACCTAGAAACATTTCCTTTAAACTAAGGAATAAGAGAAGAATGTTCACTATTAAAAGGTTTCAGACTGGAAAGGAAGAAACAAATTCTCAATATTTGCAGAGTCCCAAGAGAATGTACAGAGCAACCTTTAGTATCAACAAAAGTTGCTAGATCAAGATCAATATAAAAAATTAAGTGTTCCTATACACCTAACCATACAGTTACGAAGGATAATTTTAAAAAGATACCATGTAGAAATTACATAAAAGAATGTAAAGTAATTGAGAAGAAATCTAATAAAGGTTGTAGAAGATCTTTTATGAAGAAAATTTTAAAGTATCATTGAAAGCTATGTCTGTATGGATGGGTAAGAGTCAATATGTTTAAAATGACAAGTCTCCCCAAATTAATCTATAAATTCAAATTTTAGTTACAAAATACCATCAGGATTTTCATATAACTTGATAACGTAGGGAAGGTAAAATTTTTCTCTAACCCCCTATGGTCTCCAGCTGGTACTGATACAAGACAGATCAACGGGAGAAAAACATACACATTTTATTTACATGTGCTTGTAAACAAAATGCTCTCACAAGAAAAATGGAGACCCAAAGAAATGACTAGCTCTAAATGCTTACATACTGTGTGGAACAAAGAGTGGCAATTGTAGAAAAGTGACTAGGAGGAGAGGGGTTAGTTTAAGGTTTGTTTGTACAGATTTCTTTCAGCCTCAACTCCCCTCCTCTTGTGATGAGAATATTTCTCTCCTCGTGGTATAGGGAAGATACGGGAGTTTCAACTCCTGCTTTATGAAGAAAAGGGTAAGTCAGAGTGCATCTCTTGCACCTGCTGTTTTTCAGGTGCCTTTAGCTCAAAATGATCAACATGTCAAATGGTGTATTTTGGGATGCCATCCTGAACTCGTTCAGTAGATAAGATGATTTATGTGGAATAATAAAGGGCCCAAAAGTAGCAAAGATAATTTTTAAAAAGAAGAAGAATGGAGTGAGAAGCAGGGGAATTGGAGTGTAATTGTTCTACCAGATACCCAAACTTACTTGTGGTAAATAAAAGAATGTGGTATTGGTACAAGGGAAAGGAAACATACTGATATGCTAGAATAGAAGAGAGCACTGAAAATGGATCCACATATGTGGGAACTTGATGTTTCTTGAAGGTAGTATCATAAATTAATAGAAGAAATAGGGACCGCTGAATACATGATAAATTAGTTTATCCACAGGGAAAAAGATAAAACAGACACTATTTGAAACTTTACCCCAAAATAAATTCAAGATGATCAAAAGACTAAGTATGAAAAGAAAAATGGTAAAGCTTTTAGAAACAATTTACAACAAGTTATGGAAGAGTATCCGTATGATATAGTGGTAATGAGGGATATATTTGTTTTAAAAAGTCACAAAAAACAGATGCCATTAGTAAAAAATTAATAGAACTTGCCACATTAAGAAACAAAAAATATAAATAAATGCACCCCCCCAAAAAAAAGTTTGTATTACCATGAAGAAAAAATATGCTACATGTAAAAATGTAAGCCACAGCCTGAGTGAAAAAAAAAATCACACGTAAAGGATAAGTACCCAGGCTATTAAAAAACAAAAGTTCTGCATATTGATAAGAAAAAGACAGAAATTCTTATAGAAAAAAAATGAGGAAAGAATAAGAACTATCACAAAAGAATTGACTCAGATTGTCAATAATTATATGAAAAGATGTTCAGCTATATAAGTAATATTAAAAAATGCAGTTTGACAAAAAGAGTCCAGGTCACATCCATTAGATTGGCAGCTACTGATTGCCAGTATTATTCTTAATGAGTCATATTAATATTATATATAATATTGTTATTATATAATGTTATATTACATATAATGTAAACTATCACAAGTTTACATTTAATTATATGTAATATAATAATACTAATATTAATAAGTCATGTAACACTTACTGTTGGGGAAAGCATGGAGAAACAGAAACCTGTACTCATTTCTGCAGGGAGTATAGATTTGCAAAGAAAGCCATTTGATAATACCTAGAAAAACTGACAATTATCATTTATATACTCAGGAATTTTCCTACTAGTTTACAATGTAAGGAAGCTCTCACAATTGTGTGTAAGTAGGCCTGTACAGAGATGATTATTCAGGATAGTTTGTAAATGAGAGAAAAAGTGAACACAACTTAACCATCTCCTCAGTAGGGTAATGGCTAAACAAACTGTGATATATAGTTAATTAGTAAAACATTATTCAGTTTTTAAAATGATGAAATTTATTTATATCAATATGGTTAATCTGGAAATTAGAGTGAGTAAAGTTTCAAAGGCACACTTACAGTATAATACCATTTGTATGAAATTTTAAATGCAGAAAACAATAGTGCATATTGTTTGTCGATATACATGTATAGTGACAGACTACAAACATGCATGGGACTTATACCTATCCATTAAAAAAATATTTTATCCCTAAGTAGAAAGGAAGGAAAAAGATGGAGGCTTGAGGGTTTATGTGTGTATATATATACACACATTAAGAAAAGTCATATATATATAAAATATATATAAATTACATATATATATTTAAAAAGTCATGTATATATGTTTTTTTCCCCTTTTTTATTTTTGGAAACAAAAATAGGGAAATGTTAATATTGGTTTAAACATGGTGGTGGATAAATGTTTTTGTTATATATTTTTTACATGATATAACTATCACTGGAATTTAAATTTTAAAAATTTCAAAGTATTCACAGATTTCTGTTTTTACAATTTCAGAAATAGACATAGAAGAGAGCTGTTTTCAATTGATCACTGTAGCTAGTGCATTGAAGGTGAATGTGCCTTGAAACTTTCAAATTATGGAATTTGAGGTGAATGAAGTAATGGTATATAGCTTTTGCTGATTTGTTAATATTTAAGTAGGCCAGGAACAGTTCAAGTCTTTAAATAGAAGTATATTTACAATATCCAGCTTAGCATCCAGCTTGGGAAACACGATTTCCCATCAGCTTTAAAGCATAACTCTATAAATAATATATGAACTTGAACCTTACTCTAAAGATAAGGAGAGATTTAAAATAACAATAAACAAACATAGTCCTCCTGGGTCATTCTTGGACACATTTTTCAGTAGGTCAAAGTTAATTCTTGGCTATTCTGGACTTTTCTCAAGTTTGCTCTCTATCCCTTAGAGATTGGTGACTGCATCAATAGGTGATACATTCATATACTTGAAAGTATAAGTGACTCAGGATGCATAATGAGTTTTATCTCCAAATGATACTTAGATTTTAAGGAAGTTCAATGACTTACACTAAAGTAATGAATTTCTAAAAGTGGAAGTTTAAGTCTTGTTCATTAGAGTGGTGGGTGGGGGTAGGTGTTTAGACAAGGGCCTTCATGAGAACTCCCAGTTCCATCCCCTAGTGAGTGTCTGCTCTACTTAGGAGACTTTTTACCTTGGAAAATAAAGTGAGAGAACAAGTATATTTAATGAAAATGATAACATTATTTTTAAAAATTATAAATTAGAGACCAATTAGAAATCATACAACCTCATCACCCTGAAAAGTAGTTTGTATTCAGATGTTCTTTCTAAGCATAGAATGAAGTCTAAGCTGAGATGTCACTGTGGAGAGTTAGTGAAGGCCCTTTGATAGGTTTTCAATAAGTTAAAGGTAGGGTCCATTTCACTGTGATAGCCATTATAAGTAAATTCCTAGATCATTTATTTTCATAGGCCAACATAAAGGCTAGTTCCATGTTGATATTACTCTTTGAAGAATAACCATTTCATTGTAAACCAATATTATTGTGTTATTTCAATTTACTTTTGCAGTTGCTTTGAGGACAAATTTTATCAACTCATTTAAATGTTTCTTTTAGCTCAAATAGGCATAATCTCCAATGTAAAAATATGTTCACATCTATACAAGTAGATATTTTAGCTTTTAGTATAGATTTTGAATTTACCCCTCGGTATTATTTTACTTTTTAAGCTTATTACAGTTTCCATTGAGACAGTTTGGGTAAAGGGAGATTTAGTGGCATTATCTATGTGCATGTTAGTATTTTAAGAATGAATTGTGAAGGATAAGTCGGGAACTTCTAAACTGTGCATAGATATAGGCTAATATATTTTCAACTTAAGTATATATGATAAGATAGATAATATAATGAAACATAGTAGATGATGTATATAGTATATATATTTACTAATATATAAATAATTATATTTTTATATTTAATAAAATATAATAAATTTATATTTTTTTGTAAATTCATTGAAATCTAAACTTCAGTGAATTTTATTCAACCTAAAGGCTCTTTTACATATGTCTAGGTATTAGAATTTAAAACAAGATAACACAACTTTGTAGCAATTCCACAGGATTCAGATTTCAAAGAGTTTGAGCTAGAAAGTATTTATTATGTAGAACACATTCCAGAATTAGTCCAAAGAAGACATGCATTAGAGAAACATTCGATCTCTTACTATTGAAGTTGTGTACTTGATAGATACCCTGAGAGCTTACTAAAGTAGTTTCCATTTTTCAGTATGAAGTTGGTATACCTAAATCAGCAGTCTTTGACTCTATATTTTCTCTGAAAATAGGACAAACTCACCTTCCTGTTCTGGTATTGCCTTGCCTAGCTGCTGAAGTTGTAGTGGCAGCAACAGCTGAGACAGCAGCAATAGAAATAGTCTGTGGGATGGAACTGCAGCCACACACAAGATCTAAGACTTGTCTAAAATTTAATATAGACATTGCTTTGCTATATCAATCTAAATAATTGTCCCTTAATTATTGTCCCTTTATTTTCAGTCTTCCTTGAATAAAAGGAAAGGAATAATTGATTGATAGCTGTGATTGATGTTGTGTGTTTTGAACAGTAATTCCAGGTGTGTGCCAAAGAGCAAAGTAGTTTATTGTCTTTGTCAGAGTTTAGAAATACATGGTCTCCAGATAATCCTAGGAGCTCAGAAGGTCTCTGTATTAATAATTTTAGTTCTTTGGCTTTTGTTCTTCCAGTCATAATAAACAGTTTGCATATCTTGAGTTTGCTCCAGAAACCTGATATGAATATTCTCTAAATTCCACAATTGTCCTTTTTCACTGGGCTGGTTAGTGATGAGTTTCCAGTTTCCAGCTTAGGTCCTATACTCTAGGAAATAAATATAACTTAACCTGCTATCATCTACATATATGTCATTGAGAGCTTTTGACAGGAATTTATTCACAAATATGTAAGTCTTGTCAAAATACCCTAGTTTTTAAATATCCTGCAATGTAAGAATCTCGGAAAATCTGTAGTTCTGAGATTCTGGTGAACCCAGAGTGATTGGAGCCTTAAATAGTTTCCTTCCAAATATCCCAATTTCTTTCTCTGTTTTGTTTCTCATAACAGAATCAAACCATGAAAATAAATGAAGTTAAAGATAAAAGTGCAGGTCTGCCAGTCCCCCAACTCCCGTGCCTGGCATTAAACTAAAAATAAATGCCATTCTAAAACCTGGAGCTTCTTTTGCTCATAAATGAAAAGGGAGTTCTACCTAGTTAACTCCTGTTTATTTTCTGGGGCATTAATATTCAGTGTGAAGTATCCCTTATATATATATGTCTATATCTCTCACGGCTTTTAGCTTTTCACTCTACTCCACATATGAAAGCCTCCTTGAAAGCAGAGCAGATTGGAATATTGTTTATTCATATAGTTACCCTATGGCATTTGGCATTTCTGACTCTTTGGAACCAGGGACATAAGGAATTTGGAAGATTGTAAGACAGTGATTCTCTAGTACAGCCTGCTTACATTCAGCCAATCAGCCCCCAAAATATTTAAATCATTCCACCCTGTACCTTTCACCTTCTAAGTACGTATACCCATATGTTAAAAACAATCTTCTCTTTTCTACTATTTTTTTCTGTTTGTCTTGTGTTGTAATTGAATTAGAAGATGTGGGACAAGTATTTTAAACACTTTTTTTTTTTTCCAGTTCTGGTCCTGATATAATTCAGTGAATATTAATGTATTGAACTTAAAATGCATAATATTCTTAAGTCATAAAAAAATGATAATTTATTTGGAATTGAGAAAGACATTTATTTTGGATTACAAGTAAAATTTCTGTGCAGGAAAAACTAGATTATAATGTGGATACTCAAAGAACTGAGATGATTTTGACAGAATGTAATTTATTTCACAGATGATGGAGTGATTTATTCTTAAAAACTAAATGGAAAAATGATTTTTGTCTTTAGAGCCAAATCAACTTACTGTATCAATATTTTTCTGTCCTTAAAATTTCACATAGTTTAGTTCCATTAAAAATCAAACAAACACTTTTATTTTGGGCCAGGCGCGGTGATTCGCACCTGTAATCCCAGCACTTTGGGAGGCCAGGAGTTCAAGACCAGCCTGGCCAGCATGGTGAAACTCCATTTCTACTAAAAATACAAAAATTAGCCAGACATGGCGCATGCCTATAGTCTCAGCTACTTGGGAGGTTGAGGTGGGAGAATTGCTTGAACCCGGGAGGCGGAGGTTGCAGTGGGCCGAGATTATGCCACTGCACTCCAGCTTGGTGCACAGAGCGAGACTATCTCAAAAAAACAAAAACAAAAAGAACAAAAACAGCAAAACCTTTTATTTTGAAGGGAAGAAAACGTGTTCAGTTTGATAGCGCATTTATGGGTAGAGTATAGACTGTCAGGAATGTTTAGCTTTTTCAAAAAGATTATTCCTACAGCTGAGGAAAAAAAACTTTCTTCCACTCTTGATGTGAACATTACTAGGTGATTTGCATGTGAGAATAATTTTACTGTAGCATCTGAGAAGTGGTCTGAATGAAGAGGTGAGCCCAGTTAGTTACCAGGCAAAAGGTAGGCTAAAGGACATGAACTCTGGCAAACACCGCCAGTTCCTCGTTCATTTGATTGTCAGAGACTCTTCAGCCATGCAGCCCAGTTCTTGAGAATTGTTTATAGAATTGTTTGCTTCTGAAGGAATCTGTTACCAAATTTTGTTTGATTAATGCTAAACATCTTAGAAGCCTTCTGATAATACTGGCATTGACTTTGTCATGAACCACTTAAAAAGTGAGCCATGATGACTAGTAACACAAATGTGGGGCCCTTTGGGATGACCACAATTTGCCTATAATACAGAAACATGGTGCTATTCAAAATAAAGCTCAGACCTGTGAACACCAGGGAATGGGAAGAGAATGGGATGGGAAATCATAGACTGGAGAAAGGACTTTTTTTTTTAATGGTTGGTATACTTATACTTTCCTACTTTTCAGTTGTGTGAATAATATGAGCAAAAATTCAGGGAAGTTTCATGGTATTATATCTCCATTCCTTTTGGAAAATTAAAAATCTCATGTATTCACCAGAGAATGGGAGGGAACTAATGTTAACTGAGCCTCTAATATTCCAGAGGATTGGTACCAGATCCTTTATGCACATTATCTCATTTTTATTATCACAGCACTTAGGTAGATACTGTTATAATCCCCCTCTACAGACAATGTCACTGAAGAGCTGAAGCATTCTGAGGTTAAAAATCTTACCTATAGCCTCACATTATGGTTTGATCTACAGCAATTTCCATTCCATTGCCCCCTATCATTTGGAGTAATTGACTGTGTTCAATAATATCTAATAGTTCCTTTATGCATTTTAGTATATCTGTCTTGATAAAGAATATGCAGAAATTAGAGTTAAAAAGGATCTTGTAAATCAGATTATAGTTCTCACTCCTGTACCTGAGCCAGCCTAGGTACATTAAATAGCTGTCTAGTTTAAATAATTCTGGAAAAGATTCCACAATTTTCCTTAGTAACCCAAATATGTCATTGCCTTGATTTAAGCCATTTTCTTCTGGTTTGTCCTAAATAGAGATGGAGAACAGCTGGTTACCATTCCCAATATAATAACCCATATATTTCTAGAACATTATAAAGCATTCCCTCAGGTTTTTCTTCACAGCCTGACTCCTTCTATCCTTTTGATCTTTCTTCTTTTTCCAACCCTTTCATCATCTGTGTGGGCTTCCTTCCTTTTTATTTCTCTGCATTCCCTTTCAGATGTGGAGATCATAACTGGCATGGATAGCCAGCATGAGTCAAGCAGTGAAGAGTAAAATAAGAAACTTACCTCAGAGTTTCTAAACTAATTTTCTATTTATGAACCCCAGTAATGTGCTTGCTTAAAACACAACAAGAATGGTGCCTTGCTATCGTATTTCACTTGTGGGTCTGCTATGGTACAAGGTGTGTTTTTTCTGCTACATTTCAATTCTTGCACATGGCCAGCCTTTACCTTGTATGTTGTGTCTTATAGTCTAGAACATATTATTTTGCAAAATGGCAGGAAAGACTTGCATAAGTATGAAGGATGTTTTGATGTGAAAAAAAAAAACATTTTAAAATATTTCAATGTGTTCAAAGTGATTGTGTTGTTAAAAATCCTTTCTTTTTATACAGTGGGAAATAACTTATGCCTGAATGGTTAATAATGCAACTGTCTGAATCATTTCATTAATTACGTATGAGTTTTCTAATATACTAACCCCATTTTAAATGTACTTCTAATCCACCAAAGTTATTTCTTTGTATCTATTTTATTTGCTGATGGGAATTTAATAAGCTTGCCATTTATTACATTACTTATTTTACTAAGGAAATGTTAAATAGTACTAAATAGTAGGCAAAGTTGTAGCCATACCATCCTTTAAAACTCACTCCAAAATGTACGTATTTTGTTAAAATAGCGAGCCACTTTTCCTTTTCACTTCAGAACCTTTATAGTTTATAAAATCTCATTGTTTTTTAGGAGTTACTAGCATAGTACCTCTTTGAGTTTTAAATTTCCTCATTTTGTTACTCCATGTAATGTCAGTAATTTAACTTTTAGTTATAGACAAGGGGTCAAATTATCATTTTTATTTAGCTAGGGAATGTCCTATTTTCACGTGACTTCAACAGAATATTTTCTATTAGTGCACCTACCAATTTCTTTTTGTCTCTTACAGTGTTATACATTTATAGATTTATACTTTGAGTATTTCACACGTGCTTTTTTAGTTTAATTAAAAGTTTATGTTCATTCAGTAAGTGCAATATAGTACTTGAGAGGATGTTCATCACTGGTTTAATAATACTAGTTCAGTCCTTGATAGATGTTAGCTTTTCTCCCTAAGATAAGTCCTACAATTAGCCATTTTGTATAGAAAAGAATTTGTGGCTCATTGCAGCTATTGGAAAAGCACTTCAAAATTTCTTAACTTCTTTACCGGCCAATTAGCATCTCCTTTACTCATGAAGAGCAATTTTCTCTCTTTAGCCTTGATCTTAACATGAGACACACCGCAGGTGTCCCTGTCTCCCGCCCCCACCACAGGCAGAGAGTTATGTGGTGTTACAGGTTTTTGGAGCTCTTCCGCACAACTATGCCAGAGTTCCTTTGCTTTGAGAAGACTTCACTGAGACTGATAGAATGGTTTTCTTATTTGTGTTCTTGATGCATAATACCTTACTTCCTTTTAAAATGTTGGGGAGGCTTATTAGCAATATAAATATATTTCTTCCAATTAAATTTCATTCACTATCAATTTTTAAGAAAATACAATCTCCAGTCTAAGCAGATCTATGGAGAAAGCAAAAGCTACCTCTGAATAGTCTCTTAGAAGAGCATATTTGTTAGAACTTTTTATTTTGTAACAATTCTACATTTATGAGAAAGCTGAAAAGATAGTACAGAATATTCTCATATACCTATCTCTTAGTTCAGAACTAAAAACTTTTCAAGACCAACTAGCTTACATTGTCTCCTACTTGAAGACCAGATACTGGCTACCTTTTAAAAGCAAATGCAAAGGCCTTTGAGTGGTCTCTTGTGTGTAGGTGGCTGTAGTATGGAATATATAGCTGCTGAATGCAGAAATGAGAGAATCTGAAGCACCTAAACAAGCTTTTGAAGTAGGGAGTGTTAGGCTCCATTTACCCTTTTTTTTTTTTTTTTTTTTTTGAGACGGAGTCTCGCTCTGTTGCCCGTGCTGGAGTGCAGTGGTGCGATCTCACTGCAAGCTCTGCCCCCCGGGTTCACGCCGTTCTTATGCGTCTGCCTCCCGAGTAGCTGGAACTAGAGGCATCCACCTCCACGCCCGGCTAATTTTTTTTTTTGTTGTATTTTTGGTAGAGATAGGGTTTCACCGTGTTAGCCAGGATGGTCTCCATCTCCTGAACTTGTGATCCGCCGCCTCGGCCTGCCAAAGTGCTGGGATTACAGGCGTGAGCCACTGCGCCCGGCCTCCATCCACCACTTTTTAAGGAGGAAGAGAGGTATTTCTGGAAATCACCCTGATATCTGATTAAATATAGTATGGTAATAGCAACAGTGTGCCAAAGAAATCTACTCTTCATTTTTTTTTTTTTAACCTGCCATAGTTTGTTTAACCCTGGTTCTGACTTTTAGACAATTCTTACTTTATTCAGGCAGCTTGTTCTTGTGTAGTATAACTTCCAGAACTGTAGAATCCTCGTTAGTAATACCTTCTTGGTTATTTAATTTCAGTGCTTTATTTTTCATTGATAAATTTGATCTAGTTTTTAGTGAGAAGTTTCTTAACCTAGAGTAAATAAACTTTTGTGGATTCATGGTGGGCTTTATAATCTGTATGAGAATTTGCATTTTCCTGAGGATCTATAGGTTCTATGAAATTTTTCAAGAGTGGATGCAATCACTGTCTGCCTTCTCACTTCCTTCCCAAATTAGCAAACTTTCTCCTCAGAAAATGTCAAGTAAATTAGGATGACGTTCCACAGTACTAATGGGATTTAAATGTGTATTTATTCTCTGTTGGTATACATTACAATATACATGTTTCTAGTCAGAATAAAATGTGATTATGAACTTGCTTTAAATAAAATGAATTTGGGATAATAAAACTTAAATAGATAGTCAAGAAAATTAATTTTCTCTTGTTCTTATAGAAAACAGTAAAGTCAATTTTTTTTTACAGTTAGTAAAATATGCCAGAATATCCCAGTACAGTCAAATAGCTTATAATAATGAAAATTCAGTAGGCACAAGGAAAAAAAAAAACATTGCAGATTATCTTATTTTCATTCTAGAATTGTTAAGGACATAAAGTCTGAGAAGCTTGTTAGATTATTGATAGTGAAACAGATGGAAATGATAATCTTATATATTTATAGAAAATATTTAAATTGCATTTAGTATTCCTCTGACTTCCCAATAAACACTATGGGGAAAGAAGGCCCTGTGGTTCTTTTTAAGAATAATACTGTGCTTCTAAGGCCAGTAAATTACGTTGTCTGAAGAATCACAAAATGTGATTGCACAAAAACAAGCAAAAAGGTTTTCAGGTATTTGAGATTTAAGAAGCCATCATTTTGCCACATGAAGTACCTAGTTCTTAAAAAAAAAAAAAAAATCATAAGAAATTGCTGCAACCATGGCAGAAATTCAAAATATATTTTGAGAAAATATACCTTCCATTTTGTGCTTTCTATAAAATAGATCATCAATTCATCATGAAAGATTGTGCACTTCTTATCCAGTTGCAGTGTTATTCCTGTTGCATCCCAAATTTATTTCCCCCATTCAGAGGGTATTTGAAAAAAGAAATACATCTTTAAAAGTCCAAACATTTTAACTTAAAAAATTTTGATTTTAAAGAATCAGTAGTGCATTGAAGAAGTTCTTATAGGTTTGGTGACCAGTTAAGACCTAATCCCTGGCCAGGCGCAGTGGCTCATGTCAGACTTTGGGAGGCCAAGGCTGGAGGATCACTTGAGCCCAGGAGTTCAAGACCAGCCTGGCCAACATAGCGATACCACATCTCTACAAATCAAAAAGTTAGCTGGGCATGGTGGCTCATGCATGTGATCCCAGCTACTCGGGAGACTGAGGTGGGAAAATTGAGTTTGGGCCAGTCAAGGCTTCAGTGAATTGTGATCGCACCACTGTTCTCCATCCAGCCCGGGCATCAGAGCGAGACCCTGTCTTAAGACAAAGCCACAAAAAACACAAAGCAGACCTAACCTATTTTTAAAATTTTACTATAGCACTTTCTCTACACCACTAATATACCACATTGTTATTATATCATCTATCTATATCACTCACTGAACCCTGGACTACTTAAGGATAAAAATTCAATCCTATTAAATCTATATTCTCATATTTAGCACAAATCAATCTGTATTCTCAACAGCTAGAACTCAGTGAGTACTGTTTAAATGAACAAATTCACATTCAACCTCCCCTATTTTCTTTAGCTGTGCCATCCAGTATGGCAGCTACTGGCTATATGTAGCTAGTGAGCACTTAAAATGAAATGTGTCTAGTCTGAATTAAGATTTGATGTAAATATGAAATGCACACTAGATTTCTAAGATGTTGAATGTAAAATCACTCATTTATGTATATATTTTAAGATAGAGTCTTGTTCTGTCACCCAGGATGGTGTTCAGTGACACAATCGCAGCTCACTGTAGCCTCTGCCTCCTGGGTTCTCATGACTCAGCCTCCTGAGTAACTGGGATAACGGGTGCATACCACCATGCCTAGCTAATTGTTGTATGTTTAGTAGAGATGAGATTTCACCGTGTTGGCCAAGCTGGTCTTGAACTCCTGACCTCAAGTAATCCACTCGCCTCAGCCTTCCAAAGTTCTGGGATTACAGACATGAGCCACAGTGCCCAACCAATATTTTTATATTAATTCCATGTTGAAATAAGAATATTTTTTATTAAATAAAATATACCATTAAAATTACATTTATATATTTTTTTGCTTTTTGAAATGTGGCTACCAGACAATTTAAAGTTATATATGTGATTTGCATTTGTGACTTGCATTACATTTCCATTCAACAGTGCTATTCTTAAGCAAATGTTGGCAAATGATGGTCCCTTTGGCCATATCTGTTTTGTTTTTATATGGCCTGTAAGCTAAGAATGACTTTTACATTTTTAAAGGATTGTAAATAAAAAATGCCTGTGCAACAGAGACCATATGTGACATGCGAAGCCTAGAATATTTACTGTCTGGTCCTTAATATAAAAAAGTTGCTTACCCTTGTTCTAAAGAAGTTATGAGGGTAGAACTCATGAACCTTAGCCTCTAGCATCTTATACTCTAGTGAAAATAACCTCTGAAATAAATTCAATTTAGTTACCATTGGTTATTACATACTTGCGTTTCCACAGAAACAATTAGTAAAATTTGATATTCAAAAAGTACCAGATGGAGATATTATAGACAAGCAGGAATGTAGGATGCTTAAGTACATAGTCATTTGAAATGAAATAAACAAGTAGTAGAACTAGCTTCTTAACATGACTCATAATTCCTAAGGAACATTTGTATTATCAAAGTACTTAGTTGTTTTCTAAAAGAATGACTGTCTCTTGCTCATAAATTTATTTTTAAAAGTTGTTGCCTTGGTTTATCAAAATATAACTTAAGACATGTTTATATCATAATGAATGCAGATACATAGGAATGAGTTTATTTCAGTTTGCATTAAAACAATTTGATCTCAACATTCAAAATGTGTATACTATGTATATACTATATTGTAGTTCCCAAAATGTGTTTTGTTTTGTTATTTTGATGTGGGGCTGTCTTTTTTCCCCCATACATCTGATCTGGTTATTTTTCTTGATGATGGGCAGAAAATGTTTATAGATTATGTAAATTACTGCTTAGGCATAGAGGGTGACTGGAAAGTGGGGCAGAGTGGAAAGGAGTAGCAATGTGGTAGTGTCATCTGCCTTCTAGAGCTTCTAGTTGATGTTCTGTGTGCCGACCTCTTAGTAAACCTTAGATTATATGCTTAAGTATCCACAACCTAATATTAAGAGGAACCAATAGCACTTAATTATGTCACTTTTTTCTGAGAATACATTGTCTGGAAAGGTAAAGCCTTGGTAGTTCAGGTATGTGGGTGGTATTATAGATATTAAACAAAAGAAAAAGCTATCAGATAAACAAAACCAAAGTAGCCATTTTTCATGATGGTTTTTACTTTAATTCCATGGCCTAGGAGAGATATACCATCCCCAGCTATTTTCCAGCAAACCTCTTCTGTACTCTGTTCAGGTTGGCTCCCTTTTAGCTGCCTTTGCCAGTAGATAAGCCCAGGGATCACATTATATGTGTTCTCAGTTGATGGAATACCACTGAGAAACATCATTTCTTCTAGGCAATGTGGCAATATCTATCCAATGGAAATATAGATATAACCATTGCTCCATTAGGCATACTTCTAGAATTTATTATCCAGATATAATCCCAAAAATGTAGAAAAAGTAAACATGAAATTCCCCTCTTCTCTACCGCTGGCTTACTTAATTTCACTCTCCAAAGTGAAATTGCTATCTGCATGTCTTTTCAGACAGGTTTTATGACGATATAGCTATGTACCCACTTTTTAATATATGTAAATTGGATCGCATTCTGTAAACTGTTCTGCAGTTAGCTTCTTTCATCTAACATGTCATATACCTATCACAAAATATGTTTGGAAAGACATACAGATGGTAATACTTTTGGAGAATGGGATTAAAGGAGCCAGGGTGGAGAAGAAGGGATTTTCTTGGTTACTTTTTCTTTTCTTTACTGTTTGAGTTGTTCTAGCAGTAAATATATTTGTAAAATATTTTAAATTAAAATACTATTAGGAAATTAAAGTATGTATGATAATAATAATGATGATAGTTAACATTTTATTGAGTTCTTACGATGGGCCAGACACTGCTGTGTACATACGGCATGTGCTTTTCCTCATTAAATTATCACAGAAACTGTACAAAGTACATCTATTGAGATCCCCATTTTATGGATGATGAATTTGAGCACAGAGAGATCTTTGGTTACATGTCGAAGTCAATGTATGAAGAAAGAGTCAAATAAGAGCATTGATATGGAATATAGATGATATCCATAATGGTTTGACTTAACGGTTTTTCAGCTTTATTATGGTGCAAAAGTGATACACATTCAGTAGAAACTGTAATTTGATTAACCATACAATCATTTTGTTTTTCACTTTCAGTGTAGCATTCAATAAATTACACGAGATATTTAGTACTTTATTATAAAATAGGCTTCGTACTAGATGATATAGGCTAATGAAAGTGTTCTGAGCATGTTTTAAGGTAGGCTGGGTTAAGCTGTGATGTTGAGTAAGTTAGATGTATTAAATGCATTCTTGACTAAACAATATTTTTAACTTCTGATGGGTTTATTGGGTTGTAACTCTATAATAAGTTGAGGAACATCTGTACTGCCATTTATAAATGAGTTCTCCTGTGTGATCCAGAAGAGTAAACATTGTGGTTGGCTAGTTTTGTGAACAGAAAGGAAGAAGCTGGGTTCTTTTAAACACCATGACTTCTGCAATTGTTCTTCAGAGTTTAACTCAAGGAGAAAATGGGCTGTTTGATTAATTCTAAGGACTTCTATTTGAGGGAGTCATTTTCAGAGGAAAAAAATCATCTGTGCTTTGGAATTTTTTTAAGGTATCTTAAAACAGAGAGGTATTATATGAGTCATTTCTCATAAGAACTGGCTTAGTATAGTAAGAAAGACTCCTTCTCATATTTTCCAAGATTATTGGTGGGTTGACAGATGTCAGCAAATGATTTTCTCTGTTGCAGTAGTTATCCAAGTACAGAAAGAAGAAAATAGATAGTAGGCCAGGCATTTGAAAGTATTTTAGAATAGCAGTTCCTTCATTCAAGAGATATTTATTGTGTACCTCAGAAAGTTATAATTAATATATTTTTACATTCAAATTCAAACTCCTGGCTCTTGAAAATCTCTATAATCTCTTCCCTTTTTGTCTGTCAAGCTCTTCCTCCACTCTTCCAACAAACTGCATCTATTTAGGCTAGTTTCTTGATCATTCTTCTGTAACTATCTATGTAAGTAGTTGAGCTCCTTAAGCACAGGGATTATCTGTTGGTTCTTAGTGCCTCTGGTGTCTGTAGCATGGAAGGCTTAGAATGGCTAGTGAATGAACAAGTGAATAAATACATTCTTTTTTGTCTCCATGCTCTTGCATATACATGTTTCTATATGTAGATTTTGCCTTCCCTTCTTTCTTCAAAACCTTGAGACCAGAGTTAGTGTGCCTATAGTGAGACCCTCTTCCAGTACGACTGACCTCCTGGCTGAGATGCAACAGGTCTCTACTGCTTCCTGTACCAAATTAAGACTCCTTGGACATTAAGGGACATTGTGCTTCTTTGTATATCCAAGTGTTAGTTCTTATTATGCTGCTTTTCATACAACCTCAAAATGTGCTTATGCATTACCTTCTCTGTGCTCTGTAATGGGACCATCTTTCCATTAGATGCAGGGGTTATGAACATGACCTCTGGAGAGATGATCTGAGTTAGAATTCTAATTCTTCTACTTCCTAGCTTTGTGAAGGTTTCTTAAAGTCTCTATGGTTCAGTTCCCTCCTCTGGAAAACACTGAAATAGAAGCCTGCCTTTTGGAATTCATGTGAGGATTGAATAATCTATTAACGTGCTTAGAACAGTACCTGGCATATTGTAAGCATTCAAATGTTAGCCATTATTACTCTGTGGCTTCTGTGTATATTTTGTCTTATCTGTGATGAAGATGAGAAGGCAAGGGCTGCTCCTGGCCCCTACAAATACACTTACCTAATAGCTATTATCAATAGATATTAGAAGGTGGGTAATAACAACCCTTGAGATAAAAGGGGAGATGACTGAAGATTGATTTTTGGTGACTTTTTATGTAGAGACTTTTATTCGTCTCTTTTGCTTCTTAATGGATCCACTAACTTAATAAACAAATAATTATTGATTGTTATATGTGTTAGATACCATTCTAGGTCCTGGTGATATAGCAGGGATCAAAACAGAAGAAAATGCCTGCCTCCATGGAGCTTACATTTTAGTCCTAAGTAAACTAGAAGTATGTGAGATGGTAATAGGGCTGTGGAGAAGAATGATGCAAGGAAAGGGGGCTAAGGAGTATATGTGTATGTGTGTGTGTGTGTCTGTCTGTCTGTCAAGGGGTGTGCATTGCAATTTTAAACATGATGGCTTAGCAAAGACCTCACTTAGTATGGTGCATTTGAGAAAAGTTTTGAATGAGGTAAAGGAATAGTCATGTGGATATCTGTGGCAAGAGCTTCCTAAGCAGAGGTGTCAGGAGGTGCAAAAGTCCTGAGTTAGTAGCATACGTAATATGCTCAAAGAGCAGCAAGGAGACCAGTGTGTTTGGAGCAGTGAATCAGAGGGAGAGTAATAGAGGATAAGGTAAGGGGCAGGGGCACAGCTCATACATCGCATTGAAGATCATGGCAAGAGCTATGTCATTTACACTGTGAGCAATGGGTACCATTTGGAAGGTTTTGTGTGCAGGGATAATGTTATCTGTCTTAGGAGGCAATGGGGTCAGTCTGACTACTTTGTTGAAAGTTGGTTGAAAGTAAACTGCAGGAAAGCAAGGGAGACAAATTAGGAGACTATGAAGTGATCCAGGTAAGACAGTGCTGGCTTGGACCCAGGGGGTTGTAGGGGAGGTGGTGAGAAGTAGTTGTATTATGGTTATGTTTTGCAAGCAGACCCCATAGGAGCTGCTGACAAATTGGAAATGGGGTGCGAGGGAAAGAATTGCCTCAAAGATAAGGTTTTTGGCCTGAGCAATTTAGCAGGCTGGAGTTGTCATTTACTGAGATGGGGAAAAGTGCAGGAACAATAGGGAACAAGAGCTAAGTTTGGTTATGTTAAATTTGATATGCCGTTTAGACATTCAAATGAAGATAGAGAGTTGACCTTGGATGTAGTCCAGAATTCAGGGGAGAAGTAGAGAGGTCACATTTGGAGATAAAAATTCAGGCTTATCATATATAGTATTTGAATCACTGAGACTGAATAGGAAATTATTTCAAAGTTTCTTCTAACTGTCATACCTTTTCCCCCCGTAGGTTATTTTTCTTTATTTTACTTACTCTTCTTACCCATCTTCCCATCCCACAAATTCCAAGGCAGAAGTTAGTCTTGTCAGTTATCATCCAATTTGGGAGATGTAGAAGAACATTGTACTTTTCTTTTCTCACTTTGTGATGTGATCAGAGTAAGTGCTTATTGTAGTGAGGTGACAGCATCTTCTTGGTGACTATTAGGTTGTGATCAAATCATGTTCTAAATAGAAAGTGGAAACTTATTTTCATGTTCCTTTTATTAGCAGTATTTATTTTTCCATCAACCATATGCTAATAATTCATGAATCAATCTATAAACACTTAAAGAACACTGTGTGCCTGTACTGTGGATAATATAAGAGAAATATTAGTAAAAGTTTCTGGCCTCAAAAAATTTGCTAATTAGTAGAAAGCCTGGTCTCACATAGTAAACCAGTTAGAGCATAATGTATGATAGCACTGAATTGTGCCTTAGGTTGTATGGTGTGGCTTATAAGAAAAAGCTTATTAAAATTGATCTTTTGACATTTTTGACAATGTTCTTATAAATTACTTTCTTTTTTATTATATATGGATGGGATGAAGCACAGAGTAAGATAAAGTGCACAGCAAAGGGAATCTGCCCCTCCTATCTGCCCAATACCCCACAGGTTTTGGTGATAATCCTGGGCAATGTTCCAATCAAACCTGCCTCCCACTTCTCACTAAAGTTAGTGAACACGTGACCTACATTCCCCAAATAAGAGCCGCTTGTAAACGCCGATCTTGGCTTTTTCATTCATAGAGATATCTATTTTTTGAGAAATAGATAAAGCATTTTTTAGTGATGTGCAGGATGCCCTTTTTCTTAATTATTAACTTCTCAAAACATAAACACATTGGTGGCACTTAAAGGGCAGCTTCATTGCAAGAGCTGAAAGCATTAATGAGTTTGTGTTAATGCTTCATTAATAAATCAGCAGTAGCTAAGAAACTAGATCTTCTTTTTCCTGAAGTCTTTAATGTATCTTCATGCTCCATTAATCTAGGGGTCAGGAAACTCCTAAAGTTTGAGGTCAGATGATATCATGTGGTATTTCCATTTTCTGAGCAAATCGGCTGATTCTTACACCCCTGTATTAATCCGCCTATCCGTAGATAAACTGGTTAGCTGATATGGATAATGAATGCATCTTTAATTTTCATGTGAGATTTTTAAGACTAACAAACATGAGAAGATTATGGAGGAGGAGTGTTTTGGTTTTTGCTTGGTAATGCTACTCTAGCATGAATAAGTGAGTAGATACATTAAAACTCATTTTCATTTAGCTTTGGAATGCTTATAGAATGGTTTGTGGCAGATATCTCTTCCTATTTGGGTTCATTTTGATAGACATGAAAATTAGAAAATACTATTTAGATAGTGTAAAGAAGTAAAAAAGTATTTCCTTTCAGTAATCTCCAAAAAATTTAATCTAGACAAATGAAAGCATTTTTATTGATAGTAAAATATTGTTTTATTTTTATGCTTGTGTTTGGTGATAGCCATATCTGTCCTCAGATTTCACAGCAGATCTTTTAAGTTAAGTTATTAGGTCCTGAGTGAAAATTTCCGATAAATCTCTACTAACCTTTCAAAAAACAAACATTTCCATCCCAGTTGGAATGCGGGGAATATGAGAAACAATTAGACACAAGCAGAAGGGAAACAGGGCATTAGTTCTTTCTCCTCTGATATTTGCTGCCTTTACTTGATGTTTCCTTTTTCTCTATGAGGATCAGAGCTCGAGGAATATTTGGGTCTTTGCAAGTGAGTAGCTAATCTTTAGCAAGGTCTTAACTGAAGCTACCAATAAAAGGCAATATTTTAAATGCTTTACACTAATAAAGTCTCAGAAAAAATCTATTAGCATTTTGCAATTTAGCAGAACTAGCTAAGGCTCTCTTTGGCTTTCTTGACTTCCAGACTGGTCTCCTAGGAATTTTTTATGGGAGCTTTGGAGCTCATAAACTGTACAAGCATTGCTTCTGACAATGTAATGAAACCACACAGTCCAGGACTGCTGCTTGAGGAAATTATTTTAGGACTGGCTTTCTTATGACCCATTACTCAGAATACTTCCTTGCCTTCCATTCTCTAGATGGTATCCCTCAGAAAGGTTGGCTTAGTACCAGCTTCTAGTACTTGCTGTAGACTTGTTTTATTTATTTTTCACATCTCCTGTAGGTCAGAGGGAACATAAATGACTTCCTGTGGGTTTTTGCCTGAATACGGAAGTAAAAGTAAGAACTTTCATGAACCCTGTCTTTATGAAAACCATTATAAGCAGTTCTGCAAATTGTATTAATAGAACTTGAAAAGATTTAAGTGATAGTCAATGAAGATAATATTTCTAAGAATAATGTAAAATGTATCTACTTGTATCCAGGGGATATATCAAGATAGATAGATAGATAGATAGATACACACACACACAGATATATATACTGAATATGTATGCGTGTATGTATGAATATGTATGATATATGTATGTATGAATATGTATGTATGAATATATGTGTATATATATTCCCTGTTGCCAAATATTTTGTGGATGTATGTTTTCTATGAGTATTTAGGGCAACAGGAATTATAGTAGTACCATATAAATGTAAATAATCAAAATTTAATATTACTCAAAATTTTCACAAACTTAGAAAATTATGGCCATATTTTAATGTAGGGAATGATATAAAATTGATATTACTTACTTTAAATATATTTTATCAGGAGGTCTAAGGATAACTGCATTCTCCTTAGATAGGGTTGAATTGGTGTTTTGATTTAGGAATGGAAGAAATATGGTCAATCGAGAACTCTTCTGCAGACACAAGGCACCTGGAATTTATAAAGAACCTTGAGTGTTAGAGTAATCTTTTCTTAGCGAACAAGAGGTTAAAGATTGAGGCACTTAGCAAGAACTCTTAAATTATTCAGTGGTTTCCTCAGCAGCATTTTAATTCTTGCTCATGTAATTGTTTCATGGTTGACTTTATTCTTCTCATGTATTGCTATTTTTCTTTGTCCTTTTCTCAGGAATAGAAAGAAAATTTCATTAAAGCACAACACAGAATTATATTCATTGGCCACACTTCACAGAAGATTCATTGCATAATTTGGCCAGTTTCCCTCCCCACCCATTTAAATAGTGTGGCAAATATATTTGGTGGGATTTCCTCAACCATTCAGAAACATTTACTCCTTTTATTTTTATTTTTGTTTTATTTTTTGAGATGGAGTCTTGCTCTGTCGCCCAGGGTGCAGTGTAGTGGTGTGATCTCGGCTCACTGCAACCTCTGCCTCCCAGGTTCAAGTGATTTTTTTTGCCTTAGCCTCCTGAGTAGCTGAGATTACAGGCATTCGACACGATGTCTGGCTAATTTTTATACTTTTCTGGCTAATTTTTATACTTTTACAGTGTTTCACCATGTTGGCCAGGCTGGTCTCAAACTCATGACCTCAAGTGATCCGCCCACCTTGGCCTCCCAGAGTGCTGGGATTACAGGCATGAGCCACTAGGCCCCTGACCCATTTGCTCCTTTTAGATCTAGATATATCAACAGAATGATTGTAGCTCAGGAAAATCTACTCAGCCTGATAGCATTACCTTTATTCCTTCCGTTAGCATGTGCATTTCTTTCCAGCTAGTTGTCCAATTCAGGAGGCACAGATAGCTGTAATCTAAAGTATATACCTTCATGTTCTAAACTCTGGGTAGAGCAAGTGTGGTACCTAAATCTAACACTCCATGCAAACTAGGTAGAGTTTTCAGTCTTGTAGTTTTTCAGTCAAAGTGTTGTAATGGGTGACCTGTGTCTTTTTAATATTAATTGAGGGTGCTCTACCCTTTAGTATCTTTTTTGTGACAGTGATGATGGTGAATTTCTGTCATGGATTCTGGTTGTTAGAGGTCCAGAGTGTTCTATTAAGGAATATTCTGTGTTGTAAATCCCAAGACAATTATGAATCTTAATTACTCTGTGCTTGTAATTACTTCTTTAGTGCAATAAATTAATCTTAGTTTATGTCTGAGCATTTTGGGTCTCAGGGCTTTCATAAACAACCTCTCATGTTTCCTGTGTGATCTGTTACTGTTTTCAAGAGAAGTGTTCAGAAAGAGAAGACAACTGGCCCCAAACTGTGTGGAAACTAATAAATACAGAACAGCCATTCTTGAATTTTAGTCTTACAATAGCTTATAATTCTAGCAAATTACACAGTGCATAATAAAATCAGTGAATATGTGAATACATTCATTCAAATTAAAACTTACCTAGGACTGATCTGGAAATTGTTCAACATTAGTAAGAAAGCATAAGATATGTTTAAATGGGGGAGAAGTCTAATCATCATACATGGCAAAAAGATAAGGAAGTTGGGAAATGTGAAATAATATAGACATTATTTAGTAGATATTTTGAAAAATATGACTTTGGCTCTTAAATAATAATAAAATGTAAATTAAAATCTTGCCTCAGTTTATCCAAGGTGATACTTGTTTGGAGGCATAAGACTAAAGATCAGTGTAGGAACACATCTGCTCAGGCGGACCTTTGTTCCCACAATTGGAAGCTCATTTTTTTAAATTTAAATTTCCTCCTTAAACATCCTGGAACCTCCTTCCAAATCCTGGAACCTCCTTCCATAGATTTTTTTCTTAGATAATATAGGAATTCAGATGAGATGTATTTTTGGTCCGAGTAGTGGAAGTTATAGACCTGTGACCTTGTGTTCTCCCATCACAATTTTACCAACACCTTCAGTAGTATGAATTCAGGAACAGAGGTAGGGTTGCATTGGAGGTAAATTATAAATCATGTTAAATTGTTCAAGAATTTTCTTTTGTTTTCCTTGGTCATCAAATTTTGAGGTTTGCAAGATTTTGTTCTTTTCTTTGTTTAAACTACTTTTTGTTTTTATCATGCCTGATCTGGCTTCATTTTGTCATTTTTCATGGAGGTTCTCTTATGTCACCTATTCGCCCACCAAGGTATTGGTGGTATTCAAACTTAATGTTATTTCTTTTGTGGTGGCTTGGTTATATGTTCAAAAAATATTTATTGAGTGCTCATTATGTTTGGCACTTTTCTAGACTTTGAAGAAACAGTGGTAAACAAGACAACGTGTTCCCTGCCTTCAAGAAGTTAGTGTTCTTGTGGGAATGGAAAAATGGTGGGGCATGAGAACAGATTTCTTTTATACAAGTTGTCAAATAAAAATGTGATAATAGTTCAAATTGTAGTAAGTGCTATGAAGGAAATAACAAAGGTAATGTGATTCAGATTAATAAAATGATAGTGGGGCTGCTTGAGAAAGAACAGTAAGGGAAGGTGAATTGGTAACATTTAAGCAGAGGCCTGAATCCTGAGAAGGAGCTACCTATGGAAAAAACAAGGGGAGAATATTTAAGCCAGAGAAAAAAGGAAGTGCAAAGTTCCTGAAAGAATAAGAAGGACAGGATGGAGGCAAAGAAAGGGCACTAATGTATCTGGAGTATAACGAACAAAAGGGAAAGTAGAATAAGATAAGGTTGGAGAGAGAGGGAGTAGCTAGTTTAATAGGAACTTACAGATCTTGAATCTTAGATTGGGTTCTGCATGAAACAGACTCTGGAGTGGAGATCTGCAGGAACAAATGTAACTGGGGAGTTCTCTTGTTCTCAGCATCAAACCGCTTTGTTCATGCTCAGGGTAAGGCTGGAGGAGGTCAGCTTCCTGAGAGATTGACAAGAGTAGGAAATAAATTGGAAAATAATTTTCTTTTTTGTTCTAATTTATCCTTTTAACCTTTTTTTTTTTCCTCCTCTGAGATGGAGTCTCGTTCTGTCACCAGGCTGGAGTGCAGTGGCACAATCTCTACTCACGGCAACCTCCGCCTCCCAGGTTCAAGCGATTCCCCTGTCTCAGCCTCCCAAGTAGCTGGGACTACAGGTGCCCGCTACCATGCCCGGCTAGTTTTTTGTATTTTTTTATTAGAGACGAGGTTTCACCATGTTGGCCGGGATGGTCTCGATCTCTTGACCTCGTGATCTGCCCTCCTTGGGCTCCCAAAGTGCTGGGGTTACAGGTGTGAGCCACTGAACCCAGCCATCATTTTTTTTTTAAACGTGCTCTTTCCTCTTTTTTCATCTTCTTTGTATATTAATCTGTTTTTGCTCTTTTTTCTTCAATGGTCATTTTTGGGGTACATGACTGATTTTGAGAGAGACTGAAGACAGTTAAATATCTCTTAGCTTTTTAGACAAGAAGCAGTAATGAGGTGGCCTAGGTTAGTGGAAGCTGGAAAGCAAAGATGAGATGGAGTTGAGAGATGTTATAGGGTCAGAAAGTTGACAATTCTGTGACTGAATGCAGGGTTGAAGGAAACCAAGGAGTAAACGTGAGGAAATCAGTTGGGGCAATAGGAACTAGAAGAGGATGAGTTCTGTTCTGTGGAGGGTCCTTCTTAGGTACCTCGTAGGACAGCCATCTGGAGATGGACCTCTGGCAGCTGGAGATGTTTAGAAATCAGAACAGAGGTCAGGCTAGAGACACAAATTTTAGAAACGTGTATGAAGGTGATAATTTTGTAAATAGATGAAGGTTGCTATGCCATTTTTAATGTCAAGTATATATAGCAGAGAGCATGTCATTTAACTGAAAAATGGTGGAAAGCTATTTTATTCTCACATATTTAAAGATTGGGCATAGTTAGAAAGGTGAATGCACCCTCCCTCCCACTAAAGCTTTTAAGCCCTTTTGAGTGAAGTTAGTACCAGATGAAATTCTGGGAACACACAGACCTCCTTGTGAAGGACACACGTTTGGCAGATACATAATGTTAAGGAGAGATCCATTAGTTTGCTTCATGCTGCTTTTGGATGGCAAGAATTTTGGACTGTTTTGCAATAGATATAGTTTTGTTAGATTACATTGGAGTGCAGAATTTTCTGGAAGGCCTTTTCAGATTTAGGAACCCTGGGAAATCAGTCATTATTTAGTAATTAAGAGAATTAAATGCTTTTATTTTGCTGAGCCTGATCTACCTAGTGACTGTTTTATTTCTCTCTGTGTGTTTCATTTTGCAAATATAAATATTATTCTGTGTACTGCTTTATTAGTTATAATTCATGTATCATTTTGTAATAGAGAAGTATCTTAAACTGTAATGTTTGCACAAGATTCTCTGTGATGATTGAACCAAGAAGGGATGTAGGAAACAGATAGGGTGCCTGGGGATTTAATATTTCATTTTAAAGACAAAGGAGAATAAAAATAGTCCATTTGTATTTGGCCGCTTTTATATTACTGACAAGAACAGTCAGAAGCTCCCCATTTTCAGCTGGTGGTTGGGTGTCCAAGGAATTCTTGAGTTTCTTATTTCGTATGAAGCATGTGCCAGATAAAAACCCTGAGAGACTGAAAGTTTCCTTGTTTAGTCATAAGATAAACTGGCTTCTTACTTGTACAAACCATATTACTACCCTTTGTCTGACTTACTGATTTTGAGTTGGAGGGCAGTGTCCATTGGTCCATTTCAGTCACTAGTGCACCTAATAAAAGGCCTAACAGATTTTTAGGCTGTCAGTGTTTGCATGCTAGTTGGTTAAGCCATCTGAATAGGATTTGATTGATGACCTGGCTTGCCCTTAAGAAGAGGGTTTGTGACCACAAGCCACAGAAAATGACATATAAGGCCAATTGATGGTTAGTAAGTCAAAAAACATCCCATCACCCATTTTGTGTGAATATTGTATTACTAGGGTTTTACTTGGGAACATATAAAAAGGTTACCACATACTCCAATATTTGTTTTTCCTCCACTTCAATAACACCTGAATGGAAATCTAACATGAGGACTGTTGAAATTATTTTTTTCGAATGTGGAAGGGAGAAGAAAGTTAATAATTTTCCATACCCAGATTAGAAAGGTCACAATCATACACATTCAAAGAAGAGAATGCCTGTGCTCCTAGGGCTCCTGGCTGGTTACCAGGTGAATTTTGCAAACGCTTTATTATGTACATAGTTGATTTTTTTTTCCTTCCTGGGAGACTTCTATCCATTAATCTGGAGTTTTACATTTTGGAGCTATATTTTTTTGGTCCCGTCTACCTATATTATTTTAAAAAGATATCTTTATTTTAAAATTGAGTAATTCGATGTGTGTGTGTGTGTGTGTGCACGTGTTTGTACACGTACCTGTATTGTAAATAAGAAAGGTGCTTAATAAGTTTGTCTTAAAACTCATGAAAGCTTGGCATAAAATCTCACACTAATCAATATGGATGAGAATGACTCTCATTGAGAAATAAGGGCTGATGGCTTTTTCCTCAATGACCATATTAAAAATATATTGAGAGCATTCTAGGACTCCAGATACTTGGGTTGTGGCTCACAATTTTTACAGAATTAATTTCCAAAATTCTTGATTACTCCAGGAGGAAATTTATTCCAGAAGTAAGCTGTGTGCTTCTTTCTTAAATTTAAAGGTTAATGCATCAAAGGTATAATAAAAATCATCTCTTACAATTAGAGATCCTAAAGAAATGTTTGAATTATTAGGGAAATTAGAAGGATACCTTACTTAAGATTTTGAGAGTTTTGTTGCTGGCAAAGAGGAGAAGTAAAAAGTTAATTACTTTTGTAAGAGAACACTTGGGAACATATGTATGTCCCTGTACCTTTTCAGACATGTAAGCAATATTTAGGTATTTTTACAAAGAATTGAGAAAAAGTACAGAAACCGACACTACTACAACCGTGGTGGAGGACACTACTACAAAGATAGTAGACGTGAATGAACTCCCATTCACAATAGCTTCAAAGAGAATAAAATACCTAGGAATCCAACTTACAAGGGATGTAAAGGACCTCTTCAAGGAGAACTACAAACCACTGCTCAGTAAAATAAAAGAGGACACAAACAAATGGAAGAACATACCATGCTCATGGATAGGAAGAATCAATATTGTGAAAATGGCCATACTGCCCAAGGTAATTTATAGATTCAGTGCCATCCCCATCTAGCTACCAATAACATTCTTCACAGAATTGGAAAAAACTACTTTAAAGTTCATATGGAACCAAAAAAGAGCCTGCATTGCCAAGTCAGTCCTAAGCCAAAAGAATAAAGCTGGCGGCATCACGCTACCTGACTTCAAACTATACTACAAGGCTACAGTAACCAAAACAGCATGGTACTGGTACCAAAACAGAGATATAGACCAATGGAACAGAGCAGAGCCCTCAGAAATAATACCACACATCTACGGCCATCTGATCTTTGACAAACCTGACAAAAACAAGAAATGGGGAAAGGATTCCCTATTTAATAAATGGTGCTGGGAAAATTGACTGGCCATAAGTCAAAAGTTGAAACTGGATCCTTTCCTTACTCCTTATATGAAAATTAATTCAAGATAGATTAGAGACTTAAATGTTAGACCTAAAACCATAAAAACCCTAGAAGAAAACCTAGGTAATACCATTCAGGACATAGGCATGGGCAAAGACTTCATGTCTAAAACACCAAAAGCAATGGCAGCAAAAGCCAAAATTGACAGATGGGATGTAATTAAACTAAAGAGCTTCTGCACAGCAAAAGAAACTACCATCAGAGTGAACAGGCAACCTACAGAATGGGAGAAAATTTTTGCAATCTACTCATATGACAAAGGGCTAATATCCAGAACCTATAGAGAACTCAATCAAATTTACAAGAAAAAAACAAACAACCCCATCAAAAAGTGGGCAAAGGATATGAACAGACACTTCTCAAAAGAAGACATTCATACAGCCAACAGACACATGAAAAAATGCTCATCATCACTTGCCATCAGAGAAACACAAATCAAAACCACAATGAAATACCATCTCACACCAGTTAGAATGGCAGTCGTTAAAAAATCGGGAAACAACAGGTGCTGGAGAGGATGTGGAGAAATAGGAACACTTTTACACTGTTGGTGGGACTGTAAACTAGTTCAACCACTGTGGAAAACAGTGTGGCAATTCCTCAAGGATCTAGAACTAGAAATACCATTTGACCCAGCCATCCCTTTACTGGAGATATACCCAAAGGATTATAAATCATGCTGCTATAAAGACACATGCACATGCACACGTATGTTTATTGCGGCACTATTCACAATAGCAAAGACTTGGAATCAACCCAAATGTCCATCAGTGACAGACTGGATTAAGAAAATGTGGCACATATACACCATGGAATACTATGCAGCCATAAAAAAGGATTAGTTCGTTTCTTTTGTAGGGACATGGATGCAGCTGGAAACCATCATTGTCAGCAAACTGTAGCAAGAACAGAAAACCAAATACCGCATGTTCTCACTCATAGGTGGGAATTGAACAATGAGATCACTTGGACACAGGAAGGGGATCATCACACACCAGGTCCTATTGTGGGCGGGGGGGGTGGAAGGGGTAGCATTAGGAGATATACCTAATGTAAATGACGAGTTAATGGGTGCAGTACACCAACATGGCACATGTATACATATGTAACAAACCTGCATGTTGTGCACACTTACCCTAGAACTTAAAAGTATAATAATAAAAAATAAATAAATAAATAATAAATAAGAAAAAAGGAAAAAAAGATAGTGGACCACAACTTCATATGTAGATATATTTCAATTATTTGGCATTTACTATCTGAAATTATTTTGATAAATTCTTCCCATTTCTTTCAAGGTAAAAATTAAATTTTAATAGCAAAGATCTTGCTTAGAATCAAATACATTTTAGTGACTTGGCATTTATTCATTATTCATTTAGTTTATCACCTTTTTTTTTTTTTTTTTTTTTTTTTTGAGACAGAGTCTCTTTCTGTTGCCCAGGCTGGAGTGTGGTGGCACAATCTCAGCTCACTGCAATCTCTGCCTCCCGAGTTCAGGCGATATTCCTGCCTCAGTCTCCTGAGTAGCTGAGATTGCAGGTGCGTGCTACCACACCCAGTTAATTTTTAAAATATTTTTGATAGAGACAGGTTTCACCATGTTGGCCAAGCTGATCTGGAACTCCTGAATCAAGTGATCTGCCCCCCTTGGCCTCCCAAAGTGCTGGGATTACAGGCGTGAGCCGCGGTGCCCAGCCCTAGTTTATCATTTTAATTGTCAATTTTCATAGAAAAAAATTGAGGAAATATTAAGTAAATGTTTATCTTTCCTGGTTACCAAAGATATCTGTTATTGAGTCTAGTAAATGAACAATTTTCAGGAATTGTACGTAGAAATGCACTCAAAGATTCATTTAATTTTTACAGATACAATTTTCATTAGCCTCTTAATTGGAATCCTTGCCTGTAGACTTTCTTTTTTTTTGAGACAGAGTTTCGCTCTTGTTGCCCAGGCTGGAGTGCAATGGCATGATCACAGTTCACTGCAATCTCCGCCTCCCAGGTTCAAGCAATTTTCATGCCTCAGCCTCCCACGTAGCTGGGATTACAGGCGTGCGCCACCACATCCAGATAATTTTGTATTTTTAGTAGAGATGGATGTTTCACCATGTTGGTCAGGCTGGTCTTGAACTCCTGACCTCAAGTGATCCACCTACCTCAGCCTCCCAAAGTTCTAGGATTACAGGCATGAGCCACTGTGCCTGGCCCTTGCTTGTAGACTTTCATTCTCTGGTTCCATACTCCACAATATCATCAGCCCTATTTCTCCAAAAAAGCATTGTTTATATTATAGCATCAATTAATTGCATTGACATGAAATTAAAATGTCTCTACTTGTCACTTCTTGTAATATTACCTAATTGTGTTATTCTCTAATTTTTCACAATTTATAGACCTAATTTATTACCTTTCATGGGCTCATGTGTTTCCTATTTAAAGTCTGAAATGTGGCCAGGTGCAGTGGCTCATGCCTGTAATCCCAGCACTTTGGGAGGCTGAGTTGGGAGGATCACTTGAGGCCAAGAGTTCAAGACCATCCTGGGCAACATGGTAAAACCCCATTTCTACCAAAAAATATGAAAATTAGCCAAGTGTTGTGGCACACACCTGTAGTTCCAGCTACTCGGGAGGCTGAGGTGGGAGGGTTGCTTGAGCCCTGGGAGGCGAAGGCTACAGTGAGCAGAGATCATGCCACTGCACTACAGCCTAGGTGACAGAGTGAGACCTTGTCTCAAAAAAAAAAAAAAAAGTCAGAAATGTAAGTCACTTGTATCTGTTCAAATGATACAAGGTGGTATCAAGCATTCTTACACATGATGGTGGTCTTAGAAAATCATTTAGAGGATGCTAGGAGAAAAATTGAGCTGCCATTTGGAAAGGCTGCTGGATTTGGCGACTCCCTCCTATCATTGGTTTACTCTCTCCAGTTGCTTTGCTAAAGAGAATCAACAAAGAGAGAAGGACTTTGCTCAGTCCCTTCTGCCTTAGCAGCCTGTCTAGTCATCTGCTGCCAGCTATTTCCAGGGAGAGATGAGGAGCAGCAGGCCTGTGCTCTCAGGCCCTCAGGGAATGCACTGCCTCCCATGGGACAGAGTGGGGCTGTTGCTTGTGTCATTGCTGCAGCACATTATTTGAACCTGACCTCAAGACTTGGATTTGCTCAGTTTATTTTTAGAAGTAATGACAGTGTAGCACTTTGAGGACTGAATGTTATTTTTAGACAGGAGTAATACTATTTTTCTGAGAAGTAGAATTTCAGTATTTTAAATGGATTTTTTGGTAAAGATTTCTGAAGCTTTTCCAGTAACTGAGACCTTCTGGGCAGAAAGGCAAGATGGGACATAGTGTGCAGTGTGCATCCTCTATTCCTGCTGACCTCAGTCTCTGAGAGTGTGACTAGACGCTGTTACCGAGCAGCTGCGTAGTCATCTTCTTCCCTTGTTCTGAGCAAGTCCTCTGTTACACAAAGAAGAAAACAGCAGTCATTCTCTTCAGTCATTTACCTTCCAACTTACTAAATTTGAAATTATCATTATACATAAAGTCCATACAGGGTTGTCTGTAGGGAGTATTTTTGTTTTTATGTGTTATATTCTGGTGTATCTATGAGCTTGCCTAAGAGATTTGGAGATACATACACATGCATATACATACATGTGTCTGACTTTTTATGTAAATATATTTTGTATGATGTGTTAGTTTATATGATACATGGCTATCCAATGTGGATATCTCTACAAAGAAATGCACTCACAGATGTGTTTAATTTTTACAGATACAATTTTCATTAGCTTTCTAATTGAAGTCCCTGCCTGTAGACTTTCATTCTTTGGTTCTATTGTGTACTCCACAGTGTCATCAACCCTGTTTTTCAAAAATAGCGTTCATAGCCAGCACTTTTGTGTTGCTTCCTATATGCCAGGCACTGTTGTAACTTTTTATATATAAGTCTCTCAACAATTCCGTGAAGTAGGTACTGTTAGCATCCCCATTTTACAGAAGAAGAAACTGAGGCACAGAGAGGTCAAAAAGCTCACTCGAGGTCACAAACAATCCTAAGTGGTAAAGTCAGTCTGAACCCAAGCAGTCTAATTCTAAAATCTGTACGCTTAACTACAATATTGTGTTGCAACAAAATCTGGTTCCTCATGCCTCTGATCAAAACCCATATTTCTTTTAGCAGAAAGTCTTAACATATTAGCACATAATTAATTTGTTAGCTTTTTATGGTTCTCCCTGCTCACATTTGAGGTTGTTGCCCACAGGCAAGTATATCAAACTATTGCTGTTCTCCAAACCTTCCAAATAGTTTTCTGACTCTGTGATGTTAATCATGCTATTCCTTTTATCTGAAATTTACTTCATCTTTTTCTAACCAGAAAACCTTTATTGATTCTTCAAATCCCGTATCAGCCCTCACCTCTTTTATGCCTTGTTGTATTGTATCTTCTCTTATCTGTGTTCCCGTAGCACTTACTAAGTAACTCTGGTTTTGACGCTTCTCTCATTGTATGGTGGTGTTTATTTGCCCTTAAGTGTCATGTGCTCTTCATTGGGAGTACCATGTCCCCTCTGCTGATTTCATTCAACTGTCTAGTAACCAGATTCACCTCTCAGCCATGCTCCTGTATCATCGGCGCTGCTCTGCGGTGCTGTCTGGTTTTCAGTCACAGTTTCCTGTGCAGGTGGTGGAGGATTTTGAAATGCTTGAAACTGAACCATTACACCCACTTGAGATAGTTTCTTTTGTCTGTGTACGATAGGAAGTGGGTGGGGAAAAATAAGTGCACACAGCCTATTGCCTGGAGTTGAGATCACCAATTAAATGTCATGAATAGGGTAAAATAACACATATTAGTTGTGTTTAAAATATTTCACTCCTCAGATTTCTATTCATTCTTCACTTTAATTTAGAAAGGCAGTTTTCTGATGTTGGATGAGCATTAACTAATTTCCAAATACCTTCTTATTTGTTTTCTGCATTATATAGATCATGTGACTCAAGTGTATTTAAGGTAGCTAGCAGATGACTGAACATGATGAAACTAAGAGTATTTTATTTCTCTAAGTAAAGCAGTGAATGCAGATGGGTTTATTATAGTCATAGGGCCCCATGTACTTTAGTTCTTATTTCTTCCAGCAAAACTTCGATGACTAATTTTGACTTCAATTGAAGAATTTTTATTTAAAACATTTGCTTAGAATAATAGTCATTGTAAAGGAACACTTTTCTTGTGTTTACTGAACGAAATGCTAAGATAATACAATTCCTAATTTTCAAATTATAGATATTTTGCATAATTTTAGTAAAATAGATATGAGAAAGATTGGAGATTATGTGAGGATTCTAGGTACTTAAGTTGGAGTAGAGGAGAAAGAAGGAGGAAATGGCCTATTCATAATTGCATTGTAATTTTTTTCAGTCTTGAGCAAGAAGTTGAAGTCTGAATGGTACTGAAGTAAATGAGAGATTCAAATCCAAAAGAAGAAAAAGTACTCATTATAAATTTTGAAAGTGCATGAAAATGGTGAATAATATTCTGAAATTTGAAAAAATAAATGAAGCTATATTTTAAAATTTAATTTATAAAAATCTGAGTGATTTTTTAATAAATTACAATATGAAATTATAAATTTATATGAGAATTTTTCATATATAAAAATACATTTTAGTAACTTTCTCATATACCTTCCTCTTCTTTTAAAGCAGTTTATATTTGGAATTTTTTTTTTTAAATGAATAAATTAAAACTGAAGATTGCTCTTCATTTTATATCAAAGCAACTGAAACATTTAGCTCCTATTCTCTGATGCAAAGTTTAACATATGTAATCTGACTTAATTCCTGCAGTTACCTGTACAGCATTATCATCTTCCATCATATATGCATGGAAAATTAAGCTTAGCAATTTCCCCAGAAAGGAAGGGGTAGAATAGGATTTAAACTCAGATCCACTGTTCCTGTATCCCATGCTTTTTCTACTATATTTTGGTAGAGAATATTAGTTTTGAGTATAGATATCCTTTGTGCTGGAGAAACCAGCAAACTGGAATTAAAAACTATTCAAATGATAAAATGGAACTGGAAAAGGCTGTTTTTTTTTTTTTAATTAAATATGTTTCTTGGCATATGTAAAACAAGTCATTTAAATAAAATATTCATATTTCAGTTGTCATTTAAATCTCAGTAGAGAGTTTGATTAAATAATGGATTATCTGGGTGTCTTTATCCGTGATCTTTGCCCCTGAATTTATGATCACTTATTTTTACAGCATGGAATTAACTCAGCATAAAATTTGAGGTAAGATTTTATTACTCAAAATAGTCTTGAAGTTTTCTGGGATTGGTGAATGTTTTCTTGGGACTAGCCATGTCACTCACTATCTTTGCACTGAAAATGAAAACTATACAGTATATTAGTCCATTCTCATGGTGCTATTAAGAACTGCCCAAGACTGGGTCATTTATAAAGAGGTTTAATTGACCCACAGTTCCACATTGCTGGGCAAGCCTCAGGAAACTTACAATCATGGTGGAAGGGGGAGCAAACACATCCTTCATCACATGGCAGCAGGAGAGAGAAGTGCTGAGCAAAGAGGGAAAAGTGCTTTATAAAGCAATCAAATCTCATGAGATCTCACTCACTATCATGACATCATGGGAGTAACCACCCCCATGATTCAGTTACCTCCCACCAGGTCCTTCCCCTGACATGTGGGAATTATGGGAACTACAATTCAAGATGAGATTTGAGTGGGGACACAACCGAATCGTATCATACAGTGTGTCTCATTTTTCACTTTTTATACAGAAGTATTGCACAGAATAGGAAGAATAAAGGGAAGGAAATATAGGTTAAAGATGACTATCAGTAAAATGTAATATTTGTGTAATATTTGTTTCAGTAAATGTAGTCAACAGGGAGCTCAGAAATACCTGGGTCTTCCAGTACTTCGTAATTTAGTGAATGATTATAGGAAAATTACAGAAATCCTTTTGTACTTCATTCTTTCTGATTCCTAATTTAGGGGAATGGTCTTTGAGACCTACCTTCCTTACAGGGAGATGGTGAAGATTAATTAGCCCATGCTAGCCAAGTTCCCAGTGCTGCCCCAGAGAAAGGTGTTCCATAAATCAGACCTGTGGTTAAAAGGCCTTCATTTGTGTCTAGTCCTTGCACAGGATGGTGCCATCACTCCATGTCCTAATGGGAGTCACCCACATTCAGGCCAAGGACAGGTTTTTCCATAGCACAAAGAACGTTTGTTCTATGTGACTAGGCAGATTTCCTCCTCTGAGTGCCTCAGTGTCCTCATCTATCAAAGCAGCAGTCCATAGCCAGATAATTCCTAAGAGGAACTTACCCTAGAGTTGCTCTAATTTATATCTTTTTGTTTGTTTGTCCCACTCACATTCTTGAACCTATTACACTTTTTTTTTAAGCTCATGTCCTATGAAGGAACTGTAACAGACATAGAGATAGACCATTCAGATGCCCCTCCAAAGAAGGCAGTCAGCAGAGCCTCCAGCAGTCAGGGTCAGCTTCAGCTTCACAGAGTTGGCCCTCCCAAAGCCATCTCCCTCTTGTGGCATCTCACATCTGATTATCAAGTTAAGACCCCAGCACTAGACAACTCTGATGGACAGCGTTTGTTCTAGAGTGCTCCACTAGTTTGAGACATTGGATTTGCCTCATGGTTGTTTCTCATGCTTCCTGATCTTTCTTCCTTCTCCTTTCCTTTACAGATTTGATAAAAATCTTACAGGTTTTCCATATAAATATCTTATACCCTATAAGCCATCTCAGCATCTGCTTCCACAGAATCTGAACAATGACAAGAACTTAAATAATGTTTAAAAAGTTTGTGACTGGCTTGGGCAATATAGCAAGATACTGTCTCGATTTTAAAAAAAGAAAAAGTTTGTGACTGGCTTGGGCAATATAGCAAGATACTGTCTCGATTTTAAAAAAAGAAAAAAATAATAATAATGTGAAAAAGGACTGGTAGAAGGGAAATCCTCAAGCCACAAATTACTAGACTTCTTTATAATAGACTTGTTTCATATTCTGTAGTTTATTAATTTGGAAATTGTATTTTCATATTAAAACAAAGCATACCCAAGAAGAAAGGTTCAGTCACTTTAGGTAACTTTTCTTTAGCTGGTCTTCAAATGAATCATTGTGAGAGGATTTTCTTCCCTTTATTCCTTTCTTCTTTTCCTTTTTTCTCATTCTTTCTTAAATAGTTTAGATTTGGTTATCTTTGTCTTAAAAAACTAGTAAGTCTGACACCTACTATGAAGTTTATCTGATAAAGTAAGTTGTATGCTGAGTGTTTCCAAATTAGATTTCCTATTGTAATGGAAGGCTAGTATTTGTTTGTTTGTTCTTTAATTTGCGGTTTACATTTAGAAGTTTTGCTTAAAATGATTTTATGTTCTGAAATCAGAGTCGTCAAAACTCAGTTTAGCTTTTTTAAAAATTTGCTTTTTCTCTACCCATGGTTAAGGGATATGACTTACTATTTCTGTGGGTTTCTTTTACATGTTATTATTGATTTTTAAAGTCAGGACAGAAAAGTAGAGACTAGAGAATATATGGCTGGAATATATGATGGACATCTAGGGAAGAATTAAGAAAGAAAATAAAATGGCTGGGGAGAGGCAAGTATTTAAAAAACAACCACATGTGTTAGTAGAGAAGAGGGTAAGAGACTAAAATTTGACATATATGTATTAGTAAACCTAAGCTACTTTTGACTTTGCACACTGTTTATTTACATTGTGGTCACAGAGTTAATTATATCTGTTAGAACAAGACTTTGAAAGTCTAATGTGTTCTTTAGCATTAACAACCTTTCATATTTCCTTATTTTTTTTTAATCTTTCCATTCATCCATCTTAAGTTTTGCAGCTCTTAACAATGTTGTTGCACTAGAACCACAGAGCAGCATTATGTGAGTGGAATGTGTTCCAGGGATAAAATAAAACCAAGGCACAGTACATAGTGTGTTATTTCTATTACATAAAGTATTACATAAAAACAAGCTAAATTGCTGCTATTAGAAATCAGAATAGTGGTTATTCTGGTGTGGAGGTAGGGGCAGGGAGCAAGAGAGGCTTCCGGGTGCTGGTTATGGCACCCACATCTGTTTCTTGATCTGCGTGCTGATCACATGTGTGTTCATTTTATGAAAGATCATTGTGCAGTATACTCATGACATCTGCAATTTTCTGTCTTTGTATTTTATACTTAAATATTCAAAAAATTGGGTGAAGGAAATGCCTGTGGGCTGGATTTACTTTGCTTCACTTAGACCTTTAAGAATTACAGAACCATAGCTAGTTAGATTTAAATTCTAGTCTTCTACAACACTGTAGGGTATAGAGTAACTATAGTTAATAATTTATTATATATTTTCAAATAGGTACAAGAGAGGATTTTGTATGGTCCCAGCATAAACAGATGACAAACGTTTGAAGTGATAGATTTGCAAATTACACTAATATGATCATTATACATTGTATGCATGTATCAAAATATCACTTGATACCCCAATTATTATAATATGTGTCAACTAAAATTTAAAAACTGAAAAAAATAAAAGAATCACAGAACCAACTATAAAATCACAGAAATGGAAAAGATCTTAGTTTAGTCCACTGATGTCACGAAGAGAATAGATGCCTAAAAGGCTTTGAAGTCTTGCAAGGATCCTAGGGAATGATGATTTAATGTCGTACAGCTGAGGAAAGTGAGGTCAGTAAGGTTGGGTCCATTACCCAATGTCCCACCAGAGCCTAATAAAGAGCTCCCAGATCCACCTTTCTCTACTGCTCAGCTTATTTCTAGTGTGTGGCTTAGTGTCTCTTAATAGCAGCTTCTTCATAGGACTATTCTTATTAAAAAGGGGGCTTGAGTTAACCTAGCTTATGAGGATTTCTAATGACAACTCTTACGAAAAGGGTATTTTTTGTTAACCTGCAGGCAGCCTGATTTTCAGCTGACCAGAAGTATCAAATTATAAAATATCAAATTATAAAATATTCTAGTTATTTGAGATGTTACCATAGATAGCTTTAAAAATCTTTATTTTCATGACATTTATTTTATCACATAGCTGTTATTGCACAGCTGTTTTAAAAGACAGTTTCACTTGATCTCTGAAGCTTTATCAAGATGCTGCTAGATACTATCCTGTGCATATTTTCCACTTAACACTAGTATGATATCCCCTTTAGATTTATATGTATTCTGCTACCATGAAAAGCAACTTTTTCCTCTGTATACATGGGATTATTTTTACTTGACTTATTATCTCCTTAATTCAATGCCTGTCATTGAGAGCATATCATATATATCACATATATGAGATTTCTGATAACCTAATAACCTAATAAATAAATAAATAATCAAATTTTTGTCAATCCAGTAATCACTGAATCTTCTAGAATCTACTCAATTCTTATCCAAGGGCCAGTACTGACATGGGCCTTCTTATTCAGATGGTATTGCATCGCGTGATTCTTAGAGCAGGCTCTAGATGATTGACAGATTATCCTCATGTCTGACGGAAGTAAGACAAGCAAGTTCCTTCAAGAAGGAAGTAAGCCAAAGTATCAGATATAGTCTCCATTCTGTTACTTTCACTTTCCTGTTGATACCCTTTCTTCCTGTTTATTCTGAATGCATTTAATAAATATTTATGAGTATTGCTATTAGGAGCTAGTATAAAATGGTGAAACAAAAAGAAATCAACATAGATCCTGCTGTCTTGGGATTTATTTTGTTAGAGACAGAGTATTAAAAAATATCTTTCAGCTAAATAGAAATCAAAAATGGGTCAAGTACAATATAGAGGTGGAATTTGTGCTATGTATGTGAGCCAATTATAGGGAGTTTGGCCACATTAGGAATGGCTTCCTTGAAGAAAAGATACTTACTTGAGGATGTAAAGAATGAATAGATAGATATAAATCAGACAGAGGAGCAATTAGTATTCCAGCAGCCAGGATAGCATGCACAAAGGTTCTGAAGGCAACCTACTAGTGTAGGGGAGTGAGGCTGAATTTTAGCTCTTCCCCTTTAGGGTTTTTTCTGGCGAGGCCTAAGAATTAAATTGACATAGGACAGATTAACAGGAGAAAAGCACAGGAATTTATTTATTTAATATAAGTTTTACACAACAGTGGGAGCCCTCATGAAGAAATGAAGACCCAAAGAAACAATTAGAATGAATCAGTTATAGACTGAATTGAACAAAGAATAGTAAGTTGTGAAAAAGCAACAAAATTATATGAAGAGGCTTAAGAGACAAGAGCCATTTTAGCAAGGTCTGTACAGAATTTTCTTTGGCTCAAATTTCCATCCTTGATGATAAGAATATTGGTTTCCTTCTGGTATAGGGAGAGGACCTTTCAGAGTTCCTGCTTTTAAGAAACAGAAAGGAGGCCAGAATGATCTTCTACCTGCTGTTTTTCAAGTACCTTTAATTCATAATAGTCATTATGCCAGAATGGTATATTTTTAACTTCTTCAATGGCACATTTGAGGAACTCAAAGAAGTCTAGCATGACTGAGTCAAAGAGTGCATAGAGTTGTGTGGAGCAAAGTAAATAAAGAGACTTATGGATTAGGAACAGTGGAGGAGTCAGTGGACTGGTATTCCTGATGATTTGAACAAAAAGTCACTCTGGGAGACACTGAATAATCTAGAAAATGGGCATTTTATAATCAGCGACTGTGATTTTTAACTCCCTGATTCTGGAGGAGGATGGCCAAGTTTCAAGGAATGATTGCAAGAGTGGTGACTGAAATCGAGTGGAAATGAAGACCACTGGAGACAGGGAGGTCAAGAAACTGAGAGGCTCAGTGTTAGACCAGTTATCCTTGCATCTGTTGAAATAGCTCAGAATGTTGGCAGATTTTTCAGTGAACTAGAAGACTGGATAGATGCCAAGTCTTTAATACATAGAGTAGGTTGAATGGTAGTGGGGAAAGGTTGAATGGTAGTGGGGAAAGAGAACCACTTAGTGCGCTTAGTAAACTAGTAAACATTTCATAAGATTTGAATGGTTTGTATGATAGAGATAAAGTTTCTTGATTTTCGATGTTATATTTTCCCAATCGTTCATTATATTTTGGGCATTATACAGATATATCAAAATCTGAACTAAAGGAGTTTCCTCATCTGGCTTGCATATTCCAAGATGATAGGAATTGGGTCATAATCACTTGTATAGAAGCTATACAGATCTTGGCCTACCCAAAGACAAGGCCTACCTTGGCCTACCACTGGTAGCTCTGAATGAATAAAGCATAGTGATAAATTACAAATGAAGGAAATATGTAGCTCTTTTATATGGAAGGTGTTATCGTTTTTAATTTTATGCACATGTGCAAATTTTGTAAACTTTACATGGAATTTTACCTCTCTGACTACAATTACCTTTGTATCTACATTAATTAGATAGTAGTCACATGTTTTTTAATTTTCTTTCAGAGATGAACTTTTTAATCAGAATAATTACTTTCCCTGATTCCGTGGGAACTTTACCATTTATACCAACTTTTTGTGGAACCAATGAGTTAGATCCTTTTGACAGAAATTGCAGAGGGGCATTCTCTGATATGATGGGGATACATCTTGACTGGAACGGATCTTCCCCTGTCTGCACCTCCATTCATGTTTGTAAACTTTTATCATTCTCCATTTGTTTATCTGGCTGGCGAGCAATCTCTCTGTACCAATACTTGCCTAAGGGATTTAACCAGCTTATGAAAGTGTATAAGTTACGATTTTAAAGATGAAAGCAATATGTTATATATATATGCCTAGGAAAAGACTGGCAATACACTCATCAAAATGGAAATAGTGGTATATCTAGGTAGTGGAGTAGTTTTACATCATATTTATTTCTTTAAGCTGAAATATACATGTTTTTCAGTGAGAATCTATCACGTTTTACAATGAGATTTTTAAAACCAATGTTAAGGTGAAAGGAAAGGGTAAAACAAAGGTAGGGGAAAAGTCAGGAATTAGGCTATATGAAAAGAAAAATAGTTTATTTTTCTATTGTGTAGAAGATAGGTGAGTTGTCAAAGATGGAATATGCATGCATGGATGTTAGCAGTATGTTTGATTCTACTGCAAGAATCTAATGCATGATGCTCTCTTCAGAGGCTTCTGGTCACAGTCCCTTGTTTCCAGGTCACTTGGCAGAATTCTTAGAGTCTCAAGTTTTAAGGAGCAAATAGTAGAAATTCCTCCTGAGTGCCTCTGTTGCTTATTCTCTTGGGGGAAGTAGTCATTGATTTCTGTTAACTGTGATACAAAAAACCCACTAAGCACATAGGGCTTCCCTTGCCACCTCCTTTCCATCTGTTAGGAAGCCTTCTTTAAGCTCTGAGAATATCTGTGGATTAACACAAGTCAGAAATTGTTTTCAGTATCACTCTGCAGACAGACATTTAGCAGGTGGGCAGTAGGTCTGTTAATTTCACATGGGAGAGGAAATTAACTGTCCAGCCTGGACAGGTTTTTGTCTGCCAGCTTTAAAGTTGGTCACATAGAGGAATCTTCCTCTTTCAGAATGTAGAAGGAACCACAGCCAATTTAAGTGGCATTTAATATGCTTCCTTGTAAACTGTGGGCTTCAAGCCAGGCAGAGTTGCAGTAAGCTCTTGCTTTAGACCTGACCCACTTGTAATGCCATGGAAATGCCAAATACGTGTTCTAAATGATGCAGTACTTACCTGAGGCAGAGCATTCTAGGTAAAAGGTAAGTGTTCCTTCCCAATGAATGATGAAAGATGACATCTAGAATGATGATTAATTAAGAATACCACTCTGTTCAGTCTGGGGAATTTTATTCTGCATTTCAGATGTATCATAATTTCAATATCAGAATCAGTAAGATGATACACTCCTGAAGTGTAGGTTATCTAGACAAATTTTAGGTGATTGTAAAAAAAATATGCAAGCATATTTAACAACTGCTTTAGTATAACCTACCTAGATTTTTCATCCTAGCTCTGCTTCCAAAGGGAATTGGACATGGAACTGTGAAAGCAGAGGTATGTGATGTAAAGGCAATGGTATTCAGTAAATTCAGACACTAGATGATTATATATTTGTTACATATTTATAATATATGGCTATTTTATTAAAATACTGTAATCAGAATTCTAACCATCTAGCTTTAGTGGGATGCAAGTGGGAACTACTTTATTCCTCTTCTCACAGAATATATTTATTTCAGCCATTTAAGAAGTCTTGGTTAGATCTCAGAGCTTTGCCGTGTCTTTTAGTCACAAGAACAGACTCATTTCAGGATTTTAAAAGTCCTGATCAGAGTAATCATTTAAAACTTCTTCCCTCAGGTTGGGCCTGTTTGAGGCTTGACAGCCTCTTTGGACCAGGGGGTGTGTGGTACTGACACTCTTTGTCACCTGACTTCCTCTCCCACTCACTGGCTGCCCTCAGGGCCCTTTGGAGAAGGGTTGTAAGGAACTGGGCAAGTCTGAGTCACTGGTGCAGTTCCAACCTGCACTGCTACCCTCTGTTAGATGTATGATTGCTGACTGTCTCTTTGGATAATTCCTTTTAGGGACCCCTGGGTATAGTTCCTCTGATGATAGTCATGCCACCCCTGGCTAGATGTTTTTAGCTGTCTTTGCAGCTCCTGGGTTTCTGGTATTACACCCCTCTTTTGGGATTACATTGCCTTGCCAGGTGGTCCTTTTGGGCATTGTCTCTTGTGAGATCATTCCCCCTGTGGGCCTGTATCCTGTCCATGGGAAAGGTGCATCTTTTTCTTGCCATTGATGGAAGCATAGCCTGATCACAACAGGGTACTCCGGGCTTTGCAATTCCAGGACAGCTAGCCAGCCACAATTTCCTGCCTTTAAAGTCAGATTTAAAGTAGGTAGTAGTTATTTTCCTCTAACTCCAGGAGATGCATTTTTTCAAATATTTCTCTCAGAGACACTCATTCCCTTCCAATTTGGTACCCTTGAGTAAGCTCTTTTGTGGTGTGAAGTAGGAGGTAGTACAGAATGTTCTGACCACTCTATCCAGAGTAGTCCTCTCTGGGGGTCTCGTTACTTTCTCTTCTAGAGCTGAAAGCAAGCAGTGGGCTTATGATGACAGAATGGCTTCAGATGAACCCGTGGCAAGTTCCGATTTGGCACTTGTATCTGATAATTATTTTGTTTTTAGCCTTCAAGGTTTCAACTAAAACAGAAGATTTCATTTGTTTTATATTTTTTAATTGATATGTCATAGTTTTACATATTTTTGAGGTACATGGGATACACAATTTCTTTTTAAATATCCTGACTCAGTAGTATTTTTTTTTTTTCCATTTAGGTGGCTGCATTAAACCTCATTTATGTGTGTGTTTGTGTGTATGTATGTATAGGAAATAAAAGCATTCACAACTGTGGTAAACAAGGAATAAATAATTAAATTAATTTTATTTATTTTTAAATTATTAATTTATTTAATTTAATTAATAGAATTAAAATATATAGATGCAAGACTTTAAGTGTCTTACACTTTTTAACTTGGGGATTGTAGTTCAATAAATGATAACTTCATTTTCTTTCTTCAATTCAAAGGATATTCTTATAATTGCTAGTTTAATTATTAGTTTGCAAGTACTTAGACCATAATATGTTACTTCATCTTCCAAAACAGCTATCAGTTCCCTTGTGTTTGCTTAATAAAATATTAATTACAAATATGTTAAGTAGCATGTCTGATATAAGGACTTTTTCCTTTACAAATAAATACATAGTATCTCAAACTTAGAGTGTCTTAATAGGATAGAGAGGAATAAATATAGTTTTACACACGTGTAAGATTTGCTTTTTTGCCATTCCTGGCAGAGTCTGTACTGGAAGTCAATTTCTTTACCTTGACTTTCAACTTAGTGATCATTTTACTATGGTGGGTCACTCATGACTAATGTAATGTAAGATATGTATGGGATTTTAATGACTAGTTTTAGCAGTATAAATGAGTTTTTATTCACTTAAAGAAGAAAGTTAATATTATAAATTATCTCAGGTATTTTAATATGCAAGTCTTTTTATGTTTACAGTTTAAACAATACATTTTCATCTACTTTTTTTCATAAGCATAACAAGAAGCGTGCATCCAGGCTTAGCAGCACCTCACATGTATGCAATCTGGGAGGTTCTCCCTAAGGAAGAGAAAAGATTACAAATAAAAAATTAAACTCAAAAGTGAAATATATTTAGGATGAAATAGTCATAAGAAGTTATAAATTTTAAAAAGCAGAGAAATACTACAAAGCATAACAAATTCCAGAAAAATAGCAAAAACATTTTTCCTCCTCGTTTGTTCACACACTTGCAGGGTGATCTGTAGTTCAAATTCATATGCTGATACCACCCCTGGGGTGTCACATCGTTATCTCATGGCAGACTGAGAGGTGGGTGTATTTCCAAAACATCCTACACTGGGATGGCTAGCAGTAACATACCTCAACATAGAAGTGACTGCAAACCAAGTAAATATGTTTTATTAAACCTAAACTAAATGTATGTTCAGTACAGCTCAACTTCCCTTTTGTTAGATCTCAAAAATGTTTGTGCTTGCTCCAGTGTCACCCAACACAAAGAAAAGTGTGATGGAGGAAAAAGAAGAGTGGAAAGAAATAGTGATCGTAGCTGATTAATGTTAAGATATCATGTTTTGCAACTTTTATGAAAACATATGAGCCTGTAAACATTGATGAGGTCCTTTCAGGAGTCTGTGCATATGAAGGGCCCAGAAGCCTAAGCTACTTTAGCTTCACAGTTACCTCTTAGGAGAACTCAGTCACAGAAAAATGAATAACGGCATGTTCCACATGTTTTAAAGGAACCATAAAACATCAGTGTTCTTTTCCATTTCATTCCCTTTATTCTTCTAAATTGTTATCCAAAGTTATTCTTTTATCTCTATTTTCAACGTGTTAGTATTAAACTACCTAAGGAAAATTTTCCTGTGGAAAACCATATAAATATTTGTATAGTTTTCAGTTTTTGAATAAATTTGTGTACTTAATTCTTAGGAAAAAATGCTTAAGAATAGCAAAATATGTTTATCATACCACAATAAGAAAAACAAAAGCAAAATCCCTGAAGTAAGTGTTCTCTTGTGTTACTATACAACTGCTTGTAAAAATCATTGGGGCCACTGGAAAAAGATGGTTAAGGGTGGATTCTGTTTATCTTTAGTATGCCTTGTTTCCATTCTGTGTCCTTCTAATCTCTGGATAGCCGAAACTGGAAGGATTTTAATACAAAGTGTCTCAAATGACTTAGCTCTGTTGTGCTTAAAAGTCAAAATGGAATTGTGCTGCAAATTTCTCACAAGCAAAATTACATCTAAGGAAGAGTACTATTTGATTGTAGACTGAGGGTAGAGTTAATGTATTATACAAAAATTATCTCATTAGTCCTCTATAATAGTATAATTAGAATAATTTATGTGAATTAAATTATTGATATACAATGAAAATAAAGATATAGACAAATTTAAACCTCTTTAATTCTTAATATGCACCAACTAATATCCTTATAACTTGTGATTTATATAAGGGCTTATTATTTACAATATTAACAATCGGTTGAGACATCATAGTTTTATTATTTATTTATTTATTATTGTTTTATTTTGAGACAGAGTCTTCTTGCTCTGTCACCCAGGCTGGAGTGCAGTGGCACAATCTCGGCTCACTGCAACTTTCGCCTCCCAAGTTCAAGCGATTCTCCTGCCTCAGCCTCCAGAGTAGCTGGGATTACAGGTGCACACCACCATGCCCAGCTAATTTTTGTATTTTTTTTTAGTACAGACGGGGATCACCACGTTGGCCAGGCTGGTCGCCGACTCCTGACTTTGTGATCTGCCTGCCTGGGCCTCCCAAAGTGCTGGGATTACAGGCATGAGCCACCACGCCCAGCCATAATAGTTTTAAATGGTACTTTTGACAGATGGTCATCTGTTCTGTGTGAACTCGGTCTGATACCTTGTTTCCTAGTGCCATCTGGAAGTTCTGATTTCCTCCTTTGGAAAGGCCTTGACTCTGACCTACTGAATATTGCTTGGATCCTCTTTCTCCTAAAGGGACATGTCCTGGCTATCTGGCCATTCTGCATACCACTCTCCTCTTCTTATGCTTCCTGATTCACTCCTCCTGCCTAAATCCTCTGGTGACCTTCATAAGACAAGTTTTATATCTTGGAACATGCAATGAGTGGTGTAGCCATGTTAACAGAATGACAGACACACAAGCAGACAGACAGAGGCACTCTCATGAGAGGAAGACAGCAACACCATCACAGAAGGTATGATAACTGAGGGAGATCGCTAATGTCAGGTAGAGCTACGAGGGTTATAATCAGGGTTTCCTGCGCATCTCCTTCCTTGATCTTCCAAAGGAAATCTACAGTCCACCAATAGTCTCCATTCAACACCATACCTCCTCCAATGTACCCTGTTCTGCACAATTATGCTCCCACTTCCCCCCCGGCCAAGGGATAAAAGCTCAATTCAAATTCCCCTTAGCCCATCACCTAGAAGTAGTATAAGGCTTACTAAGAGGCTCTCTTAAAACTTCTATTAGATCTTAGCAGAGTATGCCCATCTCCTTCTTAATAACTATGTAGATAGTTTATATTATCAGACATTAAATAAACATTTATATGAAAATATTTTATGTAAGTTAGGATTCACTATAGTTTATAATTTTAAAAGGACTACAATAAGTTGTATCTTCACTTAAATTGCAACTGAACAAGAACCCTATAAGATGTAGATTTTGCATTACATTTTCATAATTTTGTGTAAAGCATTTTTTAAATAACAGATATAATGTTATATCTCTGAATGGATGCTATTATTGAAGTGGAAGAGGGAAAATAATTTCTTCTGTAGGATAACATAAGAATGGTGCCATCAAATTTCAATATTTATTCCTTTACAGTCCTGTGAAAGAGAATATATTATACAGCAGCTCCCTCTTAAACAATTTTATGATAAACTATTAATCAGAAGAGATATGTTTCAGATATGCAAAATGGATGAATAAAAGAGCATAGTAAGTTTGTATATAAAACTGGACAATTTTATTTATTTACAAATTTTACACTCAGACAAATAATAGTTTTTTTCTATGTTTTTTTTTAGATGTTTAGCATATACTGTAAAACTGAATAATTTTGAGTTTTTGTCCATATTTTACTGTATTGAATTTGTCTCTTTCTGACCATAGATACCAGTGGTTCTCTCACTATTTCTGTTATCAGTGGCCTCGAGGGCGTCATCATATGATTTTATGAAAAACAGTTATTTTTGTAATGTATTAGGATACATGTAAAATAAATAATTTTTGATGGAGTTAATGTAATTTTTAATATATCTTTTAGGAATTTAGTTCTTTTAAAGTTGGACACATTTTAGGCAATAATAATGATAATAATGTTGATAATACAATTTTTTGAGGACCTCTTTTGTTCCAGATACAGTGCCTGGTGCTAGGTATTTTATGCCCGTGTTATGTAAGGAACTTTGGAAAGGTCGAGTAACTTGGACACCTAGCTAGTAGTCAGTGGTAGAACCAGGATAGCAATTCTTGTCCACTCCACTCTGAAGCCAGAGGTCTTTCCATTTCTCTGGCTTGTCTCTTACAATGTGTCTAGTGTTCTACAAAATTAGGGACCTTTGTTATGGGTTTTTATTCCTCTGCAGTCAGTTGAAAATTCCATTTTCCTCCATAGGTGAAACTGCAGAAAGAAGGTAAAATGAAGTAGAGGCTTGGTTCTTTTTTCATGTATTTTTTTTTTTTTTTTTTTCAAATGATGGGGTGGAGCTTCTCCACAAGGCAGCCATGGTTTCCAGTCCATATAGAATCAAGGTTGGACTCATAATTGATAATCTACATTTATATGAGCTTCCTGCACAGAATAGACTTTCAAAAGGTTTCACGTCTAAGTTAAGATACAGAGACTTTCATTCTAAATTAAGATGTAGGAGTTTTCAGCATCTGTATCTAATTCTACTTCACCATGAAAAGAACATCATCTTATATAGTTGTAGGATCTTACTGATTCTTCCAGGGCATTGTGGGCAGCAGAAGGACTGGTCCCTAATGTCAAAAAGATTCTACGTCAAATAGTTAAAAATTCAAATTTATGACACAATGGCATAGCATAGTTTTGTAATATTTAATTATGAATTTTTAAAACTTTTTGTTAAATGGATATGACAGCTTTAAATTTATATACATCCTGTTCAGGTTTTGTAGTGAAATGGCTCTTTCCTTAGCTCCTTCTACTTTGCAGTCTGTTTTTAAATGTGACCTACTTAAATGGATAGATTCTGTATTCTTTCTAGAGGAATGCCTCATTTAGTGAGACACAATTTCTCTAACAAGAAAAATGCATTCAGAATGTAATTCCAAAGCCTGCAGGAAAAAGGCCTCTGAGTAGCTACATTATAGCACTCCAGAATCCATGCACTGAAAAGTGCGTCTTTCTTTTAAAAGAGGATCTCTAGGTTCTCACTTCCAGGTTATTTATTTATTATATTTATTTATGTATATTTATAAATATTTATTATTTATTTATTTATTATATTTTTATGCTTTTCTTTTCTCTGGTTCTCCATTCACAGCAATTGTGAAAAAAGAAGGGGCATTTGTCCTTCATTCATTTATTCAGTCAACAAACATTTATTGAATGCCTATTGTGTGTACCTGAAACTGTTTTATGTACTGGAGACATTGACAGCACTAACAGCTGACAGCAAAAACTCATGAAGAGATTTAAAAAAAAAAAAAAAAACACGTAATAAGCGGATACAACAGTATAAAAGTTGAAATAGTTTAGGTACATTTAGTTTTATCTTCCCCCATTCTGAGAATGAGTAGCCAGCCAGGTTTCTTCCAGAGGGGCAAATACAATGTCTCTTACTTGAGACTGTAGTTTCTTGTAAATGAAACAAATGTGAAAAATTTCAAAATCGAGTTGGGCTGGTTGTCATAAGGAAGCCAGGGAGGCAGGATTAACTTGCCCTCAAAAACAGATCTGAGGCATTGACCTCAAACTGGAGCATAAGGCCAGGAAATGTCAGGACTAAGGAGATAAGAATAGGGAACACAGCAGCTCAGCAGCTTAACCTGACAAGCTGAAAGGCCAGTAGGGTAAAAATTAGTGATAGAGCTGGATTTTAAACATACAGTTTTTCATGCGCCCATGGGCAACTCCTCTGTAATTTTGATATAAGATTATTTTGGGAGTGGGATTCTGTTTGTGAGGAGGGGGAGTAGAAGAGTTAAACCTTCTTGGCCATGGCAAACTCAGGCCTTCCTTAGGTTTTATGCTTATATTTGTGTGTGTGTGCCTGCATGTGCATGTCTGTGCATGTGCATATGTGTGTGTGTGCATGCGTGTGTATTTGTTAGAAGGGGCAGTAACTGACCAGTTATGACAGAAGGCAACCCCTCCTTTTGTCCAAACCCCTCCCTTGGCACTTGGTAGGTGGTGCAGGTACCTGTGGGTTTTCACACCTCTGTAGCCTCTGAGTACTTCACTGGATTACAGCAGAGTAATAATTAATGCTAATAATGAGCACTCAGTGGTATCAAAAAAGATGAAATTCTTTTATATATGTCATTCATGTAAGAAAGCAATGACTGTTAGATCTTCCCCCAACCGCCTAATGAGGTTAATATTTTAATACTTGGGTACTTGGAGGAGTAAATAAGTACTTTTGAAATTTGCTTATTGGTAAGAGCTTATTCCCTGATATTGCCAGAGTAGATATATTGTTGCTTTATATAGCTTTAGTGATATTTCTATTGCTGTGTGAAAGTGAATCAGGGTAGCACTTTAATTTACATTTGTGATCAGGAGTATTATTTTACATAAAGATTAAAATTTGTTTTGGAACAGGAGTCAAGAATTTACTTCATTAGGTCTGAATTCACATTTTCCACCTCATTTGAAATAAAATATTTTGTAAGTTAAAACATATCTTAGCTGGGAAGTAATATTATAACAATATTTCACCAAAATTCTCAAGAAATGTTTTAAAATACAGAAGTCTTTCTACTGGTAATATTATTCCCCCACTGACTTCATGTCAAAACCAAATGATGATGTATTTTCCTTAAGGCATTGTTTATATGGCAGGTCTTCAACCATATATTACTAACAGTATGTACCTTATCAGACCTGATGAGATTACAGCCTGAAGAGTTATATTTGATTCATACAAGAGTGTGGACTTGAGCTTCAAAGGAATAATGAAGCCAAACTATTATAGTTCAAGTACTTTAATAAATATTAAATTATAAATAAGGCTGGTTCCACACTAGCTTCAGGGCCTGTGGATAACAAAAGAAAATCTTCAAATGGTGCCAAACAGTATTATGGCTGTCTTGCCTTTTATAATCTGTCTTTACTGCTCACCACTGTAGTTGTCAGAGCTGGGAATGATGAGGTTGGATGTATAATTTTTGTTGCTGACGGAATTAAAAGTAAAGGAGACTTTAAAAGTAATCCATCTCTTTAGCAGGATAAATACAGAAATGTGCTTTTTGGTAATACTGTAATAGGTATTTAATCACTCCTCACCTACCTACTCTCTCTGAAAGTCAAGTTGTGAACTTCATGTTAAATGTGAAACATACCAGGTGATATCCATTTTCATTATTATTAATTTCTGGTTTTAATGGAAACTAGAATTTAGTTATATCATCGTGTTTGGGATGTCAAAACATGTTCCAGTGGGAGAGTGCAGAATGCCTATGATTCATAGAAGATCACTAAGTTATGTGATTATATGGAAGAAAAAGTAAGTGAAGCTGCTTTTCAGAGAAAGCCCATCAGTACTATTGTTATAAAGTCTATTGTGGGCTGAGCATGGTGGCTCATGCCCATAACCCCAGCACTTTGGGAGGCCGAGGCGGGTGGATCACCTGAGGTCAGGAGTTTGAGACCAGGCTGGCCAACATGGTGAAACCACATCTCTACCAAAAGTACAAAAGTTAGCTGGGCATGGTGGTAGGCGCCTGCAATCCCAGCTACTTGGGAAGCTAAAGCAGGAGAATTGCTTGAACCCGGGAGGCAGAGGTTGCAGTGAACCGAGATTGCGCCATTGCATTCCTGCCTGGTCGACAAGAGCTAAACTCTGTCTCAAAAAACAAACAAACAAACAAACAAACAAAAAACTGTGGCAGACAAATTCTAAGATGCCCTAATAATCCTTCCTCCTGTTGTTCATGCCCTTATACATTGAAATTGGGCCAGCCTAGGTTTTTTTTCCCCAACCAATTGAATATGGAAAACATGATGGGATATCACTTCTGTGATTAGGCTAAATAAGATAGTGACCTTCCCTTTTGCTTACCATACTCTTCCCTTTGGTGACTTTGATGAAACATGTTGCCATATTGGCACATGCAAGGAACTGAGGGCATCCTCCAGCCAATGGCCAGGTAGGAACTGAGACCCTCACGTCAACAAGTCTTGTAGGAACTGAGTACTGCCAACAATTATGCCAGCTTGGAAGGAGATCCTTCCTCAGTCAAGACTTTAGATGACACCCCAGCCATGGCTGACACCTCGATTGCAGCCTGGTGAGAGACCCTAAAGCAAAGGGCTCGGTTAAGCTACGGCCAGGTTCCTGACCCACAGAAACTGTGAGATTATACATGTGTGTTGTTTTAAGCTCCTAAGTTTGAGGTGTTGGACACATAGCAATAGAAAACTGATACATTAGATTTATTAGTTTGATACGGCTACCACAACAAAGTACCACAGACTAAGTGGCTTAAATAAGCAGTTGTGAAAATTTATTTTCTCACAGTTCTGGAGGCTCAGAAGTCTAAGATGAAGGTGTCAGAAGCATTGATTTCTTCTGAGACTTTTCTCCTTGCCTCGTAGATGCCTGTCTTATCCCTGTGTCTTCACAGGATCTTCTTTCTGCGCATGTCATGCACTAGTTCCCCTTTCATATATAGACACCAGTCATATTAGATTACAGGCCACAATAATGACCGCATTTCAACTCAGTCACCTCTTTAAACATTCCATCTCCAAATACAGTCACATTCTCTGGGATCTGGAGATTAGGATGGCTTCATATGAATTTTATGAGGAAACAACGGTTAAGCCCACGACGATAAACTATATAAAGTTTTATAATTATACTTATAGCAAAAACTCTGTAGAACTTACTGTCTGTAAAGATCTTTTGCTTCCTTTTTATTCTTTATTTTAATATAATTATATATTTTTCAGATGATTTATATATATAAAAAATCACATAGTTTAGCACATATATTTGCATATCCCTGTCTCCATAACAAAATTCGAATCTCTGTAAGCATATGTCTTTCATATACTTTATTATTATTATTATTATTTTTAGACAGAGCCTCCCTCTGTCACCCAGGCTAGAATGCAGCGCACGTTCTCGGCTCACTGCAACATCCATCTCTCCGGTTCAAGTGATTCTCCTGCCTCTGCCTCCTGAGTAGCTGGGATTACAGGTGCCCACCACCACACCTGGCTAATTTTTGTATTTTTTTTGGTAGAGATAAGATTTCACCATGTTGGCCAGGCTTGTCTTGAACTCCTGGCCTCAAGCAATCCACCTGCCTCGGCCTCCCAAAGTGCGGGGATTACAGGGGTGAGCTACTGTGCCCAGCCTCTTTGCTATACTTTAGGTGTAACACTTTGCAGTATTTATGGTATTGCTGTTAGAGGCATTTTCAAAATCTACCTTTACTTTTTGTATTTGCTTGTATACTTCTAAATAAGTTGGAAATAGCTTAAGAGTAAGGACTTGTTAAAAAGATAGGGAGTTTGAAGAATTTACATTTATTTGAAGTAGGTATAATTTTAGATAATGGTAGGTCCAGAGAATATCTGTCTTTGTATTTGGGAATCAAGATATAATGGAGATACACTGTTAGAGACTATCTAATGCTGGGCTGATTTATTAAGACACTGTGTTTTTGACACTTTGAGCTATTAATAGCACTGTACGTGTTTAAAATATTTTTCTAAATGGCCAAAAAATATCTACATTATATACAACAGTTCATTATAGCATACACCAGTGGTTCCCAAAGTGCGTCTGCAGACCCAGGGAGTGCCAAAAACTCTCTTAGGGGATCTTCAAAGTCAAAACTATTTCCAAACTAAAACCAAACATTATTTGCCTTTTATTTTAAAAAGTGTTGACATTTTTATATGTGTTGACATGTGTTGCATCATAAATGCAAAAGAAACAGAGGATGAGATTGCTGGAGGCTTTGCATTAATCAAGGCAGTGGTGTTAAACTACTGGTATTTGTATTTTAAAATAGGGATGATAATATTGCCAATATAAGAGGGTTGTTGTAAGATTTAAATCAGATATTTTGTGTATAAGTTTTCAACTAATGACCAGTATACACTGCTACCCTTATCAGCAACATGTGTTTCTACCATGTTTTTGTCTCTCACTACCATTTATTTTGTGTTGTGATGAGTGATTTTAGTTACGTTTATGTGTATACGTACTGCCACCAAAAAATCAAAGAAGAATATTAAGATAATTCTTAAAACACAAGTTTATAGTGGTTCATGTTTCTTCAAAGAAATGGTTAGGGAAACATAGATAGGTGAAGATGAGCAAGCAATTAGGGATTTTTGGAAATCTTTGATATTAGGAAGAGCATCATAAACCTAGGAAGTTGAATCAACAATTGTAAGGAAATTGGTTAACAGAGCGTATGACTGAACAGAGAACATTCTCCATTAGGGATAAACTATAATTACCTGATTTAGCACTTCTTCCATTGGCAATTCAATTTCCATATATGCATCCTCTGCTCTAAATCGGTATGTCTATATTGGGTTATTTAACTTGTTACAATAATATATACTTAATGTAAAAATGAGAAAGAATAGTATTGTTTTGTGCAATTTCTACTATTTTCCCCAAGTCTAAATTTAGCACTGTTCTATACTGCACTCTGTCAAACATCAAGTCAATGAAAAATAAAATTAGATTGTTGAACTATGTGCTATTCACTGAATTCTAAATTTGAACTATCATTGTTTCAAAATGAAATCAAAGGATAAGTAAATGCAAAGGCCTTATGTCATTTTGTTATGATGTTTATTGTGTTTTATTATTTTTTGCTTTATTTATTTTTGCCTTATTCTGTTTTTTTAAAACAGATCATCAGAAACTAGAAAGAGAAGCTAGAATCTGCCGTCTTTTGAAGCACCCTAATATTGGTGAGAACATATTTTTAATGTTTTTAAAATGTTAATTTAAAATTTTATGTTATGTACCACAATAAAGTGCTAATTTGATAATCTAGAATATTTATAACTTTTAAAAAATAGGTTCCTAACTTTCAATCTTGGTTACATTTGATTCCTCAAAGTTTTTCTGTGTTTGTTGTTTGTTTTTTGATGCAATCTTTGAAGTAGAAATGTGAAAAATTAAACTAAGTTTGTAGAAACAAAGATACTAAATTAATTAATGGTATATGTTTCCTGTTGCGCTGAAAGTTGACTGTATACCAACCAGTGGAAAACCTGAGTGTAATTTAAAGAATAAATAAATAAATTTAGGTAATCCCTGATTATATTAGCTTTATTTTAACCACATAATTTGGAGTCTGCTATGTTAATGAGTTCAATGTCCTTTCTGTAGAGTTGTATAAAATGAAAACAATAATCCTTTACCTAATTGGGAAAATAGTTGTGAAGGTAAAAATGAAACAAGTATAACAATTTTTTGAAGTTATATATATATGTTTTCAAAAGTTTATGATTATGTATAAACACTTTAAAAAAATAATATAAGGTCTCATGTGAATAGTGCTTTTATGTGTCTTTAAGAATTGCTCAGCTACTGCTGCTGAAGTATAGAAAGACAGGATTTATGTCATCACTTTAGTCAACTCAATTACATTCCATATATTCTGTTAAAAGTTTACTTTAGGCCAGGTGCGGTGACTTATGCCTATAATCCCAGCACTTTGGAGGGCTGAGGCAGAAGGATCACTTGAACCCAGGAGTTCGAGACCAGCCTGGGCAATGTGACAAGACCGTATTTCTACAAACTATTGAAAAAATTACCTGGATGTGGTAGTGTGCATGTATGGTCCAAGGTACTAGAGAGGCTGAGATGGGAGGATCGCTTGAGCCCAGGAGGTTGAGGCTGCAGTGAGCCATGCACTTCAGACAGCCTGGGTGACAGAATGAGACCTTGTCTCCAAAAACAAAAAAGTTCACCTTATAGTTACTGATTTGATTCCAGAAATAGTAAAAGGACTTCAGAATATTTATCTCTCATGAATTATAAAATAGCATAACTGTTTTCAAAATTTTTAAAAAGTGATGAATATAAGAAACAAAGAAGAAAAGCACAGGAAAGAAAAAGTAAATCCAGAAATATGTGTAAACTAGATTCTGTGATAGTAGGTTTGATTATTTTGGAAAAACATTACTGTCCCAGCTCCCTCAATTTTATTGTTAACTTAAGTATTTCTGATCTAGAAGCAGTGAGAAAAGGGGTAATAGTGATGTAGAATTTGCAAAATCTTTCACTGAAAAGTTTACAGGTGTTTTAATTTTATGTGTAGGAGCATTCAATTTCTGTTCTTGCTTTGACGTTTTTAGTATCCTGCACTTAGTGGGTGCATCTTAGGGTCTTAAGTGAATGGCTACTATGGGTAAAAAAAATTGTAACAGTGGCAAATTCACCTATATCATTCACTCACTCAACAAGTTACATTTCTAGGTGTATAGTAGGAACAAAACGTACTGCCAGCTGACTAAAAGGAACCTTCTGGTTTGAGGAGAGAACAAAACAACTCTGACATATAAATCTACTTCTTTACAAGCATTTTTTTCTGACAAAAATTTATGGCATTTCTTGTTTGGCTGTATTGGTTTGCTAAGACTGCCAGTAACAGAGTACCACAAACTGGGTGGTTTAAGCAACAGAAATTTATTTTCTCATAGCTCTGGAAGCCAGAAATCTAAGATGAAGGTGTTGTCAGGTTTGGTTTCTTCTGAGACCTCCTTCCTAAGCAAGTAGGTGGCTGTCATCTCCCTGTGTCTTCACATGGTCTTCCCTCTGTATGATGTCTGTGTTCTCATTTCTTCTTGTAAGGACACCAGTCATATTGGATTAGGGCCCACACTGATAACCTCATTCTCACCTAATTATCCCTTTAGACACTTTATATGCAAATAATACAGTCACATTCTGAAGTATCAAGGTTAGTATACCAACACAGGAATTTTGGGAGGACATCATTTGCCCATAACATTTAATTACCCAATGAACCACTATAGTTCAAAGATTATTTCTCTTGCTCAGGTTTAAGATAAAATCAAATCTTTGTTTAGTGAACTTGCAATTCTGGTGCAGAAAGTTGTTATTTGTTTGTTTTGGTTTGGTTTGGTTTGTATGAGGTCCTCCTATGAGACTCAATTTTTGTGGATAATGAAACTAGTTTCTTCCATTTCCTCTAGGATACCAAAGTCAAACATTCGAAAAACTGCCAAGGTAAAACAAGAACTGTTTTCATTCTGGCACTACATACAGACTAAACTTATAAAAAGAGAAACTATGCTGGGGAAGTTCTAAACCTTTGTGACCTAGATAGCATCATCAACACCTTCTGACGCAGTGTACATCTTTTTTCGGGGCTCCATAACAGCCAAAGGTCATAATTCCTTGGTTACCTCACTGGAGGTTTTCTTCCATCTTTTAAGGTTTCAGGAGTACAAAAGGAACTGTGACAATTTTAGGTCCTTGAACCCTAGGACCCATTTCTAACCACAAGAGAGATTTCGAGTGATCCTTTATCTCAGGGTATAAGTCATGGATGGATTAAATTTATGAGACATAATCTCAAAAATTATAACACTGGCAAATTCACCTATATCATTCACTCACTCAACAAGTTACATTTCTAGGTGTATAGTAGGAACAAAACAGACCAATATCCCTGCCCTCATGGAGCTTGCATTTTTGGGGGAGACAGACAGTAAACAAAGCACTGGGTATTAGATGGTGATAACTGTTGAGGAAAAAAAGGAAGCAGAGAGGGAAATACAGGGTGTTGGAGTATTCCAATTTTAAATAGTTGGTCAGGACCATTTCATAGAGAAAGTGAAATACATTTGAATGAAAACCTAAAAGATGAGAGGAAGGAAGTCATTTGGCTCCCCGGGGCGGGGGTGGGGAGGAACATTGTAGGCAGAGGGAACAAACAGCCTGCATAAGGGCCCTAAGGTCAGTAGATTCTACCAAAGCTTTTTATCTAATGAGAGAAATAGGGATGAATTATTTTTCATTTTATCTTACCTTAACTGATGAATCTCCATGCCATGTAATCTGACAGTGTTGTGTTTATTCATGTAAAGAACGATTTTAAAACAACATCCATAACAACAGTGACTGTCATAAAATAGTAAGCAACAGCCAACAAAGGAGGAGTGTTTTAAAGACAGATGCCATAATGGACATCTGCAAATGCATTGGAGAGTAATTGAACCCACGGTTATGAGGGGAGTACTGCAGGAAGAGATCATCTCACTAGTTAACAGCACCACATGAATCACTAGTACTCAATCATGACTGAATCAGATTACACAGGGAAAACAGCATTTGCTCTTGATTTCCCTGACATAGGTAATGTGATATGTAAGTAATATCAGACTCTTATCCTCTTTTCCCTTTTCTCTATTTTATTATTTGCTTGGTTTTAAAATCGGCTAGGCTTTAGAACTTTAAGGAAGGAAATAACTATTTTTGACAGTGTTTTCCCCTGTGAAAAGGTGCTTGTTTCATTTTTATATTTGCATGTGTCTTTCTCTTGGCACAGAATCAATAATCTTGAAAACTTGCAGCAAGTAAAAGGTTCCTCCCAAAAATACACATTTTAAACCAACTAAAAATGGCGATTCATTAAACTACTTTTTTTATGTGTTATTTTTTATGTTTTTCTGATTTTAAAAGTAATACAGTTAGTGGAAAATTTGGAAAATACAACATTGTATAAAGAAGAAACTGGAGGGCTCAACTTTTAATATTTGATTTATTCATTTTTTCCTTTTTATAATAAATCTTATATATATGCTAATTTTCAGCATTCTGTTGTGTACATTTTCATACCCCTTTAGATATACTATGAAAATGGTCTCACCCAACAAAATTTCTTGAGTATATAACCATTGGCAAGCTTTGTTCTAGGCTATATGCACTGGTGATGAAACAGTGACTAAGAGAGACAATGCCCCTCTTTTCCCAAAGCTTTTCATCCTAGCGTATAAACAAAACACCATAATAATGTCATAAGGATTAGTTCTATGCAGAGAATTGAAATAGGGTAATTTGATACCAGGGGACCGGATGGCTACTATCAAAAACACACAGAGCCAGACACCAGTTAAAGCTGATATAGATTTTATTTTATGCTATTGCAATCAGGGAAAGAACTGAACTTCATTCCAAGCACAGCAATGACAGCTGGGGATTTATAGTCAAGGAGCAGAGTGAGGGGGTCAGTGGATGGAAGATTTTTAAGAGGAGACATCAAGGATAGGGAGATTCTTGCTGAACTGGACTAACAAGATTCTTGCTAAAGGCAGGCCAAGGACTTAGACATTAAGGGTAGAGAATGAAGACCTTGATCAGATATCAAAGGTGGGAAATCACTTAGTAGGATTCTTCATTTAGACTGGCTTCTGAAGGTTAGGGACATTGCCCAAAGATGAGATCTAGTTGAAAAGAGGAACCTGCCTGATGTTTGGTTAGGGAGAGAGTCTTGGTCACACTGCTTTAGAGTGGCTTCTCAGGCAAGATGTATCATTGGAGGTCACATTTAAACTGATATCTAAATGACAAGTAGAAGCCATCATGAAAAAGAGAAAGAGTTTCAGGCACAAAGAGCCCTCTTTGTTAGGGGAAAAGTGGGGAAACCAGTAGATGGACTGCCTTGGGGGAAAGGGAGTGACTGAACAGGGTAGGTAGATATTTAACCATATAGGGTTTCGTTAACTAGATTTGGGAGTTTGGGTTTCATTCTACATGCAATGGGAAACCAATAGTAGGGTTTTAAGCAAAAGTGTATCATAATCTGCTTTGCTGTGTCTGCTGTGTGTAAAATGGTTTCCTAGTCACTTGAGCACAAGTGGGTACATTCAAGCTATTCTCCTGCCTCAGCCTCCCGAGTAGCTGAGATTACAGTCACGTGCCACCACACCCAGCTAATTTTTGTATTTTTAGTAGAGACGGAGTTTCACCATGTTGGCCAGGCTAGTCTCGAACTCCTGATCTTAGGTTATCTGCCCACCTCGGCCTCCCAAAGTGCTGGGATTACAGGTGTGAGCCACCATGCCTGGCCAGTTGTCTTCTATTTCTAATGATTAAGCTTGATTGAGTTGAATAACGCTAACTCTGTTGTAGCTAAAGTACTAGTAGACTACGAAGATGAAAGAGACCAAAAAATGACCAAAAAGATATCATAATTTTAAAAGACAAATAATTATGTATGCAACTGAAATATAGTGTGATTATATACTATAATGAAACTATTAATAAGGTGCCATGGGAGCGCCAACATACAAGCTAAGAATCTTAACTGAAATATACTGGATGGTGAACAGAATTTTGCCATAAAGTTGTAGGGATTGGACTGAAGAGCATTATAGAAAGACAGGCCCACAAAAGAAAAAGATAGAGTTAAAAGTCTTTGTCACACTTGAATGACTGAAAACTTGTAATGATTGGTATACTATGTGTGTGTGTCAGAAATAAAAGTTGATTGAGAATAACAGTGGAGAGTCTGGGAAGGAATTTGATTTTTAATCTGGAGAAAATGAAGAATTAATTTAAGATTTATTTAGTCAATTCATAATTATATCAGTTTTTTAGGACAGATTTAGTAGTAATAAGCACAATTATGTGGTGTCAGGAAAAATTGATGTTGAAAGAGCATCTGAAAGTCTCTGGAGTGAATGTAGGTGTAAGGCATGATGAGTTCCTCAACCATAGCAATGGGAACAGAGTTGCCAGGAGGGCAAAGCTACCAAAGATGTTGCTGTGGAATCAGATCTTGAGCAGTAATTAACTTGTGGCAGATGGGTTAGGAGGTTTCTCTGAGGTTTCTAGTTTGTGTGACTAGAGAGATGTTGATCCCTTTAACTGACAATAGGGAACAAAGGAAGAAAAAACATTGGGAGAAATTAGAAATTTCACTGATTTGAAAACATTATTTTTTTAAGGATTGGAACATACCCATTATGGGGGACCATGGACAAAAAGGAAGACTAGAAGTCACAAATGCCACTACCCAAACCTCTGATCTTTCACTTTTTGGCAGAAGATATAAGCTTCTTACCATGTTGGCATCCTCTTCAGGATGGAAATACTTGGCGGTGACTGTGATCATCTTTCTTAGACTAAGGCTGAATGCTGCTAAGTCCCAAGCAGTCAAGTTGGGTGCTCAAAGTATCTATTGAAAAAGCAACATAACATCTGTAGCAACTCCATCACCACCTAACTGTGATTGAGCACTTATTTCTAGGATGCTTTTTTCCCCTCATTCTGTCCACTAAAGTAAAGCTCACTTCTTACTGGTCCCTTGTGCCTTTCCCAAACATGTATCTTTCATTGGTTCAACTACTTTAATGTGTATATATCCCCTCTGACTTGCATGTGGGATACCACATAGAACCCTAGAGAGTATGAATATATATTTTGAGTCATCTACATGTATGGGATAGTGAGAGCATGTGAACGTGCCCAGCAGTATATTACCAAGGGGGCCATAGACAGAATGATGAAAAATACTTATTTGTAAAAATTTGACTTTTTCTTTTAAGGAGCAATAACAACAGCCATTTTCTTAGATTACTTTCATTCTGAATATATTTGAAAACATTTAATATATAAAAGAGCTAAATTTTTATTCTAGATGAATAAAAGGAAACTATATTTGGGAACAAAATATTTTGAGATGTACAGAAATGCAGTATAGGCTTCTTTTTACAATAATAATCCAACTATCCTGATTTTAAATTGCATTATATCAATTTATACTCTAAGAAAAGTAGGAAGACTATAAATTTTACCTACAGGCTTAATTTTGTTAAAGCTTTAATGAGTTACTATTTTGAAGATCATTATTTTCCTTCTGCCATTCGCCTTCTTCCAAATAATTTCTCATTTAAAAGTTGTAGTGCCAAATGTTCATTTAAGCTTATTTGTTAGGAACTCTCCAAGAGAACTCTGATAAAACATGATTTTCAAATGTTATTCTCATATGTGTTGATTATTCCAGTGACCTTTTCTTTTGATATTTCTTATATAAATCTGCCCTTCAAAATTAAATTACATCTTCTGGTCATTTTCTAAGAATATATTCATAATATGGACGAGAGAAAAGAGATGGAACAGTTTTTCCCCCACAGAAAGACAGAGGATCATTCATTTAAGGTAACGGTTTTCAACCTGGGATGATTTTGCCCCCTCTACTCTCTCTTCCTTCTGGAGACATTTGACAATGTGTGGAAACATTTTTGACTGTCACAATTGTGGTTGCCATTCTGGCATCTCTTGGGTGGAGGCTTCTAAGCATCCTACAATGCACAGAAGAGCCCTTCACAGTAATGAATTATCTGCTCCAACATGCCATAGTGCTAATATTGAGGAACTCAATTATTTAAAGTAAGAGTGACAGTAACAACAAAAGGACAAATAGCCAGCATTACTTGATGTACTTATGGGGCCATGCAATTTTCTTTTATATAAAAAAAGTAGGCAGTGCATCTTCTTAAGTAAAGGACAAGTCTAGTAAAGAAAATAAACTGCTTTTGAAACCATTTATAAGTATCTAATTAAATTGAAGCATAGAAATTGCACTATAAGCAGAGCCAAGGTAGCATAGTCTGATGCTGACATATGCCAATTACAATCTTTATAAATCTATTAATCAAAACAGATTTTATGTTTGCAACCTTGGCAAGCCTGATTCCTTCACACACAAAAAGGTGATGAAACCTATTTAAATAAAATAGAATCATTTAGTTTTTTAACTAATTTTGACAGGTCTTCTCCCCAATTAATCTCAATCAGTGATGTGTTACTATGGTGTAACAATTGCAAACCACCTTCCAGTGAAATTAAAAAAAAAAAAAAAATTATGTAAGGCTATCATGAACTTTTTCTGTAAACTAGAAAATATTATTTTTTGAGATAATAAATAGGTCAGATGTTTATGATGCAGTTGTTTTTCATTTGGAAAGGTTTTAATGTTTAAACAGTGAAGTGACAATATCCGATTTAATTTTAACAGGCTCTAGCTACTGCAAGTCTGACCATGTCTCTCTTCTGCTCAGAAACTAATTAGTGGCTTCCCACTGCACTCAGAGGACAACGGGAGGCCTCACAGTGGCATGCAAGGCCTTCCAGAATGAACACCCTCACTCCCTTCTTAGCGTCTTATTCTTCTGATCTTAGCTTCTCTCCCCCTCAGTTGCTCTGCTCTAACCCCTCTGGGCTCCTTGCGTTTCTTCACCTGTTCCTGTTATCCTCCTGCTGTGGGCCTTTGCCTGGAGTTCTTTCTGAGAATACAGCAAGGAGGCATGCTGGCTCACTTCCTGCAGGACTCATCCAAGAGGGGAGGCCTGCCCTGACAGCTCTGTGTGAAAGAGCAGCCTCCCTCCCCCATGCCCCACCCAGTACTCCCTAGCATCCTTCTTGCTTTATCTCTGTTGCACTTATCAAGATTTTGTGTATTTACTTGTTGATTTGATTAATTTCTACCCACTAGTATGTAAAACTTCATGAGGGCATGGACTTCTCTTGTTTATTATTGTACCTTAAAAAGCACCTGCCATAGAGTCTGTGCTCAATAAATAAATGTTAAAGAAATTCAACAATACATGGGTACATATATTTTTATTAAGTTCAAGTTTAGATTATCTGAAGAGGAACAAACACTTCTATTAAGAGAAAAGCATAAATTTTAACTTATGGCACAGCTGTTTTATTTAAGTTCATCTGCAGGCTTTTGCTTTCCTTCTGGCTAAAATGACTCAATGGCCCTGGGCTGGCCCACACCTAAACAAAGACTGTAAAGCAGGAGAGCAAACAATTGACTGCTCCCTGACTTGCTAGCCAACAAACCACGTGAGTCAGCATACCTCTTTTTACTGCCTGACCTTCCTTAACATCTCCTTATCATATTCGGAAATTCCTGTTCTGGTGGCTGGAATCTTGGCCCAGACCCTTTTGGTGATCTTTGATGTGTTTCTCGTATACCCCGCAGCATTTGAATCATCTTTGTCAGGAGTGTGAGGGGCTCATGGTCTCTTGTATCAGGCAGACACCTAAAACTGCTAGCTGCTTCCTTACCTTCCTCAGGAGCATTTTGATGATACTCCAGAAAGCAGAACAGTGCGGTCAATAAATGTCATGGATTTTTTTTTTCTCCTTGCTAGATTACCTAGCCTTTCAGATAAGGTTGGATAAACCTTATTCCAGGATAGCCATTTATTTGACTACTCTACCCTTCCAAGCAAAAAGCTGCTTTTCGAATGAAATTACCAAACTACAGTAGTCAGCAAAGAAAGAGAAAGGTTGGTTATCTCTCACTCTCACTTGGGAGCTCTGTGGTGGAACAAGGATTGACAAAGTTTTCTGTAAAGCACCCAAAAGTAAATATTTTGGGCTATGCTGGCAGTGCTATCTCTTTGTCATTGTAGCACAAAAACAGCAACAGAAACTTCATAAATGAATAGGTATGATTATGTTCCAATAAACCTTTACTTATGGACACTAAAATCTGAATTTCATTTAATTCATCTCAAGATGTAAAAATCATTCGGGTCAGATGCGGTGGAGGTCAGGAGATCGAGACCAACCTGGCTAACACGGTGAAACCCCGTCTCTACTAAAAATGCAAAAAATTAGCCGGGCGTGGTGGCGGGCGCCTGTAGTCCCAGCCACTCGGGAGGCTGAGGCAGGAGAATGGCATGAACCCGGGAGGTGGAGCTTTCAGTGAGCCGAAATGGTGCCATTTCACTCCAGTCTGGGTGACAGAGCGAGACTCTGTCTCAAAAAAAAAAAAAAACCAGAAAAATAAAACAAAAAAACAAAACATTCTCGGTATGGGCTGTTCAAAAATAGGTAGTGAACTGAATTTGGCCAGTGAACTATAGTTCCCTGACCCAGGCCTGCTCTACAGTGAGATGACTTTATCTTTGTCGGTTACTTGGACCTTGGAGGTCTGCTGAACTCCCTAATGCTTTTTTTTCTTGGATCTGACAAACAGCTTTATTCGTGTCTCCTGGCCACTTTGTAGATTCTGAATCCTAGAAGGGAGAAGCTAAAATATCTGAGTGCAGTGATAATCTGCTTTGCTTCCCACTTCTGAATTTCTCTAATTCTGGAAGATAGTGTCATTTCACTTCTGATTTCTGGTTTAGCTCAGCTCTCAATTCTAGGTCTAATGTGATACAAAAAGCCTCACCCCTGTTGCTTGGTTTTGTTTTAGTCTTGCTGTTGGTTTTACTGTTATCTACCTTCTCGGTTGCCCATTGACTAGATTTCTTGCCTCGTGATAAAGTTCTGGATAATAACTGCCTACCTTTTGTTGTCTTCATCTGCCAACTACTACACCTAGGTAACCTATGAATTTTGGACTTAAGCTGGGACTACTCAAGGCTTCCCTTTGTTCATTTTCTTTGGGAACTGATGATCTGTTTCAGATTACCTTTGAATTTACCCATAAGTGCTGCTTCTAGAATAATTTTGACTCCTGACTTTTGCTCTTACTTTTAAACTTTTGTCCCATGTGTGATATAGGCCAGCTTTGTCTTCATTTGGCAGATTTACAACCATCTAAGCCAAGAATCTGACAGGATATTATTTTTTCTATTTCTTTTGATTTTATTGAGGTCTTTCTCTTTTTGAACCCATCTCTTTCCCCATCTCTCTCAAAACACCCTGAGTATACCAGGGTCTGCACCTCTTATGAAGTCAAAGTTAGAATGACTTCAGTTGTGAGCTTGCCTTTCTTAATTACACAAACTTCTTCTGACAATGATAGGTATAAACTAGAATGACATAATTTGATGTAATATAAGACTCTTTTTCTGAGAGTACAGAAAAGCATATTGTATTCACCTTGATTTGCAAATATCTCATGAGGAGAGTTACTTTATTCTTTGGACCTATTTTTCACTTGTAAAGCTGGCCTGGGCCCCCTTAGATACTCTGTCCAGTTTAATTTGAATGGAGCAACATGACACTGAGGAGTAGTATGATAGTACTCAGAGAGGGTGATACAACTCTGAACTTGTTGGCCCTTATCAGGTATAATTGAAATTTCCCCTGGAAAGGGAAATAAGCAAATGGCATCAAGGCAAAGAGCCAAATCCAGCAGATGATCAAGATGGTTGGTGGGAGGAAAGTCTGATGGTTTCTGCTGCTAAACGTGGGAGATACTGACCTACTCTCATTCACTTACTTTTGTAGATAGATGTAGACTGTGAGCTGCCAAAATAGAGAACAATTCTTACTTTCTGTCAGCAGCTTATCAGAATCCCCTGGCCTCCAATAATGATGAACACAGTCCGGACCCTGTTCTTATGACTGGTGATTGATACAGCTGGCTTAGCTCTTGTTTTTTGACTTGCTTTTACTGGGCCCTGGACTATTTGTTCTACACACTTTAAGTTTGGGTGCATGAGCACCTAGGTATGACTTCACAGACAGCCCTGTTTCTGATCTGAATCTATCATACTTACCTCTGGCTTTGACCTTTTATCCTCCTGACTCTCTACACTAGTGCTTCTGCCCTTGATGGACTTCTTTAAAAATTTTTTTATCATGTTTGCATCTTATATCCTGGAAGACAGAATTATCCCTTTCCACTGAAATATAATACTTTAGTATATATTTGAATGAATATACATTGAAGAAATATAATGTCACTTGTCTTCTGGGAAAGACTTTTAGTTTTGTGTATTAAAAAATTTGGTATTTTGATTGTTTAATTGCTAATCTTGATTTATAGGACACAGATAATTTCTGCTTTTGTTTTGTTACATATCTATTTTTAAATGATTTGGTAATACTCTTCAGATGTTCACTTTTTCTAGTTCTTCATTTTAAATTATAGTATCTTTCTTTTATTTTATAGATATAGTTTAACGTGGTCCCTGGTATGGTTTGGATGTGGCTTGACCCTGCCCAAACTCTTACTGGAACCATAATTTCCAGTGTAGCAAAGTGAGGGGTGGAAACTATATGAGAGAGCGCCTAATGGGAGGCTTTGGATCGTGAAGGCTTTGCCCTTCCCCTGGTGGGCAGTTGGGGCCTTTCTAGCAGTAGCAAGTTCTCCTTCTCAGGAGACTGGATTAGTCCTCTTGGAAATGGATTCAGTCGCACAAGAGTGGGTTGCCCTTTGTGTTTGGCCCCTTCACTTGTGTCTGCTTCCCCTTTGACCTTCTGCCATCTTATGACACAACACAAAGGTCCTCAGCAGAAACCGAGCCAGTGCTAGTCCTATGCTTCTTTAACTTCCCAGCCTGCAGAACTGTGAGTGAAGTCAATCTCTTTTCTTTATAAATTGTGCAGCTTCGGGTATTTTGTCATAGCAACACTACAGGGACTAAGACAACTCCTGTGTTCATTTTGCAAACCAAAGATTTTAATGATCACACTGTAAGTGGATCACAACCTAGCTCAACACAAATTGTAGCTTGATTTTATTAAGTTGTTAATGATAAATTTACTGCCTTAGTGTCTTTCTATTATTAGAGAATCTTAACAGAGTTTCATTTTTACACATAACATTCTTTTTTTGAAAAGTACTTTGAGAGTATGGAAATAGTTCATATAGAGTTTTCCATCACATGATATTCAAATGGTTATGTCAATGAGTGACCTGGTAACTTCAGGACTTGAAAGGCTAGGAGCTCTCTGAGTAAAGAAATGAAGAAATAGGCAATGGAAAATATGAATTCCAACAAATGATATTTTATTATGTGAATCTAACAATCTGTATCAGCCAATCAATGAAAAAGAGCTTGAACTATTCCATATGCTATAAGGTTCTTGATGTTGTCATGGGTATAGTCCTGCCAAATGCTTGATCCTTTTTATCAGAGACCAGGAACAAGGACCTGCACTTGTAATTGGAGTAATGAAATTTTCCAAGGCTCTATGAATGAAGGAAAGTATAAAGAATACCTTTATTGGCTGGGCACCGTGGCTTACGTCTGTAATCCCAGCACTTTGGGAGGCCAAGGCGGGCAGATCACGAGGTCAGGAGTTCGAGACAAGCCTGACCAACATGGTGAAACCCCGTCCCTACTAAAAAATATAAAAACTAGCCAGGTGTGGTAGTAGGCACCTGTAATCCCAGCTACTCAGGAGGCTGAGACAGGAGAATCACTTGAACCTGGGAGGTCGAGGTTGCAGTGAGCCGAGATCATGCCACTGCACACCAGCCTGGGCGACAGAGCTAGACTCCGTCTCAGGAAAAAAAAAAAAAAAAAGGAATAAAAGAAAGCCCCTTGTTCTAACCAGCTTCCACAGACAGCTTTATGAAAGGAGACGTATGCTTTTGCCATCTCTTTATGGAAAAGAAAGTAAGTCTTTAGCCTAGATGGCTATTGTTGCCCAAGAAAGGAGGAGCGATAAATAGCTTCACTCCCCTGCCAATTTGGTATCAGTCTGAGTTTAATTCAGCCTGAGCATGTCCACTTCTGATGACACTTGTATGTGTGAGGAATGTGGGAGACAGGGAATGGAGGTGAGTAGAGATTCTGATAGTGTTCAGATATGCCTTGATTTTCTCCAATCCTACAAAGGAGTAGTTCTGGAATCCTCCTACCTGTCCCTCAATTTTTCACTTTACTAAGGTTATAGCTTATAGCTTCCTTGAGATAGAAATGACTCTACAGAATCCATCCTGAATGGAAATCATAATAAATAATTCATATATCCAGGGAAGTCTCAAAACTAAACTTGTTTCCTGTTTTTGGAGCATAGTAACTGGAAAAATGTATTTGGGGTAAGTTTGACTTTTAGAGGGTGGTTCTGAAGCATTCTTATATATTAGATTCCCTTGATAAAATGGCAGATTCTTGAGCTTCAGCATTACAAATTGTTCTGGAGTGGGCTCTAGGAATCTACTTTTTTTTTTTTTTGAGATGGGGTCTCACTTTGTCGCCTAGGCTGGAGTGCAGTGGCGCGATCTCGGCTCACTGTAAGCTCCACTTCCCAGGTTCATGCCATTCTCCTGCCTCAGCCTCCCAAGTAGCTGGGACTACAGGTGGCTGCCACCATGCCCGGCTAATTTTTTGTATTTTTAGTAGAGACGGGGTTTCACCGTGTTAGCCAGGATGGTCTCGATCTCCTGACCTTGTGATCTGCCCTCCTCGGCCTCCCAAAGTGCTGGGATTACAGATGTGAGCCACCGCGCCCAGCTGGAATCTACAACTTTTTAATTTTTTGTTTGCCTATTTATTAACTTATTATTTTTTAACTCAAGCACCCAGGTGATTGTGATACAGGTTTTCAAAACCACAATTTATAAAAAACATTGTTCTAGGGATAATGTTTTAGAAAACTAAATTCCCAGTAAAACTTTGAGCCCGGAACTTTCTATTCAACTCTGCAGATCTCTAGGCTCCCGGTCCTCTTTATCACTTTCATAACAGGTCTAGAGAATGAAATCTGCAAGAAAGAAAGATCCTTAGATAATGCCAATCTGAAATGTATTGTATCTAAACACTTAACATAATTATCTTATTTAATTTTCTCAACTACTCTGCAAGTATAAATATTATGTCAAGTGTTTTTGATTTAGTTCAGTAAATATTGAGCCTTTACTATGTGCTCTGTACAGTGAAAAAGTTCAGTCTCAAATAGATTTATTAATTTGACTGGGTTGCTTAGTTTATGAAGGGTGGAACCAGGATTCAAATACATTTGTTTGATTCCAAAGTTCATGTTTCTACTCTACAAGCCTTCTGTTCTGTTCTTCACTTCCTCATCTACTCAAAGCTGCGAGAACTCTCTGTGCAGCTGTATTACTTTTTATTTAAATAAAACACTAGAATGTGAACAACATGATACCAAACACTGTTGACATGTAAGGGGCTTTCTTCTTGTAAGAGAAGTTAGGACATTTACACGTGAAAATACTCAGCAGTTCAAAGAAGCATGTAATTAAGTGCCCAAATTGGAGACATAAAGAGAGAGGCTCGTATTGTCTGTGAAGTGTTTTCTACAGAGCATTGTACACATTTAAGTGTCTGGAAGGATAAGATTCAGGAAGGAAGGAACAATGTTGTCTCCAAATTATGAAAGTTAAAATGAGTCTGTCTATGGATAATGCCAGGTAATTATCCTTCTACCTTTTAAAAGTTGTCAACAGACAATTAGCTATGTAAGTAATTTTCCCCTCATAACTTTCTTGTTGAACAGTTTCTGAAAGAGAAGCACTCTATTGTCATTTCCTTAATGCTTATTTATTTTCTAAGCCTCTGCTTTCAGGCTTCTGCTATGTGTTCCAAAGAAATTGCTCTCATAGTGATTATCACCACCTCCTTATTACTAAGTCCAGTGGAACCTTCTTGTTCTGGTCTTACTTGATGTTTCTCTATAGTTGAATGCTCCGTACCTTCCCCATTACAATACTGATTAGGTTTTGTTAGGACTATTTACTTAATCATCTAACTTTTCTGATAGATAATAAGCTCTCTGAGGATGGGGAATTGAGTCTCTTGTACATAGGGAAACCATATGGCCCAGGAAACTGTATGAGTTACCTCCTTTGGCTTTTGTAACATAAGTATTTTCTAGATTTCTTCTTTATCTCCAACCATTCATTCCTAATCTCCTTCATGAATTCCCCTTCTGCCTACCTCTTAAATCTACCCAGGGCATTTCATTAGTATATTAGTAACTCCCAAATCTATTTTAGAGGGTTTAACGTTTCTCTGCAGACACGTTTCCTACTAGCTAGTAGAATATTCACTTGGATGCTATTCTGGTACCTTGGTAATCATACTGTGCATAAAATGGAACTTGTTTTCCACCCTTGCCCCACCCAGCCCCCACCTAAACCTGCTTCTCTGCTTGTGTTCCCTGCTATAAGCCTTGCCCAAGCTAGAAATCTGATGTCACCCTGTCTACCTCTCCTTCCCTTGCCAACTTATATAAACACTTAGCAGTTCTCCGTTCAACTCTCTCAATGGCTTTTAAATCTATCTCCTTGCCCCTAGCACACATACTTTAATAAGTCTTCCCTCTTCTGAATTCTTCCCTTTGCTATGAAGAACAGGGTTTTTTAAAAATGCAACTCGGATCTGTCACTCTCCTCAAAATCCTCCCATGGCTCCCTTATTTCTCAGACTAAATTCTAAAATCCTGACATTGCAAAGTCCTTTACATTTTGAGTTCCCCTATTTGTTCGCTACTCTCCAGCCATACAGACTCCCTCCCCAAAACTGTAATTTCTAATTTTTCCATCTTCTCTTGGTGCTTTTCACTTACATTCTCTCGGTGGGAGTTGCTCTTCTTCTCCCTCCCACTTTGTCTGGCTGATCTTCTCCTTTCTGTTTAGGCCTCATCTTTGGCATCACCCCCCGCAAGCCTTCCCTGATGCCCCTAATTGGTATTCTGGGGTGGGTGTTGTAGTGTACAAAGGTGCCTGGCTGAAGGGATGAGTCAGCGCTGATGCAGGGCTTCCTTTTTCTAATTTGCACAGTGGCCCTAAGCAGGCTAGTAGTGGCTCTGGTACTACATTACTTACTTACAGATCCTTATTCCCCCCGCAAAAGCCATTTGGCATTGGGGACCTCATTCACATTTTATCTTCAGGGCCTAGCAGACAAGTTGTCATTAGATCGAGCATGGAGTATAGTATAATAATCATGCCTATTCATATGCACTGCTTTCACAATTTACTACGTTTTTTTTTTTTTTTCTTTTTCCTTCTTTTTCTTTTTTTCCTTAAGAGACAGGATTTTTCTCTATTGCCCAGGCTGGAGTGCAGTGAAGAGATCATAGTTCAGTGTAGCCTCAAATTCATGGGCGCAAGCAGTCCTCCCTCAGCCTCCTGAGTAGCTGGGGCTACAGGTGCATACTACTACACCGGGATAAGTTTTTGTTTTTTTTTTTTTCGGTAGAGGCAGAGTTTCACTATGTTGCTCAGGCTGGTCTTGAATTCCAGGCCTCAGGTGTTCTTCCCACCTTGGCCTCCCAAAGTGTTGGGATTACAGGCGTGAGCCACCGTGCCTAGCCTCCATTTTTACATTTATTATTTTTTTCTGATTAACAATACAGCTAGGTTATTAGTTACCTGGGAAGAGGAGGAAGCAGATTTTTAAAATTCACTTTTAAATAAACTTTTAGATTCACACGAGAAATTCCACCCTTACCACAATTGTCTACCTAGCATGTCTTTGGACTGCCTCTGTTTCTCTAAGTTGTTTTTTTTTTTTTTTCCTGGTGGCTGAATTAAGTTAGGGAGAGATTTGGGGGATATTTGAGTAGCACTTTATCTACAGTTGCTTACATGAAAACTGAGTAGGAGCATAGCCCTAATGAATTCGCATTACAGAAACACGTCCCTGTTTGCTGAGAGTGAAATTCCTGTATTATTTTCTTAAACCCTGCTTTGCTAAGGTTATAAAGTGATCCAACTGCATTCTACCTCTAACTCCAAACTGTTCTCTTAAATGTGTACCTGGCAGAACTGAGAGCACATTGTGTTTTGCTTCTTGTAAGTATCTAACCTACCCCCAAGGGAGATATTCTCTACGGGAATCACACCTCAGAGAAGAAAATAATACACTTTCTGCTTACTTCTCTCATTGTTCACAGGCTCATATTCTCCAAACTTCTACCTAATTTTTCTTCTTGTGCTCTGTGGTTTCACTCTCAAATTTTCTCTCTCTCTGTCTCTGTCCTTCTGTCTCTGACACACACACACACACACACACACCTGTCTTTCTAGTCAGAGCTGTTTCTGTGTTCTTGTTCAAGCTCCATTGTTTTCAACCTCATCTTCCCAGTCAGCCTTCCCTTTTCTTCACCTGAATTAGCTTCTTCGTATTATGCATGGATAAATGCACAGAATTATTTGAGTGCGCTGTTAGCTCTTAGCTTCAGAAAGGATTCAGAAATTAGAGGAGTGATCAGGGGAGCCAGCTCTGAAGCTACAAATTGGAAGGCACTAAGAGATGAGTGGATGTATATACCATATTTGGGAGAAGGAGGATGGAGAGAGCTGTATGTTCAGTTAAGGGTGGGCATGGACAAGGCTGCTATTCTTTCTTGCTTTTGGTCCACAAACTGGTGTCGAATCCTGGAAATTGGTTCTGAGACCTTGAGTACTTGTATAAAGATTTAGTATTTATTATTATTTCAAAAACATTTCAATTCTGGTATGTCCAGGCAGCCTATCTCTGCATGCTAAAGGCCTGGGAACCAACTTATGGATTAAAAAAGTGTACTTTTGGCCGGGCGTGGTGGCTCAAGCCTGTAATCCCAGAACTTTGGGAGGCCGAGACAGGCGGATCACGAGGTCAGGAGATCGAGACCATCCTGGCTAACACAGTGAAACCCCGTCTCTACTAAAAAAAAATACAAAACCCTACCCAGGTGAGGTGGTGGGCGCCTGTAGTCCCAGCTACTCGGGAGGCTGAGGCAGGAGAATGGCGTAAACCCGGGAGGCGGAGCTTGCAGTGAGCTGAGATCTGGCCACTGCACTCCAGCCTGGGCTACAGAGCGAGACTCTGTCTCAAAAACAAAAAAAAAAAGTGTACTTTTATAGTTTTATAGTTTTATAGGAAAAAAATTCAGATTATCTCTTCCTAGGTAGAAATTTTATAGAAATTTATATCCAATTTTATACCACAGTAAATCTCTAAGTGACAGATTTCAAGGAAACCCCCTGAATAGTTGGATTATTGTTTTCTTGCAGCTAAAAATTTTTGATTTTGTGCCCAAACCAAAACAAAAGATTGCATTTAGCTTCTTCAATGAGAATTTCTGAAACCAAATACAAATGAAACCACAGGAAGAAAGATAAGGACTCACAAGTTTATGAAACTTGCTAATGGGACTTTAAATAACTCCCTCTTAGACTCGCTCTCACTCAACTTTCTTAATCCATTTGATATATTTTATTTTATATTATTTTGAAAAACAAAATGAAACATTTGGGGGATATGTTCCATTTTGGATATAGAATTATTTTGAGAATTATAGGAAAATCATTGTATATTTAAAATTACACTTGGCCTACAAAATTGGCCTCATGCATTTATTCATCCATTTAGCAAATCTTTTTTAGTATCTGTCATGTTAGGTACTTTTCTGTATACCTGTGATACACCAGTAAGCAAAGCTGACCAAATTCTTTGCCCTTATATGGCTTCTATTCTGGGAACAGGGGCTGTGAATAAACAAATAAATACAGCCTGTCATATTGTGGTCGGATTGTGGTCAGATTATGGTAAGTGGAAGGAAGTGAGGTAGCAAGCAAGGGGTAGTGAGATGGGGGGTTATCTGGCATGGATGGGAGCAGCTTGCAGGCCATGCAGCATAGTGCGGTGCGGAGTGAGGGGACTGGAAGTCTTAGGGAATACCACCACAGAGGAGAAGGGGCAGGGGCCCTAGCTCATGGTGAAGACCTTTACTTTCCATCTGAGTGAGATTGTTACGGACTGAATGTGCCCACCTCCCCAGTTCGTATGTTGAAGCTTTAATCCCCAGTATGATGGTATTTGGAGATAGGGTCTTTGAGAAGTAATTAGATGTAGATGAGATTGTGAAGATGGGACCTGCTTGATAGCATGAGTGCTTTTATAAGAAGAGGAAGTGACTAGAGCTCTCTCGCCACTGTTTGAGTTCACAGTGACAAGGGGGCCAGCTGCAAGCCAGGAAGCAGGTCTTCACCAGAAACAAAATTTGCCTGTACCTTGATCTTGGACTTCCCAGCCTCCGGAACTGTGAGAAATAAATGTCTGTTGTGTAAGCCACCAGTCTAATGGTGTTTTGTTATGGCAGTCCAAGTAGATTATTAAGGATAGGAAGGCTTCAGCAAGTTCTGAAGAGAGGAGTGAGCTGATCTGACTTCTGGTTGAAGAAGATCACTGTGGCTCCTATGCTGCAAGAGGACTGCAAGGGCCAAAGCAGAGGCTGGAAGACCTGCTAGGAGACAGTTGCAGTAATTGGTGGCTTGAATTGAGGTGGCAGCAACGCGGATAGAACACTGTGGTCAAATGCAGGATGTGCTTTGAAAGTAGAGCTGAATGTACTGGTGGACTGGATATGAGTTGTTATAGACAAAGAGAGGTCAAGGATAAATCCTGACAAACTGTGAGGATAGAGTTGTCTCAGTGGAGGTGGGCACAGCTAGGAGTGAGGTAGAATGTTGTGATGGGAAGATGAAAGGATTTGTTACTGGCACATTAATTTTAAAATGCCTATTAGACTTCTGAGTTGGCGATGCCAAAGAAGTCATTGAATGTGAATCTAAAATCTCATAGAGAGTTCAGGGTTGGGAATATAAAATCAGAAGTTGACAGCGTGCAACAGGAATGTTATTTAAAATATTTGACAACCAGTATGACCTGAGAACCAACCAATCAAAGCAGATGTCTGCTTTAACCACAGGCATAGCTGTACAGCTCCCTAACCACAGGCTATCAGTCCAACATGCACTTGCATTTGCTAAAACATATCCTTTCTACATTGGCCATTCTCAACCTTTACAGATAAACTACAAACTTTATCAATATACCATAAATGCAGATTACCCATTAAAACCAAAAAGGCACTGACTAGAAAGCATAAGCAGGGCATATTTATTTTCTCCACCAGTATATTTCTCCACTCCCTGATTCACATTATGCCCACTGTATTTTCTTGTAAGGGTTAAGTGCAAGTATTTAACATACTAACATATTTATGAAGGCCAAGGACTAGTTTGAAAGTACCAGCTTTCAAGTATAATGGATTTGTATTTGAGTCCTGGATTCTCCATTGTACTATCTGTTTTTGCAGAAATAAGCTCCTGTTCCTTCCTTTTTCTGAAAATCTGTAAACCTGGAAATAAGACTACCTCACGTTGTTATAAGGATTAGAAATTCTATATGTAAAGAATCTATTACAGTGCCCATTAATTCTAGTACAATTTCCCAGCCAAAGTGTCAGATTTTAGAGCTTGAAAAGACCTTAACTTGGTTTGTGTTCTTAATAATAACTGGTCAAATTATCATAATAATATCACGCAATCTATGTTGGATTTAGGCTCTAAGCTACATTCAGAAATGCTTGGTTATAAATGTGTGCACAATTGGACACCCTATTTACCAAGAGAAACTAAGTGGTTATCAAAGGAAAGAATGATTTTGATTAGTTCTTTCTCATAGGTCAGATTGTAAAAACCCAGCAAAAAGTGCTTTCGCATACAGCATTAGCAATCAATTATATCTTTATATAAATATTTGCCTATGATACCAACTGACTTGCTAACCCCTCATTTTTGTTGATAACCTCTCATAGGACAAAAATTACATTTCTGCCTTGCTCTGATATTTCAGGGTTGAACTGGTGTACTTTTTTTTTTTTTTTTTTTTTTTTTTTTGAGACGGAGTCTCACTCTGTGGCCCAGGCTGGAGTGCAGTGGCGCCATCTCCACTCACTGCAAGCTCCGCCCCCCGGGTTCACGCCATTCTCCTGCCTCAGCCTCTCGTGTAGCTGAGACTACAGGCGCCTGACACCATGCCCGGCTAATTTTTTGTATTTTTAGTGGAGATGGGGTTTCACAGTGTTAGCCAGGATGGTCTCGATCTCCTGACCTCGTGATCCGCCCATCTCGGCCTACCAAAGTGCTGGGATTACAGGCGTGAGCCACTGCGCCCGGCCTGGTGTACTATTTTGTGAGGATAATCACAAGGCTAGGTAATGCGTATTGTAGGAAAACAGAGTCGGGCCTTCTAGGCTTCCAAAGATCCTATACATTCAAGTCCTTGATACTTCTGTGTTCTGGACAGATCTGGGGAGAATGCCTTGGCTGCATTCACAGATAGATAGTAATGTAAGTTCCATGAGGTTTTGTTTCATGACTGTTTGTTACTTTTGATTCCCCAATACCTAGAAAGTCTCCTGGCACAGAATTGATGCCCAAGAAATAGATGTCAAATTAATATGTAGAAACAAAAATGCTGTCGTGCTAATTGTACCTTAGTGTCATATGGAATTTCTAGGGAAGAAGACACTGAATGAGTGTCTTATTTCTGTGAAAGCATCTTGTAATTGATTTACAAATGTCATTCCTTGGAGCTGTGACTGCCAACATTGGACTTGGTGTCCTTTTATGCTCAATAATGCTTTTTCCCTCTCCTCATTAAATTCTGGATTTTTCTTACCTACTTTTCTCTCCCCACCAAAGAAATAGATATAATACCATACTCTTCATTTTATTGGTGGGTCAATATTAATTGCCCAATTCTGTTTTTGCTTTGAAAGAATTCTTGCCTAAGAGGTCTCTCTCTCCATAAAATCAATACCTTTTCCAGTTTCCCTGACAAGCTTGAATAAATATGTCAGAACCTAGCAGTGGACAGGGCTATGAATGATTCAAAACTGTCTCTTCCCTACAACATGTAAATGAAAATATGGACAGCTGTAGAGGATCAGAATAGGGGAGAAGGAACAGGGGGACATGGAAGGCTGCTCTTTTGTGAACAACAGTCTGGAAGGTTGGGAAATGATTTTCAGTGTTTTGTAGGACTGTATTACAGATTGGACCATGCCATCTACTTGTGCTAAAAAGCACAAAAGTATTTTAAAAGCAAAAGTAGACAAAGTCTTTTAAAAGCAAGTAAAGACATTCTCCAGAAATATTTTTAATAAAACATGTACAATAATGCTACTCTTTCCAACTATTATGTGGTTGTAAGTTTTTGAATCTAATTCTTCAAATTATAACAACTACGAAAGATTTCTCAAATGTAAATCTTGTGCCAGGCATGATGCTCAACCCTCTGATGGATTGTCTTGTTTAGCAGACACAGTAACCTCCTGAGCTAGCACATTATATTATGTACATTTTTACAAATTGAGGGAAATAAGGCAGAGATGCTAAGCACTTTGCCCACAGTTACCCAGTGAGTGGCTGAGCTGGTATTGCATGCCAGGCATTCTGCCTGTGGAGCCAACAGTCACTTCTGTACTATCTCAGTGACAGCTATGGAAGCCTGGGATTATTTTGTTTATCCTATTGGAAATGACAATTGCAGCAATGACCGAATATACTGTGACATTAATTCCCCCTGGAAGTGTAATTTGATTACGTTTGGTAAACTGAATGAGTGCCTGATCTCTATGAATGCAGCTTTTAATTGATTTGCAAATTATATTATTTGGAGCAGTGACTGCTGGTATTGGACTTGGTGTCCTATTGCACTCTATGTTGCTCTTGTTTTCTTCCCTGCCTTGACATTGTTTTCTGTATTAAGCTGTCTGAATCATGTCCTTTGAAAATATTAATACCTTTTTGAAGAAAACCAAGGAATTGTGGTAACTCCATGGTGAGGTAGCCTTTGAGTGGAAATAACCAAAAATTACCTGCAGTGGGAATTACCTTGTGGTTATTGCACATAAAAAATGGCAGAGATAGATAAATGGATAGGTAGATAATCTTTTTTAATGTGTTTTAATACATAGATAATCTCACAACCCATGACGACTCTTAACAAATAGGCCTTTTTATTTAGTTTCCTTGTATTAACTTGCTTGCAAATTTTCTAATATATTCTTCAGTGGAATTTACTTTATAGCTTTATGTCCGGATTATCTTGACTTTTGCCTTTGGATAAGAAAACAACTATTCCTTCATTTAAAGCAGATAGTTAAGGAAACAAACTACCTTTTGAAAACCATAAGACTGACTTTATGCCTAGGAATAGATTGTTTCTCAATCCTGGGGAAATATGCATTGAACATTATTTTATGATGCTTTTTAGTACTTCGAGATTCAGTTCAAGCTGACGAGGACCTAAGTATCGGATCTGAAACTGCTCAGACTCTGTTGTTTCTCCCTGAAAGCACCTGTCAGTGTCTATAGACTTTGAAACCAAGATTTAACAGGGTAATATTTACTGACTATATTATGCTAATAGTATGACAGGACAATGACTTACAAGTCATATGAATATTATAACCTCTCTCTGCTTCTTTTGCTTTTTTTTTTTTTTTTTAAACTGGGCTGCTGCACTCCAGCCTGGCTGGGTTTTTTTTCTCCATACGGGGTATCACCCAGGCTGGAGTGCAGTAGCACAATCAAATAATACACACACATGGGCCAGGCATGGTGGCTCATGCCTGTAATCCAAGCACTTTGGGAGGCTGAGGCAGGTGGATCACCTGAGGTCAGGAGTTTGAGACCAGCCTGACCAACACAGTGAAACCCTGTTTCTACTAAAATTACAAAATTAGCTGGGAGTGGTGGTGCATGCCTGCAATTCCAGCTACCTGGAAGGCTGAGGCAGGAGAATTGCTTAAACCCAGGAGACGGAAGTTGCAGTTAGCTGAGATTGTGCCATTGCACTCCAGCCTGGACAAGAGTGAAATTTCATATAATAATAATACACACACATATATGGAATGAGAGGGAATTTATGAGAATTTATCATTTTGGATTTGAAGAATGTTTCCACTTAGATCAGGAACCTCTCTGTTCACATCATATAGGCTTTGATTGGATAATAAGTGATAGCAAGTATTGTTAGCCTGTAACTTCTTAAGCCAAAGCTCCTGAGGGAGGATCATATATACATATGCCTATTATCTTTCCAGTACTACATAATACTGTTTCAACTAACCAAAGTAGGCTTGTATCTGCAATTTCATCACTGGAGTCCCTATTTTCTTACATTAAAACTTTCAAGTGTGTATAAACTCTATAAGGGCACCTTAGTTTCACCATCATTGTAGGAAAGCATGGTCATCATCCAGAACACTTGTTTCTTCACTTAGTGTTGACGTGTATCTACTTGCTGAATTAATTTTCAGACTCTGTTGCTAATTGCAAGCAGGTTTATGGTGCCACATTTTTACTACTGCACCCTGTGCTCATTGATCTCCCTGAAGCTCTAGTTAAGTTCCAGCCTAATGAAAAGCAAATAGATGCCAACGACAATATTTACCCAGTTAACATTTTGGTTTTGGTCTGGGTCATCCTTCCGAGGCATATGACTTGCTATTTTGTATGTTGGTGTGTAGGGAGGAGTCGATGTGTTCCAGAAGACCTCCATCTAATGGGCAAACAACTCACAAAATCACTAGCTGGCAGATTCTCACAATTAAAGGAGGAATGTTGAATATTGGAAATGTCAACTGCAGCCTGTATGGATGATGTTTAAAATGATCAATGTACTACCTTCAACATACTAATTCCCTACATTTTCTTCATTTTATTTTTTATTTTAATTAAAAAAAAAAAAAAGGAGACGAGGTTTTGCCATATTGCCCAGGCTGGTCTCAAACTCCTGGGCTCAAGTGATCCTCCAGCCTTGGCCTCCGAAGGTGATAGGATTACAAGTGTAAGCCACCATTCTCAGTCTACATTCTCAGCTGAGCCATTCTCTGCTCACAAATAGCACTAGTGATAGGAGATAAGAAGAGGTGATTTTTGAATGGCCTAATAGAAAAGACCATCACAGACTTTAGAATACCAATTTGTGGCTCTGGTTTAAATGAATAGATAGGCCCTGGACTCCATTTGTACAACTGAGGGGCTGGATTGTAATTGTTTTCTAAAGTCCCTGTCACTTCTGAAATTCTGGGATTAGATTTTTTTTTAATATGTTATGATCCATGATACGTTACATAAAATGCCAATATGCTAGACAATTGCCATATCCATATTATTTGAGATTTTCTAAATTTATGAAATTACAACACTCTGAGTTATGTATTAGCAACTTAGAAGTCAGAAGTCAAATTTCTAGTCTTTCTTGCAGCTGGGATGTAGGCATGTCACTAGGCTTGTAGACTTGTCCAATCTAACAGATGTTTGCCATACTTCATTTGGGGATTGATTAATGTCAGAAGGCAGATTTTTCACAGACTTTCCATTTTTCTCAGTGAATGTGATGGTGAAGTGCTGTGGTTTGAGGAGTCAGCGTATAATATTTAATTTTTGATATGAAAGTGGCATTGGTCCTGGTGGCATTGGCAGTTGGCATATATTATTGGTATTAATTGCAGCAGATGTAGCGGCAGCTGTTTTTCCATCAGGCTAGTTCTGGAGCTTAGTCTTGATACTTTTTTTCTGGAAACTTATTCCTGAGACCTCCCAACAATTCTGGAAGCTATTCAATATTGGTTTAGTAAATTTCTTAGAATTGATGGAGTATACCCAAGTGTTTACAGTCAACAATCCTAAGAACCGTGACTGAACAAATGTGCAAATGATTTTTCTCAAAGACCACATACCCCATGTCTAATAATTCATTACTTTTAGTGAGAGCGAATGAATGAACAAAGTAGAAAACTAGCCATAAATATGCACTTGCAAAACCCCTGATCAGGTGTAGTGAAATATTCATTGATAATGTTTCTCAAGGCATTTAAAAAATTGTTCTAATTGTTCTATTTTATACTTTGTCCTCCATGCCTAAACAACTCAACTCTGTATAAACAGTTCTCTCCATTGAAAATAACTATGCATTCATTTTTTTGCTACCCAACAAATGGATATTGTAGTATAGTGATTTGAATTAGATGTGAATAGGAAGAAAGATAAAAGGGAACCTAAGTAAAATGTTGAATTTATGTCTGAATTCCCTGCTCTGTGGATTATATAAGCCTGATTCATCATACTGCTAAATTAAATTGCCCTTCTTAATCAATATCCTAAATCTCCACTGAAAAGTATTTTTTTTTAACATTGTGAATTATACATCATTTTCTGCATGTAAGTCTACCCAAAGTTGGGGTTGAAAGCTATGACAATAAAATAATAGAATGGACAATTTGTTTTTCCCTCCCTTTCTATTTTTTTTTTTTTTTTTTTTGCCAATAACATAATCCGATTGACAAGAGTAAATTTATTTGATATATATTATCATCCAAAGAACTTGAGATGAAATCTTTTTTCACTGCTAAGTCAATTCACTACTAGCAATGAGACCCCAAACTGGGAGAGGTATAACAAATACTGTTGTCTAGATTTTTTCAAACTGTGCGTTATGACCCATTAATTATCACTAAATGTAGTGAGATAAATTTCATTAAATGTCAGAGTATATTACATGTAGTAAGGTTAAGTATTGTTTTCTGTAACTTATGTTTTAGTTATGTATGTATGTATATATATATTATTTGTGTATATATGCATCGAATCACTTTATAGAATGTAATATTTACTGAAAGTTATTTATTATTTTTAAAAGTTTAAAAACCAGAAATTTACCTTTTGTCAGTTAATGCCATGTTTCCTTAAAAAAATTGTTAAAAAAGTTTGAGTCCATTTTTGGTTTTCAAAATTGACTATGGCAAAAATGGTTACTCAGAAATTGTTATTACCTTAGCTTCTCTGAGTTTCTGATACAAATTTATTTATTCAGATGATTTAATTACATTAGTAATTTCTAAAAGGTTTTCTGAGTCTCTGTCCAATGGGTAGTTCTATTCAGCCTGATACTTAGCACAGTTTCTTCCTCATTATTTTTTGTGTTTTATGAATTATATAATTGAAAGAACACGCTGCAGAGAAAAACCATTAGTCCCTTAATTCCAGTGCACTGCTGAGTTACATATTTATTTTTTACTGTTTAGATATTTTGTTTAATTCTAGAAATAAATAATTATTTACGTTGGTGGAAATGTTCTTCCAACTGTGCTTGACCTTGTTGGTGCAGTTTGGCTTTGTATTGTTGGCAACTTGAAGCAAGAGGACCAGGTACAGCAGCTCTTTTACCTGTTCGCAGATTGTTCAGCCAAACCTTCAACTAAGTTCAAAAGCATTTTTGTTTAGAAGATATTAAAAATATAAACTTTTCCAAAATGATACTGATATCATTTTATTTTCTATGATTTTATTGTCCTTAAAAGAAGGGAAAAAAAATCACCTTTACCATCAAGAGGACATTCTTTTCATTTTTCATTACATAATACAAGACTTTCTTTTATACTCTTTTTATTTACGTGCATCATCTTCAGAGAGCTGTTTTTGCCAGGAAGCCCCAAATATGTCATGAAATGATGAATAATTTTAATGCCCAGAGGCTTTGTACCAGGAAAGGTAAGTCCTTTGAGAGGATCAGAGAGCATGCTAGATATCAAAATCACTTCAAACTTCACTGTTTCATGGCAGGAATCCAGAAGAAAGGTCACCCAGACTTCTGATTTTACTGCTCATTTTAAAATATAATTTTCACATTAGTGTTAATTATAGATTGTATTAATATTAAAGATTGCTTTTTAAAATTAACAAGGCTATATTTCTTATTTCTTTTCTATTTCTTTTTTATTTCCTTTCCTGAATGGAAGTCAATCTTATAGTAGGTTATAAGCTGTAGTGTAATTTGCTAATGTAGTCTCTAATGCAGTGTCATAATTTGTAGATGCTCTTTTAATAGTGTTTATAATTAATGAAAATTAAATATTTAGAAAGATGGTATCTACAAAATGCAAACATAAAGTAGATTGATTAGGTGGTAATTGATTTATTAAAAATTTCATGAACGGTTAACCACATAGATTTGATTTCTCCATCTACAGTTAAGTATTTGTGTTTATTAATCAATGGTATCTTGGTAGTAGTTCTAAACAGCAGATAAATATAATTAAAGGGCTAAGAGCCATGATCAGTTGATAAGAAATAAACACAGTTGATCTTCATTATTTGCGGTTTCTGTAACTGCAAGTTTGCCTGCTCTTGGAAAATTTATTTGTAATGCCATCTGTACTTGAAGCCCTTTTGTGGTCACTCGTGGACCTTCACAGACATGCAGAGCAGCAAGATGTTTGAGTCACATTGTGTGCATGTGTGTACCCAGCTAAGGTCTAATAAGGCCTCACTTTTCCTCCTTGTTAAACTTTTATAACACTAAGTAAATGCCCTTTTCACCATCTGTGTAATGCCACATTTTGGTGCTTTTCCTCACTAATTTTCCTGTTTAAAATGTCCCCCAAATATAAAGCTGCAGTGCTGTCTAGAGTTCCTAAGCTCAAGAAGGTTGTGATGTGCCTTATGGAAAATATCTGTGTATTAGATAAGCTTCATTCATGCATGAGTTATCGTGCCTTTTACTGTGGGTTCAATGTCAGTGAATCAACAATGTGTATCAATTAAGCTCTCTTTAAACAGAAACACACGTAAAACTAGGTTACATATTGATTAGTTGACAGAAATCTTGTGACTAGGGACTTACAGGAAACTAACCCTGTATTTCTCCCAGAACAGTGGTTTAATATATTGCTCATTCAGTGTTCATGATGACTTTATAGAACACAACTACTGTAGATCATAAGAATCACCTGTATTAAGAAGTCCAAAATTTATTACAGTGAAATGTAATGGAAGAAATGATATAAATTGAAAAAATCTAATTTACCTTCACTTACAGAGGAACACATCAAGTTGGTTTATTTTTTGTAGAAGTTATATTCAAAACATTTTTCCATGGTACATCTTGGCTGTGGATGGAAATTTGACATACTTCTTATTTTCTTTACCTGTTACATATCAAATCTTAGGATGTATTACTTCAAAGGTGGTTAAACTTATTCAAGATTGACTGAGTCTCCTATTTTCCTTAAATTTACTCGAAGTGAGGCTCCAAGAACTATAGAAAATGGAAGGAAGGTCTGCATTGAGCCATGAACTGTGAGCAGCTGGCATTTGAGCGTGAAGAATAGGGCTTCTATGGTAGGGACTGGAGTAGGCAGCATTGAAAGGGCCTCAGAGGTCAGAAACAACAGATTATCAGTTAAATACTTCTGGACCAAAGAAGACCTTGAAATCCTGGCTTGGTGATGTGTACATATTTAATACACAATGAGAAGCTTCTTGAGGGTGAGTGAGAGTAATAGGGTTGAAGAACAGGAGACAGGAGACAATTCAAATGCCCTTCCACAGAAGACTGATTATGTAGATTATGGTATATTCATATAATATGATATATTTACTAATTAAAACATATCTCACACACACACACAGTCACCACATAACAATGTTTCAGTTAACAACAGACTGTCTGCATTGAAGATGGTCAGATAAGATTATAATACCATATTTTTACTGTTATCTTTTCTATGCTCAGATAAGCAGATGCTTACCATTATGTTAACAGTTGTTCCTTATTCAGTACAGTAACATATTGTGCAGGTTTGTGGCCTAGGAGCAATAGACTACCATATAGGCTAGATGTGTAGTAAGCTATACCATCTAGGGCTGTATAAGTACACTTTGATGTTTGCACAACAATATCACCTAACAACACTTCTCAGTATGTATCTCTGTAGTTAAGTGACATATGCTATAAGTGTTTGTGTGTGTGTGTGTGGGTGTGCATGTATATGTATATACACACATATACATATACACACATAATTATATTTCTTAAATTTGGTTCTTAAAAATATAATTTACTTAAAAATATCTCTTCTAGCAGGGTGTGGTGGCTTACGCCTGTAATCCCAGCACTTTGGGAGGCCAAGACAGGTGGATCACAAGCAAACGCACCACATGTTTGAGATGTCACATATATATGTGTATGTGTATATATACATGTATGTATATATATAGAGAGAGACATCATTGATCACTGATATTGTTGATCATCGTTAATCTGTAGTCATTATTACTTATTTACAAAATACTTTATATTTTATTTTTTATAAAATACTTATTACAAAATACTTTATTCATGAGAGAACTAGCAAGATGGCAAAGCCAGTTCAAAAAAGTGTAGGAGTAACAGAAATATTCATAGTCACTGAAAAAAAGAATGCCTGGATGTAATTGCCATAAAACTAAACCGGTTATTGCTTTACAGGCAACAAGGGTATAACCTTTGAGAATCAGTTGCAGCATCATCAGTTTTCTTAATCCAGAAGTTGGCAAACTTTTTGGTAAAGGAGTAGATTTTTTAGGCTTTGTGGGCCATGTAAGTTCTCTGTTATGTATCCTTATGCTCATGGACTATATAAAAACACTCTGCTATCCCAATGTGGCCCACAGACCATGGTTTACAGACTCCTAATTAAAGCCTAATCAATAGCAAATAATAAAACAAAATAAAGATATTCTAGAGAATTAGATAATCCTCAGTGAGTCAGTTAGACAGTGTTTCATCATGTCATTCAACAGACATGTATTCTTTTGACCATTTGCAGGTTTTGAATATGGAGATACATATTTATAAATTTTTGAGGCAGGGTTTCATTATCACTCAGGTTGGAGCGCAGTGGTGCAAACATGGCTCACTATAGCCTTGACTTCCTGAGCTCAAACGATCTTCCTTCTTCAGCCTTCCACGTAGCTGGAACCAAAGGCATGCAACACCATGTCTGGCTTTTTAAAAATTTTTTGTAGAGATGGGGCCTCACTTTGTGACCCGATCTGGTCTCGAACTCCTGGGCTCAAGCAATCCTTCTGCCTCAGCCTCCCAAAGCATTGGGATTACAGGCATGAGCCACTGTGCTCAGCTGTATTATTTTTTTCTTAACAAAGATGCCTGCTGGAGGGAGCTGGAGGGGAAACAGTGAGGGAGAATGTGAAGGAATTTGAAGAGGTAGGGCCTTGTGGATGGGATAGCCACACTAACCTCTTTTCTAGGGACTGTCCTGGTTTACTGGTATAAAAATTAATCACTCTCTTTCACTCTCAGAGTGTCCCAGTTTGGATGATACATGATAAATGGGTCATGTTAAGAAGTTTGCTCCTCAACATAATAGGAAGGGTTGACAAATTTTAAACTAGTCAAGTGTGATATAATCAGATTTGCATTTTGAAAGGATGACTGCCTTGTCAGTAATGGATTTGAGGCAAAGGCACAGGGGATGTTAAATGGTTGTTTACCAGGAAATTTGTCTTTCAGGTTTAAAAATTTGCTAAACTTTCTCAATAGCAAGTTAATTTTGGAAAATAAGAAAAATCAGAAAAGCATGTTGTTTGATGAAATCAGTTTGTCAGTGGATAAAGACTGCTGATTTAGTAGCCCTGTATAGATGAAGACATTTCATAGTTCATTTAGTTAAAACTTACGACTTGTTAGATTTGTTCGCCACATAGTTACATTGTGTTCTTGTGCTTCTCTGGGCATGGTTAATGAGAAGACTGTAAAATGAAACATGTTTTATGGGATATGCCTTAGCCGCAAAGCCAATAATCCAGAATACAGAATTACAAAATCAGTGAGAGGATTTCGTCTTAATGACTGTAGGAGTGCTGAGATCACCATTCCTTGATTCATTCACAGTTATATCCCCAGCAAATAACGTTCAAGAAAATATGCTGAGTGACTGAAAGAAAGAACCCCACCTAGAACCTTACTTCTTACAATACTGTGCTCTGTCTTCTTAACAGTCTTAGGTACAACTATTCATAAGCTCTCTTCATTTATCCCATTGGCTTAGAATCTCTGAATGAAGACTCTAGTCAAGATTATAGATGTAAATATATTTTCCAGGAATCTTGGAACATATTTTCTATTAACGTTTTTTGTTCGGGGTTGAAAGACAGTTTGACAAAATAGTTTGCTTAAGAATGGAGGTGGCAAAACCAATTTTCATCAAAAAAAGAATGTCATATAGATATTTTTATTGAGAACAAATTTAAAATGTATCTTCTTTATACATTTTTTACAGTACGTCATCTGGCATATAAGAGCCAGGAAGAAAACTTAATTAAAATGCATATTCAGACCAAGTATGAAGATATTAAAATGTTTATATAATGAGTGAATAAAATCAGACTAACTCTTCATTGTTCTCTAAATAATTTAGATGCCGTAAATACGGGATATTTGCATAAACACTTAAAATCACAAGCCAGGACAACCTAGTGAGACCTCATCTCTACAAAAACAAAAAATTATCCAGGTGTGGTGGTGTGTGCCTGTAGTAACTGGAAGGCTGAGATGGGAAGATGACGTGAGCCCAGGAATTGGAGTCTACAGTGAGCCTTGATCACACCACTGCACTCCAGCCTGGTAACACAGCAAGACTCTGTCTCAAAAATAAAAAATATGTAAAATCACAATCACACTTTAATAAGATTTAGAACTTTTGGAAATATAATAGTAATAAAATACCAAAAATTATATTTCTTAAATTTGGTTCTTAAAAATATAATTTACTTAAAAATATCTCTTCTAGCAGGGTGTGGTGGCTTACGCCTGTAATCCCAGCACTTTGGGAGGCCGAAGCAGGCGGATCACAAGGTCAAGAGATCAAGACCATCCTTGCTAACATGGTGAAATCCCATCTCTACTAAAAATACAAAAATTAGCTGGACGTGGTGGCGCACACCTGTAGTCCCAGCTACTCGAGAGGCTAAGGCAGGAGAATTGCTTGAACCCGGGAGGCGGAGGTTGCAGGGAGCTGAGATCATGCCACGGCACTACAGCCTGGTGACAGAGTGAGACTGTCTCAAAAAAAAAAAAAAATTCTCTTGTAAAAACATGAAAGTTTACTGAGTATGAATCTTAAGCAATTTGAATAACTGTTGGGTTAATGCTTAGACTGTGAGAAAATTGCCAACTTTTCACGCTTTTCGTTAGTTTTCTTTTTCCCTTTAATTGTACAATAATAAATCAGGCATCATAATATTTGCAAACTGCCCCCGTTCTCTAATAATCTGTGTTCATTTCTTCTTGTGCTGACTGCAGCCTGACTCTCTTGAGTGAGCTGCTTTATCTGCAGCACCTGGAGGTGTTGGCTGTTTCCTTGGGCCTCTGCATACCAGGGGAGGGACAACTGTTTTCTTGCTCTTCGCTGCTTTTACAAGACCATAGTTAACACCTCCTCCCTCAATATCCCCTACCTCCATCCTTACCCAAACCTATCTTTGAACAACAATTTCTTAGATTATAACATCCTACATTCTTAGCACAGCAGTTTTCTGTCATTCTCTTGGTGATTCCTATCATTTGTGGTATTATATAGTGAATGACTTAATACGTTCTCTCCTTTCCACCTCCACCATCATTCTTCATGGCTTTAGTTAGCCACATAGATTATGCATGCCAAACTCTGGCCTCTCAGCACGTATATTCTCTCTTTCAGCAATCTTACCCTCTACTCCAGGGGTCAACAGATGTTTTCTGTAAAGGGGTTTGTATTTTCAGTTTTCTGTACATGTCTTTGTTACAATTATTAAACAATGCAGTCCTAGCTTTATACCACCATAGATAATACATAAACAAATTGATGTGGCTATGTTCCAAACAAACAAACAAAAATTTATTTACAAAAATGAATACTCTGAAAAGCTGTGTAGGGACTTAAAACAGATGAGGTCGTGAGCCATGTGAATATCAGGGGAAAGAATTCCAGGCAGAGGAAACATCAAGTGCAAAGGCTCTGAGACAGGAGCTTGCCTGGAGTTCTCCACAAACAGCAAGGATGCCAGTGAAGTTGGAGCACAGTGGACCAGGGACAAGCAGTAGGAAAGGTTAGGGGGATGAGGGTAGGGGAGAAAGGGACCTTTTAGGCCATGAATGGAGTTTGGGCTCTTACTCAGAGATAGTAAGTGGAGAGCCATTGGAGGATTCTGAACCGAAGGACAATAATCGGATTTAAGTTTTAACACAATTGTTCTGGCTGCTATGGTAAAGACAGTGAGAGGGCAGGGTAGAAACACAGAAATTAGATAGGAGGCTACTGGACTTGCCATAGATCAGGCTTGTAACTGGAGGAGATGAAAAGTGGTCAGATTTTCTCTGTATATGTATGTATATTCCATCTCGCCCTATTATATTTTGAAGGATTTGCTTTCAGATTAGATTTTGCTTTCACAGAAAGGGTCAAGAATTACGTTGGGGTTTTTATGAGCAACTGGAAAGATGGAAGACCATGGATGAAGCAGGTTTTAGGGGGAAGATCACGAGTTCTTTGAGCTTGTTTGGTTTGCGATGTCTGTGAGATAAGCAAATGCACTATACATTTGAGATGTCTGACATTCATTATAACTTCCTTGATTTAATGATAAATAGACAATTATTCTTTACTTTAAAAACATCATTGACCTAGGCTGAACTAACTGTTCTCTTGAAGGCTTAGATAAAAATACATTAGGTGCCTGATAGATGCAGACTGGTGCCTGCAGCTATATTCACTAGTAGTATTCATTATTCCAATGGCATCTAATTCATGAGCAAGTTCATAAATAACTCCCATGCTTTTCCCAGATTGTGAGCCTAAGATCACAGAATGTATTTTTCATATACTTCTTTTGCATATATTATCCAGGAGAAATAAACTGATATTTTAAGTGCTTTCATCATAAAAATAGATATATAGAGACAAATGTTATTGGATAATATAATATTATAATACAATATGTCTACAAGCCAGTTACATTGCATTTCTTAACATGTATTAGGATTTTAAACTCACATATTTCCTGCTTATAGGACATATCAACTTTAGAAAAATGCGATAAATGAATTTTCAAAAAAGGAATTGAAACATGAGAACATTTGGGCTAGTGAGTCTCTAGGGAAAATACAGTTGCAAGTGTTAAGATAATATGGTAGTAAGTTACAAAGAGAAGATGATCTAATAAGATTTTCCATATAGTGTTATAAAAGCAACTCATAGTGTTATAAAAGCAACTCATCTGCTCAGTTAATTTTTTGAAGAGCATATTTTTAATTTGGCAAGATAAATGTTCTATGTTTTCTCTCTAGTTGTTCATTAAAAACAATTCCAAAATAAAATGAAGTATGTTTTAAACTTTAACATGTTAGAGTGTTGAAGAGGGAAAACTCTTACACTTAAAGAATCATATTCAGCTTTGTATTGGTCATAACTGTATTGTTTGTTTTCCATACTGTTTATTAGCCATAATCATCCAGGAATGTAGAAATGTAAAAACTTAGAAAGGATGTTATAGGATCTTCTTAAAGGATCATCTAATCCAGTGCTTATCAAGTATTACTTATTGTGACCTAGAGTTTAAAAAATGTTTTATATCATGGCCCAGTGTATATTTTATATATGTGTGTGTCTGTGTGTGTGTACGACCCAAGCAAAAGTTTCAAAAAGCAATAGTTACCTTTAATGTGAAATATACTTCAGCCTGTTTGATTTTATTCTTGTTATTTTTTATCTTCTTTAAAAATTGTTTCTTCTAGCCAGGAATGGCGGTGTTTGTGTAATCCCAGCTATTCTGGAGGCTGAGGTAGGAGGATTGCTTAAACCAGGCCAGCCTCAGCAACATAGCAAGACCCCATTTCAAATTAAGAACAAAAAAAATTGTTCTGATTTTCCTTACAGAAGTAACAACTCTTCATCAGCAAGGGATTTGTCTTCTCAGGAATACCTTTACTTTTCCATATATTGTCGTCTTCCCTTACTTCTCCCATACTCATCAAAATTTCTGATAAGGTTAAGAGAGTACAGTAAGATAGACCAAGACAGACGTCTCTCTTCTTTTTCGAATTTTTTTTTTTTTTTTTTTTTTTTAAGACAGGGTATCACTGTGTTGCTCAGTCTGGAGTACGGTGGTGATTTCTCGGCTCACTGCAATCTCCGCCGCCCTGGTTCAAGCGATTCTCCTGCCTCAGCCTCATGAATAGCTGGGACTACAGGCATAAATTACCACACCCAGCTAATTTTTTGTAATTTTGGTAGAGATAGGGTCTCACCATGTTGCCCAGGCTGGTCTCAAACTCCTGACTTCAAGTGATCCGCCTGCCTCAGCCTCCCAAAGTGCTGGGATTACAGGCGTAAGCCACTGCACCTGGCCCTTTTTTAATATTCCTAATGGCTAAGGATATTGATGAGAGATCACTGACTAACTTGTAATACATAATGGAAGATAGAATTACAAAAACATGAGGAAGCAAGAAGAAAAGAAAATTGGAATCACCGATCAAAATTCATAAAACAAATGATATGAATGTAAAATTTAAAGAGGGAAGGAAGATTTTTCTATAAAAATGAGTATTATCTCAATACTCTTGAAATGAGTGTCAACTTTTCCAACAAATGAAATTACCTTTTTAGAAAACAAAAAAAGCAGAATAGAATTATTCAATTAAAATATAAACAAGATAACCTCATTATTTTTCATAGAAAACAAAGAACGTTTCCAGATATTACTAAATCTATTATTTAATTTCCCCTTACATTTATGTTTTTATTAAAAATGAGCAGGACAGGGTATTACATGATTACCTATTTACTTTTATATTGTTTTAATCTTCTCTGAGCTTCTATATTTAGCCATTGATGACTTTTTTCTTTCAAGCAAAAGAACTGATTGTTCTTTCATGCTATTTGTGGTGTCATGTGATCAGTGTGGTTGATTCCCATAGAGTCAACAGTTACTGATCATATCTCCCACTTTCTGATTTCTTTCCAGGTTGAAATTCTCCCAGGTAATAACTATTTTGACCCATCAGAAAACCAGCTGGATAATCTAGGCTTGTAATTAGTGCTGGCTTGTAATTAGTGCTGGCTTGTAATTAGTGCTGGCTTGTAAAAGGCATAATGATTTCTTCTAGTCAGTACTTAATGCTATTATACTAATCTGATCCTGTAGATATTGAAGATGATCTAAACTTGGCTTTTAATCTTGAATCAGGAGTCGGGTGAGGATTTGAGAATAAGGATGGAGACTATAGTCACCAGAGTTGATATGCTTTGAGTTTCAGGACTTATCTTGGGATCCAGTAACTTTCTTTGTGTACTTTTAGAATAGTTTTTAAAGTAATATAGATGGCATTCCCTATCAAGTTTTCATATAATAATTACATTTGATTATTTTAAAAAGTAGTTAATTAATATTCATTCCTATTCTTAAGTATAAGCAGTGAATTGCTTCAAAGTATAATTTAATGTTAGTTGATATTAAGTTTACAAGGTAGATTTTTTTTTTTTTTTGTCCCTGCAGGAAGAATATCTGAAATTTACTATAATTTTTCAATTTCTGATATAGAAGTTAATCTTAACTTTTGAGTAATGAATAATGACTTATTTGGCATTTATTAATGGGGCATATTGCTAAATAGCTTTTGAAAAATACATATCCTTTATGTAACTTTATGTGTTCAAATAGCTAAAATTAGAACAGACTGTGGCTTCTAAGCCTGACCAGTTCATTTGTTTGCCTTAGCCAGCTAATCAAACTCCCAAATTTTGTATGCTCAAATGTTGAAGTTTCTTGTTAAAACAAGTAAAAAGACAAAGTATAAATTCTATATAGGACTCTTGACCTTACTAACAGCATAAAAACAAATAGGTATCTCTATCTGTCTATATTTCTATTCAGTGTTTTAAAAATGAACATCTCTATTTCAAAAAAAAACAACATATATTTTTCTAATGTACTCAAGTTAATATATTTTATACTGGGAAAATAAAAATCAAATGGTGTCATTTTGTTAATTATATTACTTGTGTTATAGGAAAGACATTTTAAAAAACCACATAGAGAGATTTGGCTTCACTTTTCTAGGAGTGTTAGTTTGATTTTGAACTTAGTTTTCAGTGTTTTTGTGTTTTCTATTTGAAAAGTTTTCTCTCTAGAAATGAGCAGCTTTGTCCTAAATAAAGCCAGGAGAAAAATGGTTGAGCTGAAATTTCTCTCCAGAGTGGTGTAATTTGACTGTTAAAATGGTTCTAATACTAGTGTGTGTATGTTTTTATATTTTTAATGTAATATTGAAAAAAGTGTATATAGATATAAAATTAATAAATATATGTATATATTTATTATTTTTAATTTACAAATGAACTCAGTGTTGGATTCCCTCTTTTGGGGTAGACTTGGCATGTTCGATGGCCTAACTTGGCTAGTACTTGTTTTAGCTGTGAATTATAATTAACTACTGATGGGAATATAAAAAGGATCTGACTTACAAGCTGCCATTTTTGCATCCCAGTATGTGAACCAAATCCAACTACCTCAATCTTTGCAACATAGCAAAGCTAAAAATGCAAATTCTGCCTCATTAATAACCAGGACTATAGCTCAGAGCTGACAAACAATGATTATGAGGATATAATACAATCTGTTCTGTATGAATTACTCTATTAGTATTATGATAATATTGGCAGCATTGCCCTACCATGCTCACTTTTAGAATTTATACTAATTCTTCCTTATTTTCTGAGGTCAGACTCATTCTTTTTTTCTGCTAAATTTGCTTGTGATATTGAAAGACTTATTTGAGGATAGTGTGGTCAATCACACATTTCAGATTAAATCTTTTCTGTTTATTTATTCTATTGTTAGGTAATAATCCCCATCCCAGATTTAGTGGCCTAAAATAACATTAGTTTATTATTTGTAATAATTTTTATGAGTTGACTGGATTGAGTCAGATAGGTGCTCTACTCACATGGTGTAACTGAGGTCATTCATGCAGTTTCGTTCAGCTATGAGCTCTGCTAGTAATAAAATGTCAAAATTATCTCTCAACCTCGGAGGTTTCTCTCCATGTGGCCTCTTGTCTTTCAATCTAACCTGATCTTTTCTTTTAGCACAGCAAGTGGTTTCCAAGATTACAGCTCCAGTGTAGGAAACTTATTAAGGTTTTGTTTGCATCACACGTGCTACTCACTCAAAGCAAATCACATAACCAAGCCCAGAGGTAATGTGGGAGGGGACTGCACAAGGACATGAATAATGATAGACATAGTCCACTGGGGTCCACCAATGTAATTGACTGCCTCATCTCCATAATAAATTTTAGTGAAGAGCAACAGATAGTGAGTTTGGGTTGTGTAGCAGAGTAAGAATCAGTATAATTTGAACCAAATAATTTTTATATAAATAATTAACAACCTTGGTTTTATTTTGTGTGGGGGGTACTGTTAAGAAATGGAGGAAAGAGGAAGACTTTGTATCCTATCATCAGTCTTTTATGAAAGATAATAAGTCTCTGTAAAATAATATATTCCTTTTCTTTTGACAGGAGTGTTTCTAACATGTGTCATCAAAATGGATAAGATGTACCTAATCACCGTTGACATAGCTTCTACTTGGAGTTTAATTTTCCTACTCTTTTCCCTCTTCTCCCTTGCCCATTCATTTCTACTTCCACCCCCGCCCGCCCCCCCTACACACCTTTTTGTCCATGCTATCATAATGTCCATGATGTGAAAGTGTTAATTTTTGGAAATGAAAATAATTTAAATTTATGATATTTTGTATGTTGGGTAAGCTTTCAGATTCTTCAACTCACTAGCATTTTTGGTACATTAAATATTCTATCAGATAAAACAGCTGAGTCACTGGCAATTCTCATATTCCTAATTTGAAGTGGAAAAATAACAATTTTCTGGGGCTTTAGGAACTGTATAGAGAGACAAATGTGGCTTCATATCCTAGACATCATCTAGCTACCTCTATACCCTCAAAATTATAGCATCACATTTTAAACCTACACTCAAAATAGTTTTCTTTTTCTGTGGAAATTGTCTGTTACTTATTTGTTAAACTACTTTTCTTTCTTCAGTCACCATAATAATTTTTTTATTTCTTCTCTTTTGAATTTTTTTGAGTATTATTTTACCCTGACAAACCAGTTCATATGCCACCAGGTATTTGGCAAGTAGTTTGTTGACAGAAAGGTTTTAGGGAGCCCACAAGGTATTCTCAGTAAGAACAAGGTCTTTGGAATCATCCAGCTCTACATTTTGGTCCTAGCCTGGCCAATTACTGGCTGTTAACCTGGAAATTTTCTCCACACCCCTAAGCCTATGAATGTTCATTTGTAAAAGCTTATGGCAAAGTGTCCTTGTGATGCTTGCGTATATTAAATAACTCTTGCACAAATTATTTGCATTGTGCCTGACAGTAAGAACTGTAAGTTTTATTTTATCGTTTAACCCCTTAAGTGAAATGAAGAATTAAAATAAATAGAAAACTTCTATCATATTTAAAATTTCTCAGATCATACAATGACCATGGCCTATTTGACCCTTTCTTTATGGAGCTAATATTTAGCTAGAAACTGCAATGGAATATTGCAAGCACACAGGACAGGAAGAGAAAGCAGCGATCCTGTGATCATTCAAATGTGATAATACACGCAGGAGAGAAAGGAAAAGAATTAGGCCATGGGTCAACTAACCTTTGGAACTATTTTTAGCCTCAGAAGCACTTTTATCCCCCTTGTAAATTCCATACTTAAAGTTCCATAATTTAAAATTCTATTCCAGATGAGAACTGTTGTGCTATTTCAGGTTGTGAAAATTCATTTATTCATATACGTAATTTTACCTTTGAGCAAACTTCAAAAAGAATGACTGCCAAAATGTATTATAACCTGTTTTCTCAATTGTTTTTCTCATTATCGCTTTTAAAATTTCTCTCTAAAAAAGTCACAGGGACAACTGTAATTAGGCTAATTGTGCCCACTCATATGTGCAGCTTATGGCAATAACAGAGCGGTCATAGAAAGAACAAGGTGCAGTATGCTTCAAAATGCAGCATCTGCAGTGCTGTCAAGGCCAGCCATGCCGTCAATCTTGAGCTAACAGCTGTGATGAACAGAATGTTATGTTATTCCCTTGGTGTGCAAATGAATTGACAATTATTTATAGGAAATAATTAATGTAACATTTGTAAAAGTAAATATGATTTTCAATCCTTGAGAAACTGTTAAAAAGGAAAAAAAGGATAGGAGATGAAAGATACTTTCGACCAACAGAAAAGGCTTGGAGATAAATAGATGATGTCTACAACTAAAACAGTATCTTCCAGACTGTTTTAGACATACCATCAACTCTGAGAATAATAGTTGAAGAGTTAAACATTTTTAAAGGAAACAAACCCATCCTCACAATAATTGTAAACATGTGGAATGTCTCTGTGAAGACAACAGGACCTACTTTTGTTAATACAGTAAGTTAAAATCATGACAATTTCATGTAATTCTGTTTTTTCAGTTCATTATTTAAAATAAGAGAGTGGAAGGAGGTAGGGAAGGACATAAGGAAGGAAGGAATGAAAGAAGGAAGGAAATATATATATATTAATCCCAAGTAAACATGATGCTGATTTTTTTCTGCTACATCAGTAACATACTTATTCATAATCTCGCGTGGTCAAATGACTGGTTAGACTTATTAGAGATTATTTTGGAATTGTGTGATGTGATGCAAAAGAAGTAAACTTGGCTGAATGATTTGTCTCAAAACCTATCACATGTTAGCTGGTTAAGTGCTTTTATATCATATGTTTGATTATCAGGCTTCCATCTGAACAACTCCTGACTTCTTCAAAAAATAATTTCTGAACGATGATATTTAGTATTAATTAGTATTAATAAGTGAATGGAAATAATTCTAAGAAAATGTTATTCCCAGGATAGACAGAAATTATTACTACTTCTCCAGTTGTACCTGAAATATCCTCCTCTGTTCAGCTGTACATCCCTTTGATCTGGACACCTGAGATCCCACTTGCACCTAAGGCTTTTACCTTCAGACAGTGGAAGAAAGTAATGATGATTTCCTCTTGGTCACATTATAGACTTTACTTTTCAGTTTAACTTTGATAACATGGGAACCCATCTTATTTTCCAGAATAATTGTATGAGTTCTTTAAGAAGCCATGCCATTATTTAAGTTCATTTGAATACATACTGTATTATAGCTGGTAAGTGAGGTATCTCTGAAACTGTGTCATTCAAGAAAACCAGTGAGCTATTGTCCATGGCCCAGCTTTCTTTACTGTGCTAAATGATCATTAGAAGATGCATCATCAAACCAAACTCTTTATTTTCTTCAGCAGCATAAGTTTAAGCAAAGCTAGCAGGCATCTCTGATATTGGCAACTTGAAGAATACCTTTCTCACCATTGAAGTGATGGAAGAATTGCTTATGTAGCAATCGTTTTATTTTATTTATATATATATATATGCATGTGTGTTATGTGTTTATATAATATATATAGCTATCATTGGTGAAAATTTCTGTCCCAAACCTTCTGTAGTAAATGTTCAAAAACAATTTGATGAAAGACCATCTACTATGTGCCAGATCTCTGTGTGGGATGCAAGACTTATAAAATATGGTTCCTGTTTGGGAGTATTGATGATGAGACTCTATATATTGAAGAAGGGAAAGGTGTTAGAGGTAGTAAATAAAGATAAAATATGCTGCATGAATGACCTCAAGGGTGACACCGTGACAAATAAGGATGGCAGGGCAGGGGGGACTGCAGTGTGCTTACATTTCATGCATTCGAGGGCTAAGTAGAGAGTCTGAGACTGAACTGTTGGCTGCATTCCCAGTTGCCTACAGTATAGGCCTCCTCCTCATGTTAGTAACAATGGAAAATTCATATTTTATAAACTATAATCTATCTAGAGAGGGATTCAGAAAATATTTTAATAGGAGGCCAGGAATGAGATCCAAAGGGGATGGAATTAGATGATAAAGCACAGAGATTATGTTAAGTCTATGAGCTTGAGTATTGAATGGGTACTACAGTCTCCCTCTATAAATAATTTTAGTTTGTGTGATAACCTAAATGTTCTTATAAATTCACATTTTCCATGTGGTGGTCATCAGTGCATGGGAAACATAACAGTAGTAGAAATGTAGTAGAAAATCATTATTATTTTGTGGTGACATTTGTAAAAGCAGTTGTGCCCTAAAACTTTTTTGCTTTCCCTGCCTTCTTTTGCTCCCAGTGAAGATCAAGTCACCACTTCAAGTGATTTGGATACATAGGAAGAATTCACTGGGGCTACCAGTGGTTGCAAGGTGGGAGGAGGAAGAGGAGCAGAAAGAATAACTGTTGGGTACTAGGCTTAGTACCTGGGTGACAAAATAATCTGTACGTCAACCCGCCGTGACATGAGTTTACCTATGTGGCAGACCTGCACACGTACACCTGAAGCTAAAATAAAAGTAAAAAATAAATAAATAAATAAGAAAAATTTACTATCGATGAAGGATAACTGGGATAAGGTGTGGGGCTTATGAACAAATAAATAGCAGACACAGCGGTATGTAATTCTACATGTATGATTTAGTTTAGAGTTATCAGTTAAAGTCTAGCTCACTGAAGTTTTTAAAGTGATATTAATTTGAGGAACTAGTAGATTATTTTAGCAAAAGTTCAAGCTGTACATTTTGGGCTAATGACTTGGTAAATGGATTTGGCTGTCCTGAGTAAATAAGTAACATAACAAAAACTGTGTTTTGCCAGGTTGACCAGGGAGTGCCACCTAGAACTTCTTGAACAAAAGGGAGAACACAAGGAAACCATTTCCTAGACTTGGAATCATTCCTCTTAATGTCTATTGTAGTGACCAAGCATGAGTTGGTGAGGACTTGGACTAAGGTGATAGCAAAGGGAATGGCAAGGAAGTGAAAGAATTGCCAGAACCTCGTAACTTTGAGTATATGGACATATATTATAATGATCCTTAACATTTGTTTAGTATTCACCTGAAAATTTGTGGATTTATTTCTATCTCATTTAATCTCAACCATTTTATAAAGCATAGGTACTAATATCATTACAAGTTAAGCAGTTTTTTTTTTTAAGATCACATAGTTACTAATTTTCAGAACCAGCACCCAAACCTTAGGTCTATCTGAACCCAAGCTATGTTGTAAAAGATACGGACATATCAAAGGCTAAAATAAAATGTAATGCTAATATTTCTAGCTAGGAGACATCTGCCCATGTGAGGTGGGGTTTAACATTGATCACTGGAATAACTATAACACAATTTTCTTTTCTTATTTTTTTCTAGTGCGACTTCATGATAGCATATCAGAGGAGGGCTTTCACTACTTGGTGTTTGATTTGTAAGTATATACTCTGTATTCATTATTTTTGCAATCTAATTGAGGACCGTTTTGAATTAATGATTTTTCTCATTGTACAGTCCAAATTACTGACTGCTACAATATTTTTTAATGTTCTTCAAGTAACATTCAACTCTAATTCTTTTGAAAAGAGTATACTACTCAGCATTGTTTTATTTAAAATTTAAATTAACCTTAATTTGAATTAACCTTAACCTAAGTGAAATAATTATTTCCCTTTGTGTTGTCCATTGTGATGTTATGCGTGGTTCTCAGTTCTATCTTGTAGCACAAAAAATGTTTGACGTGAGCAAAATTTTCCATTTAATTTTTACGAGTATGTATAATTTATTGTCTTAATGTAAAAAGAAGACTCAAGGAAGAAACTTGGATTACCAAAATTGATTCAAGACTTTTAAAGTGAGGCACCGTCAGTAAGAATGAAGGGAAAATAATGACTCTTGGCAGGGATATAGTAAAACAGGCCATACATATGGTTGGTAGGAGTTTAATAAGAACATACTTTCTGGAAATCAATTTGGTGCTACTGTGCTCATCAAAGGGAATAAAAATGTTTGTATCATTTGACTTGGACTTTGGAACAAAGTCCATGGAAAGTATACCCTAAATTCAGTTAAAATTTTATACTGAAAGATGTTCATTGCATCATCCTTTATAACGGGGGAGAAAAGAAAAGAAAGAAACTAACTTAAGGATCCAATTATAGAGAAATAGCTACATAATTACAGTGTATTCATATAATGGACTACTGTCTAGCATTTTAATGTGATGCCACAGAGTTTTGGGAAAGATTTAAAAAATTATTTCACATAATATGAGTTTGAAGCTAGGTTAATACTAGGTTTGGTTAATTCAGTACTTCAGTGATATCATTAAGAAACCACGTTCTTTCCATCTGTCTGTTTTTAGTAGTATGTGGGTTTGTCTTCATGTTTGCGTTCCCCTATGGTCTCAAGTTGACTGCCACATTTTCAGTTATCACAGTGACTTCCAGAGGCAGAAAAAGGGGAATCAAAATTCTGTTGCAGGCCGGGAGCGGTGGCTCAAGCCTGTAATCCCAGCACTTTGGGAGGCCGAGACGGGCGGATCACGAGGTCAGGAGATCGAGACCATCCTGGCTAACACGGTGAAACCCCGTCTCTACTAAAAATACAAAAAATTAGCCGGGCGAGGTGGCGGGCGCCTGTAGTCCCAACTACTCGGGAGGCTGAGGCAGGAGAATGGCGTGAACCCGGGAGGCGGAGCTTGCAGTGAGCTGAGATCCGGCCATTGCACTCCAGCCTGGGCGGCAAAGCGAGACTCCGTCTCCAAAAAAAAAAAAAAATTCTGTTGCATAAGTTTTTATTCATGGAGAAATCTTTCTCAAGAGCCTCTCAGAAGATATCTGTTCAAGAATCCTTAATTAGAACTGCTTCTCAAGCCCACACTAAACCAGGTATTTGTTAAGGGAATGAAATTACAACTGGCATTGACAAATCATAATTTAGTCTGTAGATCTGGTGAGGGAACTGGCCTCCTCTGAATCATGTGATACCCAGTCCAGAACTAAATTGTGATTTTGTTATTAAGAAAGAATGGGAGTTTTATCTATTGGGTAGTGTCACGCGTGTCCGTGTGAAGAGACCACCAAACAGGCTTTATGTGAGCAATAACGCTTTTTAGTCACCTAGGTGCAGGCGGACTGAATCCAAGAAAAGAGTCAGCAAAGGGAGATGGGGTGGGGCAGTTTTATAGGATTTGGGTGGGTAGTGGAAAATTACAGTCAAAGTGGATTTTTCTCTTGTGGGCAGGGACAGAGGTTACAAGGTGCTCCCTGGGGAGCTTCTAATACTCATTGTCCAGGAGAAGGAATGTCACAGGGTCAATTGATCAGTTAGGGTGGGGCAGGAACAAATCACAATGGTGGAATATCATCAGTCAAGGCAGGACCTGCCTGGCTATTTTTACCTCTCCTGAAGTTCCTCAGTTGCTCCAGGCCATCTTGATGCATACCTGCAGGGTTGGGCTCAGAGGCCTGACAGGTAGGCAGCCAAGCATATCTGCCATATTTAGAATAGAGACTAAAGCTCTACTTTTGCACAATTCCTAGTGCACGGGCTCCTCTCCACAGTCCCAGTTCATCCATGGCTTGCTCCTGTGGCCGTGGTTTCATCTGGCTCTATGTTGTTCTAGTAGTCCTTCCTCTTCAGTCCTTTCTCAGCTCTTGTTTTTACTTTTAACATTGTTTTTTCTTCCTTTCCAATGTTTGAGCCCCTTCTTTTCTTGAGCTTTCTTTAGCCATTCTTTTAGGATAGGTATGCTAGCAACAAATTGTTAGTATTTCTTTTTCGAGCTTGTCTTGATTTCCCCTTTATTCCTGAATGACATTTTTGCCAGATATATAATTCCAGGTTGAGAGTTCTTTCAAAGTTGTGCCACTTCGTTCTGGATTCCTTGGTTTTTGATGAGACATCTTTGTCATTCTAATTGTTTTTCCCCTAAAGATAAGGTATTATTTCTCTCTGGCTGCTTTAAAGTTTTTTGGTTTTTGTTTCTTTTGTTGTTGTTGTCTTTGATTTTTAGGTTTGTCTATGATGTATCTTGCTTGGCTTGGATTTCTTGGAATTTACTTATTTGGGGTTCACTCAGCCTCCTGAATGTTTACGTTTTTGTTTGGCAAATTGGGGAAACTTTTGGACGTTGTTTCTTTGAATACCTTTTTAGCCCCACCTTCTTTCTCCCTTCCTTTTGGAACTCTGATGACTGAATGTTGGATCTTTTGTTAGAGTCTAAGAGATCCCTGAGGCTTTTTGTTGTCGTTTTCCCCTAGTCTATCGTCTTTATGTTGTTTAGTTTGGATAATTTATTATTGTTCTGTCTTCAAGTCTGATTGTCTAATTCTTTCCTCTGGTTTTTTGTTTTGTTGTGTTTTTCTGAGACAGAGTCTCACTGTGTCGCCCAGGCTGGAGTGCATTGGCACGATCTCTGCACACTGCAAGCTCCGCCTCCCAGATTCGAGCGATTCTCCTGCTTCAGCCTTCTGAGTAGCTGGGATTACAGGCGCACGCCACCACGCCCGGCAAATTTTTTTGTATTTTCAGTAGAGACGGGATTTCACCATGTTGGTCAGGCTGGTCTCCCAAAGTACTGCCTCCCAAAGTGCTGGGATTACAGGCATGAGCCACTGTGCCCGTCCCATCCATTGAGTTTTTTATGTCAGTTATATTTTTCATTTCTGCAGTTTTCTTTTCTTCTTTATAGTCTCTATTTATTTGCCAAGATTCCCTTTTGTTTGTTTGTTTCAAGTGTGTTCATAAGTGCTCTCTGAAGCATTTTTTTTATTATGGCTGATTAAAAATCCGTATCAGATAATTCTGACAGCATTGTTATCTTGGTGTTGCTGCCTGTTGATTATCTTCTCATTCAAATTGAGATTTTCCTGGTTCTTGATACGATAAGTGAATTTTGGATTATATCCTGAACATTTGGGGTATTATTTTATAAGACTTTGGATTTCATTAACTATTCTCTTCAGCAGGCCTTCTCTGATACCAGAATAAGCAGGTGCCATCTTATTACTGACTGGTGGGGGCTGTAGTCCAAGTTCCCCCCACAGCCTCCACTGACATGCCTGGGTGGTGTTTCCTTACTGCTGGGTGAGGTTATTGGAACACAGGAATTTTTGTTTTTCTATATTTAGTGGGAGAAATACACCTACCGTATATTTTTTAAAGCATCAGACCTGTTGTTATTTCTCAATAGATTTAATTTGTCAGATCTCCTTTGCTTTGCAGATCAAGGTATGGTATTGTAAACTGAGATATGTCCTTCATACTGTGATGGATGTTGGAATAAAAAACACTTGTTAGTTCTCGTTACTTAAGTAATAATATTCTGAACTGAGTTTGATCACAACTCGGTCAGGGAGGAAATACTTTTTTCTATCCTTTTAGGTTCAGTGCCTGGGGCATGAGAATTAAACTAACAAGAGAGAGATTAACAAGAGACAAGGCATATAATTTTTATTAATATTTATGTGCATGGGAGTTCACAGAAAATAAGTGAAACTCAAAGAAGCAGTTAGGCTGAGGCTTTTATACCCCTTTAACAAAGGAAAGAGAATTTGGGCTTCAAGGGATAATGGAGAATTGACTTATGGAAAAGTGACTAGTAAGTATATGAAGGAACTAATGGAAGATAAGGTTTATTTTAGTAAGATCTGTTTCGGCAAATTCATCTGCTGTCGACTCCCTGTCTTCTATGGTGATTCAATCTTTCTCACTGGTGTTGGGGAAAGAGAGCATCTTCCTTAAAGGGAAATTTATACCCTGCTTTTAGGCAGATAATGGAGGGCAGACAATTCTCTCTATATCTGTTGATTCTCACTTAGCTTTAGCTCAAAATAATCCTTATGCCAAAGTGGCATATTTGGGGGTGATATATTTTGATCTCCTTCTGCTGCAAGAAGCACTTCAGTGTTAGGTCAAAACCTTCTATGCCAGTTTTCCACAGTCATCAAGTTATTTATATCTACATTTTAAAATTTATAGCTTCTGTATTCCTTATTAAAGTAAGGGCGTGATGAGAATCACATAGTTTATTTTTTCTTGTATCATTTTTTAGAAATTCGGCACAATAATTGGTGAAGAACATAAAGAAAGCAGTTCACATGAAAACACAGTAAGATTTTTAACTAAAGTGGATTATGTCTTTAGCAATGATATTTGTTTGGGTTACTAATGTCTCTGAAACCAAAGTGAAGAAGGTGAAAGTTTACATACAAACCATAGTAACTTGAAATATGCTGCAATAGGCAACTGAACTTCTGCTTCTAGAATGAAGGGCTCAAATTCTTGCAATTGTTCTTTAGTATTTAAAATTTAAGAGGAGCATTATCAGCAGTTATCCTGAAAATGATCTACTAGTAAATGAGATTAATAAACTAGTTAAACACAATCCAATGAAGCATCCAGCATTAGAAAAATTGAAAAACAATGGTTAAAACTATACATTTTCAATGACTGAAAAGAAAGCATAACAGATATAAGTATCTAATTTCTCAAAATTGTATGATCATTGCAGCAATAATCTATGAAAAGGAAAAGTAAGCAGCTTTAGAAAAATGCACATTTTAAATATAGTTCAGAAATATACATTGGTATCTTAAAGATATCAATGAAATACTCTTCAGGAAAATTAGAGCCACTTACTCAATGAGTTCTGAGATAAAATAACTACTTGAATTCCCAAAGAAGGACTATTCCTTGTGTTTCTCCTTTTGATGGCAGTTTTGGCAGTGTGGTACTTGTACGTATTTCCTGTGGAATGTTAGCTATTCAGAATCTAATGGAAGTTCTATTTTTATAGGTGCATTGAGTCTTCTTCTAATGAAATGATTTTTGCTTTCTAAAAATCAAAACAAAGGAGAACGTGAGTTCTATGGAAACATTTTCTTCCTTTTTTTTTTTTCTTTTTAAATTTTATTTTATTATAGAGATGGGGTCTTGCTATCTTGCCCAGGCTGGTCTCAAACTTCTGGTCTCAAGCTATCCTCCCTCCTCAGCCTCCCCAAGTGCTCAGACACAAGTCTGAGCTACCATGCCCAGCCTCTTCTTGCTATTTTCAATTTATATATTTTTATTCAGATATCTAGCCATTTTTAACTATAAGGCATTAGTAGTCTCTTTTGCAGATAGACTCAGGAATGAGTTCAGGAAAGGCTTTTATGAAAGCAAAGTCATCTTCACAGTAAATAATGAACTGCCCTGATTTTTTTCAAATAATCCTTTCCAGAATTTGTGCGTAGCATGGTTTCTAGGCACACCTCAGCAGCTGTGGAGAACAAGGAGGGCTAAGTTCATAGAGATGTGAATTTATCTAAGATAAGATGAGAAAGATAAGAGAAACGGAGCTAGATTGTAGTCCCTAAGGGAGAGGACTTCAGCAGAGACTTCGGCCTTCAGGTGGAGACTTGGGCCTTAAGCAGATAAGGCAGATTACAGATCAAGTTCATTTCTAGGGCTGATGGCAAATAAGGCTTTAACATGGGCAGTCACTTGAACATATGTATTGGCATTGAAAAATTGTTTTCTCTCTACCCGTTCTAGGTTCATTGGCTGGGACCCCCAAATTAGACTGACAGGAGACAAATTAAGAAAAAATAAAACCCAGAAGTTTATTAGCCTGTGTATTATATGTTCACATGGAAGCACTCAGAGATGAGTAACTCAAAGGGGTGGTTAGAACTTTGGCTTATACATCATCTTAAAGGAACAATAAATTCTTAGATAAGAGACAAAACAAAGGAAAAGGACTTTGAGTCTATAGGAACAGCAAATTGTGTGAAGCTAAATAGATGAGGATCATTAATTACAGATAATGGCTAGTTGTAGTAAAGTTTCTTAGGCGGATTCCTCTGGTGCAGTCTCCAGGCTCAGGCTCTAGGTTGTCACTAACTTCTACCCTCCCTGGAGATAGGTCAGGAAAGAAAACTCTATAAATGTATGTCCTGCTTTTAGGTAAATAGAGGGAAAGCAAAGAGCTTTATCTGTATCTGCTTCTTCGCAATTGCCTTCATCAAAAAATAATTTTTACAAGTGGCATACTTTGGAGTGACATATTTTGTTACCCTTCATTAATGACATATTTCAGGAACTGTATATCAGAGAAAGTCAGTATTATGTGTTTGTTGAGTGAATACTTGTTCAAGAGACCAAAAAAAAAAAAAATCAATAATTACAGTATAGTACAACATTTGCCATGATAAGACAGCTTCAAGCAAAGATGGACTTAGTTTAGAGATAGCTTAACCCAGTTAGAAGTCACTGAAGTAAGGTGTTGGGAGGAATAAAAAAAAGAACTAAAATAGTGTAATCCCTTTGAAAATACTTTATAGAACATAGCTGAGTCTACAAATTTTGTTTCAAGATCATAATTTGTATTTAAGAAGCAGGCTAGGCACAGTGGCCCACACCTCTAATCACAAGTGCTTTGGGAGGCTGAGGCAGGAGATCGCTTGAGCCCAGGAGTTCAAGACCAGCCTGGGCAACATAGCAAGATTCTTGGTCTACAAAAAAATTTTAAAAATCAGTCTATGGTGATAGCAGATGCATGAAGTCCTAGCTACTAGGGTGGCTGAGGCGGAAAATCACTTGAGCCCAGAAGTTCGAGGCTGTAGTGAGCTGTGATCATGCCACTGTACTCTAGGTGACAGAGCAAGAACCTGACTTAAAAAATGAAAAAAAAAGAAGAAGAAGAAACAGTTAATCTACATAAAATGCATGATATTTTAAATAGCACACCCTGATGCTATAAATATACTTATTTCTTGTTTGTTTTTGGAAAATGGAATTTTGTTTGAATCAAAACATCTGGGCTATTTTAAAATGAAATTTAATGTTCATTACAGTGAAAACCAATGAATCTAGAATTTTAGTATTTCTCATATGGTAAAAATACTGGTTTCCCAGTAGTTATACTAAACAATTTTAGTGTTTTTGTTTTTGTTTTTTTTCTCTTGAAAGGACACATCCAAATAGTGTTCCTTTTATTGAAAAATTAATAAAACAATTAATGATTTTATTATTTTTTTAAGGAAGAACACTTTAAATGCTTATGACATTCTGTCCTTTTAATAGAAAGGGATGCTTTGTCATATACTTTTGATTCTATTCTGAGTGGAAGGCAAAATACACGATTAACTTGTCTCTATTATGGTGCTCCACAGTGGCAAACTAAATCCTTCTACCCATGCATCATGTTTCCTTTATGTTGGTGAAAACTTTCAGTTTTTGTGGGATAAGATATAAACTTGTCTGCTGAAGACTGTTTAGTTACAACCTACAGAAGGAGGTAAGTTCTTTGTGATAAATACTATTTGATATCAGAATTTTTGTCAGGGATAATTGTCATAAATTCAAGAGGGCCTATTTCTATTTTATTTGTTCACCTTAGTAATATTATTATTTGATGAGAATAAGGATTTCTTCTTAATATGTCTGTACCATCATTTTAATTTTGTGGCTCATGCTTGTAACCCTAACACTTCAGGAGGCCAAGGCAGGAGGATTGCTTAAGCCTAGGACTTAAAAATCAGCCTGAGTAACATAGTGAGTTCTCATCTCTACAAAAACATTTTTACAACGTAGCCAGTGTGGTGGCATGCACCTGTAGTCCCAGCTACTTGAGAGGTTGAGGTAAGAGAATCACTTGAGCCCGGTTCATCAAGGCTACAGTGAGACAAGATTATGCCACTGCATCCTAGTTGACAGAGCAAGACCCTGTCTCAATTTAAAATAATAATGGTAATTATTATTATTATTGCACTTTTTAATATAAATCTGGATTTTTTGGTGTTATATCACTTCCCACATTTATTATAATTCATCTTCATGAAGTTAGAGAAAATATTGTGCAATATAGGACTTTTTGACTTTGACAATTCTTTTTAAACTTTTAATAAGCTTTATATTTTAGACCAATTTTAAGTTTACAGCAAAAGTGAGTGGAAATACAGAAAGTTCCCATATACCCTTATGTCTACAAGTGCACAACCTCCTTTACTATCAAAATCCCCACACAACATTAGTACATTAATTATAGTAGTACATTGTACTACTGTTTAAACCTACTTTGGTACATGATTATCACCTAGAGTCCATAATTTAAGCTAGGGTTCGCTCTTGGTGTTTTACATTGTATGGGTTTTTTAAAATGTGTAGTGTTCTGTAACCACAATTGTAGGATCATGCAGAATAGTTGCATTACCCTAAAAATTTTCTGTCCTCTACCTGTTCTGTCCTCCTTACCCCCTGACTTCTGGCAACCACTAAACTTTTACAGTCTCCATAGCTTTACCTTTTCCAGAATGTCATATAGTTAGAATCACACAGTATATAACCTTTTAGATTGATTTCTTTCACTTAGTAATAAAGTCAGCCCTGGAACAACATGGATTTGAACTGCACAGGTCCACTTATACATGGATTTTCTTCCACCTTTGTCACTCCTGAGACAGCAAGACCAACTTCTCTTCTTCCTCCTCCTCCTCTTCAGTTTTCTCAATGTGAAGATGATGAGGATGAAGACCTTTATGATGATCCACTTTCACTTAATGAGTGTCAATTTATTATCTCTTCCTTATGATTTTCTTAATAACATTTTCTTTTCTCCAACTTACTTTATTTTAAGAATACAGTATATAATATGTGTAACATACAAAATATGTGTTTATCAACTCTGTTATCCTTCAGGCTTCCAGTCAACAGTAGGCTATTAGTAGTTAAATTTGTGGGGAATCAAAAGTTATGCAAGGGTTTTCAACTGTTGGGGAGTTGGTACTCCAACCCTCATGTTGTTCAAGAATCAACTGTACACATTTATGTTTCTTCTGTTTATTTTTATGTCCTTATAGCTTATTTCCTTTTATCATGGAATAATATTTCATTGTCTGGACATACCAGAGTTTATTGACTCACTCAATGAAGGACATCTTGGCTGCTTTCAAATTTTGGCAATTATGAATAAAGCTGCTATAAACATCCATGTGTGGGTTTTTGCATGGACATAAGTTTTCAAATCCTTTGGGTAAATACCTAAATGTGCTGCTGATGAATCATGTTGTAAGTGTATATTTAGTTTTCTAAAATACTGCCAGTATTCTTAAGTGGCTATACCATTTTGCATTCACACCATCAATGAATGAGAGTTCCTGTTGCTCCATACTGTCTCCATAGCTTTACCTTTGTAAGAATTCTCACCAGCATTTGGTGTTATCGGTGCTCTTGATATTGGCCATTTTAATAGGTGTGTAGTGATCTTCCATTGTTATAATTTGAAATTTGCTAATGACATACAATGATTAACGTCTTCTCATATGCTCGCTTATCATCTGCATATCTTCTATGGTGAGGTATCTCTTCAGGTTTTTATCCCTTTTTTATTTGATAGTTCATTTTCATATTAAGCTTTGAGAATTATTTGTATATTCCCAGCACTTCAAGAGGCTGAGGCGGGCAGACCACTTGAGTCAAGAGTTTTGAAACCAGCCTGGCCAACATGGTGAAACCCCATCTCTACTAAAAGTACAAAAATTACTCAGGCATGGTGGTGCATGCTTGTAATCCCACCTACTCAAGAGGCTTGAACCTAGGAGGCAGAGGTTGCAGTGAGCCAAGATCACACTACTATACTACAGCTTGGGTGACAGAGTGGCACTCCATCTCAAAACAAACAAACAAAAAAGAGTTATTTGTATATTTTGGTTAACAAAAGCTTTATCAGATGTGTGTTTTGGAAATATTTTCTTTAAGACTGTGGCTTATTCTCTCAACATTGTCATTTGCAGAGTGGAAATTTTTAAGTTTAATGAAGTTTAGCTTATCAATTTGTTTCTTTCATGGATTATGTGTTTTGTCTTATATCTAAAAAGTCATCAGCATACCCAAGATCATCTAAATATTCTCCTGTGTTTTCTGGGAAGTTTTAGAGTTTTGTGTTTTACATAAAACATAGGTGTGTGATCTATTTTGAGTTGGTTTTGGGGAAGAGTATAAGGTGTGTGTCTGGATTCATTTTTTTTAATGTGAGTATTCAGTAGTTTCAGCAACATTTATTAAAGAATGGTTTTTTTTTTTCAGTGTATTGCCTTTGCTCTTTTATCAAAGATCAGTTGATTATACTTGTGTGAGTGTATTTCTATACTCAAAGATCTGTTCTGTACCATTGATCTCTTTGTCTGTTCTTTTGCCAGTAGCACAGTGTCTTGATTGCTGTAGCTTTATGGTAAGTCTTGATGTTGAGTAGTGTCAGTCTTCTATCTTTGTTCTTTTCCTTCAATATTCTCTTGGCTATTCTGGGTCTTTTTTCTTTTCATATGAACTTTAAAATTGGTTAGTATTTATCGAAAAATAACTTGCTGAGATTTTGATTGGGATTTCATTGAATCTGTAGATCAGTTGTGTGTGTTCTGATTGCCCCCACTGACTGGCCATTCCCCCATTCTTTCCCCTTCCTCAGGCCTTCCTATTCCCTGAGACACAAAGATATTGAAATTAAACCAATAAATAACTTTTCATTGGCCTCTAAGTGCTCAAGTGAAAGGAAGGGTCACACATCTCTCATTTTAAATCAAAACCTAGAAAGAATTAAGGTTTGTGAGGAAGGGATATCAACAGCAGAGATATGCCGAAAGCTAGACCTCTGTACCAGTTAGCTGAGTTGTGAATGCAAAGGAAAAGTTCTTGAAGGAAATTGCGAGTGCTGTTCCATTTAGCAAACAAATGATAAGACAGAGAAACAGCCTTATTGCTAATATGGAGAAAGCTTTATTGGTCCAGATAGATGATCAAACCAGTTATAACATTTCCTTAAGCCAAAGCCTAATCCAGAACAAGGCCCTACCTTTCTTCAAATCTTTGAAGGCTGAGAGAGGTGAGGAAGCTGCAGAAGAATAGAAGGAAGCTAGCAGAGGTTGTTACCTGAGGTTTAAGGAAAGAAGTCATCTCCATAACAAAAAGTGCAATGTGAAGCAGCAAGTGCTGATGGTGAAGCCACAGTAACTTATCCAGAAGATCTAGCTAAGATAAATGATAAAGGTTTGTGCACTAAACAACAGATTTTCAATGTAAATGAAACAGTCTTCTATTAGAAGAAGATGCCATCTAGGACTTTCATAGCTTGAGACAAGAAGTTTTAAAGGACAGCTTTAAAGAACAGGTTAACTTTCTCATGAGGGATTAATGCACATGATGACTTTACGAATACGTGAATGCTCATTTACCTTCCAAAATTCTAGGACCCTTAAGGTAGATGCTAAATATACTCTGCCTGTACTCAATAAATGTAACAACAAAGCCTAGATGACAGCACATCTGTTTACATCATGGTTTACTGAATATTTTAAGCCTAGCATTGAGATCTACTGCCTGCAGGGGAGAAAAATGATTTCTTTCCAATATTACTGCACATCCACAATTGACCTAGTTGCTCAAGAGCTCTGACAGAGATGTACAAAGAGATAATTGTTGTTTTCATGCCTACTAACACAACATCCATTCTGCAGCCTCTGGGTCAGTGAGTCGTATTGTCTTTCAAGTATTATTATTTAATTAATATATTTTGCAAGGCGATAGCTGCCTTAGATAGTCATTCATCTGATTGATCTGAGCAAAGTAAATTGACAACCTTCTGGAAAGGATTTACCATTCTAGAAGCCACTTAAGAACATTACTTATTCATGGGAGGAGGTAAAAAATAACAACATTAGCAGGAGTTTAAAAGAAGTTGATTCCATCTCTCATGGATTATTTTGAGGTGTTTGAGACTTCCAGTGGAGGATATAACTGCAGATGTGAAAATAGCATGAAGACTAGAACTGGAAGTGGAATCTGCAGATGTGACTGCATTGATGTAATCTCAGCATAAAAATTCCATGGATGAGGAGTTGCTTCTTATGAATGAGCAAATAAAGTGGTATCTTGAGATGGAATCTACTCCTAGTGAAAATATTCTGAACGTTGTTGAATGACAACAAAGGACTTAGAATATTACATAAAGTTAACTGATAACACAGCAGCAGGGTTTGAGAGGATTGACTCCAGTTTTGAAAGAAGTTCTACTATGGGAAAAATGCTATCAAACAGCATCACATGCTACAGAGAAACTTCGTGAAAAAAAGTCAATCAGTATGCAGCAAACTTAATTGTTGCCTATTTTAAGAACCTACAACAGTCACCCTAGCCTTCAGCAGCCACCACCCCCATCAGTCAGCACCATCAACATTGAGGCAAGAACCTCCACCAGCAAAAAGGTTACAACTCACTAAAGTCTTAGATGATCATTAGTGTATTTAGCAGTAAAGTATTTTTAAATTATGGTATGTCACATTGTTTTTAGAGATGATGCTATTGCACATTTAATAGACCATGGTATAGTGCAAACATAACTTTATATACACTGTAAAATAAAACTGTGACTCATTTTATTGTAATATTTGCTTTATTGTTGTGGTGTGGAACTGAACCCACAGTATCTCCTATACTACTACATGAGTAGTATCAATATCCTATAATAACAAAATTACTCTTTGCTCCTGTCCCTTGTATCACTGCTATTGTTTATTTCACTTATACATAAATACACACACACACACACACACACACAAGCATACATAATTGAATAAATTGTTATTATTACTTTGGACAGTTACCTATTAGATCAATTTAGAATAAGAAAAATAGTGTTTATTATCTTCACTTATTCCTTCTTTGATGCTTTTTCTGTCTGTAGATCTGAGTTTCCAATCTTTGTAATTTTCCTTCTCCTGAAGAACTTTTAACATTTCTTCCAAGGCAGGTCTACAAATTCTTTTTGTTTGTCTGAGAAAGTATTAATTTTCTCACATTTGAAGGATAATCTCACAGAATATAGAATTCTAGGGTTTTTTGGTTTTGTTTTCTTCTTAACACTGTTTCATTACACACTCTTCTTCCTTGCCTAGTTCCTGAGAATTCAGATGTATATTCTTATCTTTACAAAGATAAGAATTACTTTTTCTTTGTTTTTTTGATGTTTGAATGTGGTATGCCTAGGGATTGCTTTTTAGTATTTATCATACTTTGTGTTCTCTGAATTTCCTGGATCTGAGGAAACTGTCAAACTGTTATTGCTGTCTCATAATAATTATTCAGGAAGTTATCAGTCATTATTGCTTTAAATGTTGTCACTATTTCTTTCTTCTCCTTCCACTATTCCCATTACACAAATTACACATATTTACACCTTTTGTCATCGTCCCACAATCTAAGTTGTCTTGGATATTTTTTGCTTTCTTTTTTATTGGTCTTTTTCTTTGCTCTTCAGTATTAGAAGTTTTTTCTATTGTCATATCCTCAGGCTTGGAGATTCTTTCCTCAGCCCTATCTAGTCTACTAATGAGCCTATCAAAGACATTCTCCATTTTTCTGTTACAGTGTTTTTGACCGTAAAGCTAGCATTTCTGTTGGATTCTTTCTTAGAATATTCATCTCTCTGTTTACATCATCCACCTGCTCTTGCATGGCGTCTACTTTTTCCATTAAAGCCCTTAATATATGATTCACAGTTTTAAAAAATGTCTGGTCTGATCATTCCCACATATTTGTCATATTTGACTCTGGTTTTGATACTTTTTTAGTCTCTTCAAACTGTGTTTTTGCCCTTTAGTATGCCTTGTAATTTATTGAAAGGTGGGCATGATATACTAGGTGATATGGTTTGGATCTGTGTACCCAGCAGATCTCATGTTGAATAGTAATTCCCAATGTTGGAGGTGGGGCCTAGTGGGAGGTGATTGGATCATGGGGTTGGATTTCTCATGAATGGTGTAGCACCATCCTCTTGGTACTGTCCTCATGATAGGGAGTGAGTTCTCATGAGATCTGGTCACTTAAATGTGTGTGGCCTTCTCCTCTCTCTTGCTCCTGCTTTCACCATGTGAAGTGCCTGTTTCTGCTTTGCTTTCTGCCATGAGTAAAAGCTCCCTGAGGTCTCCCCAGAAGCAAATGCTGCCATACTTCCTATGCAGCCTGAAGAAGAGCCAATTAAGCTTCTTATAAATTACCCAGTCTCAGGTTTTTCTTTATGGCAATGCGAGAATGGACTAATACACTAGGTTAGGAAGAAAGAAAAAGCACAACTCTGGTAAATAAGCCTTCAATAATATAGCAGTAAGTTATGGGGAAAGAGGAAGCATTCCATAGTCCTATATTAAGATCTCAGTCTTTTTGAGAGATGACCATGTGCTAGCAGCCCTCACTCTCAGCACCTCCTTGGCCTCGGCGTCCACTCTCGCAGCGCTTGAGGAGCCCTTCAGCCCGCCACTTCACTGGGGAGCCCCTCTCTCAGCTGGCCAAAGCCGGAGCCTGCTCCCTCTGCTTGCAGGGAGGTGTGGAGGGAGAGGCGCGGGCGGGAACCAGGGCTGCGCGCGGCGCCCACAGTCCAGCTCGAGTTCCTGCGGGCGAGGCTCAGCAGGCCCCGCACTCCTGAGCGGCTGGCTGGTGCCGCTGGCCCAGGGCAGTAAGGGGCTTAGCACCCGGGCCAGCAGCTGCGATCGGTGTTCCGGGTCCCCCCGCAGTGCCGGCCCGCCGTTGGTTCTCGCGGAGCCTCAGCTGCCTCCCCACAGGGCAGGGCTTGGGACCTGCAGCCCGCCATGTCGCAATCCCCGCCCCCGCCGCGGTGGGCTTTCGCGGGCTGAGCCTCCCTGAGGAGCCCAGCGCTGCTCCCTGCTCTGCGGCACTGGGTCCCATCAACCGCCCAAGAGCTGAGGAATGGCAGCCAGCTCCGCCTGCGCTCAGGTGGGGGATCCACTAGGTGAAACCAGCAGGGCTCCTGTTCTAGTGGGGACTTGGAGAACCTTTATGTCTAGCTAAGGGATCATAAACGCACCAATGAGCACTCTGTGTCTAGTTCAGGGTTTGTAAATACACCAATTAGAACTCTATATGTAGCTAACCTAGTGGGGAACTTGGGGAACTTTTATGTCTAGCTAGAGGATTGTAAATGCATCAATCAGCACTCTGAGTCTAGCTCAGGGATTGTAAACGCACCAATCAGCACTCTGTCAAAACAGACCAATCAGCTCTCTGTAAAATGGACCAATCAGCAGGATGTGGGTGGGGGTCCGATAAGGGAATAAAAACAGGCTGCTGATCCAGCAGTGGCAACTTGCTTCTCCGCTTTCATACTGTGGAAGCTTTGTTCTTTCGCTCTTTACAATAAATCTTGCTGCTGCTCACTCTTTGGGTCCACACCGCCTTTATGAGCTGTAACACTCACCATGAAGGTCTGCAGCTTCACTCCTGAAGCCAGGGAGACCACGAATCCACTGGGAAGAACGAACAACTCCAGATGCACCACCTTTGAGAGCTATACCACTCACTACCAAGTTCTGCAACTTCACTCCTGTCAGTGAGACCACGAACCCACCAGAAGGAAGAAACTGCAGACACATCTGAACATCTGAAGGAACACACTCCAGACCACCATCTTTAAGAACTGTAACACTCACCGTAAGGGTCCGCGCCTTCATTCTTGAAGTCAGCTAGACCAAGAACCCACCAATTCCGGATACATTTTCATAAGCCTGTACCTCTAGACTGTGATCTACATTGGTGCTCAAGGGTACAGAAGAGTTGGGGATTTCTATTTCCCTAGGTTTGTTAGACTCAAATAAAACCCCAGCAGGTTGGGCTCTACTAAACTAGTTTTTCCAAGGGCAGACCTTGTTAAGACAAACAGCACTCTCTGCCATATTTCAAAGTCATTTCTTTTCTCTTCCTTCTGCCAGAAGCAGAAAGAGATTTTTCCTCTGGTATTCACTGTGAGGCTCTGATACAGCTCTTGGAAGTAAAACTCACAAAAGTGTGGGGATCCTCTTAAGATTGGGTCTCCCTAAAGTTTTTATCTTTCAGGCTTGTTCACACTGAGCCTTCAGCAATTCATCAGTTAAAGTTTATGTTTTCTTACCTCATGATGGTTCTGAGGAGGTTTCTGCTCATGGATTTCTGCTCTGATAAATTGTGACACTATCCTAACCTGTCTTAGTCTCCATTTTTAGGGGCAGCAGGTTGCACTATAACTGTGCTTCTATGGAAGATCTAAGAAGAGTGTTAATTTGTCAGTTTGTTCAGTGTTTTACTTATTCTAATTACAGAGCGATGGATTTCTAAGCTCCTTACACGCCATACCAGAAATTGAAAGTCCTCACAGTGCTTTATTTAAAATGTTAAATTTAGGCTGGGCACAGGGGCTCACACCTGTAATCCCAGCACTTTGGGAGGCCAAGGTAGGCAGATCACTTGAGGCCAGTAGTTGGAGACCAGCCTGGCCAAGACGACAAAACCCAATCTCTATTAAAAATACAAAAATTAGCCAGGCATGGTGGCGTACACCTGTAATCCCAACTACTCGGGAGGCTGAGACAGGAGAGTCACTTGAACCCGGGAAGCAGAGGCTGCAGTAAGCTGAGATCATGCCACTGCACTCCAGCCTGGGCGACAGAGCAAGAGACTCTGTCTTAAATAAATAAATAAAATGTCAAATTTTATAAAAATACTGTTTAAAGTACTAAATGGTTTGGATTTGAAAATACAAGCAAGGCATAATTCATTAGCTGGAGGTCAGAACTCAAGACTAGAAATTTACATTTTAAAGGCATATTTAAGATTATTAGCTTGACCTGTTTCTTATATATTGTAGGGTAGGCAAGACTGATAAAAATAAGCAGTTTGATATTACTCAGAAAAAAACCAACCTGAAACTTTAAAAAAAATCATACTCCATTGGAATTTGATGTTGAGGCATTGAAGAGATTTACTACCTCCTTTGTTTAACTAGATTTTGAAAGCATAATTTTCTCAAAAAGTTAATTAAATGTAAAATCATGGATACTTATTAAATTGGTGCCTTAAGTAAATTCTTTTCAGCTTCTGGGTCAGATGGTTCTCCTTGAGAAAGGCTAGAATTGCTGTATTCAGTATTAATTGTCATTTTGGAGACAGTATCTGTGGACTGTCAGTGACATTTTGCTATGAACGTGAATCTGGAAAAGTTACCATTTAAAACATGTTAGGCTAAGTTTAGCAGTCAGCTTCTTCAGTATGTGATGATATTTTCTGCCATGCACTCATCCATTTCATCTCCCAGCCTGGACTTTGCAGACAGGAAGCCCAACTCCCACTTAATCCCTGCTTACTTTTCACTTCTACTTGAGACACCCAAACTTGTCAGGTTCTGCTGTTGGCTTGCAGTTAACCACAACCACCAACCCCCTCAGCTTTGGTACTTTAGACATTCTCTGCAAATAGATTTGCTATTATAATACATTCATTCAATGAATACTTATTAAGTACTAATTATATGCAAAGAATATGCTAAATACTAGAGCTAAACCCATGAATAAGACAAATCTGCCTACAAGAAGCTTACAACCTAGTAGAGACAAGAAACAATGAACTATGGTGAGCCCTAAGACAAGGTGAGCTCCCAGAAGGAAATGGTGCCTAATGAGCTGAGGAATGGGAAGACACAGAAAACTCTACACTGAGTAGAATTTACTTAGTCACAGATTCTAGCTCCCTGTAATGCCAAGAAGAACAACATGTGCAAAGGCCCAGAGAAGAGAGATGTGGAAAATTGTAGACATGTAGAGTTTAGTGTGGATGAGCTATTACATTTAAGGGTGAAAGGAGAACACTGTAAGGCTCTGAGAACTGAAGAAATCAGCTGGGAGTAATTTCCAAAGCAACTTACAGTTTTATCATTCCTTGCATTATAATGTGATCCTGATTTTTTAAAATAAGAGTTAAGGGAAGTGGCCTGATGAGGTACACATTTAGAGAAATCATTCTAGCTACAAGTTGGAGAACATTGGCACCCTAGTGAGAGATGCTAGTTTTTGAAACTAAGCAGTGCAGTGGGAATGAATAAAAGTGGAAAGTTTAGAGAGTAATTAAAGTGGTAAAAGTAACAGATATGATGATTAATGGGATCTGAACCTCTTCTGTTGAAGACTTCTGTCTGTTTAGAACATTTCATTTCTAAATAACTACAATCTGATTAGAGAAAAGAAGGTTTTATCTCTCATGATGGTTTGACTACCTGATAGCTGTGTCATTGACAACAGTTAACGCAATGACATTGTGTTAATAGACATTAGGAGACTCGGAAATAGGTACTCATTCCCTTTTGTTTTGAATTTTGACTATGTGAATAAAATAAGTAAAACTTCTAAAATAGGAAAGATAATGGCAACAGGTCCCAGGAAACTATGTGACCTGACAAACAAGCAGATTTTGAGAGAAGACCTTCCTTCCCTTTATTAACTAAAGCAAGGATGTAAACAGCACTAAAACGTACCAGGCACTCAACAAACATCTGTTGAATTATTGACTTAGTAATTGTTGAATATTGACTTATTATTTCACATTTTAAATAAATCAAAAAGTAGAAGCAATTATTGAGCATACATCAGCTGAAATTTCATATATTCATTCTTGATGTATATGTGTATTTTACCTAATATACACTCATGTTGTGTGATGTGTGTCAGTTCTGTGAGGTAGTGAGGGCAAAGATCTAACTGAGTGAGTTATTCTGTCCCAGTTATTTTAAGCAAGACATTACTTTTGTTTTAAGGAATATTTGAAAGAGAAATACTAATTTGATTTTTCATAAGTGCTTTTGAAGTTTATAAGTTTTTAATTACAAATCAGTAACCTAAAATTAATCAGAACTTTTATTGGAAGGCTCAAAAAAAGCTTTCAACATAGAACTGGAAGAAAATTATAATTTATGATCACGTTCATCTTTCTTCTTTGCTGTTTTCGTGTAGTGATAGATGTGTTAATGAAAAGTTTTATGCGTAGGAAATTGACTATCTTGAATCATGATTATCCATTGACTTTCGCTGTAATTTCTTATATTTCTTGTTAAAAGGGAGGATGGGGAGTCAGATTTTAGAATTTTTTTTTAAAGGAGTTCTGTCATTCTCCTAAATAACATACTTTTTTCATCTATGCTTGATATATTTCCATTTAATTGCCTGATATTTCTCTTAGCAAGAAATCAAACCAATATACTATCAAGTTAACCTGTCTGTCTTCCCTATCAGATAGGTCTCTATCTATATTTGTTTTCTCAGTGTCTTGCTCAGTTCCTGGAACTAGAAAATGCTCAATAAATATTTGTTGAGCCAAAGTGAATGTTTAAGATTCTACATTCATTTATCCACTCACTTACTCATTCAACAAATACATTTGGTGTTTTTTATGTAGTTGGTACAGTGCTGGTCCCTGAAGCCCAAAATGAGTAGGATTCTGTGCCTCTCTTCAAGATATTTTAAGTCTTTTGAATATTCATTTAACCTTATTAACATGCATATATTCAAAATTTCATAGAGGTAGTTTGGCCATACCATAGAGGTAATTTCCTTTCACCCTTTTATATCTTCTTTGCGGGTTCTTCCTCATCTCCCAGACATTTAAATGTTGGAGTACAAGGGCTTGGTCCTTGGGCATCATGCATTTTCCACTTATACTTGCTTCTTAAGAACCTCATCCAGTATCATGGCTTTAAATTATTCCATCTATAAGCTAATGATATCCAAATTTAAACTGCTACTGAGACCTCTACCCAAACTTCAGACTTGTGCATTCTGTTGCCTACTCACTATCTCTACTTGCATGTCTAATTGGCATCTCAAATTTAAGATATCTAAAACAGTTCTCCTTGTCTCTCTAAGGTCAAACTTGCTCCTCTTGGTGGCAACTCCGTCTTTTCAGGCACACAGTCCAAAAACCAGAGTAATTACTGACTCACTGTGCACTTCTCTTACTTACCATGTTTGACTCATCAGCAACTCCAATTAAATTCAAAATACATTCAGAAACTGAATATATTTCACTCAGCTCCAGCCATACTGCCTTACTTATAGCCTGGTGCATGCTAGGCATATCCCAACTTCAAGACATTTGCACTTCTTGAATCTAATATATTCAGAACTTGAATCTGTCAGAACTTGAATATATCTTGAATCTCTACAGCACCCCATTGGCCAAAACCATTGTCATTGCTTGCCTGGATCACTGTAAAAGTGTCCCAACTAGTTTTCCTCTTTCTTTTTTTTTTTTTTTTTTTTAATTATACTTTAAGTTCTAGGGTATATGTGCATAACGTGCAGGTTTGTTACATATGTATACTTGTGCCATGTTGGTGTGCTGCACCCATCAACTCGTCAGCACCCATCAACTCGTCATTTACATCAGGTATAACTCCCAAAGCAATCCCTCCCCCCTCCCCCCTCCCCCCTCCCAGTGATAGGCCCCGGTGTGTGATGTTCCCCTTCCCAAGTCTACAGCCATCTGATCTTTGATAAACCTGAGAAAAACAAGAAATGGGGAAAGGATTCCCTATTTAATAAATGGTGCTGGGAAAATTGGCTAGCCATAAGTAGAAAGCTGAAACTGGATCCTTTCCTTACTCCTTATATGAAAATTAATTCAAGATGGATTAGAGACTTAAATGTTAGACCTAATACCATAAAAACCCTAGAAGAAAACCTAGGTAATACCATTCAGGACATAGGCATGGGCAAGGACTTCATATCTAAAACACCAAAAGCAATGGCAACAAAAGCCAAAATTGACAGATGGGATGTAATTAAACTAAAGAGCTTCTGCACAGCAAAAGAAACTACCATCAGAGTGAACAGGCAACCTACAGAATGGGAGAAAATTTTTGCAATCTACTCATCTGACAAGGGGCTAATATCTAGTTTTCCTCTTTCTACCTTCACCTTCATATAGTCTACTCTCAACACAGTAGCCAGAGAGATCCTATCAAATTGCAAGAGCATGCCACTCCTCTGCTCAAAACACTCCATTACCACATTGCCTACTACTCTCCTTCTGACCCACTCAGCCCCAGCCACACTGCCTGCCTCACAGCCTGGGACACGCTAGGCATATTGCAGCTTAAGGTATTTACACTTCCTCTTTCCTTGGCTCTGAGTGTTCCTCTCCCAGAAATCTGCATGGTCTCCCCAGCTCTCCTCTCAGACGTGGCTCACAGAGGCCTTCCCTGCCCACCGAATCTAAAAGTTGATCTGCTTTCTCCACCAACTTTTCTTAATTCCTCCCTTGGCTTTTTTTTTTTTCTTTTTTGACAATTATCACTATTAAATTACCATGAATTAATTTATCTGGTTAATTTTCTATATTACCAACTATAATGTAAGCTCCATTAATGCAGGGACTTTTTTCTCTTTTGATCAGTATTATCCCCGGTGCCTAGATCTCATAGCAGATGTTCAATAAATACTTTTGCAGAAGAGCACATGAAAAAACTTCTGGGAAGAATACAGTATTGTTTTGTAAAGTGTTTAGAGAGTTATAAGTGAATGTTATAGGTTTTCTTTCATCTACTTGCTACTTTGGTTACATAATGCCAACTATTGCCTAAGTAATAATTAATTAGTATACTCAGAATCATAGAAATTGATTTTTGGTCAGTACTAAAATTAGAGATTTAGTTTAGCCAAATTTCTACTTTCGAGCAAAATGAGACATCAGGATACGTTTTAAGAAATGAAAACAGTTATGCCTGAATGGTCTAAATAGAGGTAATGTTGTCTCACATGGTATTTATGATGTGCTTAAATTGAAATGCTGATTTTTGTTTTTTGTTATGATGCTTAATGATTTGAAGTATCAGTATGTACCATTTACCTTGTCTTTTTCTTAGAAACATTTGGCTACTTATTTTTAGCCCACAAGTAAAGTAGGAGATTCAGTTACCTGGGGAGCCTGATACTAATGGCTATAATTATTTAAGCAATTGAAATCATTCCTGTCATTTTCTTTCTCAAACCCACAAGGTGCTGAGGCTGAAACATGCAATGTATATACATGGCTTAATATGTTTTTTCAGTGGTTGCATTCTTCATTGGAGTCCCTGGAAAGAAAGACTCTTTTGTGTGCTTTTTTTAATCTCTTATTTTGGAATCTGAAAACTATTCAACCCTTTCCAGAAATGTTGACCCAAATGGGGCATTTTCACGGACAGAAAGAAATATTTTCTGCCTGCTCTTGCTCGAACAAAGAAACCTACTGATCTGGATGACAACATCATCATATTTGGCTTCTTGTCCTAGTATTATTGATGATACAGACTTTTTTGAAGGGCATGCCTAGCTGATAATTGTGAAACCCAAAACACTTGGGGACTATGACTAGCGTGTACTGATGATCGACAGCCTCATGCCATAGAAATTGCATTATTTAAACCCTTAAAATTTAGGCCCAGAGTTTGGCAAAACTTTATAACTGACTGTTACTAATAGTCTGGAGAAGGAAGAACACTTTCCATATACACTTAGATTTAAAGCATTGTTTCTGTAACTTTGTGTTTCAATATTAACTACTTCTCAGTGCAACTATTTCTCAAAGCAACCTCAATCCTTCAGCTCTCTTTAGTTGTTAAGATAATCTCTTCCTAAAGAAAGCAAAAAATAGGAGTAAAGACCCTGCTTTTCCTTTTGAGTGTTACAGTGTGAAAGAGAGTTTTAGAGATTGGGATGTTGTCTCTGCTGAAAAACCTAAACTATGTGAATAAAACCTAAGAATAAAAAGCCATATTCACAAATGAAATTTACCTCAGGTGCATGTTATTGAATTGCCTTTATCAGCATGTGAAATTATTTGAAAGTCATTTTGTTTTTATAAAGGAGTGTCTGGCCTTAATAAGAGTGAACATTTGTTAAGCACTTACCATGAACTCCTCCTTCTCAAACTGACAAGCATATACACATTGTCTCATTGACAATAACTCCATAAGGTATATGATACTATTCTAATTCTTCTTTGCAGATGAAATTGAGGGAGGAGAGTTTATTTGCTTTACCTAAGGTCACAGAGTAAGTGGCTGTGCTAGGATTAAAACTTAGATTTGCCTGACACTGATAATAGTGCTATGAACAACTGTAAAATATTGCTTTATATTTACTCTTTAGCAGAACGTAGATGATGGGGTATTATGTGCTTGCATTTAGTTTTGAATTGTTTGTTTTTATCGCTTTCCTTAAAACAAAAGTTAACAAGAGACTTTCTGAAGTCTTATTTTTTATTCAAACTATCTCTTGTATTCCTTCCTTGTTCCATGGCCCTGTTCTTTTACCTGCATCCCCTGAACATGGAGCTAACAGAACACCAATTTTGTCTGTTTATTACTATAACCAGCAAATGTTCATAGAATGAGGCTTTTCCGTAAGCTTCTGGATATTATAGGCCCTCAATCAATACTACTGGAGTGGGTTTGTTTCTTAAATACAGAGATAAAGCCTAGGTTTATGAGAGTTGGTTCTATTTGGACCAAAGCATGATCAGAAGGTGTTTTGGTAACAGAATTGAGCTGAGCCTCACATCCTAGGTTGTTCTATTGAGAAAAGAAGTGTGAACAAAACCTTTGTAGCTAGAATCACATGGATTGATTTGGGGGGTGTTTTGCTGAAAAGTGGTTGACAATAACATGTAAAAGTTAGTGCATTCTTCAGGACTCTTTATATTGCAAAGGGCAGCAATCCAAAATAGCTTTGGCCAAAAAGTTAACTTATTTCCTCAAATAATTGAAAAAAATGTATGGGTTGACCTGGTTTCAAATGTTGCTCAATGGTGGCACAAGTTCAGCTGGTCCCAGGTCTTCTTTTCTACTTTATTGTCAGGCACATTTACCCAATATGGTGAGCTCCAGCAGTTCCAGGCTTACATCATTCTTACAGCAACAAGTGTCATTGCAAAGATAGACTTTTGCCAGTTAATCCCAACAACTCTATGAAAATTGAGTTGTATAGTTCATCCTTGAACAAATTGCTCTGACCAAGGGAATTACATGCTAGCTTGTGGAGCTGGAAACAGGTGGTTGTCAAACCAGTGCAGGATACATGGACCAAGAGTAGGAGAGTAGTTTACTAAAGGAAAAAAGTGAAACAGAAAACAAATAAACAAAAAAACCACATAGATCCACTACAGTCCCACAAAAAGAAGAGGCAGCCAGGATTCAAGCCAAGAGCAAAATTTCCTTTGAAGGAAATGAAACAGTGTGGCCAAAAGTGGGTAGTCTAGGTGAATAGCAACAAGGCATATACGTGCCAATTAAAGCTCTTTTCTTGAACACAATTACTTCCAGTTTAATACTGGAAGCAATACTTAAGTTATCTTTACAAAACTGGAACTGCATTTTTAAAAAGTGCTTTTATTTTTTAGCACAAAGTTCTGTATACTAATCTATACTATACTATATGCTATCTATACTATATGATATACTATATATACACACTAACCTATACCATATATACTAATCTATACTATATGCTCATCTATACTATACTATATACTAGTCTATACTGTAAGTTTGCATATTTAATTCAGTCATTATCAGAGAAACTGAGTTTTCCTCTGATCATATGGCTTTCTGATTCAAAAGGTTAAAAAGGGATAAAGATGCATAAAGTAGCATACACAGTTTATTGTTGTTGCTGATTGTTGTTTTTGAGACAGAGTCTCTCACTGTCGCCCAGCATGGAGTGCAGTGGCTCGATCTTAGCTCACTGCAAGCTCCGCCTCTGGGGTTCATGCCATTCTCCTGCCTCAGCCTCCTGAGTAGCTGGGACTACAGGTGCCCACTACCACCCCAGGCTAATTTTTTTTTTTTTTTTTTTTTTTTTGTATTTTTAGTAGAGACAGGGTTTCACCATGTTAGCCAGGATGGACTCAATCTCCTGACCTTGTGATCCGCCCACCTCGGCCTCCCAAAGTACTGGAATTACAGGCATGAGCCACCATGCCCGGCCAGCATACATACACAGTTTTATGAAATCAGATAACATCTGTGAATTACCCTGTGTATACAAAATGCATGTGTGTACAAATATGTGCGTGCATATATACACACATGTATATATGTGTGTGCATGTATGTTTGTGTCCGTGCACACACATGAGGCTGGGGAAGGACAACTAGTGAAGTCTAGGGGAAAAAATTCACTTTAGAGGTTCAACTGCAAATCTGAAATTCCTCACGTTGATTATATTAAAATTTTGTCTTTTTTGTTAATTAATTCATTAATTACTCTTTGCTGAATTTGAAATTCAAATGATGCCTGGTCTTATTTTATCTATAGATAATTTAATGCACAGAGATAAAAATTTTAACCTGTTTTCTCTCCTCTCATCTAGTGGAAAAACTGTGGAGACTATTAATTAAGGAATTGAACACATTATGTTTATCTACCAGCTACTAAAAATAAGCTGAGAAGTCTCTAGTTACATTTGGACCAAAGTGAGATGATGAGAAAGGACAGCAAGCTGGTGTGGGACCCGGATAAACAGCAGGAGAGAGTGACTCAGCCCTCTGGTTCCCAGCTTCAGCAGGGTTCTGTGAATATGAGTGAGCCCTTCAGTTTTTTAATGGGTCATTAGGCAGAAATACATAAAGAACCAGAAAACTTTTTTTTTCCTTAAGATGAAAGATAGGCATCATGAATATCCTTTATTTTTGTTGCTTTGCTATTGTGTTCTTTTGGAAACCACCACAATTTAACTGCAGGACCATCCTTTCCTCATTATATGTAGCCTGGGGGTCTGCCCCAGGCATCTTTTTCTCCCTTATCTAAGGGGTGAGCATAAAACCTGAATTAAGCTTATGAGGTGCACCCCCTTCTCTGGAATTTGTAACCTGAGCCAAATAACTTAAGGACTGAAAATAGGAATGAACTGACTGGTGGAGATGCCTGAAAGAGACACATCTGTTCCTACCACCTGAAACCAGGAAGCCTCTCTGGTTCATGATTGCTAAGCCGGCTTCCTCAGGCCTACCTTTTGTTTTGTGAGCTACCGCATAGCCTTCCAAGAAACCCCTCTTCTTCCTGCATAAACCAAGAAGGCCTACCTCTCCTGTGTTCTCTCTCCTCATCATCAGGGGTGAAGAGAGAAGCTCAGGAACATCTCCAGCTCCCATGCTTCATATTCTACAACTCACACAGCCTTCGAGCTTTGAACCCATTTGGGTTCACTTAATTATCCCTTTTTTATTTTTGCTTATGGTAATCACCCCAAGAACTCTCACACTTTGAGGTCACTCTCCATCTCCCACATTATACTCCCCATAGATTCTTGTACAACGAAACTCTAATGCTGAAAACATGAGATCCTAGAACTCACGTCCACTCAGTGCAGCAACTCTTGGCCCACATTCTGTAGATAAGAAACACCTTTTACTGACAATGGAAAGATTGCTAGAAATAACTTGAGATACCCAGGGATAGTCTTATATTATGCTGGGATTTTATAATGTAAATGCAAGAAACAGATTTCTTCATACCCCAGCCAATGATTAAGCTTCATGGAAGAGTGGTTTAGGTTTTTCTGATCTGTAAAGGCAGACTAAAGGCTGCAGTAAATGGTGGCCTTGACTCAGGCGTTTCAGTCTGTCTGCCTGCACTGAACACTGAGACACTAGTACCTTAGTCCACAATGGGAATAAAATGCACGCGCAGGTAAGGTTAATCTACATGAAAGATGCTGAATTCCATAACACAGAAAAAAAATTGCGTGAAGTGTGTTGTATGAAAGAATTAAATAACTTCAGTAAGTACATTCTATCTGTACCCTTGTCTTTTATAAGTTTAACTGTATATAAGTTAAACTAGAAATTTTATTTTTAAGAGATCCCATTTCAAACCATAAGTGCTTTAAACAAAAATTATCAGCTAGATTTTCCTGCTGGCAGCGTTTCTAGAGATATACTGGTTCTGGGAAAAGTTATCCAGAGGAATCCTGCTCCCTCGTATTTTAGAGGAGTTGAGTTTCATAGCATGTGATGTTACCCATTTTTACCAGTTGAGTCCAGGTTGCAACTCATAAGGCTGCTCTAGTGCATTTCTAAGTACTGTTTAAATTGGAACTTTAACCTTTTATCCTAGGACATGATTGGTTTTGTTTTTAATCTCTTCTTAGTGGATTCTGTTATTGCAGAGAGTGATATCAGTAGAGATTTATATTTTTGTAGGTTAGCTCAGTATACCACATGGAGTATACATCCAACGCTCATAAATAAGGCTTTTATTCAAATTCTTAATCAACTTGCATTGCTTTGTGCCCTATGAAGGCTGTTTGCTAAAAAATGCACATTGGAATTAAAACCCTGGAAACTTCTTGTTTAAAACCAGTGGTGCATCTCAACAAACTGGGTGGAGACTGAGGGCAACACTCAAGATAAAATTTAGCATGGCAGCAATTTAAAATTAGAAGCCCTTGATGAAAGATGAGACCTGTTTTAGGCCACTTGGTGAGCCCCACCTTTTAAAGGCAAGATTTGACTCCACTGAAGAGCTGAGCAGTCACGGGAGGACAGACTGTCTCTGCCCCAATAGGGAATGCCTATCTTCCGATTTGGTGTGTGACGGTGTTAAATAAAGCTATGACCTTTGATTATCTCCCAAGCATTTCCACCTCTCCACGAGCAGAATGCCATGGGAGAGTGTCTATTTATCGGCAAGCTGTGGTCTAAGTGCAGATACTGTCTAAAGCTTATAACAATAAGTGTCTACTGTATATACTGTACAGAGATGCTTCACCTGAGCCCTTATACATTATGTGTTTCATGAAGTTCTAGCTTAAAATAGTCCCTTTAATATTTATTTAAATAACAGCCTGAAATAGGTCATGAGTAAAAATACTCAGGTCTCAGTATCAGTGTATATAATGTTTCTGTTACCTCTTAAAGGCAAATTTTTTAAAAAGGAAAGTTCCTCAGTAAGAGCAGCTTATCAGCTCGCTTCTTTAAAGTGAAAGGAGGGATACTTAAGGTGTACACTTTTCAGAATTTTTAGATATGAGTTAATGATGGAAACATCCTTTGACTTGATCACATGATAGTTACACAACGATATGTGTTTGTCGAAACTCATAGAAATATACACCGAAAAGAGTGGATTTTGCTATATGTAAATTGTACCTCAATAAATTCAGGTTAAAGAGACAGCTCTGCTAAATAGAAATATGTGTCCTAGATTTAAATGCTTTTATTTGTCTTATGGTTTATATATAAATTTCCTTCCTACCCCTATCCTATTCATGGAGAATAAATCCTACGCACACCCTATGTGGGTGGGCCACCGTACGTGTCACATGATTCTGACCTAGACAGTTTATTTGATCAAATGTAAACATCTAACTGGTCAACCTGGATGTGAAACCAAGACAGACCAAAATTCTAAAGTCTTGGAGATTTGGGGCCAGAGTCAAAATATGCTCTCCAAAAGCCATGGTTAAGTGAGAGTTATGGGGAGCTGCAAAAATGAGTTATGCAAAAGAAGCCAATCAGAAGGAAGGAGAATTGAGCAGGCAGACAGAGAATCATTGAGCCAGAGTCCCTGTCTTGTCATGGAAAGAGAGATGAGCATAGTACCTTGATAATATTCTAGTTTCTCAGAGGCCTAGCTGAACTTGTTATTGAATTATCTGACTTTCCCCTAAAGATCTACTTTTACTTAATATAGCTTGTGTGAGTTCTAGTTTTCATGAAAAGACAGGAAAATTGCCCAATGACATTTAATGTTCTCAATCCCAAATCACAGGCAAATATCAAAGTGTTGCTAGCACCACCTCTTTTATTACTAAAGTAGAAGGAGTAGAAGGCTGTAGTAGTGGGAAAGAAGAACATAATCTTACAGAAGTCTGGCCTATTTCTGTGAGCTCAGTTTTCATCTGAAAATTTCAGGCCTTTTAAAGAAAAAAAGTCAAGTACCTTCTAAGGACTAATTTAACACATTACTTGGTCTTTCTTTTTCTTTTTCTTTTGTTTTTTCTTTTTAGACAGTTTTGTTCTTGTTGGGCCAGCTGGAGTACAATGGGAAGATCTCGGCTCACCACAACCTCTGCCTCCCGGGTTCAAGTGAATCTCCTGCCACAGCCTCCCTAGTAGCTGGGATTATAGGCATGGGCCACCATACCTGGCTAATTTTGTATTTTTTGTAGAGACACACTTTCTCCTTGTTGGTCAGGCTGGTCTTGAACTCCTGACCTCAGGTGATCCACCCGCCTCGGCTTCCCAAAGTGCTGGGATTACAGGCATGAGCCACCGCGCCCGGCCAATCTTTCTTTTTTTCTTCCTTCCCAGACAGTTATTTAGGTATAGAAAAGGTTAAATAGAATAACAATTATTGATTCTACCTCCTTATATTAATAAAATTACTCTGTTTGTGAGAAAATTATTTTTCCTCTACTTTCACACTGCATTTTTATTTTTATTTTTAGTGCTGGGACACATGTGCAGGATGTGTAGGTTTGTTACATAGGTAGACGTGTGCCATAGTGGTTTGCTGCACCTAGCAACCCCATCACCTAGGTATTAAGCCCAGCATGCATTAGCTATTTTTTCTAATATTATCCCTCCCCCCACCCTTCCCCACATTCCATTTCTGATGACTGATATATTTACAGAAAACAGAAAGGTCACTTCTTCTGAATATTACAGTATAGCTTTTAAAAATAATTAGAGCCAACTTGAATTAAGTGCTTAAATATGTGGTAGTCATTGTACTCAGAGTCCTGAATACATTATTTCATTTAATCCTGATAATCTTACGAAGTAGTTGCTATTATTATCATGATTTCACCAATAATAACCCTTAATGAGGTAAGATAGTTACCTGTAGCTCTATGGTAGTAAGTTTTTACACTTGAATTTGATACCAAACAGACCTCCCTCTGAGTCTGGTCTCTTAATCACAACAAAAAGTATATGCAACAAGAAGTATATATGTTTTACAGCTGAGGAAGTAATCATGAGGTAATTGTTGGATTCTAGTTAGTTTTCTGAATATCTTGTCTAACTAGAGAGACAGTTATAGCTATGGTTAAGAAAATGTGGTTCATCTTACTGAATCAGTACTAAATGTGTAACATTATCATTGTGCTATGTTTAAAAGCTTGATATATTGTAGCACTTTAATGAATACAATATGAAAAACCATTTCTGTTTATGTTCATGTGAGAGTATAAACTATGTATTTGAGAACACTCAGCAACTGTGGCATAACAGAATAACCCAAAAGTTAATGAACCAACTGAGGAGTGTTAAGTTATTCATGCGCATCAAATATGTCATTTTCTGTTGCCTTTTTAATTGGTTAAGTGTGTCAAAGTTTGAAAGAGCTTCATTAATAAGGTCATGGTATTTAGTTTTGAAATAGAATAAAATGAGTGAGAGATTACACTTTTATTTAGAAAAAATGAGATAGTATCTTTCATTGTAAAATCTGGGACCTAGGAGGAAAGGAAACCACATAGTTACGTAAGTAGTCACGCAGGCCAAATTTGGCCTTACATGTGGGTAGGACATGAAACTGTTGGTTGAAGAGAAACTCTTCTGTACTGTCAACTGGAAGTCTTGGGATGGGAAACCTGTATTTGGAAAGCTGACTTTTTCAAACAGTGGCTGTATTTTCAGTAAATATTTTAATAATTCTTTTTCTGGTTTCTAACAAAGTTGTCTGTTTTAAAATGTCAGGCTCTTTCAAGCATGCTGGGTTAGTCTGTTTTGCATTGCTGTAAAGGAATACCTGAGGCTGGATACTTTATAAAGAAAAGAGGTTTATTTTGGCTCATGATTTTGTAGACTGTAAAAGAAGCATAGTGCTGGCATCTGCTTCTGGTGAGGGGTTCGGGAAGCTTCCAATCATAGTGGAAGGTAAAGGGAGAGCAGGCAGCGTCACATGGCAAGAGAGGGAGCAAGAGAGAGGGCAAGAAGTACCAGGGTCTTTTAACAATCAGCTATTTTGTGAACTAATAGAGTGAGAACTCAGACACTGTTGCAGCAGGGCAGTGGGCAGAGGGCACCAAGCCATTTATGAGGGATCCACCCCCATGACCCCAACGCCTCCCACTATGCCCCATCTCCAGCAGTAGGGGTCACATTTCAACATCAGATTTGATAAGAACAAATATCCAAACCATATCACATGCTAAGGGGAAAACTGCTTAAGGAAAAGTGAAAGGAAGAGAGAGCATCATGTTACTTTGAGAGTTGGTGTTGTAATTCCAGAGAGAAGGAGCAGCCAAACCTGGATGAGAAGCAACAATTTTAGCAAAGACTCAACTGTCATATAGCATCTGTCTAGCCATTTCTACTTACAGAAAAATTCCTCTTCATAGCTTAGTCTCCAAAAACATCAATGGAATATAGCTTTTAAACTGGCCTTTTGTTATATCTGTTTTAGGAGAGAAGATAATGTAAGTGGTTGGTACATATAACTCAGGCTGTCTCCTGATTTGTACAGTTTGCCTTTTTCCATTTATTCTATAGTTAAAGTTAAGAGATAGTCTTTGCTTTTTGGAAGAGAGGAGTTTTTATTTTCTAGCGTGTAGTTTAATTGTTTGTCAGTCTTGAAATGTACTCAGTTTTATGGAAGAATTTGATTGTGTAGCAATGGTAGCAGACAGTGCTGTTTTCTGCCAAAGGACAGGACATACCTCTTCACGTTGCTGTTCACCGCATTAGAAGATGTGGGTTTTTTTACTCCTAAACTTCTCTGTTAAAATCTTACGATGATTTTTTAAATTTGCAAGTATTTAGGGAAAGAAATGAGAAGAAAGAGCTTGGGATACATCTATGTATTGTTAAAGTATCTCTTTAGCTCTGTAAAAAACTATTTATTTACAAACGAGTAAAATTTCTGGTTTAAGATATCATATTTAAACTGTAACATAAAATCCAATGGCCTTCTTTCCCCCATACCTACCAAATGAGCAAAACTAGCTGAAACATTTTCATTTTGAACTGATATGAACCAAATAGGGAATGAGGAATAACTTAAAGCAAGGCACTTGAAAAACTTGTCTCCGGTATGAAAAACAAACAATTCTGAGATGGAACGGAGTGGCACAGTGTGGCTTGATCATTAACCTACTCTGTGATTCTAGAGCTATACCACTGAGTTGACCCAATCCTGACAATTCTCACAAATAACCAAATACGTAGAGAGACATTCTTAGTGAGTCCTTTTTCTTTTTCTCTTCTGGCCAACAAGAATTAGAAACAGAGTCCTAGGATACTTGAATAAAAGGGGAAATGTGAACAAAGGGGTCTATTATGACAGGATTGAATGGGCATTTCATTGTTGGGAAAAATGATCCAAAATATTAGGATACTGTTCCTTGGGAACAGAATATCTTTCTTCAATAAAGTGGGTTGAACCCTGGTGCAAAGCATCTAATTTAAACTACTTTTTGAGTAGAGCTCAAGTATTCTAACAAAAACACAATACCAATACTCAGCCAAATTCTGCAGCCATCTTCCTCCTGTCAGTCTTTCAAGCTATAGAAGGATGGTAGAACTGTGAAACTCCTAGCATTCCATGAGTAGCTCACAGTGGTGGAAAAGCATATGATGTTATTTACGGAAGGGAAAGACTCTTTCAGGTGTACTCTTTCATAATAAATGTGGAGTCTTGTCTGAAATGTCCAAACACATGGAACATGGGGAAAAATATGCCATGGCACAACATTTATGCAAATACAAGCTGGTTAGAGCTAAATAAAAAAAATAAACATAGTATACAAAGAACCCAAAGAAAAAAACTGTAACACAAATGAACCAAAGAAAATCTCACAGTTATGTCACATGAAAGAACAACTTACTAAGAACACATATTCGATAAAGAGTGAGCTCAAAGCCTAGAAAATGAAAGGTATCTCATATGTGTGAGAAAACAAATCGAGGGCCAAGCTAACATCATTATTGAACTAGTAACAGACAAAATACAAGGTATTTGATAAGCAGTACTGATTATGTAATTAGTGACAGTGAGAAGACTTGTGATCAGTATAGTGTATGGATGAAGGAGGGGAGAATGGAGTAGTTTTAGAGAATCTAATAGCTATGGAACAGAGCTAAAGCTAATTCAACATAAGGGTAACTGATGTTCCTGAATAGAAAACCCAAAATATGGAACAACATATGTAACTCAAGAGAACTTTTACAAAATGAAGAAAGATTGAATCTGTGTATTGAAATAACACAACATATTCCAGGAAATTTTGAATTAGAACATGAATCTGAGAGATGTTCTAGTTAAGCTGATAAACTTTTAAGATTATGGAAAGAATGATTTACGCATCCAGGCAGCAAGATGCTATCTAATGAAAAACACAGCAGTAAAAATTCTCAAATGTGAAAAAAAATCCCAAAGTAAAGAATTCATTAGATTCTTACTGGGGGGAGGGGAAGGAGAACTAACAAAAAACAAAATACAAATCAATGAAAGTAAAGAATTTATTAATGAAAAACCTATGGTAAAAGGATTGGCTATGAGCATTTGATCCTCTTCGAAATGAAATGAATACTAAACAATTCTGGGAATTAGGAAAACCAAGAGAATGTGAATGTATAAATCTAGGCAGTTTCACAATTATAATTAACAAAAATTGGGAAGTGAGGGAGGGAAATTAGAAGGGTGCATGAGAATGCTAATGTCTTCATGTTTTGTTGAAGGCCGCATGTCAGTTGATACCATCTAAATTAAAACATGTAGTTAACAAATTATTCTAGCCTCTGAATTTTTTTTCAAAATTCTCTTTTAAAAAAATTTAGAGTGATCTTTTGAAAAATATACCTGCAGTTAAAAAGTATTTATTTTTAAGATTCGCTTTGTTTTTTTCTATTAATTTTGAGTTAAACTTAATGATTAGTAAATTAAGATTAATAACCGCATGAGTTTGTTTTTTAAATGTCTATGTTTCTATCATCTGTATACCCTTCTGTGTGCCCACATGTGGGCACATGCACACACACACACTCTTCTGGATTACTATCTGATTTCATCTTCTTCTAACATTGATGATTATTTCTGGTTTGGATTTAAAATAGCTTTTTCTCCTTTTGGTTTCATTTTTATACTATTCTTCATTGTTTTAATTCTCTATACTGAGAATATCTTATTTTCATTAAAGTAATTCTGACTTTTTAAAAAGGTGAGGGGTTGGTAAAGGAGATTGGAAGCAAATGTGCCAATAAGTTAATGGGACTAAACGTCGGAGATCTGTGAATGCAGATTTTCAGTCTATTATGTATTTTTTTAATGTCAAAAATAAAAAAATATTATAAGGGGCCAGATGTGGCAGCTCATTTCTGTAGTCCCAGTTATTCGGGAGGCTGAGGTGAGAGAATTGCTTGAGACAAGGAGTTTGAGGATGCAGTGAGCTATGTCATCTTGTCACTGCACTCCAGCTTGGGTGACAGAGGAGAACCTCTGTCTAAATACATATATTAAAAGAGCTTAATAAGTGATGACTGGGTATCCTTTTACTTTAGCTAGAAGATACTTACAAAAAATATGTGAGGCTTCTCTTTCAAAAAATAACAATATAGTTTATGCTTTTATTCCTACTTACTAGGAAGTCAGTAAGCAAAAAAAAAATCTTTACATAACTAAAATATATGTCAACATATATATTCACTGAGGCTCATGCACTTTATTCCACAAAAAAAAACCACATTGCTTTCATGCATTTTAACAGGTTTTGTAATCTAATGTCCAAGCATTTATGCAATTAGGAACTGGAAATTAAAGGGGAGAAATACAGACCAGAAAAGACAAAGAGGACAATATACTGATTGCAGTAACAAGAAGAAGAAAAAAAAGCCGACTGAGGGTTTAAACGAAGAACAACAAAGAAATAAGAGCCATAAAAACATCGTGATTTGAGAGGACTTGGTGAGGGGACAAATATTTCTACTCACCTCTGCAGTTCTTAAGCACCAAAAACAGTACATAACACAGAATTCTATAATCATAATTATGATCCTGGGTCATTAAGAAAATTACATTTTGTGTATTTAAATTAAGAATTCAGAGAAATTTAAAGTATATTTTGATATAGCCATCAAAATTAATTAAATAAAGTTTTGGAGCTTAAAGGAGCTTTTGTTATTTTGAAAAATAATTTAAGAAAATGCCCTATCCCTAATGATACCAACTGAATGAGGTATTTGTCTGATTGTTTTACATTTTGTTGCATAAAACACTGCAATTTATCATACAGATGCATAATATTAGTTCTTCTATTCTCTTTCTATCCATAGAGTGAATGGTAATCTTCAAATAAACAATTCCCCTTCTTTTTAAGTTCCTTAAGACAGCAAATGAGTAGAATAAACCCCCTCACTTCTGTAGTTTAACAGCCTACATTCTCCAGAGGGGAAAAGTGATTACATTTACTACCTGAGTTTTGTGGAGCTATAAATATTACTGTAGAAAGCCTAATTGGCTGTTAAAACTTGAAGAAGTGAGTGCACAGATGCTCTGTTCATTTTTTCTTCAATTGATTTCACCTGTGTGTCACACCATATGCTGCTGACAAAGGAAGACTTACCCTGGTAAAACTGGGCTTATAAGACCTCCTGGAGTTCTCAAATTCAGCAGTAACAGTGTCTTTCTGCTGCCTATTGGATTAATGTTTTCGTTTATGTGTTCTCTAGCCATTTTGAACACATATGTAACATTTAACGGAGTTTGAGAGTTAGCATATATGCCTAGCATTTTTCCATTGACATCAACAGAGAAAAATGTTGTTCTCAATAAGATCTGTCCAGTGAAGCACTTTAGTCAAAATCTAAGAGCTGAGGCTTATCTTGCTTCACAACTTCCTCTAATGTAGACATATGGTTGAAAAGAACATTTAATGATTGCATGGCATTAAAAGTGAAAAAGAAGTATCTCAATTTGTAAACCGAAACTCAAACTTGGAAATAAGCTTTGCCTAAATGCAGTGAGGAATCAGGCTTTTGGGTTCTAATACTAGCCCTTTTCCTTCGTGACTGATGACCTTGGAAAGATTATCCCACTATTCTGTGCTAAAATAGATTATTTCAGCAGTCCTTTCTGAGCTCTAAAACCTCATAATTTATTTAGATGCTATTTATGGAATCAAATATATTTTTGATCAGAGAAATGCCCTGATTGCACTGCATTTTAGAACAATAACTATGGCAGCAATGTGAAGAATATATTTGTAGAAAGGAGAGACGAATTGGGAGATTGATTAGGAGGCTGTCTAGTAATTTATTTGAAAGACGGTGAAGCACTGAACTCTGTGGGATAGGGACTGAAGAAGAGGGGCTCAGGTCCAGGAGTATTTTGGAGACAGAATGTGGCAAAAGGTGGGAAACCACTGGATGCAACAGTTCGGAACTGAAAGTGGAGCCAAGGATTTAGCGTGATTGAATGTAGATTAAAATGAATATATTTTGCATACCCTGAAATGCCTTCAGAATGTCCATGAGACATCTACTGAAGATAATTAAAAGGTAAGAGTAATAGGTGGAGAGAGGAGAGAATGAGGGCAGACGGAGATATTGATGGGAGACACACTTACGGGCAGATTAAAAGAAGCCAGTGAAGAAGTAGATAGTGAAAATCCTGGAAAACGATGGGGGAGTTGGGGAGAACTGAAGAGTAAAGCTTGGAAGAGCAGGAACAAAGATCAGAAATGAAGCCTTTGATCTTCAAGGAGGCAGGCTTCTTTCTTTCAGGTAGGAGGGAAGGAGGAAATAGTAAGTGTGAATTTACATCAGTTCAAGATGTGCATTAGAAAATGTATGCAGGTAGTTTTATAAAGCCTCTTTATTTGTTATCTGGAGTCTTCTGGTTGTCTTATGATACAATGCCTGAAGGTTATACTTGGATTCATTATACAATTCATTGTCCCACCCACGTTTTTGGTATTTCCTTGCCTCTTCACCTGCAGATTCTGTCAACAGACCTAGTGTGCTTTATTGGAATATCCAGAGTAGGCCATGTGGGCTGAGTTTAGTCAACGAAATGGTTGATGATTTTTTAAAACTTTCATTTGTCATGTTTGTTCCTGAAAGGAGAACATCGGTACTAAAATGCTCAAGAAAATCAGAAACATAATTGTAGCTTCTGAATAAGTTAATTTTTAAAAGATTACCTCAAACAACAAACAACCCAGGTCTTGATATAAAATCTACTGACTTAGAGATCATGTCTGTATGTGTGTGTGTGTATGTGTGTATATGCATATGTGTGTGTGTGTGTATGCATGTGTGTGTGTACACACATATGTGTGTTTTGTTGTTTGGAGTTTTTCTTTCCATTTTTATTTTAGGTTTGGGGGTACATTTGAAGGTTTGTTACACAGATAAACACGTGTCACTGGGATTTGTTGTACGCGTTATTATATCACCAATGTATTAAGTCCAGTCCTTAATAGTTATCTTTTCTTCTCCTCTTCCTCCTCTCACCCTCCCTCCTCAAGTAGACCCCAGTATCTGTTGTTTCCTTCTTTGTGTTCATAAGTTCTTATCTTTTAGCTCTCACTTATAAGTGAGAACATGTGGTGTTGAGTTTTCTGTTGCTGCGTTAGTTTGCTAAGGATGATAACCTGCAGCCCATTCATGTTTCCACAAAAGACATGATCTTGTCCTTTTTTGTGGCTCCATAATATTCCATGGTGTATATTACCATGTTTTCTTTATCCAGTCTGTCATTGATGGGCATTTAGATTGATTCCATGTGTTTGCTACTGTTAACAGTGCTTCAGTGAACATTTGGATGCATGTGTCTTTATGGTAGAATGCTTTATATTCCTCTGAGTATATAACCAGTAAGTGATTCCCGGGTTGAATGGTAGTTCTGCTTTTACCTCTTTAAGAAATCACCATACTGCTTTCCGCAATGATTGAACTAATTTACACTCCCACCAACAATGTATAAGGGTTTCTCTTTCTCCTCAACCTCCCTAGCACCTGTTATTTTTTGACTTTTTAATAATAGCCATTCTGACTGGTGTGAGATGGTATCTCATTGTGGTTTTGATTTGCATTTCTCTAATGATCAGTGATATTGACCTTTTTTTCATATAATTGTTGGCTGCATGTATGTCTTCTTTTGAGAAGTGTCTGTTCACGTCCATTGTGTTTGGTTTTTTTTTTTTTAAATAAAAATTTCATTCCAGTGTACCAAATTAAAATTGCCACCAGTAAATACTTTAAGTATCCTTTCCTGTGTATGACATTAGGCCCTTTTTACCATATTTTTTGAATCTTTTAAAATAGTCTCAGAGGGCTTTTAATGTAAAATAATGATTGAAAGTCAATCAGTCCTTGTCAGCTAATGATATTTCCAGATACTTTTCCCTTTCCTCAACATTTTTATCAACACAATTCTTATGTAAATGAGCTCTACTTAAACAGTTTAGTCTAGTTTAGTAAGGTATCCTGTACAGAGGAAGAATGCATCAACTCTGGAAGTTTAGCATAACCATGTTCTTTTTAAATAACAGATAGTGAAACACTTTTTTTTTTTTTTTTTTTTATGAAAACTGTTTTCATGTTCCAGGGTTTTACCCATCTTCAAGTGAAATGATCTTTCAGGAATTAGGGCCAACATGTCTCTCTACATAAATAAGATTGATAAATAAGATTGAAGTACTGAAAGTTTATTGAGAGTATGTTTTTTGAGTTAATTGAATTTATTGTCTCCAAATTGGTTTTCACACTTCTCTAGTGCAGTCTGTGTTCTGTTAATTACATTTATGAAACTCGTGTCTCACATCGAAAGAATATAATACAGATAGATAACTAGGCTCCCAGATAGACAGCTAATTATAGACAGATTTTTTTATAAAAGATCAGAAACTAACCTATTCACAAACAATATTTAAAACATTAAAATCACATAATTTATTTTTCTCATTTGTCATTTCTACTATGTGCATATTATTGAGAAAAATAATGATATTTCATTGGTCTAGCTTCATTTAGTTTCTAGGATTTTTTTAAATATGAAACTTTACAGATTGAATTGTCTTATTCTCCGTTGACTTAGATGATGAACTATTAGCAATTTTGAACTCTCTTCTGGAAAGAATAACTTTAATAAAAGAAAGTGTATTAATTTAGCATATTAATTTAATAAAAGAAAGCATAGCAATTTTGAACTCACTTCTGAAAAGAATAACTTTAATAAAAGAAAGCATATTAATATAAATTACAAGTTTCTAATGAATTCCCTTTTCCTATTATTGTAAGCCTTTTTGAAGTTAGCACTCTTTATATTCAGGGGCTAAATCTCACAAACAGTTTGTTATCTTTGTTCATTTATATTAAAGTGCAATTTTTTTTCTTTTTTATTTCCTGAAATATTTTAATCAGAAATCTTTCTGGTTATGTGATTGGCATTATCTCTAAGGCAACTTTGAAACAGCCTGACCTAGAAGCTTCTATAAATCTGTTTTCTTAGAAAATATGAGGGAAACAAGACAGGTGGCAGGGAATTAAGGACCTAATATCTGTGCAATGTCACTGGGCATGTGACCCCTTTGAAACCCAGAATCTTTCACATGGAGAGGGAGGGATGCAGAACAGATTGTTGTCAAGGTCAGCCTAACCCTCAAAGACAAATCACCTATAGCTAAGTCCGTGGAGTCTTCTTTACATGTCCTCTTTTCCAAAATCAAATTTCCTCCCCAAATATGAGCAAAAGTGTATAGGAACCTTGTTTATAGTAGAACTTTGATTGATGATTACTTTTTTATTTCTCTTTTCAGACATTGAAATCTCATTTTTGGCATTAGCCCAAGCTTTTGACATGAATGTCTGTCGCTCTCTTAAAATGTCTCTGTTCCATTTTAGAACTCGCAGTTCTTTCATTTTTATTGTTTTTTATATTTTTGGGTGTCAATGATATTACCATATAGTTGGTGTAAAATAAATATTATGTATAAATATAGCCTATGGTAAAAATCAATACCTAGAAATATGGTAAAAACAAAATATGCTCTGTTTAGTGTGTTATTTTTGTAGTATGCAATAAGCATTGTGGTCAAGATCATTGGTATATGAAGTTAATCCATTTTTGTGTCCTAGATTAGTCACTTTTTAGCTTTGTGATTTTCTGCAGCTTACCTGCATCAAACGTCATGTTTTGCATTTCTAAAATGAAGAGAATATTATTTCCTTCATAAGGTGTTTCCAAAGATTAGATAAGACAATGTTCATAAAGTGACCAATAAAATTGGTGCTTAATAAATCTTACCCATTACTTTAAATGTCCCCTGTTATGGCAAACATCCTCAGGGCATAAAGTCACGCAGTTGGAATTGAGGCACCTTGATATTTCCAAGTCAGCTCTTCAGTTATGAGAGTGTATCTCCCATTAAGGACTAGGCTAATTTTTTGGAAGACTAAGACTCAGGTGTTTTAGTTCTTTTGAACTATTATAAGACATCTTGTCTCCAAGCAGCTGATTGGTATTATAGCAAAGAAAAGAACAAACATAATGAGAAAAATGTTTGGACACAAAGATGTAGTATTAGATACCAAAAAAGTATTAATAGTGATGGTAGAACCTAGGAAAGATAAATTCTAATGTTACAAACTACGTACTTATAATTATTAGGCATGAATATCCATTTATAACTTTCCTTGTTGTTGGCTCTCAGGTGGTACAAGCATTTACACTGTATACTTCTTATTACAGTAACTGACATCACCCTCCAAAAGACTGAAAGTTTGGAACATTAAGGTTTAATAAATTTGCTTATTGTAAATGTGTAGCCTGTTTGTGTGACCTTCTGTGTACTGTCTTCTCTGTGCCACAATGTCTCTGTATTAATAAGGCAATTAGAATAAATTATAAATTATTAGGTAAAAGCTCTGAAAGTTTTCTGTATTTTTATGTAGAACAAGGTATGGTGTTCTTTTAAAATCGTTTCTTCACATATTCATTCTCATCATTTTATATGTAGATTTTTTGTTGCAAATCTCAATTCATACTGTGTTACCTTCAAAATTAAAGATAACATAATGGTTAACACATTACAAACGCATTTTTTTCTATCATTATCATAATGAAAATAGACAAAATTATTGAGTTTTTAATGCATGCTAAGTGTTTTGCTGAATATATTGTTTAAGTTTTATCAGATATAAACGCAAAACAACTATTAGTCTTTTTATTTAAAAAATGATGGCTAAAGAGGTTAAATAACTTGCTTAAGAATAACAAATGGTAGAGCAAGAATTCAACCAAAGTTTGATAAGGACCCTGTGAATGTCAAACGCTACTCAGAGTATCTAGGGCTTATTATTGCATCCTTTCTAGATTGTACTCATCTTCACATTCTCTATTCATTTCTTCCCTATGTTTATAGGTGCCGCTTTAAATATGAACACACTTTACCTAACTGATAGCATCACTTCTCATGATTCACCTCAAACAGCTTTGATGATGATGGTGATTATTATTATTATTATTTTTGAGACAGAGTCTCGCTGTGTCACCCAGGCTGGAGTGCAGTGGTGCGATCTGCACTCACTGCAACCTCCGCCTCCTGAGTTCAGGCAATTCTCCTGCCTCAACCTTCCAAGTAGTGGGGACTACAGGCGCACACCACCACACCTGGCTAATTTTTGTATTTTTACTAGAGATGGGGTTTCACCATGTTGACCAGGCTGGTCTCAAACTCCTGACCTCAGGTGATCCACCTGCCTAGGCCTCCCAAAGTGCCAGGACTACAGGTGTGAACCACCGCGCCCAGCCTGTTTTGTTTTTTATACTGCAGTAATTACTTAAAATCTTTTCAAGTAAAGAATGATAGCATTGGCCGGGCGCGGTGGCTCAAGCCTGTAATCCCAGCACTTTCGGAGGCCGAGGTGGGCGGATCACGAGGTCAGGAGATCGAGACCATCCTGGCTAACATAGTGAAACCCCGTCTCTACTAAAAATACAAAAAAATTAGCCGGGCGTGGTGGCGTGCGCTTGTAGTCTCAGCTACTCAGGAGGCTGAGGCAGGAGAATGGCGTGAACCTGGGAGGCGGAGCTTGCAGTGAGCCGAGATCACGCCACTGCACTCCAGCCTGGTGGACAGAGCGAGACTACGTCTCAAAAAAAAAAAAAAAAAGAGTGATAGCATTATCTTAAAATTAATTGATTGCACAGAATGAGACATCATAGCCTTATTTTTTATAATTTTATATTTTAGTGTCCCATAGAGAAACAGATGGAAACTTATTTATCTCTTAATAGTACAGCTTTAAGTTTGTAATAGGGATGATTCATCCAATGACGAGTTTAAAGTGCACTTGGTGATGTCAGCAAGTTATATCGGCTATTTTGAAATTGTGGGGAATTGTGAGCTAGACTTCAAAGAGTAATTAAAGTTATGGAAAAGAAATGGGCATATATATTTCATGCATGAGTAGGGAATTTTCTGTCTGTTCAGGACTGTACTCTTTTAAAATTTTTAAATCTTACTTTTCTAATTGACAAATAAAATTGTATATATTTATGGTGCATAAAATGGTGTTTCACCGCATGTTCTCACTCATAGGTGGGAACTGAACAATGGGGTCACTTGGACTCGGGAAGGGGAACATCACACACCGGGGCCTATTATGGGAAGGGGGGAGGGATTGCATTGGGAGTTATACCTGATGTAAATGAAGAGTTGATGGGTGCTGACGAGTTGATGGGTGCAGCACACCAACATGGCACAAGTATACATAAGTAACAAAACTGCATGTTATGCACATGAACCCTAAAACTTAAAGTATAATAATAAAAAAAATTTTTAAAAAAAGATTTTTAAAAAATGGTGTTTCAGTATACGTATACGTTGTAGAATGGATAGATCAGGCTATTTATGTAATGCATTTAGCATATGCATTACTTTACCAAACTAATTCTTAAAATCTACTATTTAGCAATTTTCAAATATACAACATATTGTTACTAACTATAGTATCCATGATGTACGATAGATCTCTTGAATTTATTCTCCTGTCTCACTGAAATTTTGTGTCCTTTTTTTTTTTTTTTTTTTTTGAGACGGAGTCTCGCTGTGGCGCCCAGGGTGGAATGCAGTGGCCGGATCTCAGCTCACTGCAAGCTCCGCCTCCCGGGTTTTTACGCCATTCTCCTGCCTCAGCCTCCCGAGTAGCCGGGACTACAGGCGCCCGCCACCTCGCCCAGCTAGTTTTTTGTATTTTTTAGTAGAGACGGGGTTTCACCGTGTTAGCCAGGATGGTCTCGAACTCCTGACCTCGTGATCCGCCCGTCTCGGCCTCCCAAAGTGCTGGGATTACAGGCTTGAGCCACCGCGCCCGGCAATTTTGTGTCCTTTAATCAATACTTCCCAATCCCTCCAACCTCTAGCCTCTGGTAACTGCCATTTTACTCTCTGCTTCTGAGTTTGATCTTTTTTTTTTTTTTTTTTTTTTTTTTTGTGAGAGTCTCACTCTGTCACCCAGGCTGGAGTGCAATGGCATGATCTCAGCTCAATGCAAGCTCCGCCTCCTGAGTTCAAGTGATTCTCCTGCCTCAGCCTCTCCAGTAGCTGGGATTACAGGTGCTTACCACCATGCCCAGCTAATTTTTTTTTTTTTTTTTTTTTCCGTAGAGATGGGGTTTTGCCATGTTGGCCAGGCTAGTCTTGAACACCTGACCTCAAGTGATCCACCCGCCTCGGCCTCCCAAAGTGCTGGAATTACAGGCGTGAGCCACCACTCCCAGCCAAGTTTGACTTTTTAAAACTGCACATTATAAGTTAGATCATGCAGTATTTATCTTTCTGTGCCTGGCTTTTTTCTTTTAACGTAATATCCTCTAGGGCCATCCATATTTTTACGAGTAGCAAGATTCCCTTCTTTTTAAAGGCTGAATAGTATTCCATTGTGTTTATATGCCATGTTATCTTTATCCACACATCCGTTGATGGACACTCAGGTTGATTTCTTGGCTATTGTTAATGCTGCAGTGAGTATGAGAGTGAAGACATCTCTTCAACATATTGATTTCATATCCTTTGAATATATACCTCATAGTGGAATTACTGAATTATATGGTAGTTCTATTTTTTAAGTTATTGAGGCGCTGTCACACTATTTTCCATAATGGCTGTAGTAATTTACATTTCCACCAGCAGTGTGCCAGGGTTCCCTTTTCTCCACATCCTCACCATTTATCTTTTGTGTTTTAGATAACAGTTGTTCTAACAAGTGTGAAGTGATATTATAGTCTTAATTTGCATTTTCCTGATGATTAGTTATGTTGAACATTTTTTCATACACCTGTTGGCCATTTGTACATCTGCTGTTGACAAATATCTATTCAGATCCTTTGTCCATTTTTTAATCAGGTTATTTGTTTTCTTGCTGTTGAGTTGTTTGTTTCTTATATATTTTGCATATTAACCCATTATCAGATGTATGGTTTGCAAATATGTTCTCTCATTCTCTAGGTTGTCTCTTCACTCTGTTGATTGTTTCCTTTTTTGAGCAGAAGCTTTTAATTTTCATGTAATCTCATCCGTCTATTTTTGCTTTTGTTGCCTGATCTTTTGGGTGTCATATTTAAAAATTTGTTGCTCAGACCAATATCAAGGAGCTTTCTCCCCATGTTTTCTTCTAGTAGTTTTACAGTTTTAAATCTTACATTTAAGTCTTTAATCTATTTTGAGGTGATTTTTATATGTGGTGTGATATGAATGTCTAATTTCATTCTTCTGCATGTGAATATCCAGTTTTTCTGGCACGATTTACTGAAGAGACTCCCTTTTTCCTCATTATGTATTCTTGGCATCTTTGTTGAACATTAGTTGACCATAAATATATGCATTTGTTTCTAGGCTCTCAATTATCTTCTATCGGTCTATGAATCTGATAATATGCCAGTAACTCTGCTGTTTTGATTACTATACCTTTGTAATAGAATTTGAAATCAGATAGTGTGATGCTTTCAGCTTTGTAGTCTTTGCTCAAGATTGCTTTAGCTGTTTGAGATTCCATACAAATTTTAGTATTTCGTGGTTCCATACAAATTTTAGTATTGTTTTTCTATTTCTGTGAAAAAAAATGCTGTTAGAATTTTGCTAGGGATTGCATAGAATCTGTAGATCACTTTCAATAGTATGAACTTAATTAAACAACATTAATTCTTCCAATCCATGAACAAAGTATAGATTTCTATTTATTTGTGTTGTCTTCAGTTTCTTTTATCAATGTTTTATAGAATTCAATGTACATGTCTTTCATCTCTTTGCTCAAATTTATTCCTTTTTGTAGTTATTGTGAATTAGATTATTTTCTGGATTTTTTTTCATACACTCTGTTGTTAATATATTGAACTACTACTGATTTTTGTATGTTGATTTTGTATCCTGCAACTTTACTAAATTTGTTTATTAGCAGAACTGAATTCTTAATCATCTCAATTATATTCACCAGAAACAATAAAACAAGAATAAACTTTCTTCACTGTAAAATACTTGTAATCTAAAGAATCAACTCATATGTTTGTATTTGCTACAAATGGATTTTTCTAAACTACAACAGCATAAAGGCCAATTTAACATTTTTATAGAGACATTATTCTTAAGAGGGTAGAATTGCATGAATTCTGAGTTTTAGAGAAGACCTTGTATGATAATGGTTTAGATTAAATATTGGCCAATTCTCTCAAATTCTTGTGTGAGATATTTAGAAGTTAATTACTTAAAAGTCTGGTAACAGGTGTATTGTTTGGTTTTATATTCTTTATTTAAAAGAAACTTTGAATGCATTTTTAATTAACCTCTGTAGACATATACAAGGTGTACATGGTCCTTTCAACCATTTTCCTACATTGTACCAGAATTATTAGAACAAAACTCTATATCCCATGCAAAATTTAAAAGTTGGACCTTTACCTTACACCGTATGCAAAACTTAACTCAAAATGGATCAAAGACCTAAATGTAAGAGCTAAAGCTATAAAACTGTTAGAGAAACATGTAGGAGAAAAACCTTTATGACATTGGATTTGCCAACAATTTTTTTGGATATGACACAAAAGCACAAGCAACAAAAGAAAAAATAAGTACAATGAACCTCGTCAAAATTAAAAATCTTTTGTGCATCAAAGACACAATCAAGAGAGTAAAAATATGGGCTAGGCACCGTGGTTCATGCCTGTAATCCCAGCACTTTGGGAGGCAGAGGTGGGAGAATCACTTAAGGCCAGGAGTTTGAGACCAGCCTGGGCAACATAGCAAGACCTTGTCTCTACAAAAAGAAAAATTAATGAAAAGATAACCTATAGAATAGGAGAAAATATTTGCAAATCATACATCTAGTAAGGGGTTAATATCCGGAATATATAAAGAACTTCTGTAACTTAACAACAACAAAAAAATCAAAGAAAATATACAAATGACCAATAAGCACATAGAAAGACACTCAACATTACTCATCATTAGAGAAATACAAATCAAACCACCATGAAATAGTACTTCACACCCACTAAAATGACTATTATAATAACAAAACAAACAAAAAACGGAAAGTAACAAGTGTTGGCCAGGATATAGAGAAGTTGGAACTCATGTAGGTTGCTGGTGGGAATGTAAAATGGCACAGCAGCTGTGGAAAACAGTTTTGTGATTCCTTGCCAATTAAACATAGAATTGCCGTATGATCTAGCAATTTAACTTCTAGTATATACCAAAAAGAATTGAAAGCAGGGACTCAAACAGATATTTACAATGTTTATAGCAGCATTATTCAAAATAACCAAAAGGTGGAAACAACACAAATGTCCATCAACAGATAAATGTATAAACAAAAAGTAGCCTGTACATACAATGCAATGTTACACAGCCTTAAAAATGTAATGAAATTCTGACACATGCCACAACATGGATGAACCTTGAAAACTAAGAGAAATAAGCTAGACCCGAAAGCACAAATATTGAATGGTTCCACCTACATGAAATAATTAGAATAGGCAAATTCATAGGGAAGGACAGTAGAGTAGCAGTTACCAGGTGCTGGAGGAGAGGAGGAATGGATAGTTTTGGGGTACCGAGTTCTGTTTGAGATGATCAGGAGTTCTGAAAATGGTCACACAACATTATGGTTAATGCCACTGAATTGTGCCCTTAAGAATTTTTTAAGCAGTAAATTTCATGTTGTGTGTATTTTACCACAGTTTTAAAAACATCACTTTTCCATAAAAAAAAAAAAAAACCTTAGAGACCCCTGAACATACAATGTGGACAGATTTTATTTTAAATCTTATGGTTTAAGTATCAAGTTATTGTTAATTACTTCTCCTAAGTATATAAACCTAATACCCAGTAAAATGATGTCTAGTTATGTGGTTGCAGTATATTAACCAAAGAGGACTCATTGTTTTGAAGCAATAATAATTATGACTAATGTTTACTGGATACCTAGTGTGTACCTGACACTATTTATGTTCTTCAACAATTTTAGCTCTTTAATTTTACATCAATACTATTAGATACTTGTTTTAGCAGTTTTATAGATGAGGACACTGAAGTTCAGGGAAGTTAAGTTACTCTTCTGAGTCACACAGCTAAATAGATAAGGATTGAAGACATAGTTCTAACATAAAGTGACTAACTTCTATGCTTGTCATTTTTACCAATTTGAAATTTCATCCATATTTGCTTTGAGATACCTGAAAAATCATAGACTATTTTATATAGTTTTGTAAAAATTATAAAGCTTAGAAATGTAAAATTTTATGTAGGGATCCAAGATTTCCCCCTGTATAACAGGATAATAGATATCAGATCAGAAAATCTCAGTTGGCCGGGTGCAGTGGCTCACGCCTGTAATCCCTGCACTTTGGGAGGCTGCGGCAGGCAGATCACCTGAGGTCAGGAGTTCGAGAGCAGCCTGCTCAACATGATGAAACCCTGTCTCTACTAAAAATACAAAAATTAGCCAGGCTTGGTGGCGGGCACCTGTAATTCCAGCTACTGGGGAGGCTGAGGAAGGAGAATTGCTTGAACCCAGGAGGCAGAGGTTGCAGTGAGCCAAGATCGCACCACTGCACTACAGCCTGAGTGACAGAGCGAGACCCCTTCTCAAAAAAAAAAAAAAAAGAAAAGAAAAGAAAGAAATGAAATGAAAAGAAAAGAAAAAAAGATCTCAGTTGTTATGTTTGGGGTCTGAACATGTATAATGTTCATTGCTTGACTCTAGTCTGCCTTTTTGGTTGTTTGATCTCAATGTTAGTGCATCTGATTTTTTTAAAGTAATTGTGTGTGTAGACATTTATTGCATACCTGCTTTATGGATATACTGTGCCAAGCCCTGGAATACAGTGATGGACAAGTCAGAACTGACATTGTAGTAGTTGAGGGAGGAGGGGATGGATAATGAGTAAATGAACAAAGAAACCCAGCAAATCATTTTCGTTCTAGTGCTATGAAGAAAACAGGGTGGTATTTGGTGAGTAACTAGGGGCTGATGACTGACTTAGAGGGTGATCAGGAATGGTTGCTATGATGTTTCAGGAGAAGAAACCTAAATGTTGAGAAGATCTGTGAGTAGAGATTCCACTCAGTGTAAACAATGGGTACAACCCTGAGAAAATGTGGCTTCAATGAGGAGCAGAACAAAGTCCAGTGTGGCATGAAACATCCCAAGTCCTGGGGTGCAAGGATATGAAATAACACATGAGATGGATGTGGGCCAGAGCTCAAAGGCCTTGTAGGCCAGAAAGAGGAATTTAGATATTATGCTGTGTGTTCTAGGAAGGCGTTGGAAGATTTAAAGATTGGGAATATGAAATAATCCGATTTCATTTTACAAAGCTCTCACTTGCTGCAGTGTGGCAAGGGATTATAGGAGGGCAGAATGGAAGTGGAGGAAAACGGATATGGGAGGAGTCAAAGAAAAAAATGACAATGATTGGGGCATAGGTGAAAGCAGTAGAGGAGAAAACTTATGTTTCATCTTCAAAAGGTAAATTGGACTTTTAAAAATGACTGAACTCTACACATATATTGCAAAAGTACAAAGAATTGACAATTCAGAGCTTTAGGAAGATACATAGTTTTTAAAAGAAGGGGATTCCTGCTCTTTGAACTGGACCAGTGTTACTAGAGCTGATTCACAGTCAAAAGACAGTCTCTTATGCTGCTTTCCATAATGAAAAAACCTTCCCTCTTTAGCATGAAACTCTCCTATTCTTAGTGGCAACTGAAGATAATATTGAAAAGAAAAAATAATAACTTCACAGAATAAATCATAGAAAGTAAGACATTTTACAATGATGAAAATATATAGAAATTCTGATTGTTATTTTAGAATATCAAATAACACCACAAAATCTTCCAAAAGCGCATCTGAACTCTGAACTCATTAATAGCCTCTACTAATTTTTTTTCTGTTCTGTAGGAAAGTAGACTCTTTAGTTCAGAAAAATCCAGGAAAAGGAATTTATCTGACTTTTGTCTCATTTCTCCATGTTTCAACATTCCCAAAAGTTATTTAAACCTCAAATTAAGGTGATTCTGTCATCTGGGTGGCAAAGATTATGATCTATGACATCTTATCTTGCACACATGCATTCAATTATTCATTTTTTGTGTGACTTTTTTTTTTTTTTTTGAGATAGAATCTCACTGTGTCCCCCAGACTGGAATGCAGTGGCATGATCTCTGCTCACTGCAACCTCCACCTTCCGGGGTCAAGCGATTCTCCCACCTCAGTCTCCCAAGTAGCTGGGATTACAGGCATGCGCCACCACACCCGGCTGATTTTTGTATATTTGGTAGAGATGGGGTTTCACCATGAGGGCCAGGCTGTTCTTGAACTCCTGGCCTCAAGTGATCCACCCACCTCGGCCTCCCAAAGTGCTTGGATTACAGGCATGAGCCACCATGCCCAGCCTTTTGTGTGACTTCTGTGTGAAAATAACTCTTATAAGCATTTAGTAACCAAAATAGAGAGGTATTGTACAGTCCTTTGAATAAGCCCTCTTTAATTTGTTGTAATGGGTAAATTTATGGGATCATGACCACACAGCTTCATTTCTAATCACCAACCCCATACCTTGCCTGTTCTCTTTCACAAACCAATACACTGTGGTGCTGGCTGAAAACATTTCTAATCATAGACTTATCTGCAGCTGGTGACTTCATGGCACGATATTTGTGGTCTGACTGGAGATTGACCACATCCTGTGGTTAAATGTTATTATTATTTTTTTGAAGACTCTTTGAACTCTCTTAACTGCTTTCATTTGATGTTTCAACTGACTTATTTGTAGTAATAGCCAAGCATTTATGCTTTGAAAATTTGAATTGATATCCTTTATGTATCACATGGATATCTGTTGTATCTGGTGATATACTATTACATTTTGTATTTTCTGGGTTTTTTTTTAAATTAAGGGACCATCATATTCCTCATCTAATATAGGCTCTAATACTTGGACACTTGGTATATACTTGTTAAAAGAATAAATGTGCAAATGACTGGAAGAATAGGAGTTTTAAATCCTCCTTTTAAAGGAAAATGTTAATAATAAAAAATACCCGTAGTTCCACTTCCCTGTTTTAACTGATTTCATATTGCATCTTACCTTTCACATACTGTTTAATTCAACTAATGTTGATTGAGCTGCTAATATGTCTCAGGCAATGTGTTAGTCTCATGTTAGGTTCAAGGGATACCAAAAATGAGTAAGACATGGTCCTTGCCTTTCCTTATCTTGAGGTTTAGTAGGAGATAATGGGTATATAAGCAGATGGTCTCAGTGTGAAATTTAAATCAAACAAGCACAGTATGCTATGAAAGCACAGTGGGTGGATTTCAGAGAAGTATTTCTGGAGGAAACTTGGGCTTCTTCTTGAAGAATGTATAAGCTCATGGAAAATTAAATCAAGATTGCCTAGCTAGGCATTACCAAAAAGGAATTACATTAAAAATGCATGGTGAAAGAGGCAACTAACCAAACCTCAAGGTAATTGGTGTGGAATTAAAAAGGTAGAGATCTCAGTAAGAGTGTGCCAGGTTATGGAGGTCCATGCATGTCATGGTAAGGACCTGAAACTATGTACTCTAGGCCAATAATGTTAGCTTTCCAAAGAGGAGGTCACTGATACCTTGAAACTGAGCTTTAAGTATGTGTATGCAGAAGAACCTAGTAAAATGGCTCCAGTATAAAGAACTCTTAATATAGGAAACATTTTATAAATGGAAAAGTAGATACTTAATAGTCACAATTGAGAGTTTAAAAGAAACTAGTTATCTCCATCAAGAGTCTTTATTTCATAGATTCTCTAAGGATTTTTTAAATTCTAGGTTAGCTTCCTTCAACACTATCTCAGTCTGTAATATTTTTCACTAAGTTCCCCCTCTACCTTTTCCAAAACTTCCTACCATTAAAATTTGCTTAAGTGAAACTGGGATAACATGAAGTATATTTGGGTGGGATAGGATACTGTGCCGAATTTATTTATTTGTACTGTTCTTACCGCAATAGTTTAGTACAGATACACTCCAGACTTGAATATTGTGACTAAATAGTCTCCAGGTGATCAACTAAAAAGAATTGTATTCTGTCATCACTTCTCCTCCCATTGATCCCAAGAAAGTGTCTCCAAGAAAATCACCTTTCCTTCTCCAACATTAGAAATCAGTGGGATGGCACCATCCACCAAACTACCCATTAAACCGCTATCTTAGAGTTGGAAACACTGAAACATCCTTGTTTCCTTCTTACGGTCCAGCCAAATGGTTCGATACCTTGGCAGCACACCCTTCTCTATAGAACCAGAGGGAGCGAGTGGGGAAAATACAGGAAGAACCAAAAGTGAGGATTTTATGAGAGACAAAGTGAAAGAAAGCTCTCAATGAAAGAAAACCCACACATTCGGCTTTCAGTACCCATCCAGAATGCCTATGTATGCTTTCCATTTGCCATTGTTTGCAGCCTGGTTTGCATTGTAGTAACTTAACACTAGTCAGTAATGATGCCTACAAATAATGTGTTTATTATATGTGTAAGAATGCATTTTATTTTGTTTTTATTTTTTGAGACAGAGTTTTGCTTTTGTCACCCAGGCTGGAGTGCAATGTTGTGATCTCGGCTCACTGCAACCTCCACCTCACAGGTTCAAGCAATTCTACTGCCTCAGCCTCCTGAACAGCTGAGATTACAGGCACCCACCACTATACCCTGCTAGTTTTTGTATTTTTAATAGAGACGGGGTTTCACCATGTTGGCTAGCCTGGTCTCAAAACTCCTGACTGCATCTGCCTGCCTTGGCCTCCCAAAGAGCTGAGATGTGTGAGTGACTGTGCACAGCCAGATGCATTTTAATTTTAGGTCCACAGCTAAAGATTATCTTGTCATATTGTTGAAAAGTGACAGAGCTACTACTAAGTGTGAATAAAGAGCTTGTAGTTTTGCAGGCATTCATTAAATTAAATAAAGCCATATATGCCTGTGAACATAATAATCTGTTTTTTAAAAAACAATGTATTGAACCAAACTATTAAAGCAAGTTTCAGTAAATAAGTTGCCTAACATTTGCACATAAAAAGCAACAAATAGTTTTTGATTCAATGAACAATTGATTATTAAAATCAAGCAAATTTATCTTACTGGACTGTTACAATTATTAAAAATGGAAGCAATGTAAGGCTGTATAGATCTTTGTAGGCAGCAATTAAGTATAAATCTGTTGCTCCTTCTTTTGTATGTTAGCCTGAAAAAGAAAAAAGCATGCACTTAGAGATCACATGGGGAAATTTGATAATTCAGATAATTTGACAGATGATAAGCTGTCTCAAATCCGTTTAAGAAGATAGTATAGTATAAGCAACACACAAATATATGAGTAAGTGAATAATTTTTAAATTGACAATAATTTGAATGATCTAGACTTACCTCAATCTCTGTATTCTAAATAGGCAATGTGCTAAGAAAATGAGTATAAATAAGATTTTAGATAATTATTTAACGTAGTAATTTGCATGTGGGATGCCTCTGCTTAGCTGTTTCTTAATGGAGCTCTGGCAGAATTTCTAATTTGTAGAGGAGTCAAATAAGACTTTATTACCCTTTACTTAAAAGAAATGTATTTTCATTTCCTTAGAAAAATATTCCAAAATTTAGAAATATGGCTATTCAGACTAGTCCTCTCTTTTCAAATTAAATTGAATTATGCAGCTTTACTGTGATGCTTATTTTTTAATTCATTGAACATTTCATATCCAGTAAAAAGTCAGCTAAAATTACTAGAGCAAATCAGGCTTTTTTTGAATGCTTACTAAGTGGGTGTGTATGCTTGCGTGTACACGTGTATGCATGCACACATACAATAAACCATTCAGTAATATTCCAGAGACCCAACTATAATGCCAGTAAAAGAATAAGAAATCTGTTGTCTGATGATATTTGTAGTACATGACAACAGAACACTCAAGCTGAAGCATGAAGAACTTGTGAGGATGAATGTTAAACCTAAAAACAATTACTAAGTCACTTCTTAGCTGTCGACAAAATCAAAAGGTTGGGAATAAAACCGGCAATAACTCTTGATATTTTTTAAAAAAATGATATTACTATCTTAGACATCCCTTCAGAAAGCATTGTTTCTGTTAAGCCTGTGTGGAGATTAATCTGGCATTATCTTTTTAAAAATGTCTACATTGACTTAAGCCTTTATTCAGATAAATGGGAAAATGTTATGTAACAAGAAATGAGCTACTAGTTTTCATTGTAAAAGCACAGTCACTAGAGCATATCAAAAAGCATGTTGAGCACATTTGGGAGAAGGTGATTTTTTGTTTGTTTTTAAGAGACAGAGTCTTGTACTTTCTCCCAGACTGGAGTGCAGTGCCGTGATCGTAGGTCACTACAACCTCTACCCTCTGAGCTCAAGCAATCCTTCTCCCTAAGCCTCTTGAGTGGCTGAGATTACAAGCATGCTCCGGCATGTCCAGCTAATTTTTTAATTTTTTATAGATATGCAGTCTCACTATGTTGCCCAGACTGGTCTTGAATTCCTGGGCTCAAGTGATCCTCCTGCCTTGGCCTCCCAAAATGCTGAGGTCACAAACCTGAGCCACCACACCTGGCTTGTAAGTCCCTGTAGTAATAAAATATATCCTGAATAATGTGAGGAATGAGAGGAAAGTTAGAGACCAAATAAGGGGAAATTGAGATTCCTGTTTCCAGCTCTTTTGTTCCTTTTTTCTCTCCTCTTTCCAGTTGAACTCCTGTTTCTTCCTAGGTGTTCATGTCCCACATTTCTTCCTGGCCAACTCTTCCTCATTTATGTAAGGTCCTCCTTGGATAGCACCTCCTCTGTGAAAGTTTCTCTGACCCACAGAAGGAATTCATTATTCTCTCCTCTCTTTTCCCTTAGCCTTTATGAGACTATTATTTTCTCTTCATTTTTTGCTTATCCTTTGTATGGAGTAACTTCCTGCATCTATATAGCAGTGGTGTGGAACCTTCTAGGAAGCATAGGAAATAGGGGAAATAGCAAGAATTCTTCATAAACTGCAATAAGTGACAAGATGCAGCAAGACTCCCAGCCTTCCTGGCTGGCATGGGGCACTGACTGGTGTAATGTACCAGTGTGGGTGTTACTGTGTATTCATCAGTGAGTCGGCATAGATAGAGTCCACATATGTCCCATTTGTGCTAATTCTTCTTCCTTTCATCATGCCAAAAAGGCAAGTATTGGGTGAAACTTTTTTACTTACAAGTATACATATTTCCTCGGTAAATGGGACAATTCCTGAGTCTAGGACTTGCTGGGTCTTAAGGATTGTGACTTTAAAAATAGACCTATGCTTTAGTTAAAGCATGTTCCACAGGAACATAATTTTTTATTCATGTTTTTGTTTTCTCCACTAGACTAGATGCTTGATAGAAGTTACAGCTTAATTCTTTATATTCCTGTCCATTAGCATGGGCAAAGCTCACACATACAATAAATACAGTTGAATAATGTTTGTAGAATTCGTATATAAATGACACTGTTTAATGACAAAGTTTAACTCTCCATGAAGTTATTCGTATTTTCAGGAAAAAAAAAATGCAGTGAGAACAAATGAGTCACCCACTGGAGAACTTGGTACAGGATGTCCTGGTATCCTCAAAACAAGAAGGATCATTTAAATAGCTTGCAGCCACCTGTAGCTTGAGCTCTCCTTTGTAAACATCTACACACTCACAGGGATCAACAGTAACAGTATCTCCTCTCCAGCAGAGGATCTGTTGGTCTTCTGAGTACTGAAGACTGATAAATGATAGAATCTCTTCTTGTCTGACATCTTTGAAACTCCCGATGTTCCAGAACCTGGAAAACCTGTTGTTGTGTAGGGGCGTGTCAACAAATCAGTAGCTTCACTCATCTGTCACCTCTATTTCAGGATTCTTTCTGGAGTATTGATGATTAGAAATATGTTAGAATCTGAACTTTGGGGTATGAATTCACCCATTATCTACAGTAGCTTTCCTACTTTCATAACAAAATCTACACATTTTGTGGCTAAATAAATGCTGATTTTTCTGATGACCAAAGCTAACTTTTAGATGAATTACTGATATACAGAAACTATTTCATCCCAATTAACATGTGAAACACAATTTAACTGTGATGATGTTTTCAGTCAAAGGCAGTTGCCTTGGCATTAACAGTGAAATCTTACCTGCACAGGAAGGCTCAGCCTAACCCTGGCAGAATTCCTAGGCTGTTTCAGTACATGTGACATTAATAATATGTAGCTTATCAGGTGATGATACTCAGTAACATTCATCAGTGGGCCAATGGCAGATATTTTTTTAAGTGATTATAATTTTTCTCTAAGGATTACCCAAGCATAATAAATAACAAAATATGAGCAAAAATTGTGATAATACAAGGGATTTTTAAATGGCAATGATTTTAACATATAGATAAATAAAAATAATCATGTCTATATTATATTGTTTGAAACTTAGTCTAGTGAATGACAAGTGATAGCATAGGTATTGAGAGTTTATCTTTTATTCAGCAAAACTTCTGATAGGCTTACTGAATTCCAATAGTTAATACATAATTCCTCTGTGTACTCAAATTGTTTCTAATTAGATGGACTTCTCTATTCTTTTTAAAATATATTTTGTAAATATTCTTGTTATCTTTAGAATATCTGTGGTGCTTGTAAAACCATATACAGTGATTTCTTTCATTTCCTTTGGGTTTTTTAATGCACAGTAGAGTATATAGGTCAGATGCCTTTTGAAATGCCTGATATGTTAGAAATCCTCCATTCACCTCTTTAAATGAATATTTGCTTTATTTATTTATTTATTTGTTTGTTTGTTTTTGAGACAGGGTCTCGTTCTGTCATCTAGGCTTGAGTGCAGTGGCATGATCATGGCTCTCTGCAGCCTCAATCTTGCATACTCAAGGGATCCTCCCGCTTCAGCTTCCTGGATAGCTGGGACTACAGTTCATACCACCCCGCCTGGCAGGCTCTCATTATGTTACCTAGGTTGTTCTTGAATTCCCAGGCTCAAGTAGTCCTCCCATCTTAGCCTCCCAAAGTGCAGGGAGTATAGGCGTGAGCCACCACACCCAGCAAAATCAGTATTTTATAAGTAAAATTACATATATATACACACATAACCTAATAGTATATATCTGTGTGTGTGTGCGTGTGTGTATGTATGTATGTATTACAGTTGCTCCTCGCTATCCACAGAAGATTGATTCGAGGACTCTCTCGGATAACAAAATCTGCAGATACTGAAGTCCCTGATATAAAATGGCATAATACTGTATTTGCCTATAACCTATGCACATCCTCCGGTATACTTAAATATTTTTAATTGTTATTTGTTTATTTTTGAATACTATATTTTTGATCCTCAGTTGGTTGAATCTGCCATGTGAAATCCTCATATACAGAGGGCCAACTGTATATATAATTTAATAATAGCAAATTACTAAAAATATTGGGGCCATAATAAAAATTGATAGCAAATTACTAAAAAAATTTGGACCAATAAAGATTAGTGACTTCAAGAATTAAAAGACTATACACATATATGAAAATTAACTCTTAAAATGTGACTTGGTTATTCAGTTAGCTTGGATAGATGAGGCAGAAAGTTAAATGGTGATTATGAAAACTGAATTTTTGTATATGTGGTTTAACTACATTGTGAGTTACATGAGTGTGTTATTTCTCCTTTTGTCTTACTACTTTAATGGGAGATTATTGTTGCCCAACTCTGGGTCTAGTGTGTAATCAACTCTTTTCAGCCAGATTCTTCACCTCCAAAAGAGTGTCTTGCATCTTTGGGTCTGGGCCCAGGTTCAACTCCAAGAACTATACATCTCAGGAACCAAAGGTTATGCTTGGCAGGGAAGCCTAATGCCCCAACAAGGCACTCACTAATCTATCTGAGTGGACTATTAGTGTTTTTCTATTTTTAAAATTTGTTTTATATATGCACAGGTACTCTAGCATCAGCTGTTGTGTCCTCCAAAGAGTTGAGTGCATTATTGTATCAACTCATCCATGCTCATAATATACGTGTATGTGCCAAGTGGAATTTTGGGAAGCTAAGGGTAGGACTGGTGCAAAACTGTGCAGTTACAAATTATAGGCTTCTGAAGAGGTAATCTGACTCCGTAAACCCGCCTCAAATCAAAAAAGATAAGTACTATGGTAAGACATAAGAGCTAGTCTCCAAAACACAGCTTGCACAGCCCTAAATTCATTATTAATATTTCCATAAGGACATAGAAAGGATGCTATAAATGACTCTCACCTCACAGACACTGCAGAAAGACGACTTACTTTCAAATTTGACATTCTGCTTCTCCATGAGTGTTCTTGGGAATTCCTGGAAGAGAGACGAGCATGTGGAAAGGCCCTGGGGCAAGAAGGAGCTTGCTATGCTTGAGGAACTGGAGGAAGGCCATCACAACTAGACCTAGACAGAGAGGGGCCTCAATTGGGAGATAGGTGGGATACAAATTAAGCAGAGACATGAAGGTCATGTCAGGAGTTGGCCTGAAAAATCAGTGTACAGCCGTTGAAGAGCTTCATGCAGACATGTGACAAAATTGGATATACATTTACAGCTATTTTGTGGAGAGTTGATGCGGGGCGGGGCGGGGGGGGTGGGGCCAAGACAGGAAATGGGGCCGGTTAGGAGTTATTGCAGTGGTACGTGTGAGAGATAGCAGAGACTTAGGCTGGTGACATTGTAGTGGAGATAGTAATCTTGATTCAAGTCCTGTTTTGGAGATACAATCAGCAAGATTTAGTTAGAGATCAATAGATACATAATAGAAATGGTGATTGGGCCTCTTCACCCTCAGGTACTAGCTCAAATAACAGGTCAAACCAGAAAATCATGAACTGGTGCTTATCATTTCATTCACCCATTTAATTATTTAATCACTTATTCACTCGGAAAACATTTATTAAGCTTTTTCTGTGTGCCAGGCACTGTGTAAGGTACTGAAGAGACAATGTCCCATTATCATTCATGTGCTCTGCCTGACAGACCCTTACACCAGTGGTTGGCTTGATTTACTTTATGTCTTAGAACATGGTGCTAAGGAGACCTACATTTTTCATTGTATCCCCATAGACTTTGTTCATTTAGACATGTGGTTCCCTTCAGGGGTCCTTAGGGAGCCCCTGGGGTAACTAGGAATGGATGGAGTTGGCACACTGGTTGGCACGCTGACAAGGTAGTGCTGCTGCACCTAGAACGGGGCCTGGTGTTGAAGTCTTGCCATATATAGGATAGCTGCACACTCGTAATGTAGAATCATCCAGCCAAGACACCCAGTAACACTCCTACTAATGAGCCCTGATCAGCTTCACACTGACCAGTGACTACTCTCCTGCCCCCACCAGTAGTCAAACTGTCTGACTTTAATCAATGATTAAAGAGCATGTAAGTGGGAATTCTTTATGTCTGTATTCTTCCCAGTCTTTTTGCATGATCCTTTGGGCTATTCCAAGCCCCTTGTCTTACCCTGCTCTGCTCCCCAAATTGTGTCCAAGGGGCAAGCACAGACAAGAAAAAAACTAGTCCTTTTCTTTTCTTTTGTGTGTGTTCTTGGGAAATGTCCTTAATCTCCATTACTTTCATTTCCTTGTCTGTAAAACAGAAATAGCACTAGTATCTACTTCATAGGGTTGCTGTGTTACAATCTCTAGAGCACTTAGAACAGCGCTTGGTCTTGGCACATTTTCTTAGTCTTTTGGGCTGCTTAACAGAATACCATAGCCTGGGTGGCTTGAACAACAGACATTTCTCACAGTCCTGAAGGCTGGAAGTCTGAGATCAGCGTGCCAGTGTGGTCTGGTTCTGGCGAGGGCTCTTTCCTGGACTGCAGGCTACTGACTTTTTCTTATATTTCTACATGGAGAAAAGAGAGGAGAGAGCTCTCTGGAGTCCCTTTGGTAAGGGCACCAAATGAGGGCTCTACCCTCATGACCTGATTACCTCCCACAGGCCCCACCTCCTAATATCAGCACTTTGGGGGTTAGGATTTTAACCTATTAATTGAGGACAGGGCACAAATATCCAAGTAGTGGCACACACAATAAGCACCCAATGGATATTTGTTGTTATTGTTCAACAAGTGGAAGACAGTGTGTTGGATGACCATGCAGGTGACACAGATGAATATGTCACCATTACAACTTCTGCCTTCATCACTAAATGAAGACATACCAATTGCTTAAATGCAAGGCAGCATGAGATATGTTTTTTGACAAACAAAAATCTGATGGTGGTAATTCTTTGTTTAACTGCTTAATGAGCCTCTGTTACCTCTGCTCAGAGGCTTGGATTTCAGGTCTGGCAATTTCATCTCACTAGGCTTGTTCTTCAGCTTTAAGTTAATTTCCCAGGGGAAATTACTCATTTTTCCAGGAGTTAGTCCTAATCCTACCTTAGCAAGATTGCCTCCTACTTGTGCATTAACTGGGTGCCGCTCTTGGTTCCTGTTTTGCGTCGGCTCCAACCTGAAGTTCCTGGCTTTCCCCCACCACCTTGAGCACTGCTTTTAATCTCCAAGTCAGGGCTATTCCTTCGGTTAATGTGGCACCATTTTTTTTTTAAATCCCAGTCTTTGGCTCTACTTGCTGCTCAACCTTATGGTCAAAGATCTATTACTGATGAAATTTTACGAATGTAGTATTCTGGATGAAACTAATTTTAACCATTTCTGATGTGAGTTACAAATTGTACACTAGAAACAAAAGAACAATTTATTGTACAGGGTAATACAGTGTGAATCAACATCACTATAAATAACAGCAATAACACAAATATTTATCTTTCTGATATATAGTCTCATCTTTTCATGTTCTAGAGTTATCTTTTTTTTGCTTGTGAGCCCTAATGTTCTGGAGATACATAAATGGTAATTAATGCTCCAAATTTATAATTGATATGCTTCATATCATAGTAGAACTCTGACATCAATATATTCACAAAATCTCTAATTAGTTAATTAACAGTTTATTCATGAAACTGATTTAATTTGGGCACTATATGATATTTCACACAACACACTAAACATTTTCAAAAATATGTAGTAACTATGGCTTAACTTTGTGTTCTATTAAACAGCAATGTAAGTACAGAAATATGTTAAAGTTAGAAAATTCAGTAACTTCTCTTCAAGACATTGAATTCTATTATAACTGCCGTTTTTTTCTTTTCAGACATTTATCATACGTATAGAAGAAATAAAATGGTTTCATTTGTGTAAAGATATTTTTAAATATTGGGAAAAATGAACGCTAGGAGAGAGAATGTTGTCAGACACAGTTAACTACATAATCTAAAACTCAACATGAAACTCTACACCCCTCAAATTTGTCTAAAGCTATTATGATTTATTGAAAACTACCAGAATGCTAGTCCCCCTGACTTTCAAGTTTTCTCCTTTAAATATGAACCCCTTAGGAAACGAAACCTATTGCCATGTATAACTAAACTTTGGTATGTGTATGATTTTTTTTAAGCTCAGGTAAAGTCCAGACTTACAGTAAATGAAATGGATAGCATGATTCTGTAAGTGGGTTAATTCATTTAATCATTATTTCAAGAGTCATTAATTAAGCAAATATGTATTAATGCTAGGTTAGATGCTAACATAACAAAGATCAGTAAGTTGATAGCCCAGTGATCCAGGATCTGGTATTTCTCATAGGGCAAATAATATGTTTAAGGAGCCTATAAATAGCAACAATTTTATTAATGTCAGTAGACTTTAATCAATGTTTATTAAACATTTTAACAATCCCAAATTGTCTAATATATGTAGGTTTTCTAGGTACTTATGATCAAAAACAAGGATAACTATGAGTACATATTATATCTATAATACATTAGTCACATTCAAAGGAAGAAATCTCACAAAATCATCACTATACAGGCAACAGTAGATTTGTTGAAAGTGTTTTTTGTCTAATTATTTTGCATTGTAATTTATGTGAGGTACATTGTGTGATAGCCTTATTATAGATTCTAACTGGAATAAATAGCTATGCTATTAAATGGAATTATGTACATGTAACCATGATTTTTAGAACATGCCTATATGAAGATTTATATGATAATTTTAGGTAAACATTTTATATGTAAAAATAATAGAATTGGAAGTAATGACTGACATTAAAGGACTTTGAAGTATCCAGAATGCAATTAAGAGAGGCAGAAGTTGCATAAATGTTCAAACATATTTATAATTTTTAGTATCCCATCTTTTCATTTTGGGAAGGAGAATAAGGGAGAGAATACTAACTGGTGATCTCTAAAACATGCTATCCTTTGATGATGTTTCAGAACTTAATAAAGCAAAAAAGCAAACAAGTGAACAAAAAGAAAAACGAATTTAGCATCCTTTTATCTCACTCTATAGTGTTATACATGAAGCTCTATACTTTTACTTGATGCTTTTCCAAATGACTCATGCCTTCTAAACTGGAAAGACTGGCAATGTCATTATTGGAAAATCTGCACTGTGGAGTGGTTGAGGGCATGAGCTGTGGAGTCAATGGCCTGCCTGTGTCACTAAAGACTGTGTGATCTTGGGCAAGTTACTTAACTTCTCTGGGCCTCCATTTTCTCATCAATAAACTGGGAGGGGAATTGCTTGGCGGGCAATTGTGGGGATTTATGAGTTAATATAATGCTTAGTACAATGTGTGGTTTATTGTAAGAACTCAGCAAATGTTAGCTCTTACAAGGTTAAATCCCAAAGATGAAATATCCTTTTAAAATCAAGCCAGATCATAGCAGAAGAAGAAATGGTTGATAAATGAGAAAATGGTCTACCTTACTAATAACCAAGAAATTCATATTAATGTGAATTTTCCACAATTGAATAGGTGTTTATTTATTAATAATAGCTATGATCAGTAATGATTTGGGCCTGTGGGCACCTTCATAATGTTGGGGGTGCAACCATTTTGGAAGGCGATTTGCCCTGTCTGCTCTACAAAATTTTAAACGTGGGTACTCTTTCACCCAGTAATTTTACCTGTAAGAATTTCTCTTTTAGAAATACCCTCTAATATGCACATATATGTGTGTGCACGCATGTATGTACACACATGCATATCTCTATTGATTGCTATGTTACATTAAATTGGGGGAAAATGCTTCTGATATGACATCATGCCCATAATTTAATGTAAAATGACAAATATAATTAGCTTAATTATTTACATATAGTACGTGATCCCACTTTTGTGGGAAAAGTATCTACTTTTATGTGTGTGTTTTCAAGGGGAAAAATGTATCTTTAAGGATGCACACATGCAAAAATAGCAAAAGGATACAGGGAAGGATACAGCCTGCAAACTCATACTCAATAGCTATGATGTGTATCATCTCCTTTCGTTTAGAAAATGTTTCTAAACTGTGCCAAAATTTTGTCAGGTATCCATTAATATTTGAAAAATTGAAATGAAAACCATTTTCTGTAAAAGATATTGCCTAATATATTTATGGCATACAGAAAATTGTGACCTCATGTGTCTGATGATAGACAAATAAAAAATATTAAAATGTTTACTATAATATAGATTTGACTTATGAAGAGTCTTAAGGTTTAAAATGTTTTGATAACTTTTTAAATCATCTAAGAAAAAAATCTATATGAACACATTTACAAATCTATTGATGCTTATTTTTTTCTTCTTTTTAAATGCGATTATCTTTTTTTGTCTTCCCAGAGTTACCGGAGGTGAACTGTTTGAAGACATAGTGGCAAGAGAATACTACAGTGAAGCTGATGCCAGGTAAGTGACTTGCCCTGGGCAAGATACAAGACTCGACATTCAAATAATACTTTTTCAGTATATTTCTTTACAAATGCATGTTTGTACAAACAAATGTTTTAAGGATCTCGAGGATGATTCTTAGAAAAAAAAAAAAACTATGAATCTGGTCTATATTTTTATTTAACATCTGTAGTTAGATTACATATTTTATCAAAAACAACAAGAAAACACAAAGCAAAACACCCCACCTAACTGGAATGACTTCTGCTAAAGCAATATATTTTTTAGTAAAGGTCAGAGATCAGAGATTGAAATCCTCTGATCCCTAGATAGATTCTAGGTTGCCTAGTGTTAGCCAGTAGTCATATGTGGCTATTTCAATTTCAGTTAATTAAAATTAGATTAAATTAAAAATGTATTTCTCAGTTGGTCTGACCACGTAGCTGGTCTAACCAACTGCCTAGTAGCCACAAGTGTCTAGTAGCTACCAATTGACCAGACCAGATATATAACATTTTCATCATCACAGAAAGTTCTACTGAACAATGAATATCTAATCACAAAGCAGAAACAGACTGAAGAAAGTCTCAGTGGTCTTTTTAAGGAACTATTATTAGCTAATTAACTCTTTGGAAATTTCATTAAAACCCTTGGACCTCTGAGTTGAAAAATACTTAATTCAAGCACTTAAGAGAGTTCAAGAGTAATTTTTCTATCTTGTTAATTGGCAAAATCTTTACAAAAGTTAAAAAAAGACTAAGTTTTTTGTCTAATTTGCAACTTCCTAGGCTACCCAAAGTAACATTTTTGGAGTGGAGTAACATTAACCACTTGCTTAGATATTACTTAGACTGCATGGTGTTAATTTTCCTCTGTACTTTTATATATTCTGTAACTGTCATTTAATTTAAAAAATCTGATCAAGAGTGATTGGCTCATTATTAGCAATGTAAATGAGGTGTTTGGGGGCAGAGATTGAATCTGCCTCCATTCTGTAATGCCGTCGGAGCTTCCCAAGGCTTGCTGATCCCATTGTAGCCTGACCCTCAACAGATGTCCAGCTGATGTTAAGGTTCCCAGCCCCTCCTTGCCCTCAGAGGCACACTTCTAAGTTTCTAATTTTTCTTCTTGGTTTAATGAACTGTTTATGGCAGTTTGCGAATCTATCCGTATATGACTACACTCTAATTTTTTAATGTAATTTTTATGGGCAAAGTCAAATAGAAAATTCTGTGTAATTTATACTATGATGAGTGAATCATCACTTGCTCAGTTTACCCCAAATCCCCACATTAGGGTCCTGAAAGGGGCCTAGGGGAACCTCTGGAAGTAGCTATTTGGCCACTTGCCAAGAAACAGTAATACTTTTAATCAAGGTACTAAACTGGGGAATTTCATTTATTTTGCCCTTCAAAGTTATGTTAAACAGGCTGTTACTTGGTTTGAAAAATACTGGTTGAAATTAAAATAGAGACCATTTTTACTGCTAAAGAGCCCTAAGATATTTTTTTATGAAAGCTCTCAGACAAAATTAAAGAGAACGAACATTTCCTTCTAACTACAAGAATAAGGAGGCTATTTCTCAGTCAGATGTGGTGGCCCACTCCTATAGTCCCAGAACTTTGGGAAGCCAGGGTGGGAGGAATGCTCGAGCCCAGGAGTTCGAGACCAACCTGGGCAACATGGTGAAACCCCCTCTCTACTGAAAATATAAAATTAGCCAGGTGTGGCAGCACGCTTCCGTAGTCCCAGATAATCCGGAGGCTGAGGCAGGAGAATCCCTTGAATCTAGGAGGTGGAGGCTGCAGAGATCATGCCACTACACTCCAGCCTGGGCGACAGAGTGAGACTCTGTCTCAAAAGAGGATATTTGATTGTCAAGAAAATGGTAAAAAATTTTTACTAGTTCTCAAAAATGTAAGAATTGAATCCATTCTCACTAGTAATATCTTCTGTTATTCCCAAGATTCAATAATTTATCCTTGTTGTTTGAGAACAGTAAGAGAAATATTCCTAAAGAGTAGTGCAAAGTGAACATTATTGTAAAAGAAAAAAGATTCCTATGGTTTAAAAATAATGACCAATACTTAAATAAGCAATGTAGTCAACAGCAATGAATGTGAGACCCTTTTAGTCGTGTTGTTATTAAGAGAACTAGAAAAATCATAGTCATGATCAATTTTTAAATTATTTACATTGTAGTAAATCAGAGGGTGATTACTTTTTTAAATTCAAGATTTTTCTTTGGAATAATATTATTTTATACATTAAACAGTTGAAAATATCCTTACTAAAATGTTTGCTTCATCTTTCAATGAATAAATGTAGTTCAGGACATACTTTGGATTACATTTGGATTACACAGTGAACTTATACAAAACTCATCACTGTGATATGTTCTACATTATTGTATGTCAGATGAAGCTCACAGGACCTTATAGGTGCCAAACAAGGATTTCTCCTCTCTAATTAGCAATCCATTTGACATCAGTGAACCTTTAATAAGAATAGCATAAAATGTGCATTTTGATATAGTATGAAGCCAAAGTTTTTCTTCACTGAAGTGTATGGAAATAGGTTTAACAATTACCAATGCTCCGGGGGATTATAAATTTGTATTTATTTATTCTTTGAAAGCTCCCTAGCTCTTCCCCAAAATATTCTTATACTAAAGCGGAGTTTATTTTATTTATGGGTTTGCTTTAAATTCTCCCGTTATTGTTGGAGACTTGCATTTGTTTTCCTGTTATATACTTTACTAAAGCAACACTTCTAAGGCAAAATGGTAAATGTGTCCCTCCATTTTTTTTGACCCTTGTTTCACCTGCCACTTCATCTGTGTTTACCCTCTTGTTTCAACACGTGTTTAATTGTGACCTCAGATTTTAAACAGTTTAGATGTGTATAAGAAATACCTGGATATTTTTTATCTCTGAAGAATTTTCCCAGAACATTATGGGAATTCTTTATAAATTTTTCTTTCTGAATATGGAAATTTTACCTTCTTATACATGTTATTTAATTTGCACACTTACAATGAAAACAACACAGCTCAAATTGTTTTGTCTGAACATGTCACAAAGTCTATGTTGGATGTCATTTTTGTTAGAACCAAAATTAGCTTTATTCAGCATTATTTGATTCCGATGTAAAGCTAAAAACATGTGAAGAAATATAATTTTTGTTTGTTTGTTTGTTTCATTGGGACTTTTGTTTTATTTCATATTCAATGTGATTATGTGCCTTTAAAATGTTCTCCCTTCCATTCTGCCCTTGTATCTTTGCAGTCATTGTATACAGCAGATTCTAGAAAGTGTAAATCATTGTCACCTAAATGGCATAGTTCACAGGGACCTGAAGGTCAGTATATGGAGTCCATAAATCTGAATCAAAGCAGTTTTGTTTTTTTTTTTCTGGGGAAAGGGCAGAGGGTGGGTATTTAAAATGGTTCCCTTGCCTTTCCCAACTTTTTTCTAAAATGAATATATGATGAAATGATAATGCATGATGCCTCTTCCAGTTTGCTCATCTACAGGCTAAATATACATCATAGCAAAAAGGGAAGAATACTGAAGAATACAACCTGTTTAAGTTTCCAAGCAGTAAACTACCAAAAGGGGTTTAGGGGTAGGCTTTCTTTAATTGCCCAGCATTTGCCTGGAGATAAACGTGGCCTGTGATGTATGTCCGCCTGTAGATTTAAACACCACTTCTGTTCTGAGACCATGGGTTGCTGTAGCAGAACAACTGGTTACACATTGCTCCATTTGAGTCTGATGAACCCTTAGGCAAGAGATAATAATTGCCAGCTAAATTAAAGCACAAGAAGTTAATGATTTATCAAAAATTCATTAGGTATCTTAATTTAACCTTAATGGTGCCCTGACTGTTAATGTTCAGCTTTTAGGACAATACTGGAAAAATGGGAGAGAAAAGGGAAACAGTTTATATGATGGGGTGGAGGCGGAACACAACAGCTACAAAGATTATATTTGTGTTCCAGTTTATTTCCTGGAAGAATTTATAACCAGGAAATGATCTTCTGAATGACATGAACTATTTTCAAAATGGATTTTTCTAGAACAAATGGACCCACATTCTGGCTCACATCTGGCAAGATCTGATTGTTCTGAGGTAGTAGTCACTCTACTTGAGCAATATGTTTACATGACTGAAGGTGGTACAATACAACCCCAGTTGTCTGCTAGCTCTGCACTTTAACCCAGTCTCTCTGAGGGTATACAGACAGTGAGTGTAAGCTTGGAACTAACACACGCCCCCTGGTGTTTGCATGCAGTCATTGCATTCAGCAGATCCTGGAGGCTGTGCTACACTGCCATCAGATGGGCGTGGTCCATCGGGACCTGAAGGTGAGTAATGCCGTTGGAGAAGATAAACCACCACACAGTTCCTAATGACTGTTCAGCTGCAATTATGCCTGTAAAGGCAAAGTATGAGCAATAAAGTTGTGTGGACTTATTCCAGCACATTACTCAGGAACTTTCCCTCACCACAATCTCTCTTATTTCATCTCTAACACACACTTGAGACATATAAATCTTGATTTATCCCGATAGAAATAACTTCCCAACATTAACAATAAATAGGATGCTATATGTCTTTCCTTGTAAGGATGGATATAGCATTAATGTGACTTTCAATAGGACTTGATCTCTTCTTCACTCTAAATTTGTTCTATGGACATTGATCAAACATTTTATATTCATATGATATATACCCAATATTATGTAAATACTTAGTAAAATTATAAAGTGAGTAGAGATGAAGTTATTAGGTGAAGTTTTAGCCTAAACGATTGTGTGCTAAAGAACCCCATTCTCTTTCCCTTAACATTAGTCCTAAGAATTCTGAGGACACTGAGGCCTCTTAGTTTTTTATTTATTTATATTCCTAAAGACCAAGATACTAGTGTCTTCTGAAACTATAGATGTAAAGAAAGCAAAACAAATTTAATCATCAAATAATATTTATGTAACAAATATATATGGATATCCCTATATATATATATTCTTATTTGAATGCCTACTGATACCCTTAAGACTTCACTCAGCATCTGATACCCTTGAGGACAGAGAATTTTCAGATCATTCAGAAATGAAATAGCTCACAAGGGGAATATTTTTTCATTAATTTTCTGTCTCCATTTCCCAGCACTCTAGTTTTACCTGTGGAATTTCAGAGAAACAGTGAAGCCTAGAAATTGAAATGAAAAACTACTGGATGAGTAAAATAGTAAATGTGAGCACTATATAGTTTTGATTCTTTCAGACTTAGCATTTTCTAGGCATTAGGACAAAGGTGGCAAAGGATAATTTAGAATGTCTAAAACTGTGTGTGTTTAGTGAGAGGACCTAGACTTATTTCTCACGTGCAGACTTTTCTGGTTATAAAAAATTGTAAATCCATATTTCCAGTCACTTAATGTTCTAGAAGACTATATCTCTAAACCGATTACATGAAAATGTGATTTATAAGCAAAACATTGCCTTAGTTTTCTGCAGTCTTCTTTTGATTTCATTTAATTCTGAGAGTTTTAAATATCAAAAGCAGGCCGGATGCGGTGGCTCATGCCTGTAATCCCAGCACTTTGGGAGGCCGAGGAGGGTGGATCAGGAGGTCAGGAGATCGAGACCATCCTGGCTAACACGGTGAAATGCCGTCTCTACTAAAAATACAAAAATAAAATAAAATAAAATAAAATAAATATCAAATGCAAAGGTATGGTTAAGGGCATTTTCTTCTGAAGAGCCAAGATAGGACTATATATCTGCTAACACTTACCAAATGTACCCATTAGTATAAAGCAAAAACAGTATGTTTCTTTGAAAATTCATGTATTTTGCAGTCACCTCAAAAATTCTTTACTGGCCGTTTACAGACAGAGCCGCTTTTGTTACCTCTCAGAACCGATAGCACTACTTTCCTTTTAAGTGAACATATATGAACATGCACATCATTTGTGCAATTTTTTTTCAGATACTTCTATGAATTTATTATTTGAAACATTTTACTCCATGTTATATAACCATAAGTGGACTTTAAAAGCCAAGTATAAAAAAATGTGAATCCTCTTCCATAACTTTAAAGTTATTTTTTGTGGAATTATAATATGGGACTCCTCTAAGCATTTGGACTCAGGTGAGCCCTTCAAAGACTGGAACTTTAATAGGACATGGACTGTGAAGAAAAATATATTCTCTGACATATGAGCTAACATCACTAATTAAAAACTTCAGCAGATGATTTTTAGGGAGGCTTACCAGCAAAAGAAATAACTTGCTGCATTCCCCATCAGATTTCTTTAAGGCAGGGAAAGTACTTTTGCTCTCCATTCTTATTCTGATTCTGAGAAAGGACAGAAATGAACTTTTGAGAGAGCGTGTTATAATTTTTGTAGTTGTTGTCCTAGCTTCTGTCAAATTGCTGACTTGGATGGATTTCAGTTGAGTCTGGTTCTCAGTGCTTGCTTCAGTAGGCCATTTCATAAACACACTGAGAGAGTTCAAAGCACGTGCATTAGAGGCAGTTGATGTACCTCTTGAACATGCCAAATCCCCGGCTTTGTTTTGTGCCTTTTATACCCATGATGTATACTCTGATAAATATATTGTTTGTGATAGCATGTTTACCAATATAGTAAAGTTAAAAAGATCAACTGTTGAAATTTTTATTACCAGGCTTTAAACAAAAACTTGCCTTTACTATTTCTATGCCATGTATTTTTGTGTCCATATACTAATTAATATGCTAATTGATGTGCGATTGAAATGTTTGTTGCACATAGTTTAATTTGTCCACATCAGTGAGAAAAAGAAACACAGGAAATGTCATGTTTATCATGATCAAAAGCACCTATGAGGATATAAGTGCTGTACAATTTGTATATAAGCCCTCTGGAAGCACAGCTGTTTAACATACTGTGATACTCCACAGTATCTAACATAGGGGCTTATACCTGGCCAATACCTGCAGCATATTCCTTCAATTTAGAAATGAATGAAGGTCAACCAAAAGTACATCTATAATATAAAAGGCAGCATTCAGTAAAATAGGTTATTAAGTGTTCATTAATATTTGAATAACATAAAGAAGATAAGTATATCTTCAGAATAAAGATCACTATTTAGTTGAGTAACTGCTGCTCATTGGGGCTCATTAGACAGTGGGAAATTATGAGGACCCTATAAACAAGGGTGAGGTACAACAGGCAATTTCAGGATGTCCCTGAAACAAGCAATAGGAGAAGAGTCAGGGTGGTGGGATAGCAGCGTCAAGAAGGTACATCCATCGGCACCAGGCAGAACCTAGTGGATACATGGACCACAACCATTTGTCTAAGGTGTGTCCAGTGGCAGGCCAATTAATATAGATCTAGATAGTATTAGGAGGATCTAGTGGTGGTGATAAACAGTACAGTACAGTTCAGGGATAGGACTGTAGTCTTTGGGAGTGTTTGGATCAAGTGAGGACCTTAATAATCAAAATGGCAAAAGATGCCATTTATCAAGCAGTTACCATGTACCCTGCATTGTCTTATCATACAGTCTTCAGAACTTTATGAGGAAGGCGCTCTGATCATTCCCATAGTACATAAATGAAAATTTAGCAAACACAAGTGAAAGAACTTAAGATCACTCAGCTAGTAAAATATGATTGATGCCTAAGAAATTTGATTCCAAGTCTGCATGCTTAATCACTACTACTTCTCAGTTTAGTTAGTTGGATGAATTAAAAGCCTGTAAAGAGACCAAAGAATGAGTCAAAACAATGATAGGAAAATAATTTTGCTAGCAACATTCAGAATAATTTGGGAAAATGGTTCTAAGTTTAGTGAATCAAAAGGTTAAAATAGTCCTGCCTACGGGCCTTCCAGAGATAAACAAAATCTGTATCATTAGGAATAAAGAAAATGATATAACGTAGAGTAGGGGCAGTACAATTTGGCAGTAGGCAGGTATATGAAGTAAAACTTTTTCATTTAGAAAATCAGTAAGGTAGCATTGACCACAGCCTTTGGAAAACGAGACAAAGAAGAATAAAATGCATTTGCCACATTTGATTGCTGCATGAAGACAATTAATATCGGGTGCTTAAAAATATAGATTCTTTATAAAGAGCTGAGTGCTGTAACTCAGTGTTGGATATTTGTGAGTTGGTGGTTTAAAGTTCAAATACAAAAAGAGAAGGATGAATATTCATCAAACATTCCTTCAGCAGCTACTTACGCATCATTTTAAATGTGGACATAAATTACTGAGCAAAACAAGAACAGACCTTGTGTGCATGAAACCCTGCTGGCCATTGAATTAAGGATCATTTAAAAATATGTATGTAGGCCAGGTGCAGTGGCACATGCCTGTAATCCAAGCACTTTGGGAGACTGAGGCAAGAGGATTGCTTGAGGCCAGGAGTTCAATACCAGCCTGTGCAACATAGCAAGACCCGATCCCTACAAAAAAAAAAAAAAAAAAAAAAATCAATATATATACATATGTGAAAAGCGTGTTGGTGATGTTCTTCCCAGAAAGGAGGAAGTACATCAGACAAGTACTGCATTCAGAAAAATATTGGGTCAAAGCAAGGTTGCAGTAACAAATGACAATTTTTAATGTCACAAGAAATAAAGGAATGTCAGATCAGTATGTTTTCTCATTTAAGATCCTGGAGAATACAATTTCTTTGACTTAGTTGACAGAATAAGTAAAGGAGATAGTTATAAAGCTATGCTTTTTCAAATAACTATATTTGAAACAAAATAGTAAGATTTCTGCAGTTCAAATATACCAGAAATGGTTATTAAACTATTTCATGAACAACAATCTGGACAGGAGGCTTCATACACACAACTGAATCTTTAGCAACAAATTAACACCCTGTGAATTGGTTCAGCAGAGAATACTGCCTTTAGTATTAGCCCCTATTCAGAAGAACGACATTACTTAATGGAAACGTCATTGAATGGATGGATAGATGGATTAGATGGATATGAGAGAGAAAGAGAAATTTTAATGAAGAGAGTTTGGAGATTTGATGGGAACTTTAAGGCTGTTTCATAGAAATAAATTTATGACCAGAGTAGAAAGGAATTAGTTTTCAGGGAAGTGGAGAGATGAGAAGTATTTAGTAATTTGTTTTTTGTTTTTTGTTTTTTTTGAGACAGAGTCTTGCTCGTTTGCCCAGGCTGGAGTGCAGTGGCGCAATCTCGGCTGACTGCAAGCTCTGCCTCCCGGGTTCACGCCATTTTCCTGCCTCAGCCTCTGGAGTGTCTGGAACTACAGGCACTCGCCACCACGCCCGGCTAATTTTTTTGTATTTTTAGAGAGACACGGGTTCACCATGTTAGCCAGGATGGTCTTGATCTCCCAACCTTGTGATCCGCCCGCCTTGGCCTCCCAAAGTGCTGGGATTACAAGCGTGAGTCACCATGCCCAGCTAGTAAATTCTTGTTAACCATGGGTAGTAGATATATCAACCTGTGAAATTTATATTTTGGATAATTATAAAATCACAAGTATACTTTTCTCAGAGCCTTGTTTAGATAAAAGTTTAAGGAACACATCATCTGTGTATGTATGTTTAGATATTTTTGAAACAAAGTATTATTTAATCAGTTTAATAATTCATTTAGTCATTCCAGTATTTCTTTATTGAGTGTCTAGTGTTTGTCAGGCAGTGGAGAAGCTGTGGGTAATTGGCACTATCCCACTGCAGTTACACTCTGGGTCTTTCAGTCTACCCAGCAGTGTGTGCTGATAATGTAAAAGTAAATTAATAAACAGGAATGGAATACAGAATGATTCTTATGAACTTGCTCATATATGCATAGCAATAGAAAGAGTACTTCCTAATTGCAAACTTATAGCACATACATCTGCTAGAAACTCCTTGTGCTAAGTACATGAATTCAGGCATTAATTCCACACAAAAATAAAAGCTAAAATCCTTTGTACCATGTATACAAATGGGACAAGTGAGCTTGACATTCAAGCTTTTCAATTCATGCAAAACTAAAAAAAAAAAAAGAATAGTTTATTTTGGGGAGCTTCATTCGCACCTTCTTTGGCAAAAGATAAGTGACAGAAAACACACCAAGCAGAGAATGATTTTCTGTTAAAAGAGTGAGATTCTCCAATAAAGGAAATAAATTTTGAAAGACAATTTTTACTCCTTAAAAAATAATATCCAAAGGAATGTAAGAATTAAATAATATGGAATAATAAAATTACTAATTTGCTTTTTATAATATTCCAAAATTTAAAAAGAGATAAAACACACATGATTTTACGTGTGTATTCCTAATGATTGAGTCTTTTAGATGTGCACAAATTAAAGCCTGATATGATTAATGCTAAAGGCCATTGCTTTTGCCAAATCAGTTTCTTAATAAAGATATGATAATTGGTGAAACAAGGTTAAAACTATGTTTTTTTCATAAGTTTTGGATATGGGTAGTAAATATTTTTGAGTACTTCAAATTCTTCTAAAAACATCTACCGAATGAACTACCTTTTAAAAATAACTGTTTTTATACAATTAGTGGAGTTTCTTTAGTATCACATCTTTAAAAGGAAGGAATTAGAAAATCTAGCTTCAGGTCTTGGCTTCATGTTTTTGGGCCTCCCTACCTCATGTAGAAACTGAAAGATTTGAGTTATTTTATCTCCCAAGTCTCTTCCAGTTCTGAAAGTGATTCCATCAGCCTGCCTGTGTACTTTGAGGCATTTGAACAGTTTCAAGAAAACCTTGAATCATATTGAAAGAAGTTGCCATTGTATTCATATGAAAGTACAGAACAAAACTTGCAAACAGTTGCTGCTCATTACAGCTGATATGCTATAAATGGTTGTTGACACTGAGACCAGATGTCATGGAAAATCCTGCATCATTAGGAAGCAATGGGGGTGGGGAAGGAACCTATGTGTAAGAATGTCTGTGCACTCTATTTAAAAACCAACCTAGAAAGGGATTTCATTATAAGAATCTAAAGATCCTTTCAATATATAAAGACTAACATAATAGATTGCATTAAGTTGGCGTCATTAATAAAGACATTCCTCAAGTTACAAATATTAAATGTTCTGCACATTGAAATGACCAGCTGCACTGGAATGTAGTAGCTAATCACTAATGTGTATGTTGTCACCACAGAGGACAGAGCTCCTATGATAAAACCCAGTGTGATTTTATTATTTCATAGAAACTGTTATGAGATATAATTTAGTACCTTATAATGTTCATTTGAGAAATTAAGGAACTAATTAATTAGCTCCAGGCATTTGTGAGTTGCCCAAGTCAACACAGGTAATAACAGTTAGGGCCAGGACATGAACCCAGATCTTCATCTAAATCATCACCCTGCCTGTTTCTCTCACAGTGCTGTGGTCCATAGTCAACTAGCTACATTTGAAGATCTGGGTTTCTGATCTCATCTGTCTGATTTGTGTTAGAAAATCAAAAAAGTGGAATAGTAGCAAATAATTGTGTAGTGGTGGTCCTTTCTAAGGAGGTAATCATTAATTAGGTGAGAAATTCTACCCTTTCAGCTTGGGTAAACTATATTTGCAAATTATCTTCCTTTCTGTAGGCATTCAGAATTTAAACTAACCTTGCCAACAAAATTTTGTAGTACAATATTTTTAACTTGGAAGCTATGTGAGTGGTAGTAATTCAGGAAAATTAGAATAAATGTGCTTGTCCTGATTAAAATGTTCCTTTAGAAAGTCTTAGTGACTAAGCCTCCCACACAATCACAGAACATGATAGGAGGATTATTCAAACTGATATATACCACAGAGTTATATAGAAATCAAACTTGTGTGATTATTTTTAATGTTTCATTGGAGCTGCCCTTTAAAGCCATCTTGTGATGAAATATTAAAAAGTGAATAATCCCTTAAACTCATCATCCTAAACTTTTTAGTTTTCATTATACAATTTCATTTTAGATCCTAAATTTTAGTAATCATCCTAATTTTTAAATTTTATTATATAATTATATATTTCAGGTTTGCCTAAAGATATACATAAATATGAAATCATGTTAGTCTCTTCATTGTTACACCTACACAGTCACCTTCAAATAACCCTGCCTTTTCTTGTACATAACTGCAGCTGAACAGTCTTCATGAGTATAAGGTGCAACTCTGGTCCAGATGGATTTACTATTTTCTGGATGACTCACAAAGGCCCTACAGTGAGGTCTTCTTTAGTTATGAATATTTGCCCCAGTCATTCAGAGGATATATGTGCATGATAAAACTTTAAGATGTTCCATTTCTTCTGAATCGGCAGGTTCTTGGTGCTTGAGGCATAATGCACATAGCCCTGCCCAGCAGCTTTTTCATTTAGTGATAAGAGTGAAAACACACTATTTTTTAAAAGGTTATTTACCAGTGACGCTGACAGTTGCTCAACAAACTTATCACTTGACTTCAAACACCTAAAATGTGATTTCTAAAGTGATTGGAACTGAGTCTGTGGTTGACAAATTAGGACAGATGTGTATTAACAGAAATCTCTGACATGCCAATGCTTTTGAAAGTGAAGAAAGAATTAGAATCAACCATTGCTTACAGTTTGATGAGCTTTATCCAAGTTGATTATTCCATGAATTAATAGTTGGAACTTAACTTCTTGATCAAATTAGGAAATGCATCAATGTGGTAGACCATAAATTTTAGTTGCAAAAATAAAATGTCAATTGAAAATAATTTAACATGAGTAGATACTATTGTATATTGATAAACAAAGTTCCAAATAAATTTGAAATGTTAGGTTTTACTAAAAGTCATTTCAGAATAAAAGCCTTTTATATTCTTGAGATATCTTCATCCCATACTCCAAATTAAATTATGTATTTAGTGTTGAGGTAGTTAAAATCCCTATCAGTCCCACAAAATTAGAAAAGTTTTCTCACATTTACCAGTCATTATAATAGCGATGAATCTGATGGCAGTGAGCAACAATAGCCTGAAGAAGTCTGGTATTTGGTTAAAACTTACTCGCCAACATTCTAATTTCTTACAGATTTAACTTAATTTCTTCCAAGTTCTGGTTATGGGTCTTTGCTAATGTGCATGGCTGGCTTAATTAATAAATTAGGTACTGGTTTAGGCTGTGTTTACACAAGGTCGAAACAAGCAACAGAACTGACTAATTCAGTGAGAAAAATGTAGCCAATTTGATTTTTAAAGCATGACATTTCTTGTTTATTAACATATAAACAAAATGAATTTGATTGAATGAATTTTTAGATTTTCAGACAATCGTTTTGGCACTTGTAGAGTCCATTGTTTCCCAGCTTTTTTCAGTCTGAGACACACCTCTAAATTTGCTGGGTTTTGTCCCCAGATAGGAGGACTTTGAACCATTCTCCCATATACATTCTAACCCAATATATTTATCGAGTTTGGAGTTGTACATCCTTAACTGTATATATTAATCAGCCTCCTTTTCCTAACCATCTTCATTTCTTAAAATCCACAAAAGTGATTCGTGGAAATTGAAGACTGTTCCCTGGTGCTTATTTTCAAAGTACTAATGTGTCTTGATAACATTGGTTGGGAAACAGTGGTATAGACACAGCCTTATTCCAAGACTGAGTTATCAGCCCTTGCATAATGATAAATGCCCGAGAAAATAAAAATATGTCTTTCTCATAGTACTCTGAGATGGAAGAATAAATATATAAGTAATGCTCTGAATCACACTTTGAAGAAATGTAAATTATGTTTTAAAAGCTGGCTTATAAAGAAAAAAAAAGCTGACTATAACATTTGGCAAATAGTAGTATACTCTTTCTGCCTTTAAGAATAAACAGATTCTTAAAGACAGCGATTTTAATACATAATTCAGAGTAAGTCTCCAAAATTTGTACCAAAATTGTTTGGAAACATTGAGGAATCAAAATCACTACATTTGGGTCCAAACTCTTGAAGTTAACTAGGATTTAATTTGCACAGTTTCATTTGCCAAATGTCTGTAGATTGGTCCAACTCTTGTTATTATTTTGCCAAGTTTCCTTCTGCTGAAAATGTCTGCTCTGTTAGGCTTCTAAGTCAATGTCCATGGCCAAGTCTGAATCCTGAGCGGTCCTTGGAAACATGTGAGCAGGTCAAGACAGGTGCTGTCATTCATTTGATCCCTCCCCAAGTATATTCTCTCTTCTACCCAGTATCTCTCTAGGACAGTTACGCATCTGTCTGAAGCCTGCACACATGATAATATTTAATTGTTTTCTAACTGTATTTTCCCTGGGATTTAGGAATGGCAGTCTCCAGGAGAGATGACAGTGCATGAATTTTTTTTCCCCCTAATCCTGTAAAATGTTGTTAGTTTTGAACAGTCGCTTAAAATAGGTTCTCACTTCAGTCTCTTTTTTTTTTCTTTCTAAATAAAGCCTGAGAATTTGCTTTTAGCTAGCAAATCCAAGGGAGCAGCTGTGAAATTGGCAGACTTTGGCTTAGCCATAGAAGTTCAAGGGGACCAGCAGGCGTGGTTTGGTGAGTAGGGCCCCCTCCTTCATGCTACCTGTAGTCTTCTGGCTTCTGACTTCTGGCTCCTAATCCCACTTCCTAGTGAAAATAACATGGAAAAGTTCATTCTAATAACAATTTGACTAATTTTAAGATATTGTGCCTTTATAAGCACTTACTTTTATTGACATTAAAGGGTATATAATCTAGAAATAATTTAAGGGAAAATATTAATGGGAGAACAAGAAGACATATACTTTTTTTCTCAAAGGATGTTTGAGAAAGTGCCTTATTTAGTAAGCATTAATTAGAGGATTACAACATTCAAAGAGTACTTTTTTTATTTGAAAGAAAGTTGATTGTTTGCATACAGCCTCATATGATGCCAAAAACTGCTATGTGAATAGTAGATGCTCAAGAAACACAGCCTATTTCACATATAATACTTTATGATTTATGAATTAAAGATTGTTTAAAAATTATGAAGCATGTATTTATGTGTATATTTCACCTTAGTTATTTTATATGTCTTCAACATGCCACTTTCCTCTCAAAAATTCTGATAATTTAGAAATTTTTATGTGATGACATTTCTGCTTCTTTACAATTAAGGAAGAAATTAATTCTAAATAAATTTAAATTATAGTATTTCTAACCAGACTTAGGTTTTGTTTCAGTATTCAGCCTGAATAAATTATTTACTCATTAATTTTCATATGCCTCTCTCTGCCATTTTCCAATATCCAACCCACTTCTCATGTAGAGTTCTAAAAATATAACCTCTCCCCAAGCCTGTCTTCCTTCTCTCCTGACTTTCAGTGTGTTGAGGTTAGATAATTTTTTAATGCCCTTCATTTCTGATTTCTTTTCTTCTGAGCACAACAAATAGAGGACTAAAAACATGCTATTTCTTTGTTTTATATGCAAACGCTTTTCTGTATCCCTAATGTACACATCTCCCGAGATGTGCATATTACTCCCAGGATTCACCACATCTCCCTTATCCGCCCCAGCTGTTACTGGGAGTGGATGGTGTGCCAAGCCTCCCTGGCAGCCTAATGCAGGACCTTAGTTCCTGCTGCCTGTCCTGTTTCAGTAGTACCTGACAGTTATTCTTGTTTGAAGCCCCTCCCATGTTTAATATTACCTTTTACATTGTCTTTTTACCCTCCAATCCCAGATGAATTTAATACCTCCAAACTTGTCATTTTGTTAATAATATTTTAACTTTTTAATAATCTTGTTCCCATTAACTGCAAACTGAAAGAAGGTAGGACCTAGATTAGGTCTGTAAATTACAGATTCAAATGATCTCTGTATCCTGGAAAAGAGTACAGTTAACACAGAAAGAATATATTGTAACAGGAGTTAAAGGTTGAACAGGAAGTAGTGGGGCTATCACAGAGATGGGCAAAGCAAATATTAGAGATACATAAATTAAGTAGGAAGTCCTGACCCTGGAGGAGCTGAGGCTTTTGTATCACTAACTATTTACCATTCAGGATGGGAGTATCTTAACATAGGAATGTATAAGGAGCTGAGGGAACACAAGACAGGAAGGACAAAAACCTGCCTCTGGAGAGAGGTTCGATAATTGCCTTAACACCTATGGTTGCCTAAAGGATGAATGGGACTTTGTTCACCGTCATGCAAGAAGATTAAAGCATTCCAGATAGAGGGATCTGCACATGGAAAGGCTCAGAGGCATGAAACTATTTTTTCTATTACAGTAAAACAAGAAGTTTGATAAAGCTAAAGTATACTCAGGTGAATAGTAGTTAATGAGGCAGGAAATGATTTTATGTTTATTTGAAGGGTTTGGATTTCACCTTAGAGGTTTTGGGATCTGGTGAAACATTTTTAGAAGAGAGGTGTATGTTGTTTAATAATGATTCCAGTAGAAGTATAGAAGATGATTTAAGGATAGTTAATCTGAAAGCAAGGACCCAGTTAGACTAAAGCAATCATTCAAATTATGCATGATGATAGATTTGACTAGGGAGGGTGTAGGAGCAAACAAGTTCCAAGTAACATACAGATCAGACAAGAAATATGAACTCTAAGGGAATCTGTTTAGGAAACATGAAAGTCCCAGACATTGGGTTCGAAGACAGGACTGGAGTCCTGTGTAGAGCAAAGCAGGACCCCACCTCATGAGAGACTTGGAGTATGAGGCAGGATACAAAAATGGGAACTTAGGCCCAGGAATATAATTGCCAGAAATTGGTAAAGGTGATGATTGGATATCAGGAGTAAGATAGAAGCCTTTGTTATCAGGTCTGAGGCTCAAATTAACATCAGCAGCTGTGTTTGATGATTACAAGAATGTTGGAATGAAGCTCCTTAAATCTCTTCTGTTTTTGAGCTTAATGTTTTATCTCCTCTGCTAGGACACATACAGTTTGAGAATAGGGCTATGTGTAGTGAGAACAATTTTACTTTTTGAATCAGAATATATGAATTTATATCTTGGCTCTGATTCTTAACAGCTGTATGATATTGAGCAAGTCACTTTAAATCTGTGAGGTCACTGTGCTCTTTGTAAATGGGATAATAAACACTTCTTCACAGGACTGTTATAAGATTGAGTGAAATCGTCCATAGAAACTTGAGTGAGCTATAAAGGATGTTCAATAAGTTTTCAAAACCGTCTTGGTGTGAAACAATGACATAGTTCTTTGCATATTCAGTGAAAGTTATTTAGTGAATCAGTGAGTAGAAGACGAATATCAGGTCAGTAAAAGCAATAGCGTCCAAATAAAAGTACATAGGTTTTCAAATTGTTATTGATTTCTAAAAACAAGCTGGTCCCAAAGAAGCAGTGACAGCTCAGCAATAAAATTTCCACTTCATCAGTATGGTGCTATCAACAATTAAGTTATTGTTAAGGTACCTGTTAGAGTAATAACGTTTAAAAGAAGCAACATCTTAAGTTCTAAGGCGATTCAGTATTTCAAAAGTACAGAAAAACATAGTGTCTAAACTTAGGAGAATATACTTCTTTTTTCTCTTTCTTTTTCTTTTCTCAAGTTCACGCAAATCTTCATGGTAACCTGAGGAAAAAGGAGACATGTGGTGTTCTATGTTTCTTTCTAATGAACTGCCAGATATATTTTAAGTATTAGGAGTAAAGGCATGTTTTAATAATGAATGACCTGTTTTGATGTTTATTCATTATGATCTGCCATTATAGTCCCATGTATTTTGACTGATTAATTTTATCTTTCAAAATGTAATATCAATGATTATGGTTATTCTAATTTTGATAAAGAGCAGAACTCTTTCTTCATTATGTGAAATACCAGAGCTTCAGGCTTTTACATAATTTTATTTTAATAAATATACAAGGTCTATTACAAATAAGAAAAAAACATATAATATGTATACAAAACAACATAATAGATAATACAAAGCATTATGGAAGCTGTTTATTGTGGAGTTTTTTTAAATTATCATTTTTCAAGTCCAAACTTGCTTGTTTTTTCCCATATTTACTTTTCATTTTCTAGTCTGGTCTGTTGGAACACTAGCCAAAAATGGTAGAAGTAAACACCCTGTCACTATACTTGATAAGATGGCTAGAAAAGGAAATATTCAGATATATTCTGTTTCTCTTATGGAACTGGACATGTTATTTGCAATACATTTCTAGCATTTTGTTGCTGCTGGGAAACAAAAAAGAAACATAACTACCAAGATCTTGGTTCATGGAAGAATTACTTTGCTTGGTTGCTGTTATGTCTCTTTTTTATGATATTAAGGTTCTTTTTATGCCAGTATGTTATAATGGATACATTTCCAACAGTCAGTAATTCTCTTTTCTCTTTGTATTATCTATTTTGATATTCTTATTGGTTTTTCAAAGTAAGAAATATACGCTATCCCTAAAAAAGGCAAGCTCTCATTACTTTTTCTATTGATGGCATGTAGTATGAGAATCCTAGATTCTTGCAAGTTTAGTTTCCCACAAAGAAGGTCTTATCTATTTTACCCCCCGTATGTCTGTATTTATGAGGTCACATTGTACAGTACATTGTGTCCTAACATCCATGCATTTAGATACATGCTTCAATATTCTTGGGGTAAGGACCCCATTGACTGCTCAAATGATGATTGTAACTAAGTGAGAATGAGCAAGATGGTGTTCTCTTAGAATTTTAGTCTCCAGAAGAAGTTTGTAATAATTTACATTTTAAATGATCTTTTCATTTCTTACTCACATAATAACTTACTTCCCTATCTTAGGGAAGCTTAGGAGAGATATTGTTAACATTTCCTATTTCTGGCCATGCATTCTAAGTTATTGAAATCATACATTATTAAAGTTTACTGATTTAGACAGAAGAGTACAGATTATGTATAAAAGAGTGGTTGAAATTCAGGGTGAGAAGGGATCACTGAGAACTGTAGGTAGCTAAGGAGAGTTCTAAGATGGAAATAACTTAGAGCCACTCTCTGTTAGAAAACGGGTAGAGAAAAAATATTGAGGATTCAAGGAACAGAAAAAGTAGTATCAAGGGTGACAATGAGAAGACCATTTTTTAAAGACCTTAAAGAGATTAGTCAGGTCAAAGGCTCAGAAGGAGAATGAAATCATGTTGAATGAATGAAGGGTAGCCAGATGATAAAGGATCTGAAAGTGCTCACTAAGAACATTGGATTTAATCTGGACTTTAGCATCGGTTTCTCATTGGAGTCTCAGTGCCTGTCAACTCTAGAGGAGTTGGAGAAGGACGGTGAGAGTGGAGGGGACAGAAGCACTGGCAAACTCTTTAAAGCAATTGTGCCCATCTCTACCTTGGAATTCACAGACTGCATATCACTCCTTGAGGAAATCTTCAAGCTTTAGGCAGTGGAACCACCATTATTGTCAGTAATTCTCTTTACCTCACAACTACCAACCAAATATTTATTTCAAGGCAAGTTTGAGGTACAGATGGATTACCCAGGGTCCATTTGAAGCTAAATTACAACATACAGGTCTTTCCTTGGCGTCCCTTCTAATTGTCTATCCAATCTTCCCCCAAAACAAACAGAAAAAGAAGAATGGTAATAGAAAAGAAAAAAGATTGAGTGCAAAATTGTTTTCCTCATTTTCTATTTTGTTCAGAGAAGTAACTGTGTTGTATATATTGTCTTTTTAATACCTCTTTGCATGTTGTTTGTACTTAATAAGTATAAACTTGTCACAGAAATGAGGGGGAAAAAGTTTCTTTCTTGGACACTTTGCATTTCAGTAAGTATACAGTGTGTTTCATCAGTGATCTGTGGTTGGAGAAATTCCATTATATATACTTTTAAAAAGATTTTTTTTTTTTGGTTTATTTGTGCTTTTAAAGAAAACTTCCAAATGAGGATAGTTATTTTTAGTACGTTCCAAGCAAACATTATTATTTAAAAAACTGTTATTTTCAGAAATAAGTATTTTACTCTAGATTCTAGCTATAAATTGTTTTTAAGTGTAACTTACTGAATTCTATGCCAATATGTATAATACGAAGTTTTCTTTCCCCATCTGGTTTTTCTTACTACATCTCTTTCTTAAGTTGAATGTCTGGTTGATACTTGTTTAATAGTGATTCATCTGAATATTCCTGCATCTTCTCTTTAGTTGCCAGTTACAAGTACATACTGATTATTTATTAGTACACAGTGAGCTCTGTGATGTATTTTGGACTTATATCTTCTCCTGGTGAGTTCTTCTCCATATTTCTTTTCAGGTGTAGTTTTAACTCCCATATACATAAAGGACAATAAGAATTACTAACCGGAAATGGCCTTAAATGTACAGAGTGACTTTGCAGCGTAGTAGATTGGCCTTCATATCTGAAAAAAAAGATATATTTTTTTCAAATGAGTTGCAGGGCAGGGCATACTAGTGTTGATATTTCTATAAAGAGAAAGTCTACACTATTTATTGCTCTGAGAACCTTGTATTTTGAAAAACATATCATCAGATAAAGAAGCCCCCGAAAATTTTCTTTCTTAGTTTCCCATTTCATATTGTTTTGTCAATTCAACTGTGACTCATTAACACCTCTTTCCCCTAGGTTTTGCTGGCACACCTGGATATCTTTCTCCAGAAGTTTTACGTAAAGATCCTTATGGAAAGCCAGTGGATATGTGGGCATGTGGTAAGCAATTATATTTTGGAGCAAATTTTGTGATATGCTCGTGTCTTAGTCCATTTGGTCTGCTATAACAATCTGTCATAGACCAAGTGGGTTAAATAACAAAAATGTATTTCTTATTTATTTATTCATTTATTTTGATAGAGTCTTGCTCTGTCGCCCAGGCTGGAGTGCAGTGGTACAATCCTGGCTCACTGCAACCTCTGCCTCCCAGGTTTAAGGTATTCTCCTGCCTCAGCCTCCTGAGTTGCTGGGATTACAGGCACGTGCCACCATGCATGGCTAATTTCTGTATTTTTAGTAGAGACAGTGTTTCGCCATGATGGTCAGGCTGGTCTTGAACTCCTGCCTCAAGTGATTCACCTGTCTCAGCCTCTCAAAGTGCTGGGATTACAGATGTGAGCCAGCACGCCTAGCCACAAAAATTTATTTCTCACAGTTGTGAAGGCTGGGAAATTCAAAATCAAGGTGCTAGCAGATTCGGTGTCTGGTGAGGGCCTGCTTTTAGTTTTGTAGAGAGTCACCCTCTCTTTGTGTCTTCATATGGCAGAAAGGGAGAGGGGGCTCCCAGGGTCTCTTTTATAAGAGCATTAATTCCATTCATGAGGCCTCCATCCTACCAAAGACCTCACTTTCCTTCCTTCCATCAGATTAGGAGTTAGGATTTTAACACATGCTTTTTACAAGGGACACAAATATTGTCTATAACAACCACAATTTTTGTAATTTAAAATACAAGTTGAACATCCCTAATCAAAAAATCTGAAATTTAAAATGCTTCCAAAATCCAAAACATTTTGAGTGCCAATGTGATTGCCGTGTGTGGAAAATTCTGCACCTGACCTCATGTGATGGGTTGCAGTCAGACACAGTCCAAACTTTATCTTATGCAAAAAATTACTTAAAATATTTTATAAAATTACCTTCAGGCTGTGTGTGTAGATGTATATAAGATGTAAATGAATTTCATGTTTAGATGTGGGTCTCATCCCCAAGGTATCTCATTATATATGTATAAATACTACAAAATCTGAAAAAATCCAAAATCTAAAACATTTCTGGTCCTTAGCATTTTGGATAAGGGATACTCACCCTGTAATATCTTTTAAATTTGAAGTTGATATTCTCTAGCAATCAGCTTAGAGTAGAAGTTCTCAAACCTCAGTCTACAACAAGATTACATGGAGAGCTGTTTAAAGGACAGATTGCTGTGTTTCTGATTCAGTATATCTAGGATAGAAACATTTACCTTTTTGACAAATTCTCAGGTGATGCTAATGCTGCTGTCTTCTGGAACACTTTGGTAACAGGGATGTGGAACATTGCTCCTAGTGGTTATGTATTTATGCTGCTATCTTCTCAACCAGTCCTTCCAATAAATATTGTTTGTCCACGATACTTGGCAGAGATTAAGAGTGAACTAGTAAATATTGGAAAATAATGAAATTGGCCATCCTGTGGGGACAAAAGTCTGACTTAGGCCTCTATCTGCCAACTCAAATCAAAAACAGTATCCTATACAGGCCCAAAGACATATAATGGGGAGGATTTTCACCCACACTTTTTATGTGGAATTTTTATGTTTCAACATATACTTTGAATATGTGAAAGACTGAACGAATACTGCAATATTACCCTACTAAGATTATCAACATAATCACCTAAATTCCTGACACTATGTCATTGCTACCAGCCTACAAGTAGATACCTAACTATCATAGTTTGGCTTTAGTGTGCTGCAGACAGATTTCAGTGCCTTTGGTGTTTGTCAGCAAGCTTAGAAAAAGTTGATTTAAAAAACTTTACTTGATTCTGAAAATAATTTTTTAGACTTGGTTTTAGTTTAAAAAGTTAATAAATTCATCATCACTACTTTATAGTGATAGACTATTCCTCATTATATTTCTTATCAGCTTTACCTCTTTGGTAACAACTTGGCGTCTGATCTTAAACTGATTGAATCTTGGGCTTTCAGAGTTACCTCCATGCCTGGGAAGGCAGTGGTAAAATAGGGCACTATATTTATAGTCTCAACCCCTGGGGTTCAGTTTTTACTTTTTACCTACTAACCCAGCCTCTTTAATATATCTGAGTTGGTTTCTTTATCTGTAAAATAGGAATATGTTACCCTCAATGAACTGTAGGAGGGTCAAATGCAGTACACTTTAAAGGAAGACAATTGACAGTTGCTACTTAATTAATGGGTAAGGTCTCAGGAATGCCCCAAGTTGTGCCTTCCTTCTACCTACCTGAGAGTATCTTCTAAGGCATGAGCTCTAAAATGCCTCTGAATTACAGCATTGTCACAAAATATCTTTGTTCAAATCTAGATGTTAACAGCAGATAACTCAGATATTTTGCTTGCAATAAATCAGCTCCCAGCATACATAGATCTGTTTCTGCTGAGGAATTTAAAAAGCAACAGAGTGGCCTGAGACTCAGGCAAACACAGATAGATTTTGTGAAGGATACAATCATATTTTTAAAGTATTTTTAAAACATGATAAAGCTATATTTTTGTAAAGATAGGCGGTTTTGGCTACAATGCTGCACTTGGAGCTTGAATACTAGAGGGACAGTGTGGCATACAATAATCAGTAACCAAGGGAAGCAGGACTCAGCATAAGGGACATTTCGTACTTTTTCTTTGCTTACTTCATCGAAAGGCCTCTTCCAGCCTCTTCTGCCTTTGTGTTTATCTCTCCTTGTTTTCCTAGTTTCCTTCCTATTTTCCACTTTTTTTTCTTCATCCCTCCTGTTTACTTCATAGGTAGGATGCAGTATGTGTAGTGGTTAAGAGAACACACCTAGCTTCTCAGTTCACTTGCTGTATGACATGGCTCAAATTATTTAGTCCCTGTGTCTCAGTTTCCTCTTAGAAATGGAGACCATCAAATTCTTGCTTCATGGGGCTGCAGAGAGGATTTTTTAAATACAGTAAGTGATAGTTATCATTGTTATTATTATACAAAGTCTTTATTTATAAACGAAGTTTCTAGATAACTGATATATGCCTTATAGTAAACTTAAAAAACGAAGTGTATTATATAACTCAGCATTATTGGTGTGATTAGCGGTAGAATGCCCTCATCTGATGACCTGAATACCAAATTCTCTCTCTCCCTCTCTCTGCTTTCTTTCTTCACTTTTAAATTATTTTCTCTTGTTTTATTTGGTAAAAGGTTATTATGGACCGATTTCACAACTTCTGAATCATATTTTACTCCACCAAAGAATTTAAATAAATTATTCATTTTTTCTTATATCAAAAACATTTTTTCATGTTTCAAATGTGTCACCATAAAAAAATGATAGACAAGTGAGGTGATGGATATGTGAGTTAGCTCTATTTAATTATGCCACATCATGTATCTATACATATCAAAACATCATATTATACCCCATAAATGTATTCAATCATAATTTGTCAATCCAAAAAAATTAAGAATTTTTTGAAAATTTAAAACCTTTTTTTAATAATGTATAAGTTTTATTGGTGTTGAAGAATATCAGATCCACTAAAAAGAAACCCAAAAAGCTAAGAGTTTGTACTAGGGATTCTTCTCTGGCTATGCAGAAAAATCAGTGATGAAGCATATACAGGCACACCTCAGAGATATTATGGGTTTAATTTCTGGTCTCACAATAGAACAAATATCAAAATAAAGTGAGTCACACAAATTGTTTGGTTTCCCAGTACATATAGAAGTTATGTTTACACTGTGCTATAGTCTATTAAGTATATGATAGCATTATGTCTAAATGCACATACCTTACATAAAAAATACTTAAAAATAGCCAGGCCCAGTGACTCACGCCTGTAATCCTTGCATATTGGAAGGCCAATGCAGGAGGATCCCCTGAGTCCAAGAGTTTGAGACCACCCTGGGCAACATAGGATGACCCATCTCTACAAAAAGAAAAAAAAAACTATATTGCTAAAATATCGTCATCATCATCTGAGCCTTCAGCAGGTTGCAATATTTTTGCTGGTGAAGGGTCTTGCCTCAGTGTTGATGGCTGTTGACTTATCAGAATAGTTATTGCTAAAGGTTGGGGAAGCTGGGATAATTTCTGAAAATAAGACAACGACGAAGTTTGCCACATCAGTTAACTCTTCCTTTCGTGAAATATTGCAATACTCACCAAAATGTGACACAGAGACATGAAGTGAACCCAAGTTGTTAGGAAAATGGCACCACAGACTTTCTTAATACAGGGTTACCATAAACCTTCAGTGTGTAAAAAATGCAATATCTGCAAAGTACAGTAAAAAAAAAAAAAAAAAAAAGCTCAATAAAACAACATATGCCTTTATATCAAAATGCCCAAATCCTGCATGGGCCTCTGCTTTAGTGGATCTGTGGTAAACACAGGAAACTGCATTTTTAATAACCTATGATGTATTATCAGAGTTTGGATTCACTGTTTTAGACTCACAAAACACACTATGTTCAATTGTAATATTACTTTGGTATATTTGAGTTTACGTGGATTGTCTGAGTGCATTTCTGTGATACAGTTCATATATCTAACCTTTTAAAATAATGGAATATCTTATAATAGTGAGATTTCATGTCTGTGAAATGCGAGAGAACTTATAAGGTAGAAGCTCTAACTTTCTTGTCTAGAAGAGGGAAAAAGGATAGGTAGAGAGTAGTTTCCATCTTTGTTTTCTGAACTATATAACATTTTTTTAGCTGTTAAGCAAATAGTAGATGGATACTATGTACATATGTGCACACACGTGCACACACACACAGATATCAAGAATGACTCCTTAGAAACTTATAGCCATAGGGCATCTCATAGATTTTTAACCCCAATTTTACCACCTTTCACCTTGCTGTATTCTATCCTTTCTTCACATAATATTAGGCAAACAGCCAAATTCCTTTGTGATGAGCCATGCCCCAGTTGGAGCATGTATGTGCCACCAATTTCCATTTCTTCAGAGACTGTGTGGACCCTTTGTCTAGAAATGCACTTGGGATCACACAGCTATGAGAATGTCTTAAGTGTTCTACATCACATATTTAGGGGAAATGACTCCCACTAGAACATTATAATGTATTCTTTTGTTACATGTCTTGGTCATTGTTGTGGGATTTGGAATTGTTTTACCATTTTATTATATATCACCTTATTCATGTGACATGAAAGTGACATTAATTCACTTTATTTGTAAGATGATGTACCCTTACTCATTGCCATTGTAATAACCACCACAGTGATGGACACACTATTTGGTTGCTTTTAGGTTGTGGCTTTTCCTGAGGGAAACTCTTTTTCAACCATTTATTAGCACTCTCTTGCCAATTAAATGGTGACTTATTTTCTAGAGTAGACACTGGGTTGATTGGTAAAAAAATGACACTACTCAGAAAACAAAAGAAATGCAAAACAAGCCATTTAGCAGAATGGCAGCTAGCCTTCTATACGAATTAAGCTCTGAACCCTCATTACAGCAGAGCAGAGTGAAGCAAGGTATTAGTATAATGATTAAAACAAGCCTGTACATTATTTTTATTAGAATCATGCAATTATCTGCACACAGGAAATCTCGAATACCAGCATTACCTTGCTTTTGTGATCTCACACAGGGTGTGGTCTGACCTGTACTCTCTCTTTGGAAGCAAATAGTCCATTACTGGAAAGCAAATAATAAACATTAATGAAGCAAGAACATAGCCTTGTGTTCTGCCATTAACAGCAGTAAATTGATTTTTATGACTTAATTGTATGTATAACTGCTTCCATAAATTCCTAATGGGATGAGGAAATGTTTGTAGATGTCACTGGATCACAAATTTCTAACAGAGCTTGTTCTACAATTTGGCCTAAAAATAAATAAATAAATGCAAGCCTATAACATGGGTCTCTCCCCCACCCTATGTACATATGTGTTGTCTTGCTACTTTTCTACCTTACTTATGTATTAGTCTCAACAGTTATGAGTGATAATAAATTAGTGACTGTAACAGAATGTACCTTGACTTTGGACAAACCTTAGGAATTTTATGGAACATGTTTCTCCTTTTCTTGTGTGGTGAATTTACATTCAGCAATGATGTGTTTTCTGGGGTTTAACCTTTTCATATTTCAGCTGGGGTAAGTCATTATCAGGTACTGTAATCATTTTGAAATCCCAAGCCTACTGGATATTCTGTTACTATTACCAGCTCTGAGACTACCTTATACTTGGCCAATCACAGATAGGCCTCCAAATTAGAGGCCTTCTGCCTTCATCCATTATGACCCACATCTCCAACAGTCTTCAGTTCATGGAGCCTTACTCCCAATCATAGTCTTTACCAATATTCTCTTACTCTGAACTTATACACTGTCTTAAATTTCTCTGCATTTACTATGTCTGGTTTCCCTAACTTGGTGTTTTTCCAACTGTGAGCCACAAACCACATGGTTCAGAGTGACCTAAAGTGCAGCCTCCCGAGATCTACCTCGGGATCATTGAATCAGATTCTCTGGGGTCACAGGATCCAGCAAATCTCACTTCTGGTTATATATCCAAAAGAGTTGAAAACAGCACCTTGAAGAAATATTTGTACACCTATAATCATAGTAACACTATTCACAACAGCCAAGAGGTGGAAGCAACCCAAATGTCAATTGACGGATAAATAGCTTCAACAAAATGTGGTTTATACGTATAATTGTATATTATACAGCCTTAAAAAAGAAAGAAATTCTGTCACATGCTACAACATGGATGAACCCCAAGGACATTATGCTAAGCAAAATAAGTCACTGACAGAAGCACAGATACTACATGATTCCACTCATATGAAATATTAAAACAGTCACATTCGTAGAAACAGAAAATAGAAGGGTGATTACCAAGAATTAGAGAGAAAGGGGAAATTAGTGTTTCATGTATATAGAGTTTCAGTGTTGAAAAATGAAAACAAACTGGAGATCTGTTTCATGACAGTGTAAATGTACTTAGTACTACAAAACTGTTCACTTAAAACTTGTACATCTGGCTGGGCATGGTGGCTGATGCCTATAATCCTAGCACTTTGGGAGGCCAAGGTGGGAGAATCACTAGAGCCCAGGAGTTTGAGACCAGCTTAGGTAACATATAGTGTGACCCTACCTCTAAAAAACAGAAAAAATTAGCCTGACATGGTAGCGCACACCTGTAGTCCTAGCTACTCTGCTCGAGAAGCTAAGCTGGGGAAGATCCCTTGAGCTAGGGAAGTTGAGGCTGCAGTGAGCCATGATCATGCCACTGCAATTCAGCCTGGGTGAAAAAGAATGAGACCTTATCTTTAAAAAACGAAACAAACAAAAAAAAATCTATGTTATGTAGTATTTATTTATGTATTTATTTATTGAGACAGGGTCTGGCTGTATTGCCCAAGCTGGAGTGCAGTGGCACAATCTTAGCTCACTGCAACCTCCACCTCCCACGTACAAGTTATCCTCCTGCCTTAGCCTCCCCTGTAGTGGGTACTGCAGGTGCACACCACCACACCCAGCTGATTTTTTACTTTTTGTAGAGACAGGATTTTGCCATGTTGCCCAGGCTGGTCTCAAACTCCTGAGCTCAAGCAGTCTGCCCACTTTGGCCTCCCAAAGTGCTGGGATTGCAAGTGTGCGGGACCTTTTTTTAATGTACAATTTAAAGTCACTGCGTGGGGCCTTTTTTAATGTACAATTTAATGTCATGTGTTTAAATTTAATGTTAGGTATTTTTTAGCATAATTTTTAAAAAACAGATTCACTGAGGTGAGGCTCAGGAATCTGCATTTTAACAAGCTTGCCAGGTGATGCTGTTGCCACATCAAAGCTAAGCAACACTACCATAGCTAATTACAGATTCCTTTAGGAGAGCAGTTTTTAGGTTTATTACAGGATATGTCAGAGGTTGCAAACAGGTGAAGTCTTAGTTCAAGCTGCTATAACAAAGTCACATAGACTGGGTGTCTTACAAACAACGAAGTTTCTTTCTCATAGTTCTGGAAGCTGAAAGTCTGTGATCAGGGTGCGACCATAGTCAGGTCAGGTTTTGGTGAGGGCGCTCTTGATGGTTACAGACTGCCAGCTTTTTGTTGTATCCTCACATGGTAGTAAGAGCTAGCTAGCTAGCTGCCCTCTTCTTAAAAGGGTACTGTACCTGTTCATAAGGGACCCATCCTCATGAACTAATTATCTCCCAAAGGCCCCACCACACCAAATACCATCACATTGGGATTTGGATGTCAGCATATGAATTTTGAAAGCCATACAAACATTCTATCCATTGCAGGCGGTCTGCTGTCTTAGTCAGACTTGTGGACATTTTATTCTTAGGAGTGTTGACATTAATTATTTATCTTTATAATTTATTAGCAAGTAATTTCTATAAAAACTATCAGTTTCTAGCTTCTCTAAAAAAATCAAAAGAACACGTGATGCAATGCTTTTGCTCTTATATAGTAGTTGTACCTGTCAGACACGTGAACACAGCTGCTCCCCTGGTGACCACCCCACCCCACACACAGTACAGGTGCAGGCCTTCATCCCGGCCTGCTGCCAGAAGTCCTGTCAGTTTGCCACTCCTACTACATGGCATAGATAGTTTCCATCCTGTTAAACGTGCCTTCCTATCTTGCTGGCATTGACCTTCTAGCTCTTTGTTCTACCCTTCATTGGCCATTTAGGTCACAGACTGTTAGTTGAGCACTTTTTCTACTTGAAATGTATGATGATTTTCTATTAATCGTATTATAACAAGGTAAGATAGAGCCATACTTAACACTCATGTAATTAATTGTGTATTTCCAAACTCCACGTGCATTTTGCTTCTATGTTTATAATGTACCCCTTTATTTACTTAGAATATTCAGTAACTGTCTTAATTAGATTTTTCCATTAACTTCCCCACTACCTTCTCAGAGTTGTCCAACATTCATTCTTCATCTCTCCTTTTGTAAGAACAGCGTTTAGAATGTTTAATTATTAACAAAATTATAAGTTTAGCAACTTTTTTAACTTTAACTTTTATTAAAATCAATTTTGAATGTTCTTGATAATGTAGTCTTTCTACCTGATCGTAATCAATACTTCTCAAAAGTCTTATTAACCAGACATCTCTAGCATCTCCCAAGCATAAATATATACATAAGATAATGAAAACTAGTTTTAACATCTATCTTTATATGGAACCAACTCTATTAAAAATAGTTTTAACTGTTTGTCATGGAAAATGTGAAACATAAAATGGAGAGAATACTATAATAAACTGATGACTATTTCATCTATTTCCTCCCTTTCATTTCCCACTCCAATATTATCTTAACCAAATTTGAACATTGTATCAATACATCTATAAATAATTTAAAGTATATCTCTAAAAGAAAAGGACTCTAGGCCAGGCACGGTGGCTCAAGCCTGTAATCCCAGCACTTTGGGAGGCCGAGGTTGGCGGATCACGAGGTCAGGAAATCAAGACCATCCTGGCTAACACGGTGAAACCCTGTCTCTACTAAAAATACAAAAAAAATTAGCTGGGTGTGGTGGCAGGCGCCTGTAGTCCCAGCTACTCAGAAGGCTGAGGCAGGAGAATGGCATGAACCTGGGAGATGTAGCTTGCAGTGAGCTGAGATCGCGCCATTGCACTCAAGCCTGGGCGACAGAACAAGACTCCATCTCAAAAAAAAAAAAAAAAGAAAAAAAGAAAAGAAAAGGACTCTAAATATGACAGTAATATTAGTTTTAAAATTTTAATAATTATTGCTTAATAGCATCAAAATATCTAGTCATTTTCCTATTTATCCTCTCATGTCATAATCTTGTTTGGTCTCTTAGATCTCTTAGTCGTTTTTAATTTGTAAGTTTCGCTCCATTCTCTCTCCTCTCTCCTTATTTCTTGATGTATTTTTTCAAAGAAACCTGTAGCTCCAAGACAGCACATGTAAGTACTCAATCTTGGTCTCTAGATACTATTTACCATTAAAAGGAACCAGAACTTTTTGTAGTAGCAGCTGATTTCAAGTTTAGAACAGGAAAAAAGCAAGATGATCCAGGAGCATCTTGTCATACCACAAAGAAAAACTATTAAGGACCACAGAGTTTATATTAACAGATGCAGGAGCCACCTTGAGGCTGGCACTAGCCAAAGATGGGGCAGTTGAGAATCAATGAGAAAAATAACAGTAATAGATTGAAATACATCAAATAAGTTTAAATCAAGGAGTTGATAATGATAATCAAAATTCAACAGAAGTCCTAACCTTTGGGGATGTTGGGGACCCAATGCATTATTTTAAAAACTGGCTAGTAAAGAGGAAAATAAATAAATAATTGGCCTATCTTTCCCATATGAACTGTATCTTAGACCAATCAAGTGGAAAAGGAGTAAGATTTTCTTAGTCTAAAGAAAGCGTGATATAATTAGAGTATCATCATTTTATTTGTTTGTTTGTGAGTCTCACTCTGTTGCCCAGGCTGGAATGCAGTGATGTGATCACGGTTCACTGCAGCCTCCAAATCCTGGGCTCAAATGATCCTCCTGCCTCAGCCTCCCAAGTAGCTGTGACTGGCTGTGCATTCCACCACACCTGGCTAAGTTTTTCTATTTTGGGGAGAGACAAGGTCTTCCTATGTTGGCTAGGCTAGTCTTGAACTCCTGGGCTCAAGTGATAATCCTACATCAGCCTCCCAAAGTGCTGGGATTACAGGTGTGAGCCACCATGGCTTGCCATCATTATTTTGCAGCCCCAGTAAAATTATGTAGGCAGTAATCATCAAAGGCTGCTAACGTCATGAGAGACACCCAACATTTGAAGGCACATCCTCACCCCTGAAGCGTTCTTGCAAAAAAGAAAAAAAAAAGACTTCTTCATTGACTTTTAATGATTTTAGTACTTCAGGTATATGGGCAGAGAAAAAGAGCTAGTGATTTTTTCCTTTTTTTTTTTCTCTGACATAGAAAAAAGGTACAATATTAGGTTTATTTTTAAAAAAGGGAAATTAGGCTTACTCATGAGGCAAGAACTCTCAATTAGAACACCAAACACTTTTATTTTATTTTATTTTTATTTTTGAGACTGAGTCACAAGACTCTATCACCCAGACTGGTGGAATTCAGTGGCACAACCTTGGCTCAGCAACCTCCGCTCACTGCAACCTCCGCCTCCTGAGTTCAAGTGATTCTCCTTCCTCAGCCTCCCGAGTAACTAAGACTAAAGGCATGTGCCACCATGCCCAGTTAATTTTTTTGTATTTTTCGTAGAGATAGGGTTTCACCATGTTGGCCAGGCTGATCTTGAATGCCTGACCTCAGGTGATCCGCCCATTTTGGCCTACCAAAGTGCTTGGATAAGAGGTGTGAGCCACCATGCCCGGCCTAGAGCAACAAACACTTTTAAAATAAGCATTTGTTTAGTGGACCTAGCTGAAGGAAAAAGTAGCTGCAAGGAACATGTAAGATAGGACCAAATGGACATCTTTGCTAGTAAGTCAAGGTCTCTCAGTTAGACAACACAAAGTTTTAAATTTTATATTACCATTCCTACTGAAGTTCATAGATAAAGAAAAAGTGGCTGCAGGGAATGTTTAGAGCATCATTATGTCTGTCCTGCTTGTGGTTGAAACAGTTACTTAACCTCTCAGCCTGTTTCATCATCTGTAATATAATGCAGATAACAACAATATCTACCTCATAGCATTATACAAGGATTAAATGAAGTAATGCACTAAAGCACACAAAACTCTGAATAAATGTTATCTATAATAAAATGTATTAATATTACATTATCCTTATGCCATGAGTCTCATACTTGTTCTATACATTCAGAAAATAGAACTACAAAAGAGCATAAATCAGAAAGGTTTTAGATGCTTGTTTAATAATCAACTTGAAGTAAACTTACAAAACAGTGTTTATTTAAATAGGCATTGACAATTTCACATCAGGCTACTCAATAGTACCTATAATATGTTTTTTTTTTAAGTCTTTGGGCCTAAAAGTGTTTTTTTAAATCTTCACATTTATGCTATTATTTTATTTAAAGTACATGTTTTTGTAGATACTCCTCCATCAAACAACTGAATTGTGGGCATCTATTACATATTGGCTGCTTTTCTCATGGGATGAGCCCTCTGTGAGCTTCCTCTTCCCAGAGAAGCACCACATCAACTGTCAAGTGCAGACATAATTCATAAGGACAAACAGCCTATGTTGAAAATGCTAAATGTCTCAGTTGTGCGACTGATTTATAATTTTATAACAGCCTAACTACAGATGTGTATTAGGAAAATGTTCATATTCAATGGAAACTATCACTATTACAAAGCAAATTTTCTCCTTAACCTCCTGGAATCTTATATAGCTGAGGGCTAAAACTACTCAGGTACAGCTTTTTTTCTACTTGCATCCTGAGAACACCAACACTCATCATCATCATTACTATCATCATTTTCATTAGATGCATGGAGAAATTATTTTTATGTCGTGAAGGTGGGGTACCAATATACTGTGATTTTCTTCATGGTCTTTTTTTTTTTTTTTTTCCTTAAGAATGTTGCTTAAAATTTTTTACCCTTGTATTGATTCACATGACTTGAAAAATCTTCTTATGAACTGTATCTTCCTGAAGCAGGCTCTAAAATTCTAAGATGATTAAACCATTGCTTAAAAACCATTTCAGCTGCAACAGTGTCTATTTATAAAGATGTCCAGACTGGTGGACAGGAGCAGAGATAGATCTCCTAGGTACAGAGACCAACAGAGACCACCTTGGATAAGGGAAAAAATAAGTCTCAGAGTACACCTGGGAAAGTGTCACCTGTCTTACTTTTCTTTCTCAGGTTTCCCAGGCTTAAGAAAACATAGCAAGAAAAAAGCAAACAGGAGAGGTCAGAGGAATGACTGCCTTCCTCCAGGATAATGAACTAGGGAAAAAAACCAAAGGCCTTAAGCAGGGCAATAAAATATGTGAAAAGTGGCAGGAGGGATATTTGATGACAGAGAAGACCATTATATCAAAACGATCTCAGACATTTAGACTGCAGATATCATATCAGGGAAATTTAAAAACTGTGAATACAGACTTTTTTTAATTTTAAAAGTTAAACTTGATGTTCATTAATTTATAAATACAAGTTTGTGAAGAATTTTAGCAAATTTTATTACAGCCATGTGTTTATTACTTAGAATTTTCTGTGGCATTTTGCCCTTGTCTTCCTTTTTCCTCTCCCATAATGTATATTCTTCTGTAGTCTTGTTGGTTAAGTTGTTTGACTGAGAAGCCTTGAAGTTTTTGAAGACTAAGACTACTGAAGAGAAAAGGGTTTTGTCTCTATGTGGTACCCACATTTGCAGGGACTCTGGTTATTTAGAATGTGAGTTTATAACCAGGACACCATCACTCAACAAAATGTCCCAATTACCATCAAAACAAGCATGAGGAAATAAATAACATGCTTAGTTTTTGAACTTCAACCTCACAGTGACTAAAATCATAGTCTCTATATAGGTAAGAATGCAGGAAGACTCTATATAAACAAGAGTTCAGGGAGGCCAAAGAATGTCGCCCTAAATGACAGATATGTTTTATCTTTAGAGTTTCCCTTCCATGCCTCTTTAGAATTCTTTGGAGCATGCATTGACTGACACATTGTCAGAGTTCTGGAGCATAGGAGGAGAAGCATTAACCTTCCAGAGACTGCTCTAGAATAGACCATAACACGTCTCTCTGAAGTTTTCCTACAATCCAGTTTTCTCTGTTTTAACAACTACAGCTTAATATCATTGTGGATCAGCCACATTTAATTTATTGTTTTCTATATGACTTAAATAATGTTAATACTGTAATCTCTCCAGGTGTCATTCTCTATATTCTACTTGTGGGGTATCCACCCTTCTGGGATGAAGACCAACACAGACTCTATCAGCAGATCAAGGCTGGAGCTTATGATGTATGTAATAACTATTTATATCACTTTAGATGAAGGTTTGTTTTTTGCTTGCTGATCAAGAGCCAGATCTTTTCATTTTTCTTTTAACTATAATTTTTACCACTTTCTCTTATTATTTCCCTCTCTCTTAAGGAAAGGGAAAAAGAAATGCAGCATATGTGTTCAGCTTATGTTTCCTTTTAACTCACTCTCTCCTAAGATAAAAAGAAAAGTCATGTGAAGTCTCTGAGGAAGAACTTTGTCAAAATGTTTGGATCTTAGTGCATTTTAAAAACATAAAAATTAAAATATTTCTGCTATAAAAATGATTATTGCCCATTCAGTTGAATTATATTCTCAAATACCTATCACATAATTTTACATTATATACCAACAATATTTTGCAGTGATCACATATCAAATAGAACATTATTCCACTATACCAGTTTCTGGGTTTTGTTTTTTGTTTTTGTATTGTTTACCTAATGGGATGCTATGCAAGCTTTCATTTGAAGAATGAGTTTCACAATTGAAAAATTTGAAAATCATAATTCTAATATATTTAATTTTTAATTAGAATATTTGAAAGTAGATATATATATACATATTCATAAATTAAGTTCAGAATCTGAAGAGGAAGTCTTTATCTACTTTCTCTTTATGGCTTAACTTTGTGTTTATGATATAATTTGCTCTCCTTTGATATGTATTCTTGTAAATATGATTTACCACTTTCTCTGGTTTCCTCTCATACAGCCCTAGGGAAATCCATGTGCAGGATCTGGGCATGCTTTCCATGTGTCATTAAGTGGAGTAACTATGGAGTAGCAATATTGGGTTCACCTTTTGTGCACAAGTTGAAAGCTTTATGTGAAAGTGAGAGGAGAAAATATAAAATGTCTGTATTGTATTCTATCATGTCTCATGAACTCTTCAGTGCATTTCTGATAAAATTTTCTATTTAGATGGATGTGTGTTTCAGTTAGCAAGAATTTAAAATGTATATTCTTTGAATTTTGAAGCATTCCATTATCCCTAGACTAGTAATTGAAACAAATTATTATTTACATGGCAACAGCTAGCACATTCACCATCTTTACAGACTAGAACCAGCCCCTTTCTGGGCAGACGTAGCCCTGAAAATGCACTGCTTGGTATACCGGAGGAGTGCTTTCATGAAAATTAGAAAACTGAGGAAAAGGTTCACCTTTCTTCATGCTGAACCTACCCCTCATTTGCTATCAAAAGACCTGTACAACATTTAAGAAACAGCCTTGCATGTTTCTTTAGTAGCTCCTAACAGTTAGCAAGCTTTCACAACTGCCAAACATAAGCTTCAGGAATTAAAAAATGACAATTGTTAAGCTGGCAAGAAATTACAGGTATTAGAGTCAATATCATTTTTCTCGTGCTTTATTTTGCCAGTGAGTCACAAGTTCCCCATTTTAAAACTACCAAAAATAGACTAATTCCATTGACACAGTGACAATGGCTTTATTTTTCAAGATTGTCTATACAAATTCATGAATTGGGAAAATAACTTGATATTCTATCATTTTGCAACTAATGTAGTATAAATTTCCCTTAATCATTGAAGGACAGTATTTCTACTAAACATGCTAATGATATAAAAGTAATTTATTATCAGTACAAAAAAATAACATGAAGAGAGGAGAAGTAGCTTTCTTATATAGTCTTATTGTAAAAAAAATATTAATAATGGGAAGTTATAAGATTTGATTACTTTCATATACTTTGGTGAAATTTGTAATTGGGCAGATTAAACTTCTTGAAGGGTTAAAATGAAATCTTGCTGAAGCTCCTATAGCCTCAGATTCTTCTCACTACAGCACTCCAAGTAGCCATGATTAATAGGTCAGTTTTGGCACAGGAATTGAAGCTGTTTTATTACCTCTGCTATTACTGCTTATAAGTTGTGAAAGTATATAATACCTCATTTTGAACCTTGGCATAATATTACGATGGCATTGGTACATGTAGCAACCTCTTTGCTTTTATTAAGTTTTGCAAATAATCATGAGAAAGATTGTATAAAATTTCATGTTCAGATCAAAGCAGAGATACTTTGAGAATAGAAGATTCTTAAGTTCTTTTTTTCTGAATTTTAAAATGTATTTACCATATGTGATATGCAGCTCAGTATATATGTTGGTCCCTTATCAGATACTCTTTAATATATATAGTTGTCTACATAGAGGGGGAGAATAGATCTAAATGGTTCTATTTATTTTAGATACAATTTAACTTATATAAAAAGTAAATTTATGAAGAAATTCACTACTTGAGGAAATGATTCATATAGTTGACTCTTCCCTGTTTGATTGAGTGTGTCTATTTTTTAAACTTTTTATAAATTTATATTTTTGAAGTTTCCATCACCGGAATGGGACACGGTAACTCCTGAAGCCAAAGACCTCATCAATAAAATGCTTACTATCAACCCTGCCAAACGCATCACAGCCTCAGAGGCACTGAAGCACCCATGGATCTGTGTAAGTAAAACTTCTCAAAAACTTCAAGAGCTAAAATGAAAAATAAGCTGTCCTTTAATATATTGTTTATGGATTTAAAATAACTTTGCAAAAAAAAGATGAAATTCAGAATGAATGAATTTTTGACTCAAGGTGTTTAAGAAAATGAATTTTATGATGGCGAAGAAATGCAATTTTCAGTAGCAAAGTCTGAATTGCATAGATTATTAAACAAATATTGCTTGCAGTAACAAAAGGAATGAGTATTCTTCGTATTAATTATTGACAATACTCGTGAACAAGGTCAAGAAAATAACACCAAAATTAAAAGTATCCCAGAAGAAAAGATTTAACAAAGTTCAATTATTTGTCATTAGGCAACTTTAGAAGCAAGTATGAAGTTTGGCAGCTGAGAGTAGAGTTTTAGTGGCATAAAAGAATGGTCATAGTAGTCTGAATATTTTTTAGAAATATTAAGAAAAATAGTGTGAAATTTGAGGGGAATCTGAAGACTTCAGTAAATTTCTGAATGTGTCAAATGCTAAGATGATAAATGTGGCACTAAGTAAATGAAAGGCAGCCCAATCGAAATGTGATTGAAGACATTAAAATAAAGATAATTTGAGAAATTATTAATATTTATTTCTACACTTTCTGGTATTTTTATTTTGTTTTGTTTTGACACAGAGTCTTGCTCTTGTCACCCAGGCAGGAGTGCAGTGGCACAGTCTTGGCTCACTGCAACCTCCGCCTCCCAGGTTCAAACAATTCTCCTGCCTCAGCCTCCCGAGTAGCTGGGATTACAGGTGCCCACCACCACACCCAGCTAATTTTTGTATTTTTAGTAGAGATGGGGTTTCGCCATGTTGGCCAGGCTTGTCTTGAACTCCTGACCTCGTGATCCACCCGCCTCAGCCTCCCAAAGTGCTGGAATTACAGGTGTGAGCCATGACGCCCAACCCATTTCTATACTTTATATGTATCAGTGTTGCGTCTTGGCCACAAGTAGTCTTGGCAAAACTAAAATTTTATTTTTAGGTAACTTTAGCAATTGAATACTTAGAAGTTGATCATGCAGGTGCAGCACCATTAATAAAGATTTGATGAAGTCAGGGACATTATTACACTTAGTGTATTTTAAATATTCTTAATTAAGTTACTTTTTTCCCCCCTCCTCTAGCAACGTTCTACTGTTGCTTCCATGATGCACAGACAGGAGACTGTAGACTGCTTGAAGAAATTTAATGCTAGAAGAAAACTAAAGGTAAGAAATTTTACATTTTTGTGGGGAGGTAGATTTGACAGACTAAGAAGTGAAATACCATGTGAGGAAAATGACTTCTAGCAAAGGCTTTCAATTATGTAGACCTCAATACTCTCATTATTCTTTTTTGGGGTCTTAGGAAATGGAATATACACCAGAATCAAAACTATGGTGAAAAGCTAGAATCATCCTGGCAACACATGCTGTGGATCCTTCCTTCAGTGGAAAACAGCTGTGCAATTTGATAATCAGAATCTGGCGAGCATCATGAGAGACAAAGGCCTTTGACTCTCGGGAAACCAAAAAACAAAAACAAACAATCAAAAATCCCCTAAATGAAAGTAGGGCCAGGAAAAGATTTGTTATCAAAGACTCTATATTTGTTAGGTCCAGGATTTTGCATAGGCAACATTGACTTTTGTGTTCTAATTTTTTTCACAGGGTGCCATCTTGACAACTATGCTGGCTACAAGAAATTTCTCAGGTACATGCATTGAGAACTCTGCTTCTTATCCATTGGTCTTCTTTTTAAGTAGTCTCTGTTTTTTTGACTCTAGAATTTTTAAACTCTAATAATTAGAAAAACCTGATTGTTCAGGGGTGGCAAATGTGTGGCACAGATTCCTTCTACACCTGTGGCTGCCATTAGCAGTCTACTTGGGTGCTGTCTGCTGCCGAGCCTCCGTGACTGCACCCCTCACAAGAGTGCTTCTGGCAGCTCTGGTCACCAGTCAGTGCTGGTGCAGGACTAGCCTCATCTGTCAAATGCTGGGATGCATACAAGTTGTGGAAATAAATACTCCCTCATTTACAATCTCAGCATTTCAAACTTAGAAAATATTATTAATATTTCATAAAATAATAACTATGAATAAGTTATTTTTGGTCTCATTTTCATAGGGAATCCTAGTATGCAAGATTTTTAAAAGAAGACCATTATTGGCCAGGTGTGGTGGCTCATGCCTGTAATCCCAGCACTTTTGGGAGGCCGAGGCAGGTGGATCACAAGGTCAAGAGTTCGAGATCATCCTGGCCAATATGGTGAAACCCTGTCTCTACTAAAAATACAAAAATTAGCTGGGTGTAGTGGTGTGTCCCTGTAGTCCCAGCTGCTCAGGAGGCTGAGGCAGGAGAATTGCTTGAACCTGGGAGGCGGAGGTTGTAGTGAGCAGGGATCACGCCACTGCAATGCAGCCTGGCAACAGAGCGAGACTCCATCTCAAAAAGAAAAAAAACAAAAACAAAAAAAACAGACCATTATTGAGGAACCCAGTTCTCTTAGACCTAAGTTCATTCAAAAGTATAGTACTTTCTTGGCATACTATAAGAATGATTACAACTGTCAAAGGTATCTAACTCAAGAATTTACAGAGCACCTTGCACTCAGTACTCTCAGAGCATAATAAATGTTCCTCAAAATGATTCCATGGTAAAAAATAAGTGTGTTAAATAATAGGCTAAAAGAAGTCAAACCATTTCTTTATTGTAAGAGTCACTCTCTAAAGGTGGAGATAAAGTATATGTTACTCCAATAACTTACTTGAGTTTTGTATCCTCCTTCTTTGATAGATTATCTCAAAGGACCAGGTTCACAAAAGTCAAATCCTGTTCAATGCTAAGCAGTCTTACGTTGGGGGAAGGACTGGAGCAGCAATTAAGCTGCACTTGGTAACCTTTGGCCCTTTAGACTTAGAACACTTGTCAGCCAAAAATACTACCAGTTTAGTTTGGATACCGTTTACATAACAGTGCTCTGCAAATCAAACCGTCCAGCTATTTTTTCAATTCTTTGTTTTATTTTCTGCTACATACTTAGCCTGGGTGTTATAGTGTTATCAGGTAATAATCCATCATATCATTATTAAATGCTCTTCAACCAATTTCTAGTTATTACTTACAACTGTATTAAGTGGTCATCTTTCCTTCCACCTTTGCATTTCGTTACAAATAATGGGAAACCATAAGAGGCCTTCCAAAGGCTGTTAAACAATAACAACAACAGTAGTACAATGAATAATGCTACGAATTGAGGGACCGTGTTGGCCAGTCATATGTATTTTGTCCAATTCGTTTAATGTAATAATACCTTGTTGCTGCGTTTGTCAAGTTACCTGTTTCATAAACAGTTGATTAATATAGTTGACATTTGTATGGGTGAGTTCAATGCCATCTCATTAAATATTAATTCATATATATGATATTCAAATAAATTTCACTGTGGCCCAGTAATTAGTGAATCATTAAAAGGTAGAATGATTTATATAGCATAAATTCTTAACGGCAAACTAACCCAAACTTTAAAAAATCTTCAGATTTAAAATTGTACATTTTGTTAAAGTGTTACATACACTCTTGGGCATAAATTGGGCCTTTATTCACATATGTACCCATATATAGAAGCTTTTTGTTTACCTCACAGTTTCCTTTTCATCATCATGTAAACTAAAACCTCATGACTAATATGTGAATTTTATATTGTTTCTGAATGTCTTAGCATGAAAAAGCAATTTTTTTTATCCGTCACTTCAAAATCAACTGAATAACATTAGACCCAGTTACAACATCTTGTACTTAATACTGCGTTTTAGTTTTGAGTATTTTATTCATCCTATTTCATTGCCAAACATGCTCTTTAAAGTAATTTGTCCATAAGTATATGGTTATAAAGTTGTTTTAATTTTTTCTTTTCTCCCTTTATGTGGAATGTATTTCTTGTGAGGTAAGGTGAATAGTAACCAAAAGGGACATTTCTGCATCTCCCAGGCCAAATCCCTGCTTACCCTGAATCATCATCTTCTCTTTGCTTGCTATTGCAATTTCAATTATTCTGAGTTTGCTTTCTAACCTATTAACTGCCACAGGATTGATTTAATATTGCTTTTTAGCTCCAGGCAAACGATTTAATAGCTAAGGCAACTCTTTCTTACAATCTCAATTAATAATAAATTAATAGCTTTGTTGCTAAAGATTAATGAAATTAACATTTTTGTATCTTTTAAGTAAATTTAAAAGTATACCAATATGATATTGAAATAATGCCCCAAATCAATGAATGTCAGGAAATTACATGTTCATGCAGTTCTAGTCTAGCTAGGTATTTACACTTTCAAAGTCAAGCTCTATTCTGATATACTTAAATAAGTATATGTAATTAATATTAAATGAAAGCATAAGTATGTATGGTGTTCTGCATATTTGTGAATGTTCTACACTTGGTGTACTAATTGTCATTGACAGTTATATTATCTGTTCACTGTGTATATACACGTTCCTTAGTAGATTTTTTTGAAAGGATGACTTCACCTTTTAACATACTCAAGAAGTTTAGTAACAGAAGGAATGTTAAAAGCTCCCTGCCAAGAAAAATGAAGTTGCATATAAGACCATATGCTTTAAGATTTCTCTGATTTAGTTGAAGATTTTATTCTGTTTTTATGTTGTCTCAAGTTTTATGATTTTTACTTTTTCATTGTAAAGGCTTTTGTTCATGAAGCCTTTGTATTCTGATTTTAATGTATAAAAGAATACATAGTGCCATTTTTTTAAAGCTCATATGCTAAACATTTTAAAAATTTGCTCTAGGCCAATAATATGCCATTTTATTTAAATAGTAATATTTTTTGTAAAACCAAATTGTCTGACTTCAAGAATATAATGAAGATGTTATTTAGCCAGAGCAAATTTTACAAATGAGTTTTCAACCTCTAGAAAGAGGGGCTTAAATGGCAGAACTGACATGGTCACCATATGTGGTGTGAATGAACATGTAATACTATCTGTCAGCTGGTGTCCAAAGACTGAATTCAACTTTCTGGATTACAAAAGGATAGTCCAGTTAAAGTTCCAGTATCCTTTTCGCAACCAACAGTGAAATAAAGTCCAATAAACACAACTGTCAAAGTATTCAATTATATGCAATGAACTACTCTTTAGTTCTAAATTTGCTGTGGCAAACCAAGAAAAGTGATACTGTATTTCAGTGTCCTGTAAGCTCGCGCTCATCAGTGTGACTTTGATAACTTGCCGTATGTTGGCCATAACTCAGCAAAGGTGGTAGAAGGAGACAGTAACCTGACTGCTTTGTTGCCTGGCTGTGGGTTTCTATGGATAACTCACTAAACTGATTTTACTCTCATTTTACAGCAGCCAAGAGTTTGTTGAAGAAACCAGATGGAGTAAAGGTAAGTTAAACAGATGCCCCTAATCCATTTCTGATTTTCAGAAGCTGGATAATCTTTAAATGTTAAATATAATTCCTAAGTCTTTGCAAGTTCTATTTTTTATTGTTTCTGATAAAGGTTGCCGGTTGAAATATGAAATGATTTAATATACAAAGATGACTAACATTTATACCAAGAAAAACTGTATTTCTTCTATTGGATTATATATGAAATAGTCATGAAAAAATAATATTGTTATGCAGTATAGAGTTCCTATAGAAATTAAATGTCTTAATCTTCTCTGATTTACTACAGTTCCAAACTACCATGGTGACCTAAAAGTCTGCAAAAACCAAATGCTTTTCCAAATAATTATGCTGCATACGTGAAAGCCACTTAAGTATATAGCCTGAAAAATACTCACATTTGGGTATGGAAAATAGAATGTCAAATGTCTAAGTTAATCTATTTGGGCAGTTTTTATAAAGGTCTTAATTATTCCTGTGTTTCTATCATAAGGTGTTGAGATATATTCAAGATGAATGATCTGAACAAATATTAGAAAAATCTTGCAAGAAAAATAACAGCAGGATATTTTTACTTTCTGGCTTTCTAAACAAAATAATACAGTTTCTTTCCTACTGATTGTATATTGTTTCAAGGGGATTTACTCTTGTTGGAATGTAATCTTATATGTGCATAATGATGTTTGTTATCTTTTCAGAGTACCACCTAAATGTTTTATTTCTTTAATCCTTTTCTTTCTCTTCCAAGGACAGATGCATACATTCTTCATCAACACTTCAGCGTTCTTGGGAATTAATTAATTTTCTAACATTTGAATTTGACCCAAAGTCAGGTGGTCAGTTCATATTGAAAACATAACATAGAAAATCATTTGTCACTTTAAATGTTCATGCTCAGTCATTTCTTTGCCACCTGTCTGTGTGCAACTTGGAAATTTTCGGAGCACTGATAACTATGCGTTTGTGATTTCCTTTAGGATGCCATTTCCATTTACCAATTGCTTTCCTCAGCCTGCAATTTTGTCTTCATTCTGATTAGTTTATTCCATTTAGATTTTAAGAATGATAGTTGATGACTGCCTTTTTCCCAATGTTACAATAGTAGAAATGTGGTATCTTACATTTTCCAAATATTTTCTTCTCCTGGGCTTTCCTGTACCATTCAGTGATGGAGAGCTCACAGATCCTATTGAGATACTTATTTTCATTACTATCCTTACGTAGAAAACATTTCCAGAACTTTTTTCTTCCATTCAACTTATAGCTCCTCTTTAAAAACAAAATTATTCTATACTCCATGCTTTGATACTCTAAATTCAACCGGTCATATTTTTTTTCTTTTCCTTTCTCTTTGACTGGTCAATTCAGAAAAGGAAGTCCAGTTCGAGTGTTCAGATGATGGTGAGGATCTCTATCTGCCAGATTTCTCCTCCTGTGAAATTCACACTTAGGAATAAAAGTCTTATTTACCTAAGATAGTGTAAGTGGAGAGGGTGTAGGACCATTACAGGTCAGTGTTAATCAACTATCAAAACACGGTACTCCTCTTACATATTATATTGTTTTTCTCTGAAATTGAATTTGTTAAACATGTAAATAGTTATATTAACAGGTTTGCTCTTTTACAAAAACAAAGTCCAATTTTTTCTTTGAAAATAAAAAGACCATGACAGAATGAATGTCTGTATAGTGATAAGTAAAAACAAACAAACAAAAAAAACCTATGTGATTATTTTTTTAATGTTCTTCATGGTTGCTAAAATAGGAGTGATTTATATGACACCATAAAACATTCACCATGGAGTTTATAAAGGTATGAAAGTGATCTTACAATGTACCAATCCTAGTTAAGTACCTTTACAGGAAATGTTTATTAACCTCAAAACAATAAATTTAACACCTGAGAAATAGGAATATCTTGCCCGTGCCTCATAAGAGTAATTCAGTGCATCATACAATTATCTGATTTGATTATTTGATTCATGATTTTTTAAAAAAGAAAAACACCCTGCTTCTATTAACATAAAATAATTATATCACACAAAAGTGCCAGAGTTCTTGTATGTTATGTTTAAAAGACATCTATGGGCCAGAAGTGGTGTCTCACACCTGTAATCCCAGTACTTTGAGAGGTTGAGGCAGGTGGATTGCCTGAAGTCAGGAGTTCAAGACCAGCCTGGCCAACATGGTAAAACCCCATCTCTACTAAAAAAAAAAAAAAAAACACACAAATTAGCCGGGCATGGTGGCCATACCTGTAATCCCAACTACTTGGGAGGCTGAGGCAGGAGAATCTCTTGAACCCAGAAGGCAGAGGTTTCAGTGAGCCGAGATTGCACCATTGCACTCCAGCCTGGGCAACAAGAGCAAAACTCTGTCTCAAAAAAAAAAAAAAAAAAAGACATTTGTGGTTGAACCCATGCTTTATATTTGACTCTTTGAAAAGAATGTCTTCTTGCCTTTTACTTAGAAATTCTCCTATTAGTTTTCAATAAATTAATCTTATAAATACCTCCAAAAGATTTTTCACAGGAAAAAAATCATTTAGTTAATCTTTACATTAACAAAAAAGCTTTAACTGCACATTAAACATGACCAAAAGTGTGGTTGAGGCACATATTCATTTAACTCATGTTTCCCATACCTAACAATAAAGAATGGCTCACCCAGACAGAATGGCCTTCATCTGGAAGAGATGATGGTGTGTGTATGCTGTGTATCTATATGTGAATGTGTGTAGGTGTGTGTGTGTGGGAGGAGGGAACATGTGCACTTGTACAGATAAGTTTGTATGCATAGGTGTGCAAGTGGGACATTTTCACTAAAATAAAGCAATTCTTGGCAACCATATCCTAGAAAAAAATCAAGTATCATATCTCAAAATAGACATAAAGTATCTCAGAATATTTCTTTCATTTGCATTCACTGATATAAACTAAATATAGCATATTAAATACATATGGTGCTTTAACCATAAGTGCCCCTGTTCATTTGACAGGAAGCAAACTATCTTTTGCCTAGCACGTTTCCCTAATAGGAATTTATTTGTGTGTGCATCCCTCCTCTTTTCTCACGTACCCTGTACTAACATAAATACTGAATTTTGATCCCTCTTTAATAGACTTTTTACCTCTTATCTCTTTGGCTCTTGCACAATATCATGTTAAATTCTGTGCACTTTGATTTAAAGGGAAAAAAGGTTTTAACTCTCTGTAAAATATAGATTGATGACAACATTTATAGAATTTTCCAGTAAAGGAAAGTTTAGAAGTTTTCTATCCTTTCCTGCAGGTCAAACAGCACAGTGTCACAGCTTACTGTAAAAATAACGATACCAGTAATCACACAAATGGAAATGAAAAGGAAGGAAAAATATTACATATTTAAATTAATTTATGATACTTTCTTCCTCTCAATACTAGTTTTGACAGGATATATAGTTATCAGGTATAGACTTCCCAGAAAACCCAAACAATTAAACTGGTGTCACCACTTGTAAATGTTCATTTGATACTCACTTATTTTATATAGTATATGTTTCTCTTTACATCCTTTTATATATTTATATTAAAATAGTGGAGGTATATTCCTTTAGAAAATAATAAATCAAATACCTAGATACTATAGTGTAAGAAAATGAATGTTACCTTACATTTTTGTTTGAGAACCATAACGTAAGTTGTCACGCATGAGTTTAAAAGAATGTTGATTATTACTTTTTAGTCTTTGATTCTTGGTGCCCCAACTCAGTTGTAGTTTCTGGTTGCCACTGTCTACAAAGAGTCTTCTCTGTGAACCGTTAGAGCACTTATTGATCCTCTGAGTTGCTTTTACCACACAGCTTCCACAGTGGTAATGATATATTCTTTAAAGTCAAATCCAGTTATGTTAAAGCAAGGGAATGATATTACCAAATATATTCTGCAGTGATAGCAGTAGCACTGTGACAGAAAATGTAGTATTTTCCTCTTACACAACTGTAAAAATTAAAGTCCTTTTACATTCAACATAAAAAGTTTGATTTCCCCACTAATAATTGAAGATGTAATTTTTAAAGGAGATCTACACTTACCATTTTTAAAAGCTATTGTGACAGCATTTTATCAAAGACCTAAATTTTCATTGGATAATTTAATTGCTCCTAAGCAAAGTAATGATGGATCCCCAGAGAAAGATCGTCTATATGTGACTTCAGGCTCAAGAATAAAATGGGGGAAGAAAGAAATGTATTTATAACAGTGAACAATTGGAAGCTTGGAAACAGAATCCACTTGAAGAGTATGAGAATGGTTATATTCATTTCATACTCTGAAACCTGATTGGAGCTCCATTGAAGCAGTTCTTTGTTTGCTAAGGTGGCATAGCAACAGCAGACACGTCTGTTTTCTCATTGCACCATCACGGACATGGTCCAGCCTGTGTGTGACCATCGGAGACTAGCGATCATCATTCCTGTCAGTCGTCACCATGTCTTTCACGTTCATCTTCAGTGGCTCTTTATCTTCATGTCTACATCTCCATGTAGACATGCTGCGTCTAGAGATATTGGCTACCAAGGGGTTTAAGGCATCTCTGTTTCTATTTTCTGCATACCCACAGATAAACAACAAAGCCAACGTGGTAACCAGCCCCAAAGAAAATATTCCTACCCCGGCGCTGGTATACCTGGACTCTTTTGTAACCCTTCTTAAGTTCTTTACCTTTTCTTTTTTTTTTTTTTTTTTGTGATTTCTCTCATTTGCTTTCACTATATAGATACCATATATATAAATATTTTATTTCGTTGGATGTTGGGTTTTGTTTTTTTGTTTTTTTTTTTTTTTTTTTTTTTTGCTTTCTACGATATGACAAAGTTTATTTTTTTTTTTTTTTTTTAGTTTTTTTGGTTAAGTTAGTTGTCAAGCAGTGTGTTCTAACATGAGATTATCTCATTTCATTGTTGAACATTGTACTGATAGCTGTGGTCTCTGTAGTTGGAATTATTGCATGCTGCATTCAAAATACAGCGCTTTGGTTGCTCTTAGCTCTTCTGATGATGATAGTTCTAGATTATGCAAACAATGGTTTCTTCTTTTCATGATGCAAATGCTGACATCAAGGAGAGCTAATGGGATTGTTGCTAGACAACATAAAAGTAGACCTTATTCAGAGTTCTTGTTTCCCTCTTATTAAAACACAACAGGGCTTTGTAAGACTTCACTTTCTGAGATAAAGAGGCACTGGATAATTTAGAGCTTTTTGTTTATTGTGTTTGAAATTAAATTGTCACTGTTTCACTTTAATCCAAAGAATGAAATTCCAAAGAATAGAGCTTTGAATTATCAGTGGAAACCAGTTATGTCTATCTCAATCAAATCCACACAATTAACAACTAAATTAGTCTAACACTTTGAGATGGTATTATGTTAAAATTCAGAATTTGAATACCGTCATTCAGTGCCCTCTGAGTTCCATAACGTTTTCCCTAAACTATTTCATATTTTGATTTACGATTTTCAGAATTTTTTTCAATTATTTACTGTTCTCATGCTCTTATTTTAAATAAATTTTACAATGTTAGGGAATCATTTCACTTGAGTTAACTATGAGGCTCCATTTAAAAACATTTAAAAGAAGGACACATCAGGCTGGGCGCGGTGGCTCACGCCTGTAATCCCAGCACTTTGGGAGGCCGAGGTGGGTGGATCACAAGGTCAGGAGATCGAGACCACAGTGAAACCCCGTCTCTATTAAAAATACAAAAAAAATTAGCCGGGTGTGGTGGTGGGTGCCTGTAGTCCCAGCTACTCAGGAGGCTGAAGCAGGAGAATGGTGTGAACCCGGGAGGCGGAGGTTGCAGTGAGCTGAGATGGTGCCACTGCACTCCAGCCTGGGCAACAGAGTAAGACTCTGTCTCAAAAGAAAAAAAAAAAAAAAAAAAAAAAAAAAAGAAGGACACATCAAGATAGCAGGTTATCTACTAGTAACAGACAATGTTGATCACAGCTGTAGCCAAAGGAAAGGGAGAATGGAAGCAGTGCATATGTTCTCTCTCAATATTGCAGCAGTGTAAACTATAATGGTGGGAGAGTGCCCATGGTTGAGAACTCCCAGAGGGTTGCAATACCTCCCCATTGCCAAGATACCACATAAAGAAGGTGCCAGGCATGTCACTGGTGTATGCATGTTGCATCTTTTTTTTAAATCAGTTATTTGAGTGTTATTCTCCACTTGGGAATATTTCTTTGCTTTCTGACAGAAAACAATAGAAAAACCAATAATTTCTTCATAAAAAAGCATGACTTTACAGCCAAATATCCTGCATATATAGTCCATAAAGTGGAAGGTTTTTTTTAGATATGAATTAACATAGGATTTAATAGCAATATGCCTCAAATTATAGTGATTATATGATTAGTTCTAGAACCCTTTAGGTAAACTTTTAAAATATTCCTTAAAATTTTTATGGACTTTTGAAATGGATTCTTTAGTATAGTCTTTTTTTAAGTGTTGTCCAATGGTTCTAGATTTTACAAGGGTATTCAGTTGTGTGTTAATTATATTAATGATGCCATAATCAAGTTTCAAACCAATATAACTGAAAAATATCTTCTCCGAGAATTTGAAATCATCTCGAAGTTTTACCTCCAGTGTCTTTGGCAGTTCTCTATGGGACAGACATTCACAGGCCACTCATTAAAGAAGAAAGGAAAGCATAGGATTAGGTGAAACAGTGAGTGCCTCTTCAAGTCTCTAAATATCAAAGCCTTGTTTGAATGCTGATCAAGAATAAGGTCTTTTGCATGCTGCTTCTGGGTAGGGAGGTTCCTATCTCATGGGCTCGCCAGGGAGATCTTTCATCAGAGATATTGTCAGCTGCAACTCTGACAGCAGTTAACATCGCTTTAGCTCTTGTCACTATTTCATTTTGTCAGCTGGCTCACTCTGCTCTGTCCCTCACACTAGAAATAATGTACTTACCAATGCGAACTGTTTCTTTCTCTATTTTGTTCTCACTCAGGAGCCCCAAACTACTGTAATCCACAACCCTGATGGAAACAAGGTATTCAGAAAGAATCAACATCATCTTGCTTTAACAAGACTATACATCTCATCAAATATTCAAAAAAATTAATTCATTATCTAAAAATAGGGAAGAAAATTCTAACCATTTTCTACCACACTTCCTTTTGGGCCTAATTTGTCTATAACTGTGGACATACTTCTTGCAAATAAAAATGAATGATATCTCGAAAGAGAAACTAATGTTCCCATGAGTCAATAAAAGTCAGGCTAAACGTGAATGAAGTCTTTATGTCAAGATGACTGTGTGTCTTAAGCAATTCTATCTGGTCACTTTTTTTTCCCCAAGACTTTGTGCTTTGTACTGTAAATATATTGTGCATGGTATTTTAGAATTTCTGGCAATATCATTCCATTGTCTTCAAAAATATCAACTTGACTTCATAGGTTTTTTTTTTTTTTACTTTAGTGTTACTTTTGAGTTTTATTCTATTCTGTTGTCAGAGTGGGTTGTTTTTGTTTTTATTGTTTGTTTCTTAATTCCCTGTTGGTGGTGATGATGTTGTTGTTGTTGTTATTGTTGTTGTTATTTGGCATGAATTTGAGGAGAATCAGGGAGTTTCACTTTTTGTGCAATATGTCTGTTGTTGAGTAATACATATTCCAGTAACAGGGGTTTAACTACTTAGCCTGAAAGAAGACTAATTGTTTCCTATACATTATAAATTATTTGTATAGCATGTTAACTAAATAACAGCACTAGCATATATGTCTATAGGATGAAAGACCTTTTCTGAATTTATTCCATGTGTCCAATTTATTACTTTTCATACATTATTATATCTCTAAGGGAAGAAAAAAAATACTGAACTTTTCTCAAATACTAGATATAGTCATACATCTTCTCCATGCTCTTATCAATGATGTTTAAGACTTAGAAAGCACATTTTATCTTAAGACTTAGAAAACACATTTCCTCTCTGGTTTAACATGTAGTTGATCAATATTAAAACCATTAAAGTAAAAAACATGAAGTGTTATGTTCTTTAATATGAGATTTATTTTATAGTCATGACACTGCAAATGGTCTAGGTCCCGAAAAGCCTTGAGGTAGTCAGGACCATCACATATGAGAACAATTTTTTTAATAGCATTAGCCAATGAAACGCCGAGCATAACAGCTGGAATGGACACTTCAGTAGTTCTAGCTATATCATTTGTAAGAGTTACTGCATGATATTTCTTGCTTACATGAATTAGTTTAATTTTACAGTGCATGGGTTTACCTTCATTTACAGCTTAAATTTGAATACTAGGTCACATTAAGAAATGCATGAAGATTCATTTCTTTGGTTTTGTGTGTATGGAGACTCTGGGTACACCTTTAATTAGTTTTTCCCTTGGTTTAAATATTATATATGATATTTATATAAATTTATCACCTTTTGGAATACTGAATCTCTAAAATGACACTGGCTGGTGTTTACATTATTTTCCAGAATCTGTTTTCCATTACTGAGCTATTGACTGGAAGTTTGTTTCCAGTTATTTTTGGCTCTAGCATTTAAATCATTCCAAGTAGAAAACATGTCTTTCTTATGAATATTGCAAAATGTATTTGCTAGAAAATATTTTATTCATACATTATTAATGAACACCTTTATCATACCATTTTAAGAAGTATATCTTAATTCTGGCAGTTATAGTGTATTTTTAAGTGTGCTTAACAATCTTCCACTTAATTTGTAGTTTTACAAAGAAAGAACTTTGTCTTTTTATTATGGAAGTAGGTTTCTTATCAATAACAGCCAGTTTCTAATTTTGAAAAGAATGAAAAAAGTCTAATTGTCCTTGAAAGTAAATTATTCATTATAATTCCATTGTGCTGAGGACAAACATGAAAATTCTTCTGAAAAGTACTTTCAGCATATCTCAACTTAACCCCCTTAGCTTCTTCATCAAATGATGCAGTGAAATGCTTTCTCTCCTTATAAAGGAGTAAAGCATACAGGCCTTAACATAGTGCCTAACACAAAGAAGGTACTCTTATTGGTTAATTAATTGGGAATAAAATTTTTTTCTATTTTAAGTTTCAAATTCATTCGGCTAACATATTCAACTGCTTGTAAACACACAGAAAAAGCAAACCTTATAGGGCACTGTAACACAAAACACATCCTTACACAGTTTTTAAGGCTAACTGCATACTTCCGCTGCTTCTACAAATCACCTGGATTTATACAGCTTCGGAGATTAGGCAACCAGAGTACTCCCTGTTTGAAATGTTTGCAGCATCAGACATTTTATTTCTGTTAAAAACCACTTAATGTGTTTGTCCATTTGCATGTCAGCATATGCACATAGCCTGCTGAAGAATTTTGCATGATATGTATGTCACTAGCCAATTTTTAAAGATGAAATCAAACTATTCATTGCGTGCAACCTAAAAATGTGTTTTCTTCTCATCAGGAGTCAACTGAGAGTTCAAATACAACAATTGAGGATGAAGATGTGAAAGGTATGATTTAACCAGAAATGGAAATTCCTAACTCAGAGCTTCATATATATATACATGAAAAAAAAAAGTGCTTCAAATAACTAATAAGTTTAGGAAGTAGGCCTATCCTAAAACACAAAAATATTTTATTTATGAGTAAAAAAATATTTTTATAAGTACATAATTATTTCAACAATATGTTACTTTTGTCATTTTTCCCACATATTCTTTTGTATATTTTGAACTGTAGACATGTAGCATATTCTAGCACATTGCAGTAATGACAACTAATAATGAGTTGCTAGTTATAGGAACATAACAAATTGTAAATTTGTCAGTCAAAAAGTAATATAAAATGTATTCCCATTGGGTACATTCATAAAACTTATCTGGAAAACAATTTATATTCAAGGATACAGTATAAAAATAACTTTTTAACTTTTAGTCATCTCAAGTAAGTATCAGTAGAATTTTCTATTTGGCCGCCTTTTTATCCTAGTTTTTTGTGTACATTCCAAAGATATTTTTGACCTCCATTCACTTTGGTTACCAAGGTTTTTTTAGCTACGTGTATGAGTCATTGGTAGTGTTTCTACAGACATCTTCTCAGTGCCCCTGCACACATATACTGAACACACATTTGCAGTTAGGTCACCTCCTTTGGCCACATCACTATTTTAGAAGTATTACTTTTGTATTAATTGCATTTGCAGTTTTATGTTGTTTTTGTAATTCATTGTATATAACTACAATCTCTATAGACCAGTTATCTAGAAAACATTCTGACAAACAGCGGTAACAGTAGGATTTGAAACAGAAATATTAAAGGAAACGAAATATAAATTGGGAGCAATGATCCATAAATTAATTAAACCTCATCTGAAAAGATTACTTACCTAATAGTATCACCATAAGCTTTAATTCTAAAGGTAGCATTAATACGATAAAGTCTTGAAAAGTTGTATTCATGTTTTAGAATAAAGGACTTGGAAATTCTCAGGTCAAGGAGACATGGGGTCAATTTAGAGAATAAAAATGGCTATAGATCACAACTTGCCAGTCAGCTCTGCTGACTTTTTCCTTTTTGTGTGAATAGAACAGCTGATGCTATTAAAGTGTACTCTCTATTTATATAACTAAGCACACTGACCTAACTCTGCTAGAGGTAGTCAGTCATTATTTTTTACAGTGGAAAGGTAGATAGCTGTGTCAAGAATTTTATTTAGTAGCTCTATTCATCTCACTCTTTCACTTAAGCTAAAATTTGAACTGAAGTAGTTTGATGAATCATTTATACCAGTCATATTAGATTGAAATATCTTTTTTTTTTTTTTAGCCAAATAAATAGATAAGCCATTTAGCTTTCCCAGTGATTCAGGAAGCATTATCTTTGTGTTTTGGATTCATTAGCTCTTTAAGCTAAGCTAAATGTTTCATATGAATTTTTACATTCTTCCCTTGAGCATGACTAAGAAAACTTGTTCATTGTCCACTGGAGAAACTGAATCTTTAAATAACTAAATAAAATTAGGAGAATACTAGCACCTCACTACATGCACTTCATCTGCACGTGATCATGAGAAGGGTTTTATTAAGTGGTCTTTCTCACCTGAATTTGGCATTCAGCTGTACTAAGTATTGGTTCAGGATCATTGTTATTAATCTATGTAAATATTAATGTATAAACAGAGTTCCTGTCAGTGTTACCTTGTAGTTTGTAATTTCTTTTTAATAAAATGAAATAATAATGTCAGTTCTTAGAAAACAGTTCTCCAATTCAAATCATAACAATGATATGGGTTTCATCTTGCCTCTGGGATTTCATAAATTGAGATAGTATTTGTATTATAGATACATTGAGTCTATATACAACAAGTATTAGATAAATTCAGCAGCATATTGAGATCAAAAGAAATGTCCAGTTGCTCGTTTAACCCAAAGTGCTTTGGTTTATTCCCTTAATAAATGCATTATTTAAGTTTCTGCTTAATTTTACTGGTGTAGATCTGGCCAAAAATGTCATAGCCATACCTCATTAGGACTCATTTGTGTTCTCTATAAGACCCAGACAGCCTTTTGTAGACTAACCCTTTTAATATTGAATGATATCAGAAACCTTTAAGACTAGAAGACACTTTGAAAGATTGCCTAGGCGCCATCATTTTTACTGGGGCAAGTGGTACATAAAATGGTCTTAAATGATTTGAAATTATTTATTATGCTGATTATCTGTATGAGAATCTCTCCATTTATCAGTGCGTGGTCCTCAAGAAAGACCCTATATGTGAATAATTATGCTGTCTCATTTTTACTTTAGAATCTCTGTGGCTCTCAGTAGCTTGGTAGGGAATGTGTTTATTGTCCAGTTCTGTTGAAACCCAAATTTACTCATATCTAACATCTTATAACTAACATCCAAGAACTCACAAATACTATCAGTTAAATAATCTGACCAAAACTGTATCCTATCTACAAAGCCATGTCATATCTACAAAATTGTGTGTCTTCCACACACATACTTTTCAACCTTCTCTTTTCTGTAGACAACATTGTTATCAGTGAGACACCACACTTGTTGACATATTCTTAAAGGCATGCCCCCATACATACTTCTGCATGCGAGCATATGCTCTACCCATTGCTGCTGGCTGCCTCGGATATAGTGCATCTAACACCAGCACCTAGACGTACGTTGTTTTATGATGGCACATGATTCCTTGAATAGCATGTCACGTGCCTCCCATGCCAAGGCAGTGCACATTCTGCCCCATCCCCAAGGACTAACTGGCAGGGACAGCTTCTGTGTCCTCTCCAATGTAAAGAAACATGGAGTTGCTGGAGGAGGGGATTAAACACTGTGGTGACCTGGTCAAAGGAAGAAATGAGGTAAACTAACAACAGAGTTTTTCTTTCTGGCCTCTTTGAGTGGGAAAAGGCAGACAGGCCAGCTGTTCTCAAAGATAAAAGAAAGCAAAAGTAGTCAGAGATTAATGGTTCTTCAGTCTGGAGCACCTTAGAGAGCCAAGATTTAAAGGCCCATTTTTCTTCAGCTCTTCTTACTAGTTTCCATTGAGAAATCATGGCCCCAGTCTGTGTAATACTTTTGAATTGTGTCTAGGCTGTTTCTTCATTCAGCAAATATTTATTGAATCCCTTCTGTTTACCTAAGTTCCACGTGCTTCTCTTTGTGAACTAGTCGTGTTCAAGAGATTTGAATGTGTCAAAATGCTGCTTCCTACCCTTTATATGAATCTTGTTGTGCTATAATGTAGGCCCATTTATCTTACTTAATACAATAGCTATCAGGAAAAATTAGTGAAACCCAACATAAATGCATGTTTTATCCAAAAAAAAAAAAAAACTCAGTGAAACCCAGGAAAAAAGTGAGACCCAAGATAAATATATTTTTAAAATCTAAAAGTTATTTTATTTCCTTTTTCTTAAATACCTTCAACATTTAGCTCTAACCACATTTTTCTTCCCAAGCTCATAATCATCCTAAGGGACTTGAATTGTTTTACAACTCTTCTTTCTAAAAAGCTTCCAGAGTTCATTGTTTTCTTTCTCCAAGGCAATGTGTTAACACCCTAGTGTTGACCTTTTGAGCAACTTTCTAATTTTGTTCTGTGTTTAAAACCAAATATCTCTGATGCTATGTGAGGAAACTCAGCAGCAAACTCAGTGTCATGGAGAGTTACTAACAGTTTAAAAGCAAATGGGAGTCTGGGAGTGGTGGCTCACACCTGTAATCCCAGCACTTTGGCAGGCTGAGGCAGGCGGATCCCTTGAGGTCGGGAGTCCAAGACTAGCCTGACCGACATGGTGAAACCCTGTCTCCACTAAAAATACAAAAATTAGCTGGGCACGGTGGTACGCACCTGTAATCCCAGCAACTCGGGAGGCTGAGGCATGAGAATCACTTGAACCTGGTGGGTGGAGAATTGCAGTGAGCCGGGATTGTGCCACTGAACTCCAGCCTAGGTAACAGAGTGAGACTTTGCTTTTTAAAAAAAAAAAAAAAAAAGCCAGTAGCAGTGGCTCACACCTGTAATCCCAGCACTTTGGGAGGCCCAGGCAGGCGGATCACAAGGTCGGGAGATCGAGACCATCCTGGCTAATACGGTAAAACCCCATCTCTACTCAAAATACAAACAATTAGCCGGACGTGGTGGCAGGCACCTGTAGTCCCAGCTACTTGAGCGGCTGAGGCAGGAGAACGGCGTGAACCCAAGAGGCAGAGCTTGCAGTGAGCCGAGATCGCGCCACTGCGCTCCAGCCTGGGTGACAAGCGAGACTTCGTCTCAAAAAAAAAAAAAAAAGCGAATGGGAGTCCTAACAAAGCATAATTGCCATCATGGAAGCACTGTGGTAACAACTGCCTATCCTATACTAGGAAAAAAAGTTTTCTCCTTACAGCTAACTAGTGTTTTCAAAATACACAATTCTTTAGGCCAAAAATTATTTAAATAGGCATTTCCATTTTTAATCCATTTCCAGTAAAACAGTTACTTCCATTAATTTAAGGTGTTATCAAACAGCTGTCATCATTAGCTCATAATTAGCAGTTGACAGTACAAACCGCACTCTTCGCCAGGAATGTGGGTGTGCCTAGAGTCAGTGATGTGTAGCAGGAGTTCTTTCCACACTGTATACATTTGAAGACTGCCCTTTGGTTTGTGGCTGTAGCCACAGTTTGCAGAACCTGTCGCTGTAAGCCACAATGCCTCTCCGCCTCATAACCCGTCCAGCACCATTGTTCAGAGTCACCTACTTCCTTCTAATGGGTGTGTGTCCATATGGTCCATCTGCTGCTGTTTCCCAGCATGCCTGTGCAGCACCTGTTGAAGTTGGGCTCCTGTATGTCTTTGTGTCATTTCTGTCACCATCCTGTTTCCAGTATCTCACTTCAGCTCACCATTCACCACGAGCTTGGATCTCTTGCTGTATTTCATCCTTCTTACAGATCTAGGAAAGTGGAGCCCTTTACAACAGGCAGAATCTATGGCTATGAGACTGTATGTAGAGAATTCATCCTGCTTGAATTCCTTTTTCCTTTTCCTGATTACTAGGTAGTAGTAACGAGGATGTTTGCAAAAGGCTCAATTAAGGACAAGGTTGTTGGCACCCTTATTACTTGAATGGTGATTCGTATTTGATGACACCTGGATATCGTGGTCTAAGCTAATTTATAGAATCACTTGATTAATGAGCTATCTGTGTGTGTCTTCTATAAATATGTACATTAGTGAATAGTATGATGACTGATTACCCAGATTCAACTATTCTTAAGTTCTGTTTGATCTATGAAAACCTTCTTTTCTGTGTGGGATTTCCTAAGGCAGATGATCTCATTATACTGATCTTCTTCGTATCTACATGTAATTTGTATTTTAGGACTTGTCTTGCATACATTTCTCATTTCCAGAAAATCTGCAAATTAAGAAAATCTTGGGTATTTTATTGAGGGACTTTTGATAATTGTGTCATTCCATTAGGTTAAAAGTGTCTTAGAGGAAACTGTAGTGTATAATAACTTCTTTCAGGTTTCTAATCCAAAATTTGATTTTACAACAAGTTTATTTAGAAAAATTACTGTCTGCATATACTCCCTGCTGATTTTTTAAGTGTTGTATCAGAATTACTAACTTATAGGACTGAGGGCAAATTTATTCTATGCCACCACAAATGTAACACAGTTTCATTGTCTCTATTTTTGTATATTTCTTCTATTTTACCTCTATACTCAATTTTTATCTTTATTCTTGGCCTCCTGTCATGTTATCCTAAGTTTTTCAGTGATAATCTCAAGCTTGTTTAGCTCTGCTGACAAAATACAGGGTCAGACTGTTGCCAACCCCATTTGAAAACAAGGTCCAAAATCAAGACAAATGGAACCAACAAACAAAAACATGTAACTTCTCATTTTAACGTAAGGAAAACGTCAGCTCACTCTATATTAATAAAGTTTATCTGCTCAAAATTTCTATAAATAGCTTTTCTTGTGAGTTTGTGAAACCCTGTAATGAGTTTTAGAAATATCCACAGCAAAAATAATGTAGCATTATTTTATAAAATACTGCATAAACTCTAAAGACATGTATATGTTGTAAGATTTCTTCCATCAGATTCTAAACTTTGATTAAGCTATCAGTTTTTAAACTCTGAATTCACCTTAAGAATTAACTTTAAGAATTCAGAGTTTAAAAATCTAACATTTACCAGCTTATACCTACTGTTCCATTATCGGAACGCTAAGCATGTCGGAGTTATTTATTTCCTACTGCTCAAGGTCATCACCAAGGTCTGGTTTTCCACTCATGCAAAAATTCAAAAAATCGCATCCTCCAGCATAAATGAGTTAACTATTCATAGATATTACTTTATGTGGGAGTTAAAAATATAAGAGGTAATCAGACTCACACTTTGTGTAATCAAAAATTTCATAGTTATCCAAATATAATTTACTTTATAATATAGTTACATAAATGTTGATTGTAAAACTTCCTCATTTTTGTTCATATATCTATTTTTTCCCATTACCTAATAAAAATTGTCCTATTTAATAAGCTACTAAATCTAAGGTTTGTGTAAAATTTTAAAATATTACTCCTTCTATCTTCTTTATCTTTTCAGATTATGGCTTTATCACTTTTTTTAAGTGATATAAAATATAAAATGTCAGCAAGTATCTGATTTGAATCTGAAATCTATACTGTTTCTAGTTCTAACCTTTATCTAACTTGCTTTGAGCAAGTTGCATAACTTCCCTGTGGCTCAGGTTTCCTCATAACAGCAGAATTTAGATATTAAAATCAATAATACAGACTTTTAAGCTCTTTTTCTACTCTACTGTGATGCAATACTATTAATAGATTGCTGTAAGATCTCTTCTATTTTAAAAAATATATAAAATGATACATTCTAAGATAATACATATTATTATAAAACAATTAGATGTTAATAATATAAGCTATTCAAGCAGTCATAGAAAGACATTTAACTCAAAGTTGAAAGAAACTACGTTGCTGCAGTTTTAGGAAATCTTATTAAAATTGGGAAAAAATGATGTTCACTAACCTGAATATCCAAAATGTTATCAATAGCACTATAAGACTATAAAGTTACTACTTTAAATACATTCCAGTGAGAATTATTATGAGGTCAAATTTTATGTTTCTAAAGTTTCCATACAAAATTTCTTTAATTTCTAAAATTAAATTAATATTTGAGCTCATTCATTTCTGTATAGAAGTTAAATCCTAATTATTTGCTATGTTTTCATTAACTATGAATTTTATGTAATTCTGAAATTATTTATTAGAATAAAATAATTGCTTGAGTGAAATAATGTCTCCTTTGCTGAGTTTGTATTATTTTATACCACTAAATATATCTATAAATTATGTGAAGTTATTTGTCTATATCATGATTCTTTTTGTGAGGAAGTGGAGTGGCGCTAATTTTATTTTCTGCTATGGATTTCTGCTATAACCCCCTTGATTTGGTCAGGAGGAATTAGGTCTAAAATATTTAAGAAATTAATCTTAATCCTGTGCAATTTTAATATTCCACCAGGTTACAGGTGATTTTATTTCAGGCTAATATGACACATGAAAAAGTAAGATATTAGCAAGTAAAAGCAGAGAAGGCATTATTCAGTGAGGAGCTTAATGAAAGAGCCTGTGTAGAAATAAAGAATTTTTATTTCTCACATCTGAAACAGTGGTATTTTCATTTTTCAATTTAGTGCAACAAATATTTTATGAACACCTGTAATGTGTAGTATTCTAACTAGACTACAGAAGATTTAGAAAAGAAAGATGATTCTGCAAGATAATGTTGCAGGCAAAGACACAAATGATTGAGAGAGTTTCAAATGGACTGTGCTAATTCTGAGTGGATTATGGGGACTGTATTCTAGCATAAATCAATGGAGAGTGACTAAACTACAATAGTTGTATTCAGTCCAGGGAGGGAAACTCAACAAGGCTGCTTTCCTAAACATCTCCAAGCTTTGTTGTTATATTAAAAAATAATTTAACAGCATTGGCTATCATGTAAGTATAACATTAGGAAACAGAGATTGGGTATAAGGAAAACATAAACATGTCAAGGATTCAGGCTTAATATTATTGTACTTGGAGGTATTTTTGGCCATAAGGTAATAATGCAATTGATGTATTGGATAGGTGTAATGGCATACATTTTCTGTCTGTATCTTTGCTGTGAGTTTTCCTTTCCAAAGTTCTATAATATATTAAAACTGAAATATTAAGTTTTCTTAATAGTTCTGAGGTAAGAAAAGATTATAATCACCTGAGCACAGTGACTCATACCTGTAATCCCAACATTTTGGGATGCTGAAGCCAGAGGATCTTTTGAGGCCAGGAGTTTGAGACCAGCCTCAGCAATATAACAAGACCCCATCTCTACAAAAAAAAGAATTTATAAAAATTAGTTAGGCATGGTGGCATACACATGTATACTCGAGAGGCTGAGGCAAGAGGAGGCCAGAAATTCAATACCACAGCGAGCTATGACTACACTACTGCACTCCCTCCAGCCTGGATGACAGAGCTAGACACTGTCTCTTAAAAACAAAAAAAAAAATCAAAGGAGGAACTACTTAATCTCTTTTTTGTGACTTTCTTCTGAAAATTGAGTTTATAGAAAGCTGGTCTAACCTGAGAGAGTTCATTCACTTTCCATATCTCTTCACCAATGGTCATTCTGAAAGGACTTCTCAAAGATACAACTCCTGAACTTAGCTTTAAAGGGGAAGGTACTATTAACCAGGTGAAGAAGGTGCGAGAGGAGAAACATTCCCAATAGAAGGCACAGAAACAAAGCATGGTATATCTGAGGTATTGCAGGCAGTCAGGATATTACTGAAGAGTGAAATGCAGGTTGGAGAGTGGTAGCAGATCAAGCTTGAGAGGAGGGAAGGTGCTAGTTATGGGAGCATTGAGCCATATGAAGGAGCTTGAGCTGACCTAATATTAAGAGATGAGAGGCATACATCACAGACAAGGATGATTCTGCAAGATAATGTACCAAGCACCTGAGGAATATCAGGAAGTTTTAAGCAGAGGAAAGATGTGGTAAGATGTCCATAGGTAGAACACTCTGGTGATTCTGTGGCATATGCATTTGCAGGCTATAAGACCAAAGATGGTAAGACCAGTTTTAAGACTATGTCTAAAGGGAGATACATGGTCAAGGGAGGGTTGTTTTGTTTTGTTTATGTTTTAGGATGAATGAGTCTAGATCAGTTTGTAGGCTAATAATAAAGGACAAGTAGGAATGAAGAAATTTGCTGTTCATTTTTACATTTATTTAGTAAGTTACTCTTTCAGCAAATATTTAGTGAGGGACTACTAGGTGCCAAGCCCTGTTAAAAGCACTGGATATTCAGAGGCAACAACATAGATAGGATTTCAATTTTCACGAAAGTTAGATTTTAGTGGGCAGAAATAGCTAATAAACAAGGCTCATAGTTTGTACCAAAGACTTACCCTTGGGATAAAAATGATCACAGAGTAGCTAAAGACTTTACCTTACATTGTCCTGATAAAAACTCCATCTGTTAAGTAGGTCTTATTAACTCAGTCTTTCAAAAGACCAATCTGAAGCTTAGAGAGGTTAAATCATATAACCACTAAGTGCTTTAACAGAAGCTGGGATCATGCTTTGAACCACTGCATTGAACCACTTGGGGATTTATGGAATCCCTCAGCGCTCACATTACTCCAATATTATATCCTATGCATTTAATAATATGTAAAAGTATTCCAGAAAGGTTAGTGGCAAAGGCACTTGCCAGGGAAGTTTTCTATCAAGCATGAAGACTTCCAAGTTAGGTAGCACAGTCTAATCTTACATCTGCAGGAATCATCTTTTGCTCCTGGGATCAGGTGTGAGGCACTAAATAATGAGGAAATGATAAAACGTAATTCAGGATAATAGCTTATCTTTTGTAAAGAGCCCCCAAAGAACCTTAAAACCCTTGCTACTTAAACAGTTTAGCTGTAAGGCTATAAAGGAATGTGTTGACTTGATTGGTAACAGCATGTTATTTGTCAGTTTTTGTGAAGTTAATTCTACTGAATAGAACCAATTGGTGTCTTGCATTTATATATAAAATGCTGTACCACTGTATTTGTAAAACACTTTACCACTATGTTTTAGGGCTTTTTTTTTTTTTTTAATCTCATTTACTCTGTACAGCAAGCTTGTAAAATCAAGAAATACAATAAAGAAGGGACTGAGGACATTGCAACTATGTAGCTATAAGCATAGATCTGGAATCATACTAGCCCTAATGGCCTCTTTTCAGAGAAGACCAAGCACTTTGACAGGAATTAGGGATCTAGACTCATTGTTAGAGAGAGACAGAGATATTTTAAAGCTATTCCTGGACTAGTCATCTAAAAGAAGTGGGAAAAGGACTGTAAATTGCTCTTTAGAAATTAGACACTGGGTTACTAAATTCCATGGCTGGGTAGAAGGGATGAGGCTTGTGAATATCACAATGGAACCAGGACCCAGGATGGGAGTGGGTAAGAAAGGGAAGTTTGGATAGAATGGGTATTTAGGGAAAGGCTTTTTGAGTAAAAAGTGTAATTTTAAACAAGTCTATAATTAAATTATTTGTTTCAGAATGCCCTACAGATTTCATGTTTCTCTCAGTATCTTCCCTAACTAACACAAAATTCAGATTCTTAGTAAAATATCCATAAAGTGACTGATTACTTGACATAACCAATTATTGCTTATATGGAAACAGACATTCTCATAGATGCCCCCTTTTTTCATTTGAATAAAAATTGGGAATTTTATTTTCACCTTCCACATTAGTTCCCTTATGTATTTCTGCTTTTGATTTTGACCTTTTACTGTTTTCTGATGTTTTTATTTTTTAGAGACACGGTCTCTCTCTGTCATCCAGGCTGGAGTGCAATGGCTAAAACAAGAAATAATATGTGCATTAAAAAAATAAATATGGCCAGGCACGGTGGCTCACGCCTGTAATCCCAGCACTTTGGGAGGCCGAGGCGGGCAGATCACCTAAGGTCTGGAGTTCAAGACCAACCTGGCCAACGTGGTGAAACGCTGTCTCTACTAAAAATACAAAAATTAGCCGGGCATGGTGGCGCATGCTTGTAATCCCAACTACTCGGGAGGCTGAGGCAAGAGAATCGCTTGAATCCAGGAGACAGAGGTTGAAGTGAGCCGAGATCGTGCCACTGCACTACAGCTTGGGCTACAAAAGCAAAACTCTGTATCAAAAAAAAAAAAAAAAAGAAAGAAGCATAAGGATATAGCTGCTGTCATATGTGAACAAACACAGAATGCTTCAGATGCATGTAACATAGGTAATGCCTAACTAAGAGACCTCTATTTGAAATACTTGGATTCATTCATTTAAAAAAAAGAAAAAAAGACTGAGCACCTTCTATGTGCTGAATGTAGTAAAATAAACTGAGGTTAAAAAGGCTTAACGTTTCCCTAAGGGAGTTTTTAGACTTATAGTATCCTCTTCAATGAAATTATGTCTGCTAGTGTATTTCCCCAGTGAATGCCTATTTTTTGCATTAAAATTTTATTATATGTTAAATAAAGTTTCTTCCAGAGTACATGAATGGATAAAATATCTTGCCTTTGAAACTCAGTGAATTAGGTAGTCCATCTTTATTTCTTTTAAAATGGAATAGTGTAACATTTTTCCCTTGGACAATGTTGTTGAGCAGAATTTGCCAATCCATCATATGAAAGTGAGCAACATGTTTAGTACAAAAAGACTGATTTAAGTATTGGGATTGCTATGATTTATCTTACTGTGAGGAAACTAACTTCTCTGCCAAAGCTATATTATCCCACTGATTACATAGATGTGACTACTTCAGTATCCAAAGGAAATTCTTTGCAATATGCAAATACCCTTGGATGTTTGATTTCTTCTCTTTAGATTAGAACAAAATTTAAAAACTGTAATGAGGTGTGAACATTTCCAAACTACTCAATTGCATTTTCTTTAAAAACAAATATAAAACCTCTCTATACAACTATTTTATGTTTTATATAAAATATAGATTAAGTTATATTTTTAAATGTCACCTCCAAAGAACATTTCTCTTTAATTTCTCCTCGCTTCTGTAGTACTATCAGTGCAGTCTGCATTACTGCATTACTCATTGCTTTACTCCTGTATAGTATGTCTCAACCATTTTTAATGTGTTTGTGTTCAAATGCATCTAAGAAAACTGAATTGATATGACTATGTTTTATTCTAGTGCTTTTAACACACCTTAATCGTCATCCTTAGTCTTTCTTTGTCTCCTTAGTTTCTTCTTATTTCTTTGTCTCCTTAGTTTTGCTTATACCCCACCTGCAGTCTCAGAAAATCCTACTAGTTTATCCTTCAAAATGCACAATTTTTTGGGGGGAATTGACTACTGCTCACCAACTCCATTGCCATCACTCTGATTTAAGATATAATCATCTTTTGCTAACACTATTGACATAGCTTCTTAGCCGTTGACCTGCTTACAGTCTATTCTCAACAGAGAATAGAGTTACACTTTCAAAAATATATTAGATCATGTGCTGCTCTTGCTCTGTATTCTCCAGTGGCTGCCAAAGCCATCGGAATCTATTAAAAGACCTGCCATGGCCAGGGCCCCTTCAGACATGCCTTGCCTTGCCATCTGACTTAATGTCCTATTATATGTGCATCAGGAACACTTTCTGAAATGTATCAAGCAGGTTCCTGCCACAGGGCCTTTGCACTTACTATTCCACCCCTGGTATGTCCTGATACACATTTCCATGTGGCTTACTGCCCTTTCTCTTTTTAAGTCTCTGACCAAATGTTATCAAATGTTACCCTCTCTGTGAGATCTTTGACTACCCTATTTTAAATTACATCCCTCCAGACTGCACATGGTGGCTCATGCCTGTAATCCCAGCACTTTGGGATGCAGGCAGGTCACTTGAGGTCAGGAGTTTGAGACCAACCTGGCCAACATGACAAAACCCCATCTCTACTAAAAATACAAAAAATTAGCCAGGTGTGGTGGTGCATGCCTATAACCTCAGCTACTTGGGAGGCTGAGGCACAAGAATCACTGGAACTTGGGAAGCAGAGGTTTCAGTGAACTGATATGGCATCGCAGCACTCCAACCTGGGCAACAGAGTGAGACTCTGTCTCAAAAAATAAAATAAAATGAATAATTACATCCCCCCAAATCCAGCACTCCCCATTCTTCTGTTTTACTTTTCTCCTTGTGTTTATTATCTAAAATATCTATTTTACATGTTTCCTGTTCCTCTACCTCCTACTAAAATGTAAGTTTCTGTAAAGCAGAGATTTTTGTCTGTTTTGTTTATAGCCATATTCATGGTATCTAGAATAGTGTTGGGCAATAGTAGGAATAATAAATATTTAATTGGTAGAGGAAGGAAGCATAGTGGATACCAACCATGACATGTCCTAGCAGCCACTAAAATGATCGGAATTCTCTTGAAGTTGTGATCAGTTTACAACTTTTTCTGTGTAGGTTTTTGTACATATGATTCCCCCTCCAACCTCGCTCCATAATTTAGCAGTTAAAACCATAGAAAATGCATGTTTTAAAAGTGTTTTAGTCCATTTGCGATGCTATAACAAAATATCACAGACGGAGTAATTTATAAATAGTAGAAATTTATTTTCACAGTTTTGGAGGCTGGAAAGTCTAAGATCTAGGTGCCGGCAGACTTGATGTCTGGTGAACGCTTACTCTCTGCTTTCAAAATGGCTCCTCTTGCTGTGACATGGCAGAAGGAATGGAAGGCACTAGCCAGTCCCTCAAGCCCTTTTTTTTTTTTTTAAGCAGAGTCTCACCCTGTCACCCAGGCTGGAGTGCAGTGGCACAGTCTCGGCTCACTGCAACCTCCACCTGCCAGGTTCAAGCAATTCTCCTACATCAGACTCCCGAGTAGCTGGGATTACGGACACCCGCCACCATGCTGAGCTAATTTTTGTATTTTTATTAGAGACAGGATTTCACCATGTTTGCCAAGCTAGTTTCAAACTCCTGACCTCAAGTGATCCACCCACCTTGGTCTCCCAAAGTGCTGGGATTACAGATGTGAGCCACTGTACCCGGCCCTCAAGCCCTTTTATAAGGGCACTAGTGCCCTCCTAATAACCTCTCAAGGGCCCCCACCTGTTAATACCATCAACGTTTGGTGTTAAGGTCCAACATGGACTTTGTAGGGACACATACATTCATATCATAGCATTAAGTCATAGGATCTTTTTTCCTATTGGAATGGAGGACACCCTTTGGTGTCAAATATACTAGATTTGAATCCCAGCCCAGCTCTTTATTGAATATGCATTCTGACTGCTCATGTAAACCATTCTGAGTCATATGTACAATAGGGATAATAATATGTCAATACTGGCTGGGTATGGTAGCTCATGCCTGTAATTCTAGCACTTTGGGAGGCCAAGGTGGGTGGATTACCTGAACTCAGGAGTTCGAGACAAGCCTGGGCAACACGGTGAAACCCTCTCTCTACTAAAATGCAAAAGAAATTAGCCGGTGTGGCAGCATGTGCCTGTAGTCCCAGCTACTCAGGAGGCTGAGGCAGGAGAGTTGCTGGAACCCGGGAGGTGGAGGTTGCAGTGAACCAAGATCCCACACTGCACTCCAGCCTGAGAGACAGAGTTAGATTCCGTCTCTAAAAAGAAATAATAAAAAATAATAATAATTGTTAATACCTAACAATTTTTTACCTATAAAAGTGATAATTTCATATGGCTCAACCTGAAAATAATAATAACAATAATAGAGCATGCTTATGTTGAATAGTGATACAATGTATTGAATGCCTAGTATAATTCCTGGCCCATAATTTAAAAGAGTTCATAAATCCAAAGAGAACTGTGTGTGTGTTTTTTAAATATCATTGTTCCTATTTTCTGAAACATTTATTTTAGATAAGTAGGTAAACATCTACAAATGTTAAGACCCACATCCAGCCAACCTATGTACATAAATACCCAAACTACATAAAGCTGCCCAAGTGCAGAAAACAAGTTCATTTTTGCTTTAAAATCGAAACTGATGGTTTTTTTCAAGTGTTTGTGAAGGCGACAGTATTCTTTTAACTCATTATGAATTTTAAACAATTGAAGTATTTTAATTCACTGTTTTTGGCCTCCATAGTATCATATAATAGGCACTTGATAGATTAATGAATTAATTATGAGGTTTTCACATTAATTTTGAGTTGAGACACATTTTGTATTTATTAAACATGTGTTAAGTAATAACTCAAAGTCATCCCTCATTTGAACTGGTCCTTTTATCCCTGGATATGTTCAACTGTTTTGAAAAATTGGCTCAATTTTGCCTGTGTCTTGATTATCACTGCTGAAAGGAAAAGAAAAATATGTAGACTGATTGTTTTCCACAAAAGTAAAATGTGAATTTAAAAAGGAGCATATCTATGCAAAATTATTTAAACACTTCTCATGCAAAATGTCTCAAGAACGGTAACATATAATATCCCTTTTAGAAATTGTGATTACCCGGTTCAGTGTTTCCTGAGAAGAAACTAACTATCTTGATAGAAGTTAACAGATTAAATGTGAAAGACCTATGATTTGTTTTTGAATTGACTGTGTACAGGATCATTGGTTTCTTTATTAACTTCACTGCATGTGGTTATTTACAGCATGTCTGTCTAGCAAAACACAGATGGTAAATGTTATGGAGAGAATCTTGATTTCAGGAAAAGTTGGGGTAATAAACAAAAACTTATACCATTATGTGTTTTCAAATTTAAAAAGAAAGAAAAAGAAATCCGTCTCCAAATGTCATTTTTTTACAATTTTACAATTTGAATTAGGAAATGTTTTCAACTGGAGGAAATAACATTTTGGGGCAGTGAGTATTTTAGGTAGTGTATGTTTGGTCCATACCTAGGCCACTTCACAAAGAATTATAGCATTTTGATTAAATGTTGTGTCACATTACACAAAGTTAAGCTACAAAAAAATGTAAACATATTACTAAACAGTAAAGAAATAACTCTGGAAAGGTTAATAGTCCATAATGACAGAAAAAAATAACTTACTTCCAAAAGACTACTGTGACTTTTTAAGTGGTATTTTGACCAAAGTAGGAAGAGTGTGAGCATATGAGATTGTATATTTAAGTCTCTCTTCAAGAAATAGAAGCTCTTCTCTTATAATCTTTACAAGATGAGAGAAGCCTAAGAAGGAACTTAGGGCTATTTAAATATATGATGAGTTAATAAACATGAAATGTGTTTACCTGTCGCAGAGAATAAAACTAACAAAAAAAGTTTGTTTGGGATGTGTGTAAACATCTGTACCTGAGTTGGTATTCTTTAAATCTGAACTAGAATTTTCTAACAGGGCAGTGTTGTAAGTTATTGAGGAATTTCATCCTCTGGGTTAAATTAACCTCACTTGAGTAAGTGCTGTGTGGTTGTAATCTGCCTATGCAAGTGCCAGAAATAACCTTTGTAGTCATTCCCAGTAGGCATCCTCTCTGAAACCTCCAAGTCAATACCTTCATGTTATCTCCAGGGGTTTTTTAATGTAAAATTCTTACTATTGTCTTAATCTCAGTTCATATAATATAAACACAAATTTCCTAAGTGTGGAATATTAATTACTTATTAAGTAACTTGAATGGTGTCTTTGAAGACTGTTCATCTTTTGAATTCAACAAATAGAGGAAAAGTAATATAGTCATACTCACAAATATGTATCACTATACATTAAATTTTAAAATAAACTGATAATTTATGGTAATTTACATTTATAATACATGTTGGAATAAATGAGAATATGTAATATGTTGTTGGTTCTGAAATATATGACTCATAAATTTAATTTTTACTGAAATTGCATTGGTTAAACTAAGAACACCTTTACTAGACCTGTAAAACTGGGCCCCAATTTTTTTTTTTTTTTTTTTTTTTTTGAGATAGAGTCTCGCTCTGTCGCCCAGGCCAGAGTGCAGTGGCACAATTTTGGCTCACTTCCGCCTCCGCCACCCAGGTTCAAGCGATTCTCCTGCCTCAGCCTCCCAAGTAGCTGGGACTACAGGCACCCACCACCACGCCTGGCTAATTTTTGTATTTTTAGTAGAGATAGGGTTTTACCATGGTGGCCAGGCTGGTCTCAAACTCCTGACCTCAAGAGATCCATCTGCCTCAACCTCCCAAAGTGCTGGGATTACAGGCATGGGCCACCACATCTGGCCACTGTGTCCCAATATTTCAACAAGAACTTTTAAATTAATTATCTAAGCTGAATTTAGAGACAAATGTCCCAAAGCTAAACATTATACAGTACCAATGTGAGGTATACTTTCTTAAAAAGCTTGTGATACTGTGAGTCATTTAGTAATTTCTGGTGTTATAGGATATTTTTATCTTAACAAAGTAAGCTTTCACCAGTGTAGTAACTAAGCATGGAAATAGTTCATGGGCCTAGGAGTCTTATCACTGCTTTCAAATGCATGACAACATTGGAAGAGTTATAGGCATCACATGGGTACAGCCCAACGGATTCTTCTCATCTGCTGTACAGATAAAGCCAATACACTGAGACAGTGATGTTGCAGTAGAGAAACAGTTTAGTTATCAAAAGGCATCCAAGCAGGAAGACAGGACATGTTTCTGAAATCTGACTCTCTGAGAACTTGGAGGCTAGGGTTGTTAAGGATAATTTGGCAGAAAGGGGGCTAGGGAAAGGATGCTGCTGACTGGTTGGGGATGAAATCATAGGCATGTCAGAACTGTCTTCATGTGCTGAGTTAGTTTCTGGGTGGGGGTTGCAGGACCAGTTGAGTCAGTTCCTTTGTATATGAGTCACAGGTCTGGGTGGCATCAGTTGATTCACCATAATGCAAAAGTCTGAAACATATCTCAAAGACCAATCTTAGGTTTTACAATAGTAATGTTATCTATTAGGAGTAATTGAAGAAGTTATAAATCTTGTGACCTCCAGCTACATGACTCCTGATCAGTAAGCAAACTAGGAAACAATAGCTGGTTATTGCTTAACTATTCATAGATCTTAGCAAATTCTGGACTTTACCATAATTCTAACCTTGTGGCCTTTTATTAGTTTTATGAAGGTAGTTTCAGTCCTGAACAAGGAGGGGATGTAGTTTTGGGAAAGGACTGTAATCATCCTTGCTTTAAAGTTAAACTGCAAAGTAAATTTATCCCATAATTGGCTTGGTTTATATCCAGGAATGAGCAAGGGCAGTTAGCTTGGGAGGTTAAAAGCAAGATGAAGTCAGTTATGTCAGATTTCTCTCATTGTCATAATTTTTGCAAACGCAGTTTCAGCATCACTATGTGAATGTGTGTGTAGTAAAAATGGGAAGTAGAAATAATTTTCCTCAAAACCTAAATAAGTCTTGCAAGTTGTGACAGACCATTGTAAATTTACACAGATTGACTGCTGCTGTGCCTTGTCAGTCATCTGAGAAAGCTACAGTTATCATCAAAGTTGGGCATATAGGCACACATACTACGTTGAGCCCTGGCCTTTGGATCTACAATGCCATAGATGAATGCAACATACTCTTGACATATCAAGAGGTTCTATCATTTTTTCATAATTTTCCAAATTAGAAAAATACTCCTTAATTATTTTATTTGTCTTACAAACTTTTTTCTACTAGTTCCCCACTTACTATTGATTACAGATGCTTTAGTAGTTTTAAACAATGTATGGGAGGAAATGTAGTTTTAACACAATGTACAATTTTCCCATATGTTTTGTAAATTGGCCTCTCTGCTTCCCACTTCACTGAAGATAATCTGCCCTTGCAGATTATCTTTTATTGATTCAGGAAGCTATGGACTGGATAGTCATGGACTTTGTAATGAAAGCACAAGCTACTATTTTTGCAGCTGCTGAAGATAAAAATAAGTTAGAAAACATGAAAGGACAATGATAGGAGATGCTGCTGCATATTCCTGGGTAGTAAAAGATCTGCTTTGCTGTCTTGACAGTCTCTTCCAGGGGAAGAGACTTCCTGAGTCGAAATAAGATAAGAAGTATTTAACACAAAGAAGTGAAATGACATCCTTATAGTTGAAATATTCATACTATGTTAGTTGGTAAAACTACTTAGCTTCTACCTCATTGAGGCAACATCAGTGTGAGAAACACTGAAATATGACTGAGAGCCTGCAGTAGCAAGAAGATGAGGGGAAAATGCCTTTAAAAAGATCGCAAGGAGTTCAATAATTATGGATGCATAGTAACATTTTTGAGTACTCTTAATATAGTCAGCCTAGTTCTTTCTCAAAAAACAAATTCAAGGACATAACAGTTCACTCGACACTGTGAAATTTTGTTTGTTTGTTTATTTTTCAAAACCAGCAAAGGGATATGATGCTTATTTGGTAGAGAGGACATGCTCTTTAACTCTTTCTGCCTTCTTGATCCAAGAAAGCACTCACAAATTTACCAGTTTATTTACTCAGGAAAATGTGGTTATAAATAAACTTACTCAGGAGTAAACTAAATTATATTATTTACTAAATTCAATAGCATACTTTTCATAAAGGGATGAAACCAGTTATTGAAAAAAAACTAAATTAATTGTAAGCTAAACAACAGCAACAGAAATCATTGAAAGAAATTAAAACCTACTATCATGGCTGTAAAGGATTTTAACCATTCTCACTTTTTATACTTCTCGCTATTAATACTGAAGGTAGGACAGAATATTAACACTTTGAAATTAACTCTTGGCTGGGCACGGTGGCTCATGACAGCACTTTGGGAGGTTGAGGCAAGCAGATCACCTGAGGTCAGGAGTTCAAGACCAGCATGGCCAACATGGTGAAACCCTATCTCTACTAAAACTACAAAAATTAGTCAGGCATGGTGGCAGGTGCCTGTAATCCCAGCTACTCGGCAGGCTGAGGCAGGAGAATCGCTTGAACCCAGGAGGCGGAGGTCGCAATGAGCCAAGATCATACCATTGCACTCCAGCCTGGGAACAAGAGTGAGACTTCATCTCAAAAAAAAAAAAAAAAAAAAATTAACTCTTGACCTGAAAGATGCATGCTCTGTTTTGACTAATATAAAATTGATTAGCAGAGTTAGTTAAAATCATTACAGTACCTAGGGGCAGGTGGATTGCTTTCATGACCAAAAAATACAAAAAAGAGGCAAAGAAGAACTTTCCAAATATTTTAAAACTTTATATCTAATTGGTCTCATTGTCTCTTTTCCAAGTCTGAATTTTTTTCTTTCAAGAAAATAACTGTGGCCATCACCTTGGTTACACAGTGGAGAAAAGAGATACCCTTAGAGAATGCTTAGAAGTTCTCTGATCATGCAAATGTGTAAACGTGAATGCCAAGAGACTTTATAAATCCAAGCAGATGATGTGAGTCTTTGACCAGTCTCTTAAAATCTTTTTCTTCCATGTCATCAACTCTTAACTGGAAATGGTACCACACCTCTCTGATTCATGGAACATCTTAATACTTGAAATACTCAATGGTATTCACAATGCTGTGCTATTTCTAGCTTCTGCAAGTCAGCTGGGGGTGGTAGAATAGTTACCCAATTACTTTAATGTGGCCAGGATGAATTCTTTCACATAAGCAAATGTTCTATGTAATCATAGATCATTTCTTTAGACTCTAAAACATTTAAGTCATTTTTTAATGAAAATCTTTATAAATACTTTATACCTCCCTTAATTTCTTTAATAGTAAATATTTTATTTCCTTTTCTGAGCAAAAATAATTTTAGGAATAACATGACCATATTTTGCTGTAACCCAGTAATATCCTTGCAAACTAAAAAAAATAATAAATAAATCTATTTGTACTTATTCTAAATGATCTCAAATGCTAGATCTTTCTGAACTTAAATATTTGTTAATTATTTATTATTAGGCTATAGCAATTTAACAGGGCCAAGACTTATATTACTTCTTCCCCAATTAACTATCATTTTGTACTATGAAACTACTGTGCATTATATAGCAAGGTTCAAAGGTGGTTTGAATTTTTTTTTTTTTAATCATGAAAGCCTCTAGTAATTAAAGGGCTGAAAAGTTGATGTTATTCAACAGGTGACCTCTGGATAAAAGAAGTTTACAGTAAATATTCTTGAATAGAAATTTAATAATTGCCAGGTCTTATATTTGAATAAAATATTATAGATATTAAATCAATCAACTTTAGAATTTGTGATCAGTTTGATTTTAAAAGCCAAAATTATGAAAATTCCTCTCCCCAACATTAACTATTATATCAGTCTAGTGAAGTAAAAATAAAGTCACAGAGAAACCAGCCGCTAATTGCACAGGGAATGCCAAATATAGCTGAGTTGATAGGCACCTTTTTCTGTAAAACTACCAAGAGCATAATTTGTATATTTGCCTAAAATAGTAACTATTCCCAAGGGTTAATTTTGTTAATGGCAGCATGGAAAAAGACAATAAAACCATGGGGCACCCAGTTGTGTGAAATTGATGTAATGATTAATTACACCCTTAGCCCAGTAATTAAGTAGTCAGTCACCTTGCCAGGGTAAGTTCAAAGGCGTTTAGGTGGTTCATTTAAGTTTATGATTTCAAAATATTGAAGTAAAGCACTGTGGGCTGGAAAGGAACATAGATCAGTGAATTAAACAGCAGAGGGGAACCTTAGCCAAATAAAGCTCTAACCCCAAATTCAGCCTCTGAATTTGCTGGATGACTTGAGCAAGTCACTTAGCCTCCTTGTCCTTCAAGTCTCTGGCAGCCAAGTACCCAATAACCTGTGCGAAATATAGAAAGAAGAATTTAAATTAAATAGAACTAGACATATTGAGAAAGTAAATAAATAGAATTGCTAACTTAAGATGATACACTCAAAAAAAGCTAGAAAACAATTTTAATTGCACAGCTTTTGATCACTGAATAAGTGCTTTTTAGGCACAATTCACTAAAAGATTTCAACATATGACACTCTGCACACATCCCAGTGAAGACACATTTGCAGGTATAAATTCAGTTTATTTTGTGGTTCAAGTTTCATTGTAGTCAGCTAGACCTCTCAATAGGGCTTATCATCAAGTACTTTCACTTCAATAAACTGATTAATCCAAAATCTAAACAACTGAAAAGCTCAAGTTCAAATACTAGAATTTCTTTGCACTCAACCCTCTTGAAAAGAAATATTAAATGTAAACATTGACTAGAAATATCTGGTTTATCTTACTAGACTTTTAAGATTAAATCTGCTGCTATTCCAGCATCTGAAATACTGCAGCCTCATATACTGTGGTCCTGATGCAGACTCTGAAGTATCTAAGGTGCCTTCTCAGCACCACCGCATCCAGACTGCTATCATACATGATCATTGTCTACATACGTGCATTTATCTAGTGGTTTAAAATGTACACAGTATTTTATATATATTGTCTAACCATATATTGATATTTATTCATACATGCATGCATATATAGATGTTGACTCAGTACTAGGTGTTCAGAGTATAAACTGGTCAAGTTCTAGTTAGATATATGAACATGCTGTGATAATGCAGTAAGATCAAAATAACATGAAGTAGCTGGGTCTGAAGCATTCAGGAAGAGCAATACAGACAAAGTGACATGAGCAAGGTATTGAAAAAGATTTTCTGGCAGAAGGAAAAATGGGAGGAAAAGTACAGTTATCAAAGAGCCAGGACTAGTTGAGGAAAGGTGAGCCCCTTGGTGTGGCTGGAGAATATATAAAAGCCCTGGAGGACAAAAAGTGTCAGGAGATAAAGCTGGAAAAGTAAGAAGTAAAAAGATCTTTAAAACAGAGAACTTTGGGCTTCAGCTTCTAGACCATGAGAGGAGGGGTACTGGAAACCTTAAAGGTGGAAGACAATGGCAGCTCTGTTCTATAGAGTGATGATTCTGCAACAGTGAGGAGTGAGAGAGGCCGGTGTGGGAGACCTGGGAGCAGGAAGGGTCAGGAACTTCTGAGAGCCTGAATCAGAGCAGTGGCAGTGAGCCTAGAGAGGAAGAAATGGCTCTGAGAAAGAGTTGGAAGAATGTAGAATGGCTAACGATCTATGAGGAATAAAAAGAAAGGAGATAGCAAGGCTTCCAGTTTGGGCAGCTGAGTAGCTTATGATGCCACTATGCAAGATGAGAAATTCCAGAGATGCAACAGACTTTGTGAGAAAATTACTGAGGTTCATTTTGGGCACCCTGGGTCTGAAATGCCAGGACAAATTCAGATGTTTAGAATGCAGTTAGAAATATGAGCATGGAGCCTAGAAAGATTTAAGGTCTCAGCGATAGAGAATTGGCAGTCTTCAGCATGCGGTCAGAGCCAGAGGAGTGAATGAGATTGCCAAGAGTAAGCAAATGAAATAATTAAGAGGCTAAGGATGTACCCTGGGAAGCATCATCATAAGTGCTAAGGAAAAATAATGATCCATGGAGGATTGGATATGGAAACAAAGGAAAGAATTGAGTCCAGAAGAAACCCCAGGATTTGAGCTGGGAGACTGGCAAAGTTGTGGTTTCATTAGCAAAAATGAGTAAGTCAGGAAGAGAAAGGAGTTCAATGGTCAGTTTTAGACAAGTCAAAAAGTGTTTTCTTTCATTGTCAATAAACGATAAGACATGCTGCTTTATACTTAAATTATTTCCATTTGTCAATTTTATATTTCTTAAAAGCTATCAGGTTATCACCAAATAATGTAGCATCATATATTTTAAAAAGGTCATTGGATTGGAAATCAGAAACCAATTGAGTTTGTTCTGGACCTACCATTCATTCAAATACTTATTGAACATTTCCTATATGCCATGTACGATGTTATCTGCTGGAGTTGCAGTGATGCAATACCTCCCTTATAGAGTAATAGAGAAAACTGATTAATCGGTTACATGCAAATAAATAGGTAAATACAAGTGTGCTAAGTGCTTTTAAAAATCAGGTGTCGGCCGGGTGCAGTGGTTTACGCCTATAATCCCAGCACTTTGGAAAGCCTAGACGGGTGGATCACGAGGTCAGGAGATGGAGACCATCCTGGCTAATACGGTGAAACCCCGTCTCTACTAAAAATACAAAAAAAAAAAAAAAAAAATTAGCCGGGCGTGGTGGCGGGCACCTGTAGTCCCAGCTGCTCAGGAGGCTGAGGCAGGAGAATGACATGAACCCGGGAGGCAGAGCTTGCAGTGAGCGGAGATTGTGCCACTGGCACTCCAGCCTGGGCGACAGAGCGAGATGCCGTCTCAAAAAAAAACGAACAAAAAAGATCAGGTGTCAGCTATGTATGAATTCATAACATCCCAGGGACCTAACCTAACATGAGGGTCAGGGAAGGCTTTTTTTTTTTTTTTTTTTTTTTTTTTTTTTGAGACAAAGTCTTGCTCTGTCACCATGCTGGAGTGCAATGGCACGATCTCAGCTCACTGCAACCTCCATCTACCAGGTTCAAGCGATTCTCCTGCCTCAGTCTCCCAAGTAACTGGGACTACATGTGCACGCCACCATGCCCAGCTAATTTTTGTATTTTTAGTAGAGACAGGGTTTCACCATGTTGGCCAGTGTGGTCTCAATCTCTTGACCTCATGATCTGCCCGCCTCGGCCTCTCAAAGTGCTGAGATTACAGGCATAGCCACCGCACCTGGCCCGGGGAAGGCATTTTTGAAGAAATAATAGTTGAGTTGAGATCTGATAAAAGAAGCAGGAGTAAATGGTGGGGTTGGGGGAGCAGTTTTCCAAGAAGAGAAGACAGGACATATGAAGGGCTGGTAATAGGAGGCAGTGTGTCCATTTTGAATTGGTAAAACAAGGGAGCAAGAGTGCGTTAGAGAGGATAAACCCAAAGAGTCTTTGAGTCTGATGAGATGGGCAGAGCCCAGATTATGCAAGGTTTTGTATTCTCTCTTCAGGTTCCTATCCTGAGAGCAGTGAGAAGGTTTTAGAAGAGTTCAAATAGAGGGTTTTCTGAGAGATAGGCATTTAAATAAAGGGAGAAAGAGAGAGAGAGGTGGTTGCATTGTAGAGAACAGAATAGTGAAGAGCAAAATTGGTTGCAGAAACACTAAGTCAGAGGGCTGTTGCAGTGCCTGGACAAGAAATGATGGACGCTTGTACCCAGAGTAGGGGTGAAGAGGAAAAAAAGTAAAAAAGAAGAGGAAGGCAAATTCAGCAGAATTCAATGGATTTGATTGAGGTGCTGGACTTAGGGAGTCAAATGTGATCCTCAGGTTTCTTTCTGGCTTGTGCAACTGAGAGATGATCTTGCTATGCCATTCACCAAGATGGGGATCCATGGACGAGCAAGCAGGCTTGTAGTGGTGGAAGTTCTTAAGCTCAGTTCAGTATATGTTGGGTTTGAGGTCCATTTGAAATACCCAAATGGAGGATCAAAAATAGGCCTTGACCTGGGCGCGGTGGCTCATGCCTGTAATTCCAGCACTTTCGGAGGCCGAGACGGGTGGATCACTAGGTCAGGAGATCGAGACCATCCTGGCTAACATGGTGAATCCCATCTCTATTAAAAATACAAAAAATTAGCTGGGCATGGTGGCAGGCGCCTATAGTCCCAGCTACTGGGGAGGCTGAGGCAGGAGAATGGCGTGAACCCGGGAGGCGGAGCTTGCAGTGATCCGAGATTGCGCCACTGAACTCCAGCCTGGGCGACAGAGCGAGACTCCGTCTCAAACAACAACAAAAAAAAAAAATAGGCCTTGACACATAGATCTGAAGGAAAAGTCTAGGAAGGAGGTTAGCAATTTGGGAGTCATTGGAATATAGATGACTATTTAAGGCACTGGTGTACACAGGACTTTAGGGATGCAGCATGAGATAAGGAGAGGGACTCAAATTGAGTCTTTAGAAGGAATTGAAGCATTTAATATCCAGGTAGGGAAGGATAACATGCCAAATGATAATGAGAACATGTAGAAAAGCAAGAGAGTTAAGTAAAAGGAGAGTGTTCCAAGACAAGAAGGTGGGAAGGAGTGATCAGCAAACTCCATACCTTTGGGCAATGCCCATAATCCCTTTATTTATCTGTTAAACCAAGAAATAATCACTGCGTATCTGAATATTGTTATAGTAACCAAATCTAATGTTTGAGGAAATGTGGAAATCTGTAAGTTGTTTTATTATGTAATTACTTTCAGTTCTTGGGTTTTATTTTGTTTTCAAACACTGGCATCATTCACACCCTTATCTTACTCTTCCAGGCCTCTTAGAACAAGAGCCAAAAATGTATGAATTTGAAAGTGAAAATGTTCCCAATTCTTTTTGCATAATTGCATGGAAAGTAATTCCACTCAGAACCTGGAACATCTCTCCCACTTGGTTTTCTCCTTTTCCTTTTCCTAAGAACCTAGAAATCCCCGGAAAGTACTTTGTGTCCTGTGAGTATAGGCTGGAGCACTAGAAATAAACCTAGTAGGTAAACAGCTTCCTGTGATTAAATGGCTAGCTGTGGAGTGGAAGAAGCCTGTGGTATTCAGGGAACACTTTACTGGTACATTCTCCATTCATCGTGGTATAATTAGGAACATGTCACAAGCTCTCCCCACTTTGACTTTTGGAGTGGTTATTAGTTGGTGTTCAGGAAGAGGAAAGGCCAGATGAGAGTGGACCCCCTCCCCACACAACTTGTCTATCTAAAGCCCTGGCACAGTAACTGTTCCTTAACCGCACTGCTGATTGAGAGTAGAGCTAGCTAGCACCAAACCCTCTCTTCCTCTAGGTGAGATGCTGGGCTTGTGGCAACAGTTCCAACCACAAGCTGACTACTATATACAAATGATTCATTTCCAGCCTTCTGCTTTCCTTTAAAGAGTCAGCTGTCATGTGCCGCCTATGACTCACTCAAGCTTCTTTGCCCCAGGGAAATAAGCTCTCTAAAGATTCCTGAGTTCCAGGCCCCTCCTAAGCCAAAAGAGTCACGTTGTTTTTATGATGATACAGCACAGAAGCATCCTGGCTAATTCCCATGTGTTGTCCTGCCAGTAAAAGCACCATCGTTTCTAAGCACAAGAAGTGAGAGAAGGCAATTTGTGTTGCTTTGTTTATGCAGGACAACCTTTAAGCCAGTTGTGGCATGCAATATATTGAAGAGCGAATGTGTATTTCCGTAGTGGTTCGGAAAGTGAGAGGCGGCCATATACACCCGATGGTTCTAATTCCATATTATGCTTGTGAGGCAGTGCAGAGACTTTCAGAAACTTCAGGAAGTGATCCTGAACTCTTCACACTCTATAAACTGAGGCTTACCCTAATGAAGCTCCACGAAGGACGTTGATCTTATGCTCATTTCAAATTGGCCATGTTTTCTAAACTGTAGTTTTTCCTGTCAGCTGTATATCAGACAAAAAAAATAAAATAAAAATCCGTTAGTTTGAAATGAAGATTTCATGTGAGAAGGAAGTTTTGGTGGTCACATTTTTATCATCTTATTTTCTGAGATCCTCCTCACCCATGTCCCTTATGTTCCAGAATCGGGTCAGCTGTCATTAGCTTTTGCCAAATGTTCATACTGTTGAGGCCACAGACGGATGAATCACCTATTGCCTAACTGAATTAAGCTAAAATGTGTCACTGACAGCATCCTTATTACAAAATCATGCCCTGATACCACTTCTGTCAGTATGTTTTGCTTTTAAATGTATTATTGATATTCATCAATCAAATGAGCAAGGGCGAGAAATCTTTTGGACATCTGTAGGAGCTGTGTTATGTTACTTTACATAAACAAAAAGTGATTATGTTAACTAAATATGAATTATAACCCATATTAGTGATTTTTTAATATTATAGACCTTGACATTGTTGGCGACCATATTATGGACTAACTAAATCACATTTTATAGGATAGTTTATTACTTGTATTTGTTATGATATAGTCTCATATAGAGTCTCGATGAAGTAAAATTTGGTTTATAGAAAACTTATTTTTAAATACTGTCATCACCTAGGTAACCTGAAGTTTCAGAGTGAAAGTAAGCATTTAAGTTTGTGGTTACAATCTGTTTGATGAATATCAGATTCATAAAAAGTGCAAACTGGTTTCTTTACTCAGTAAAGAACAAAACCAGAGGTCAGCTTTTTTCGTGATCAATAGCAGCCTCACTACCTCAGTAAGATAAGATGGGAGGTAACATTTTGTGATTCCCAGTCTATCGTCAGTGATTTTAAGGGACTATCACAATATTCTTAAAATCCAGTAAAATTTGTTTTCTAAAATATTTCATGCAGTAATTTTATAAGTAAGAGAACAGTGTTCTGAAATAAAGAAAGGTTATTATTAGTCTCAATTGATTAAATTCACAAACATTGAGCATCTATTCCATAAAAGACATTGAACAAAGCTTTTTAGGCTATACAAGAAAATAAAATGTTCTTTGCCCTCGGGGAGCTTTTAAGTTAATGAAGAAGACACATTACACAGTACAGAAAGTTTAATAACAATTTAAAACAAGTAATAATGTGTTTTAAACTAAAGAAGGTATCAAGAGATAGCATATGCATAATTGCCAGGTGAGTAATACAGATTCTGCAGGCTTTCAAAAAAGAGAAAGAACACTTGAGACAGATGTCAGTAGAAACAAATTCACTGAATAGATAGGATTTGAACCAAACCAACTATTAATAATTTCACCAATTATGGGCTAGGAATAGAAACAAATCATGATTGGTGTTGGGTTTGACAGCTATACCTGGAGGCTTTCATCTGATTATCTGCCTACATCTACAGTATTGATTCATATGTCACTTCTTCAATTTGTAGTTTACTAAAGGCCATTCGTCTAAATACAAAGGCCAAAGTGTCAGCATCCTCCTGTAGAGTCAGTCAAGCAGAATAGTGAGAAAATGCAAATAATTATATAAAGTTCAATATCTCAATGCAAGATATCATCTTTACTCTGAAGATAGACCTATATTGTTAGAATGATACTTTTTGAGATTATTGTTTTTAATAACATTTGTTAACTATGGGGAGAAATATGTTTACTAATCCAATCAAGTTGTTTAAGGTTGTAAAAAAAAACATAACCTTGACCTTTCAGGTGACTGTTGTTTTCAAACAAATGGAAAATAGCAGTGCTTTCCAACATGAATGTACTCAGAGGTCATCTGAAAGTCATGTTAAAATGCAGATTCTGGCTGGGCACAGTGACTCACACCCGTAATCCCAGCACTTTGGGAGGCAGAGGTGGGAGGATCACTTGAGCCCAGGAGGTCAAGGCTGTAAGGGGCCATGATCGCGCTACTGCACTCCAGCCTGGGTGACAGAGTGAGACCCTATCTCAAAAAATAAAAGTGAAAAAGAATGTTTTATATGAGTTTTGTCTTTTATTCTCACCCAACTCTTTATTTTTGCCTTTAGCACGAAAGCAAGAGATTATCAAAGTCACCGAACAACTGATTGAAGCTATCAACAACGGGGACTTTGAAGCCTACACGTGAGTAGCAGATGTTTACTTTGCTTTCATGCATATGGTAAATATATTTGTTATATGAATGCATTCTTCAATATATCTAAATTTGCATATATTTAACTCTAGATTTGATATGTCAACAATAGTTTTATTTCATGGTATAAATGACTAAGTGCCGTAGGAGAGAAAAATTTATTTAAGATTTCAGAGGCCAGGCACAGTGGCTCACACTTGTAATCCTAGCACTTTGGGAGGCCGAGGTCGGAGGATTGCTTGAGGCCAAGAGTTCGAGACCAACCTGGGTGACAGAACAAGACCCCATTTCTACAAAAAGTTTGAAAATTAGTCAGGCATAGTGGTGCACACCTGTAGTCCCACATATTTGGAAGGCTGAGGCAGGAGGATCACCTAAGCCCAGTGAGGCCTTAAGTCAAGGCTGCAGTGAGCCATGATCACGTCACTGCACTCCAGCCTGAGTGACAGAATGAGACCCTGTCTCAAAAAAAAAAAGAAAAGAAAAGAAAAAAAGATTTCACAGAGAGAAGACTTGACTTCTGATCCAGTGATTGGAGATTTCTTTGTAAATACGCAGATGTATAACCACTCCCGCATCACACACACACAAGTCCAGATGAGTAAAGGGCAATCCAGGCAGAGCAATTCATGTGAGCAAAAACACACGCAAAAAAGGAAAGCACATAAAATGTGCATTTCAGCTTAAGAAATGTTTTCCCTTGCAGTTCTGCAGAGGTTCTGGGGCAGAGAAAGAGATTAGGAGGTGACATGAGGCAGCCTTCTCTCTTCAGCCAGTACAATTCAACTTTATCTCCATCTCTTTTATATGTTTGTATCTTAAGGAAAACTTTACTTGAGGAATGGGTTCTAATGCTTATTTAAAGTTTATAAACTCCTGGATCATAGGAACTATGAAGGAAATTACTTTGCTGAAGTAAAAATAAAGCATTCAATTTAAATAGGGCCTTCTCCTTACACCATGCAACTCATGAGTTCCACTCCAGCGAAAGACTTAAATGCAAAACAGAGATTGAATCTGATCTCTGGCTAGAAAGATCCAAAAGCTGAAGATAAAATCATAAGTGAGAATATAATATGATTATACCTAAATAGGTAAAATGTGTATACTTTAATTAAAAAGCCAAGAATAAAAGTAAGAGGCAAACAAACTTAGAAAAACATTTTCAAAACATATGTCAAAAGTTAATTTTTTATATTATGTGAATATGATTGAAAAGTAGAAAAATAGGTAAAGAACATGAACTATTATCAGAGGAGGAAATATAAATGACAAGTAAACTAATAAAGGCATGTTTATGTTTACTAATTAAGTATACGCAAACTTGAATGCAAGAGCCTCTTCTGCCTATAAAATCAGCAGACATACAAACTCTGCTGACAGCCACCAAGGTGCAGATACTACAGGACAGTAGTGACTTTCCTATGCAATGGAATAAAACACAATGGGGTGCAAACTTTCAGGATGGCAGTGATGGCAGAGATGGGGGGATTATTAATATATTTTGTTATATAATCTGTAATTATATACCTGAAAACTTTTATAAAGTCTCACTTTACTGTAATACTATAATTCTATTTATAAGAATTTAACATGAGTATAAATTTTTTATGTAAAACATGAGCAAAAATTTGTGAACAAAGATATATACTGAAGCAGTACAGTTTCCATTAAGTCATCTTTGGTACAATGGTTATGTTGAGTTTCTAGCAACCTGGAAAAATATTTATGATATTTTTACTGAAAATTAAACAGGACATAAAAGAGTATGTACATAATTATTAAAACTACAAAAGTAAAAAGTATTAAAAGTGCCAGGCGTGGTGGCTCACACCTGTAATCCTAGCACTTCGGGAGGCCAAGGTGGGCAGATCACCTGAGGTCAGGAGTTCAGGATTAGCCTGACCAGCATGGAGAAACCCTATCTCTACTAAAAATACAAAATTAGCCAGGTGTAGTGGCCCATGACTGTAATCCCAGCTACTCAGGAGGCTGAGGCAGGAGAATCACTTGAACCTGGGAGGCAGAGGTTGCAGTGAGCTGAGATCGTACCATTGCAGTCCAGCCTGGGCAAGAAGAGTGAAACTCCGTCTCAAAAATAAATAAATAAATAAAAAGTATTAAAAGTGGAATGAAATATGCCAAATTAAATTTTAAAAAGAAAAAACGAAGTTGCCTCTGAGAGGTAAAATTACTTGTGAATTTTTTTCCTGCCTTTTTATAAAAGTAAGCAAGTATTACTTTTATCATTAATTATAAATAAACACCAAATATAAAATATGGAAGAGATTAGCTAAATGTAAGAATGAAACTATATCAGGAGCTTCTTCTTATAAATTAAATGTGTGTGCATATATGTATAAACACATGCGTATACATGTGTATGAGTGTATCAATTCTTTATCATGACCTAATAAGGCATACTTGGAATAAAAGATATAGTAAAAATTGGAGTTAAAAAGAACAGTCTGTTTTCAGAGACAACGGTTCCCTATTAAACAATTGTTTATAACTGTGCCATAGAACCTGCTTTTTAAAAATTCTTGTTGCTGTTATATCCTTGTTAGATACATATGATTATTCAAAGAATAAGAATATTCGCTTTTTAAAAAATCTTGTTTTTGCAATAGCATTTCCTAGTGGAATGATAAAAAAGTTGTGTTTGTTGTTGTTAAAAAGAAAAAAAGAAGTTGCCTCTGAGAGGTAAAATTGTGTATGAATTTTTTTCCTGCTTCTTTTCTATTCTTTCTCAATTTATAAACAGATACTACTATTATATAGGGAGCAATTGTAGCCAGGCAAAAGTGTATGTTTCCTATATTCTCAGACAGTTTAAAATAGGGTATTTTAAATAATGCTAAACCTTGGGAACACATCAGTTCACTAATATCTTTGCCTATGGAGACCTATAATCTGCCCTGATTTTGTACTTTCCAGCCAGAGCTAATCCAAGAGGGCTGCCATTCAAGAGCTTTTGGGATGGTAGAATGTACTGGTGTATCCCTGTCAACTGGTCCTTAGAACACCTGTTCAGATCACACACACCCACATGTCAAATGGCAGCTTTGTGGATCTTTTATTAATCCAAAGCCTTTTATAGGGTAGATGGATGATTAGATAGATAGATAGATAGATAGATAGATAGATAGATAGATAGATAGATAGGAACATTTCCAAATACATTGACTCTTTTCATGGTTGGGTAAGAAGATCCATCATGGCCCTGTGATTCCTAGATTATGTTAGTACTGATGTAAGGCAGTAAGAAATTTTGGTTCACTGATAATGACAACCAAAAACCATATTTATAGAGGAAGTAATAGCCCCTGGCAGAATAAATTCTTGTTACCATAGGAACGGTGTTCTTCCCATTTTGCTTCTTAGAAAGAGACTATATATATTTGATTTTAAGCTTAGAAACGCCTACCCAGCAGGCAGTCTGAAGTGAAGGTTGTAATCCTTGCCCCCACCATCTTTAAGGCACAAAGGATATCCACTGTGATTTCTACTTTTTAAAAGTATTCTTTAAACAATACCAGTTCCACGTTCTATAAACAGTACTGCACTTTGAGGAAGTACAGTGAGATAGACTTTTGAAATTTGTATTTCTGTTGAACATTTAAAAAAATTTGCCACCCCCAAAGGGGAATTTCTCTATGAAATTAGGTGTGGCCCCATCCACTGTATTATCCTTTGGGGCAAATTAATAAACAGTCCAAAATCCTTTGATTTGTACTCCATTTGATGTACCTTGTGAACTCCCACTCGTTCTTCAAATCCAGATCTTGTCACCTTCTCTGAGAAGCCTACCCTGATCACGATAGGCCCAAAGGAAATATTTTCCTGTCTACATTTCCAGGGGCCTTACACATATAACACAGTGACCTTGCTTTCCACATCAAGCAACCAGTCATCATTCCCCAAGCGTACTCTGCATTTTCACAGCAGCAGACCATTGCACTTGCTGTCCTCCCCCTGCCCACCACCTCCCACATACCTGGAAAACTCTTACTCATTCTTCAAAGCCCAGCTCACATTTTCTTCCTCTCTTAAACCTTTCCTGTTCACTGTCTATTAGTAATCTGTTTTTTGAGCACTTCACATTTTCATCTATTCTGGTATTGATTATTGTATTATAATTGCTTGTTTTAAAGAATATCTGCCACATAGTTGGCGTTCAGCA